>NC_067122.1:34821706-36024831 GCF_021347895.1 Acanthochromis polyacanthus | reverse complement strand
GCTACTGGAGTTAGAGGGTGTAACAAGCTCTGCTTTCTGTCAGCAGCTGTTCAAGGTAAGCATATGGACCAAAACTGTTTAATCTTATAATGTATTCCATCTAATATCAATAATCTCAAAGATTATCTGAAAGATAAAGATAATAATCTTAAAGATCCATTCACCACCTTTGTATACTTTCCACATTATGAGAGTATACAGTACAACTGCCTTTATCCTGTCTCCAGCTCACGGTGACCATTTCTCAATATGCTATAATACTTGTCCATACTTCTGTCAGTGGTGTTCTTACTCAAAGTATGCATTCAGTTAAGTGCAGGTAAAATTCCCATGTGTTCGTGCTCTGCCCACATTATGAGGATGCACAGGGAGCAGATTTTTGTGAACCGGGGACAGCAAAGTACCCCCCAAAGCATTCTGCACTCCTAATGGCAAAGGCTGAGGAGAAAACTCACAACTGCAAAGTAATACTTTTTTTAAATTACTACTTTTATGTTGTAAAATGTGGTAAGCATCTTTGTCTTCATAAGCCATGGTCCAACTTTGATCTGTTTGTTCAAACATCTATTATTGTGCATTAAAATTAATATTTAAACAGTATTTATATTCAAGAGATGGCTGAAGAAACCTGAACCATCGTAGCTGTAAGGCTTTACAGGTCGTCACGTGCAGCACCTCGAACTCAAGCATCCATCCATGCGCTCTGTGCAGGAGAAGCTGTTTTGTGAGCCTGTAGATGTTGTAGGATGAGTCCTGTCATGAAATTAATTTCTTTTAAGTGTTCTAATATTATTAAAGATGTATTATCTGTTATATTTATTAGGTATATTTATTTCATATTCAAAGGTTTTTAGTATTAAAACTGTTCTGAATATGAATTGCCTGACATGTATTATCAGTTAACATGATTCCTGTGCGACCTGTCCAGGGTGTCCCGTGCCTTTGCCCGAATCAGCTGGGATAGGCTCCAGCACCCCCGTGACCCTAGTGAGGATAAAGCGGTGTATAGAGGATGGATGGATGGATGATTCCTGTGTAGCACGATTATTCTGTGTGTGAAGTCTGACATCTTTAATTACTGATGATGTACAGTGCATGGCACAGGCCAAGTACAGCTACTTACATTAATGTAATGTTTAAGGACAGTACACCTGTCAGGCTATAAACCTCTGGCTGTTACACACAAATGGCAAGTATGTACGTCAAATGTAGGCTAATCCATTTTAGTATTAAATAGATGTCTAACTCCATCCCTGAATCTCTCACCATGAAAGCTGTGAAGACTTTAACCCTTTGATGGGTCAAAAATGACCCAAATCCAATGAATCTCCTGAACCATGTTGCACATCGAAGGGTTAAACATGCCCTTTGAGGCTTTTTCAACTGGAAAGCAAAACCAAATGCCAAATACCCTCAAATGACAAATGAGTAAATCACTAGTAATTGCCATATCACACATTCAAAGTTGGAGGTCGACTTCTTCTGATGTTACAGTGATGTAGGCAGAACTAATTGCTGTGACCTCCTGATATTCCTCTCCTCCTAACACATAGAACTATATCTAAAAGGAGGAAAAAAACTGTTTTAAAACCTATAAGTAAGGAATTCCAACATTATCTGAGGGATGACCGTGAAATCTGGATTTGTTAGATCAGCACTAAAGAAAACACCCTGGTGTTACGATCCAACCTCTAGGGGTTGGCTGGATGCAACAAAAATACCAGGTGTTATTGGTTTGGGTTAAGGGATTTATTGCTAAGTAGCAAAGGAACGTAAAAGTGACAATAAAACATAAGACTGGTGAGTGTTGCTAAAACAAAAAAACAGAATAAAACACAACAAGGGCTAACAGAGTTTGTAACTAAGCTAACACAAAGAAAACAACTAAACTCCCTAGCCAAACAGAACTACAGAAGCAACACCCACCACCAGGAACAAAAACTAATACAAAATGTGCACAAAACAAACTAAGCAAAACTGGTGCCTCACACTCACTGATTTCACAGTTCACAAAGACTCTAAGGACAGAGCGGCTTCTTCACTAAGTGGTGGGTTGCTAGTGGGAGCCCCAGTCTCTGCCCAACCGTAGGCTCCACACCAAGGTGACAGCCGCCAACAGAAACCCAAAGTGTCAGCAGAACCCACCAGGAGTATCTACCAACCGAAATGTCTGCGGTACCTGCCAACCCACCACATGTACCTACGAAATGATGATATTATGTCTAAAAACAGAGCGGAGACTTTCTCTTCGGCGGAGCAGAAACTTCTCACGGAGTTGTACGAGGACTACAGGGAGATTATCACAAGAAAAGGCAACACGGTTGCGATAAATAAAGCTCGAGACGCTGCCTGGCAAAGCATTGCCGACCGTTTAAATGTGTAAGTGTTTATTTTCTTTTAATGAAGCACTTAGTCTGAGCGTACACACGCACACGTGTCTGAAAATGTAATTTTCAGAGGGCAAGTTTTTGACACTGATTAGGGATAACCCACAACTGCAGTGGTTGATGATTTTTTTTCCTCACCCTGAAGTTTGTCACACTGCTGTGGCCCAGAGGAGATCAATCTTGATGAAATAAAGCTTTTCAAAACCCATTGAAGACATTTTTTTATGTGTGTATAAACATATATATGTATATATATATATATATATATATATATATATATATATATATATATATATATATATATATATATATACATATAAGAGAAAGAGGCTACAACATAGCCTGGTTTTGTATAATGTGATGGTGGTTTTCACTTTTTACTCTGGTAGGCCTAATTCATGTTCTTGATTTGACAAATATATATCCACCATAGATGAATAAAGCAGCAGGTAACACCTAAAACCAAAGTAGGAATACTTTGGAAAAAAGGGGCAACTTCATGTGGAGATGTTTCATCAAACACTCAAACTTTGAATAAAAAAGCAGAAAAAAACATGTAGGCCTATAGAGGAGATGTCATTTTTATTAGAGATGATAGTGCTACTGTGCCCTACATTTAAATAAGGGAGAAGACACAAATGAGCTTGTACACAAAATAGTTATCTCATCATTTGGCAACACCTTTGGATTCTCATCATGATCAGATTGGACCGCTGGTAAAAGGAAGGTATTCTTTATGGAAAACTGTGGCTGTTGTGTCCTGCTTATTTTAAGACAATCTGTGCCTATTCCTGTTACGTGTTGACTGCGCTTTGAGGGTGAAAGAAGAAAGAAAATCAGATATTTCCAAGTATTTACCGCTGGTGGATTCGAACCCATGGCGCAATGAAAAGTAAAACCACATTTAATCTACTTAACTACGCTCTAACCACTGAGCCACAGTTGCACACTGTGACAGAATGTGTTGTGTAATATGATATAGTTTGATTCACGGTTATTCCGGCGTTATTTAAAAAAGGTCTCAATGTATGTCACCGAACAAGAACATCATTGATTACAGATCAAGATGAATTTAATGTGTAACATGCGGTTCACAGGCGTCTTTCTGAAGCTCATCAGAACCTTCTCTGACATGGGGCTAAAGTAAGCTTGACTGTTAGCCTGCCCCGGACCAGGCTTGTCGTTCTGGCTGAGTTACCATGGTTACCAAGCCAGGCTAGCCCTAAGCCTTGTTGGTGGAACTAAACTCTCACTAAAGTTAGCGAAGCTGACCGAAATAAGCCAGGCTTAGACCTAAGCCAGCTTTGTGGAATACCCCCCTGGGTGGACTGGTCGTAAATACCAGCCACCAAGACTAATGGCATGGTGGCAGCTACATAGCTTGTAGGTGTGGTGCCTGGCTGCCTCTGGTTGGTCCAAGGAGGAGGAGAGCTGGAGGATGGCCCAATCAGAAAGGTCGAAGGGCGGGGAAAACCAGACTGCAGTGCAGGTCATCAGCTCCGGCGTCATCAGCTGAAATGGCCGGCATCTGGGGTTCCAAAGACTCTGCAACAAACACAGCTGAGCCCACACAAAGGCCCTACAAAACACCACCTCAAAACAAACGGCACACCAATACTGGTGGCCGTAACACCTGGAATCTGAGTGTTTGTGAAGAATACATGCAGTCATTCACAAGAGGCACACAAACACCTTTCCTTCTCTCAGTCACAGTCACAGAATGATCTTTATCCTAAGCATATACATTTCAGAAGTCTTTTTTTTCTCATTGTTGATTGTCCAACCATCCACCGCTTTATCCTCTGTAGGGGCTGGAGTCTACCCTCAGTAAACTGAGGTGAAGACAGGGTTCACTCTGAACAGGTTGCCAGTCTATCACAGGGCCACATAAAGAGACACACAGCCAATCACATTCACACTCACGAACAATTTGGATTCACCAATTAACCTCAGCATGACTTTGAACTGTGGGATGAAGCCAGAGAGCCTGCACAGAAAGACCCCAGGCCAAGATTCAAGCCCAGGACCTTCAATCTGTGAAGCATTGTTGACTATATATGCTTGTATTCTTATATTGCATGCATACTGGTAGATACAATATACAGCATATATTAAAATAGAACAGCTTCATAGTGTCTACGTGTATGTGCAACAACTTCCTACTATCTCAGGATCAGTATGAGGTAAACATACAGTATGTCTAATATTTTAATTACTTGTTCAGTAGGATTTCAAATTTGCAATCGTAACCATTTTAAAAGCACATTTTTTGTTTAGGAAATTATTTCAAAAGGAGTTCAAAAGGTATTTGGCCTCTGACCTCTCACGGACAGTGGAACTAAGACTACTCCTGTGAATAAGCACATCCGTGATTGCTTAGATGCTGATCTGAATTTGTCTTTCAAACTTTGTGTGTATAAGAAAGTCTGAAGTGCGATGGAGTCTTTTTATTTGTTAACTTCCAGGCATTTGTTTCTCCTTCTTTGTTCGAGCTTTTCTTTGCTTGGACTTCTTTTTGACTTCGGGCTTTCCTTCATTAACCACAGGGTTTTCTATATATTCACCTTCATCTTTTTGTTTCTTTTTCTTTGTTAGAGCTTATTTAGTGCTTTGACTTTTAATGTTTTACTCTTTTTTGATTTAAACATGCAAAAATGACGTTCTTGCTCTGTATTTCTGAAACAGCTAATCCAGATCACCACTGAAACACCCTTCTGCTGCCCTTCTGATGTTTAACTGTCACTGTCAAATTCTGCAATACCCACCAGAGCAATTCCCAAGATCCAACAGTCTCTCATGTTGCAGCCCCTGTTATACCCCTTTCCCTTCTATGAGGTGTGTGTGTGTGTGTGTGTGTGTGTGCACTCTTATAGTTGAGAACTTTACTTATCAAAAACTCCCAGCCATTATAAATCAGTCAGATGAGGGAATTTAAAAACAGACATCCTTGGTTCAAGTGGAGAAACGGAAAGCTGGGTAAATATTAGACAACATTTAAAGCTGATTGCAGAGGGCAATCTGCTCCTGTGGCCCAAACAACACTTTGTAATTACACCTGGAAACCAAACTGTCAAGCATAATAAACATGAATTATTAGTTGTTCTCATTGTACTGTAGATGGTAACCAAAATATACTATTCATTCATTTATTTATTTTTTGTTCAGATACTGAATATTTATAAAATTTTTTCATGTCCATATCACATATGTCTGCTGACTGTGTGCTGTTATCATTGTTCCTCCAAATGGACCCCAGGGTTCAGTGACTTGCTTGGATGCAAATATTGGCCTGCAACCACCAGCTTCTAAATGCTGTTCAGATTTGATGTGTTCATATCATTTGAGCAGATGAAGGTGGCCAGCCCAGCCTTAACCAAACAAGGCTACGCAAATGGAGGAGACTGGATAATCTCAAGAAGAAACTCAAGGAGAGCATCATGAACTAAAACAGCATTCGTGCATTTTATCAGTTGATCCAGAAGCAGCATGCAGTCTCTCTGATGATGTAGTTCTGCCTTGGGATGTGCAAGATGTTAAGCCTAGAGTTTTTCCAACAATCATTATCAAAGTCTCCATTATGAGATTTGGACAAATTCATTAGAAAAAATCAAAAATCAATTTCCTATTTAAGTTTGTGTTTGTTGTTTTATTGATTAACATTACTTGCAGTTTTACTGACAAAACTGTCATGTTTGGTGTCAGCTAAAACAAATTTGCACCACTTGGTTAACTGTCTCCATACCCCATTCTCTCATCATGATAGTAATGAAAGTGATAGCCTCCAAGAAAAACAAAGAGAGCATAATCCTGGGTTTTTAAAAAAAATCCTCTACCGTCAGTAGATGGTGGTAGAGCATTAACGGCTGTCCAAGCTTGATGAGCTTGGACAACCCTGATGTTAGACGATAATTTAATGTTTTTGTTTTCTCATCTGTTCTCTTTAACCACATTGCATTTGTCAGTATCACATAATCAGCCCTTCTTCTTAAGACAGAGAGTGTAAACTGAGCCAGATTCCAAGATAATCTCAACACCAGCACTCCCAGTATGGCCATAATGGCGTAGAATGTCCTCTGCTTTGATTGGTCAACCCTCTTCCTGCCCCCACCCTGTTCCCCTGGACCTGCACGAATCAGAACATGGAGAACAGAAAGGCTGTAGAAGGAGATGATGGCTAAAGATGATATTGTGGGGAAAAAATTTGAAATGGTGATCAAACTTTCCATGTGCATCAAACTCTCCTCTACAACAGAAAGCAGCCAGACACAGGCGATGCTGATGATTCTGATTCTGATCCCTCTCTCTTTTCTCAGGCTCAGGTAGGTGACCACAGCTAGGTAGCGCTCCACACAGGTCAGGACATAGAAGAACATCTCTCCATACCAGGCAAAACACAGAAGAAAGTATCCCACTAACATTAAAATTAAATCCTCTCTGCAGATACCACAAATCACAAGGACAGACCCAAAGACACCAATCATCTCTATGATGACCATGTTGTAGGTGAAGCTGTCAGAGTGACTCATGGTTGCTGCTGAGGAGGTGGAGCGCTTTAGTCTCCATTGTTGGAGACCATGGTAGATGATGAAGATGGAGAGAGGGAGGAAGAGGAGGACGATGAGGATGACGGTATATGAAGTGAAGTGAAGGAGCTTGGTCTGGACATGTAGCAATGTATGTGAAAAAGGCTGATGGAGTTGATGTAGCCCTGTGACAGACTGGCGACCTGTCCAGGGTGTCCCCTGCCTTCGCCCGAGTCAGCTGGGATAGACTCCAGCCCCCCCGCGACCCTAGTGAGGATAAAGCGGTGTAAAGAGAATGGATGGATGGAGTTGATAGAGGAAGAGTTTGTCTGAAGAAAGGATGGACTGGATGATGAAGAGGAGTTCACTGACATGTCTGGAGCACTAAATGAGGATGGATTAAATGTATAAATTACATCTATCTTTCTATATGGAGAAGAAGAGGGATGTCCTTTACTGTGATTTACCGAATTGTTTTCCCAGTAAAATGTTTGGCTCTTTTTACTCCGCCAAGGAATGTGGCAGAGTAATGTGATGATTGGCGTCTGTCTGTCTGTTAGCAACATCACTGCATTTGGATGAAATTTTCAAGGAAGGTCAGAAATGACACAAGGACCAATCGATTAGATTTTGGCAGTGATGCAGCTTGTAGTCTGGATCCACGGATTTGTTAAAGATTTCTGTATCATTGCTAGATAGCAGCACAATGTCACTGTAACCATGACAACAAGTGAACACTATATCAGCTGCCTGCTGATGATTACATGATTGTGATCCTACTACAAATCCACCACTGAAGACTTCTTGAGAGGTATCCATCAGAAATGATACAAGGCACAAGTGATTAAATTGTGGGGGTGTTTCTGAGTCCCATCAATTCCCACCAGCTGCTATCTATTTAGGTTAGGGCTGGGCGATCTGGCCAAAAAATAAAATCTCAATATTTTTTTAGTCATCTTGGACAATTATGATTTTAATTGATTTTTGTTGTGTCTTTGTGGTCTGTTTGCTATGTTTGCTATGCACTCCCGCAGCTGTGAGCACTCTTCCCATTCTTTAGGATACCTCTGCCGGAGGTGCTGAAAGAGGTTAGTTGTGCTGCTACTCTTCGTTTTCACTGTACTTTTGCAAACCTTGTACATGACTGTAGTTTGCTCTGTGTCAGTCTTGTCTAAGCCGAACCACTTCCATATAATCAATGTAACATGAGGCTCTTTTCTCGCGACCAACTCTTCGTCTGCTGTTGTGTCCGCCATGATGGAGGTGTGAGTGTTTTGGCGAAAGGAGATGAGAGGTGGAAGCAAACACCAGTGCACAAGCTGTAAAAGGCAGAAGAAGAATCTGTATTGTTATATATTTAAGCTCGCCTCGATTTTACAATTTGGCAAATTTTCAAATCGTCAGGTTTTAAAAAGGCGAATTAATTTAGGTCAAACGATTCTGTATCTGTACATAATGCATTTCACATGCTTGCGCTCAGAACAAGGTCACTTTGTTTGTGAGTACATCTATATTAAATGGACACATTCTATGTTGCCGTGATGTCTGATCATCAATAACTAATTGCTAAGGAATTAATTCCAGGCTTCTTCATGGAACAGGTATAACCACTGTAGCATTATTAGGAACTTCATCAACATAGACCACCAAACCACAAGTAACAATTCCCGGCACTCACAGAAAAATTCACTTCTGCATATAGGTGCACACATCCTTCAGAATAAAAGCATGACTCAAAACACAATACAGTGCCTTGTGAAAGTATTCGGCCCCCTTGAACTTTTCAACCTTTCGCCACATTTCAGGCTTCAAACATAAAGATATAAAATTTTAATTTTTTGTCAAGAATCAACAACAATTGGGACACAATCGTGAAGTGGAATGAAATTTATTGGATATTTTATACTTTTTTAACAAATAAAAAACTGAAAAGTGGGGTGTGCAATATTATTCGGCCCCTTTACTTTCAGTGCAGCAAACTCACTCCAGAAGTTCAGTGAGGATCTCTGAATGATCCAATGTTGTCCTAAATGACTGATGATGATAAATAGAATCCACCTGTGTGTAATCAAGTCTCCGTATAAATGCACCTGCTCTGTGATAGTCTCAGGGTTCTATTTAAAGTGCAGAGAGCATCATGAAGACCAAGGAACACACCAGGCAGGTCCCAGATACTGTTGTGGAGAAGTTTAAAGCCGGATTTGGATACAAAAAGATTTCCCAAGCTTTAAACATCTCAAGGAGCACTGTGCAAGCAATCATATTGAAATGGAAGGAGTATCAGACCACTGCAAATCTACCAAGACCCGGCCGTCCCTCTAAACTTTCACCTCGAACAAGAAGAAGACTGATCAGAGATGCAGCCAAGAGGCCCATGATCACTCTGGATGAACTGCAGAGATCTGCAGCTGAGGTGGGAGAGTCTGTCCATAGGACAACAATCAGTCGTACACTGCACAAATCTGGCCTTTATGGAAGAGTGGCAAGAAGAAAGCCATTTCTCAAAGATATCCATAAAAAGTCTGGTTTGAAGTTTGCCACAAGCCACCTGGGAGACACACCAAACATGTGGAAGAAGGTGCTCTGGTCAGATGAAACCAAAATCGAACTTTTTGGCCACAATGCAAAACGATATGTTTGGCGTAAAAGCAACACAGCTCATCACCCTGAACACACCATCCCCACTGTCAAACATGGTGGTGGCAGCCTCATGGTTTGGGCCTGCTTTTCTTCAGCAGGGACAGGGAAGATGGTTCAAATTGATGGGAAGATGAATGGAGCCAAATACAGGAGCATTCTGGAAGAAAACCTGTTGGAGTCTGCAGAAGACCTGAGACTGGGACGGAGATTTATCTTCCAACAGGACAATGATCCAAAACATAAAGCCAAATCTACAATGGAATGGTTCACAAATAAACGTATCCAGGTGTTAGAATGGCCAAGTCAAAGTCCAGACCTGAATCCAATCGAGAATCTGTGGGCAGAGCTGAAGACTGCTGTTCACAAACGCTCTCCATCCAACCTCACTGAGCTCGAGCTGTTTTGTAAGGAAGAATGGGCAAGAATTTCAGTCTCTCGATGTGCAAAACTGATAGAGACATACCCCAAGCGACTTGCAGCTGTAATTGCAGCAAAAGGTGGCGCTACAAAGTATTAATGCAAGGGGGCCGAATAATATTGCACACCCCACTTTCAGGTTTTTATTTGTTAAAAAAGTTTAAAATATCCAATAAATTTCATTCCACTTCACGATTGTGTCCCAATTGTTGTTGATTCTTGACAAAAAATTAAAATTTTATATCTTTATGTTTGAAGCCTGAAATGTGGCGAAAGGTTGAAAAGTTCAAGGGGGCCGAATACTTTCACAAGGCACTGTAAGTAAATGCATATAAATTTCATGTTGTTTAACAATAACAAAAAAAATGCTGCATTTTTACAAATATGCTGCATTTCTGACAATGCCACATGGGGGGAATTAACAGCCCTGGCGGAGTACTGTGCTCTCTGAGTGCTTTGCTTGTTTATTGTTTGTGACCATATGCTCTTCTGTGGGAAGTCTCTCTGTCCAGATCTCACCATTCAGCTCATTGGATATTTTTTTTCCAACACACCAATTTACCTGCTCTGTGCAGAAACAATAGAGGTAACACAAGAGTACTGGGAAGACTAGACCAGAAACTACATGTCAATGTCACACAAACAAAGCTTTCTCCTGCAACATTTAGCACAGCCCAAATCAGATTCCCAGTAAACCTCAATGCCAGTACTCCCAGTATGACCATAATGGTGTGGAATGCCCTCTGCTTTGATTGGTCAACCCTCTCCCTGCCCAAACCCTGTTCCCCTGGACCTGGACGAATCAGAACATGGAGAACAGAAAGGCTGTAGAAGGAGATCACTGTTAAAGAAAATAGCAAGAGGCAGAGATCCACAATGGTGGCTAAGTTTTCCACCATCCCCACACCCATCCTCACAAAGCAAAGCAGCCAGACACAGGCGATGCTGATGTTTCTGATTCTGATCCCTCTCTCTTTTCTCAGGCTCAGGTAGGTGATGGGATGAACCACAGCCAGGTAGCGCTCCCCACAGGTCAGGACGTGGAAGAACATCTCTCCATACCAGCTAAATCCAGAAAGTAAGACTCCAACTACTATTATGATGAAATGCTCACTGCAGATACCACAAATCACAAGGACAGACCCAAAGACACCAATCAGCTCCATGGTGACCATGTTGTAGGTGAAGCTGTCTGAGTGACTTATGGCTGCTGCTGAGGAGGTGGAGCGATTTTTCCTCCATTGTTGGAGACCATAGTAGATGATGAAGATGGAGAGAGGCAGGAGGAGGAGGATGTAGGTGATGAAGTATGAGGTCAAGATGAGGGAGCCTGGTTTGGTGATGTAACAATTCAGTAATGAAGAGATGAAGTTGCTGGAGGAGAGGTTTTGATGAAGAAGGAAGTTGGAGGGTGAGGAGGAGTTTACTGACATCTGGAAGAGAAAAAGACATGACATTCAAATTAAATAATGCATCAATAACATCTGTCATTGTGTTTTAGAAGAATGACTTCTCTGTCACAGGGAATATTCAACCCCATGAAAACATATTTCATTATCACTAAACTGTCCTTTACCTTTTCCTCAATTTCCACACTCCTCGCAGAAAACTGTATTCTTTAAACAATCCTGACTCCTGATGATGTATATAATAACATATACAACCATTTTAATCACATCATAATCAGATATTCACCTCCTCCCATGCAGTTGATTTAAATGACCTTCATGAACCACAGAAAACTAGCCTAGCCACACTAGACAACCCACGACAACGAATTTAATTCTCTGCCAGGGTGGGTCTAGTTACCCTCGGTAAGCCTCGAGGTTGGATTCTCCTAAAACTGGCCGACGAATCACCATGAAGTGTAAAGTCAGAAGGCGGGCGTAACTAAGTGACCACAGAGGCGCGACGATTCTGACAGAAACAACCGGAAACAACTAGCCTAGCCGCACTAGACAACCCACGGCAACGGATTTAATTCTCTGCCAGGGTCGACAACAAAAACGACAACAGTCGTTAAGCTCCATTAGCACCGACTCTGAATAATCT
Source organism: Acanthochromis polyacanthus (assembly GCF_021347895.1). Lineage (NCBI taxonomy): Eukaryota > Metazoa > Chordata > Actinopteri > Pomacentridae > Acanthochromis > Acanthochromis polyacanthus. The sequence continues at coordinate 36,012,812 of NC_067122.1, read as the reverse complement.
TTCTGTTAACATGTCTGTAATATACTTGAGCTTCACCCATTGACTGTATAAAAAAGGCTTCACCGAACTACCGCATCCTCTGCTTTCCGGCGCTCTCGGAACTACGTCAGTCTATTCGTTGCGCTGATTGGTTGTATACCTACCCAATTGCTGCAGAGTGATTTGATAGACAACCTTTTAGCCCGCCTCCCTCCCTGTCAAGAGTTCCTAGACCCTTGTGTCTTCAGAGCTGGGTCTAGCGTGGCTAGGCTAATAGAAAACATCAAACATCACTGAATCCTGCAGAATATTGACCCAGATTACTGGCAGTTGTGCATCAGAACCACTAGATGTCAGTAAACAACCAAATTTCAGTCTGCATCAAAGTCATGGAGACTCACTTTGGTCACATGACTTGAAGGTATCATTTTAACATGAGCTGTAACTTTAATCCATACTGAGTCACTCAGTGCTTCACACTGTCCAGCATCAATACAGACTACAGGCTGATTTGGTTTCATACAATGATCATTATGAGGAAAATAATCAGTGTCTGAATTCTAACAGCACTGATTCAACAGATATTCAGTGATAAACTAAAATTCTCTCAGACCTCCTGCAATTCTACAAGCTGACATGTCATTCAACACAACGCTGCTCTGCTCCTTGTTCAGCCGGAAGCAGGGCTGCTTCATCGGTAGGGGCATGGAGATGGACACACACACCTGCTCAGTCAGTTTACTGATATATTTTACTATAGTGTTCAACGCCAAGCAAACCAGCTGATGTAAAATTATCCACATTTTATTTCAGCTATGTCAGTTTTAGTGATGCACACATTCATAAATCAAGAAGTTAAATAAATAATAACATGTAGATGAGACGGGACATTCTGCATAATGAAGATGAAAAAAGAGTATTTTACTATGTAGTATTATTCAGTGTTGGGCAGTAACGTCACTACAAATAGCGTCGTTAGTAGTTCAACTACATTTTTCTGTAACGACGTGATAGCGTCGTTGTTTACAAAATCAAAAAACATTTCAACAGCTTAGCTGATCTTTTGGTCATGTAGTGCGGTAGTGAACGCAAAAAGCTACATTAAAAATGATGAATGTTGAACTGCTTGAAGCGGAGCTTTCTGCTCTGCTGCAGTCTCATCTCCAAACGCCGACATGTCTGTGTCGACCAATAGAAGCGGAGGAACTGCTGATGTCGTCATTAAACAATCCCTTCCTGCAACTTCACTGGATCCACACACACACAGACGCTCGCTTCAGTTTGCTGAAGCAACTGAAGGAGTCAGAGTCACCGTGGCCCTACCTAAATATTTATATGAGTTTTTGTGAAAAAACAGAGAAAAGTTGTTTTCAGATGCCTACTGTGCCCAAGGCGAAGTTTCTGTCAACTTCAAAGACGTCAAATACAAATCTGAGAACCCATATACAGGTGACTACCGAATATGCACAACCAGCAGCAGTTAGCTAACCACCACATGTCAACCGCAGTATAAGATGCACACACAAATGAGCTACTTTTCAACATCTAAAATTCGCGTGGCAGTAAATTAATTAAATTAAGCGTAAGGTTGTGGTGGCAGTGTGTGAATGTGTATAAATTGGGGGATTAAATAATTAAACTGATGCATATAGGAGGGAAGAGGTATGGGAGAAAACTTCATTATTAGTCCCTGAATTTTTGTGGTAATTAAGTTGGTTCAGTGTGGAGAACAAAAAGTAACTTGAATGTATTAAGCTACTTTGGCCATATTGCTGTAGCTTAGCTTGCTACATTTCTGTGGGTCATAGCTTCAGTGTCGTAAAGCTTGATTTAACACGGAGTAGCTGGTCGCTTAGCTCATTATAGTTTCCAAGTAGCTTGCCCAACATTGGTATTATTATTACTTTTACCTCAGTAACTGTTCTGATTACTGCGTCCACCACTGTCTTGGACAAATCAACAGGTGTAATTTCACCACTCACAGACTACATCTACCTTTCTTTGTCAAAATAAATAAACAACATGTGACATTGTCATTGTTTTGTTTTCTCTCATCTTTTTGTTTCTATATTGGAAAACAGATATTCCTTTAGAAAAGCTGACACATCGACACTCCTCACTCACAGTTCACACCTGGTTAGAGGCTGGAAGTGGTTCATGCAAATTATTTTATGGACCACTATTAAAAAAGAATGTAATTTTAAAATAAATTTTAGCTGATATTCTAATACTCTATTCCGTCTGTCAGTAACAGGTCCTTGAAATCATCCTCTCAACAAGAACTAAAACGTGATAACACATTTAAAGGACACCCACCTTGTCAGCAGTGTTTCTTTCTGACCTTCCTCCTGCTGCGTTACAGAGTCACAGACTGTTGGAAACTGAGATCTGATTCACATATACACAACTGTAAAACATCTGTGTGTAAAACAGGTGTAAGGGCAGCCGTGAGCGGTTTTGCATGTTCTTAGTCATTGCTTTTATTACCATTCATTTCTGTAGGCAAATGTTCTCCTGGCTCTCTCCTTTTCCAGGGAGACCAGAGCCTTGTTCAACAATATGTCAGCGGTTAAATATCTGTTCTGATTTTTATATAACCAGAGCAGTGGCGGCTGGCCAATAAAGGGCGCTCGGGCGCCCCCCCCCCCCCCCCCCCCCCCCGTGTTTTTTATTTTTCATTTTTAAAATAAACGATAATCGGTTATTTTTAGCACCATGCCTGTTTAAATTCACAATTACATGTCATGTACAAAATATTAAATAAAAATTTCGGGGAAAATAGTTTTCTGCTCATCTCTGCTGAGCTGCTGGGGCAGGGGAGAAACTGCCCCTCTAGTGCGGCAGAGCAGCCAATTACCGACAAGAGATATAGCAACAGAAATTTATCCAATCAGTGTTGTCGAATCTGATGCCCAGAGGGGCAAAATCGATTTCGCCCCAAGCCAAGTGAGCATGTGTGAGTGCGGTGGATAACTGTGACACAGTCACAGTGACAAGAGGAAGGCTTGGCTAGCTGGATCTCGTCATGCAAATGCGTTATATTGCTTCCCGTGTTTGCTCTATAAAACGGCTGGGACAGACACGGCATGGACTGTTTCAGGAGTAAGAGATATGAAACATTTATCCGAGAAAATAAAGAAACACGAGAGTAGAAGGGCACATATGGAGAACACAGTTAAGCTAATGATGCTAGGCAAGGCTAACATCACGACGCAGCTAGATGAAGAGATGAAGAGTGACACACAGTTACACACTGAACTGTTCTGAAGTGGCCTCCAATGAGCCCCGATCTGAATTCTACTGAACATCTGTGGAAGCAGCTGAAACATGCAGTCTGGAGAAGGACAGCCTTCACACCTGAGACAGCTGGAGCAGTTTGCTCAGCAGGAGTCGAGATGTGCTGAAGTCTCACTGAGTGTTACAGAAATCACCTGACTGCAGTGACTGGTTTAAAAAGTTGTACAACAAAATATTAAGTTAAGGGTACCATCATTTTTCTCCAGTCCTGTTTCATATTCTTACAAAGTAATCTTCAACAGCAGAGTACTGTCTGTCTGTATACACACACATTTATTCCCTTGACCAGATTTTTCTTTGTATAAAGTTGACTTTAGCACATCATCCAGCAATGTATTGCACTGAGTAATTTTTGGATATTTTGTCTAAATATTATGTGTTTGCTTATGTAATCTGCTCATCATTTTCTGGCTTGTTCACTGAAATGTTGAAATCATCAAAATTGTTGCAGATTGTATTTTTCTTTGTCTGCTAATTGAAAAATCACTTAATTGTTGCAGTTCTGATCAGTTAGTAACATTTAGCTTTATCATAAATTACTGTACAGTATTTTTCTGTTTAGTATTAATTTCTTAATATACTTAACACTTAACATAATACTTGAGTCGTCAATTCAACGCTAATGCACTGTTTCATGTGCTCAGCTGTATATATAATTTATTGCCAAAATTGTGGTTACACAAGATGTTGTGCATGTTTTGTGCAAAAATGCCTCAAGTTATTAACCCTTAAATGGTCAAACACATATACATATTTTGGAAAATTAATTAATTGCTATTTTCTAATGTATCAAGACTATAATAACACACTTTCATGATTTTTAAAAAAAAATATGATCTTTATTTTCAATTTTACACTCTGTATCCCCGGTGATACATTGTCCATTTAGGGTATAAATTTAAAATTTTCCAACTTTTAAAACATTTCATTTTTTAACTTTTAAAACATCAATGGCAATAATTGAAGCACTCGAAGGAATCACATCTGCACTCGACCAGAAACTGCATGCAATTGGCATTTTTATTGATCTAAAAAAAGCATTTGACACATTAATCATACTATATTACTCGATAAATTATATAAATATGGAATTAGAGGAGTGGCGGGAGACTGGATTAAAAGTTACCTGACTGGAAGAGCACAGTATGTCCAAATGGGACAGTCTAGATCAGATGTGCTTGGGATTGCTTGTGGTGTGCCCCAGGGGTCTGTCTTGGGACCTAAATTGTTCAACATTTACATAAATGATATCTTTAATGTATCTCAGACCTTGAAACTTATTCTTTTTGCCAATGATACAAACATTTTCTATAGTAATGATAATTATAATGAATTAATAACTGTAGTAAATAAAGAACTCAAAGTGATAAAGAAATGGATGGATATAAATAAGTTATCTTTAAATATTGAAAAAAAACAAGACAATGATGTTTGGGAACCTACAAATGAACTCAGAAATGCAACCTTCTGTCGATAGTGTACCTATTGAATTTGTTCGTGAAATTAAATTTTTGGGTGTTGTAATTGACAACAAGTTGTCATGGAAACCACACATCAAACACATTAAAACCAAAATTTCCAAAGGTCTCTCAATTATAAACAAAGCAAAACCTTACCTGGATGTGATTGCACTTCGCACACTTTACTGCTCTTTAATCCTCCCTTACCTGACATACTGTGTTGAAGTGTGGGGAAACACCTACCAGAGCACAATTAATCCTCTAATACTGTTACAAAAACGAGCTGTGTGGATCATTCACAAGGCGGGTTTTTTAGAACACACACATAATTTGTTTACTCAATCAAAGTTGTTTAAATTCAATGATCTTGTAAAATACAACACATCAATCATTCTTTTTAAAGCTTTCAATAAATTATTACCAACCAATCTTCAGCGCTTCTTTATAATTCGAGAGCAAACATATGACTTGAGAGGTTATGCTAATTTTACATTACCCAAAGTTCGAACTACTCGTTAAAGTTTTTGTGTGTCTGTGTGTGGGGTGAAAATCTGGAACAGTCTGGATTTACAACACAAGCAATGCCAAAATATTAACAGATTCAAACTGTATTATAAACATCAGATCTGGTCTAATTATAGGCACTGCATGCTGTAATTCACCTTGTCATTACAGTTACTGATCAATGTGTCCCTATTGTCCCTATTGTGGTGTTTGTCCATTACCATCGCTGGTATTTTGTCAATTTCCAGTATTTTGTCCATTTCTAGTATCTGTCCATTTCTGCTATTAGTCCATTACCCTTGCTGGTATTTGTCAATTACCATTGCTGGTATTGTCCAATTGTTTATTGTTTTTTTGTGTATTATATTGGATTTGTCACTGTAACATAACTTTGTTATGATGAGCCACAGCTCATAGTGTTTCCGTAGATGAGCTTGGGGGTAGGATTTAATAAGTTTTCTTCCTCCTACTCCCTTTTCAGGCATTCTATGCATGTTACCATATTGGAATGTTTGTTTTTTGCATTGTTATTGAAATCACCTGAAATGAATGAATTAAAAAAAAAAAAAACATATTACAGGCAATTATTTAGCCACTTTCTTTCAAATCTTCCACACTTTTTTAAAAAAACTTGGAAAATCCTGAACAACTGATGATGATTCACATTCACATGTACTGAGTACCGGAAACAAGTCCATAAACAACGAGCTGACTAACATGTATACACAAGCATACAAACGTATGTACAGAAAAAAGGTCTTACTCCTGTTCTAACTCTAGCATCTTCCCTCTGGAGCTTTTACACTAACAGCATCCTATCAGCAATGGAAGCTGAGGAAACAGTTGCAAGCATTTTGACCAGTGACAATGCAAAGCCTCACATTGCACTTCTGACACATGATAGAGGTCTGTCCATCCTGGCACATCCTGCATCGACCTTTCACTGACTGCTACTGCCCTTATGTGAATCTGATGAACCATCAGGTTGCAAAATTACAGATGTCGCCACTCTTTTTCTTGCAGTGTAAAACATGCCCACAGAAATTCCCTGTAAATGAGTAAACCTCTGTTGAATTAATCAGTAATACACATTTAATTGTAAAATAAAGAGTAATACATATTTTACAGCTTTATATGATTGACTATCTATAGAGTATAGTCCTCAAAACACAAGTATATGGGAGAGTGAGTGTTCTTATTTTATACCCCTGTCTGGACCATGTATCCCCCAGGACACAGACATTCAGTGCCTGATTATCAAAGCTGTGTAAATGCAATTCAATATTTTTAAACAACACATAAAATCATCCTAAAAGAACAATATTTTATTAAATAAAGTCCTTCCAAAATATAATAAACATGAAAATTATCAGAACTGACCTCATGACCTTGGTCTTTGTCCATGTAGGCTGCTGTTTTGGAATTTGATCAAAATGTATCAATATAGTTTTGAATGCTGGCATGAAGTCACATGACCTTGTAGTTGACCTATCCCCTCTTAAGTTTGTCCCATAGTATGAAGTGCAGATACTTAATGCCCCTCCCCCACAGCCTGCCAGATGTCTTTGTCTCCCAGGATACAGAAACCATTTAAGGGTTAATATTGGCATTAAATAATTATTATTTCACAGAGCACTGATATCCTGCGGTTTCTGTTCAGTTGTATCGGGATGGTTACTGAAACTGACTTGATATGGCACAGCCCCACCTAGAATATTTTTCACCAGCCGCCACTGAACCAGAGACAGGTGTGTATTCAAATCAAACAAAGTGACTGAGCCCAGAGCGGCAGTCCTTGTTATTTCATTCACATATGAGCCCGCAGATAAATGATCACTGAGAAAAGAAGACGTGTGGTTTAGATTTCTTGTTTTGTTTCCAGCAGTGCTTGTTGGACTGTCATGCAAATAATCATCAAGAGCAGAGTTAATATGTTAAGATGATGAAATAACTTTATGAGTGAATCATGTTTTGTTTCTGACACTTGTTGCTATTTGTCTTTATTTTGCAGGTTTAAAAAGTTTAATAGAAAGTCTGGTCATATTTAAAGTGAGTAACAGACAAATGAAAAAAAACAGAAATTGAGAGAGATGATAACGGGAGAGAGCAATGTCACCTAGAAGAAAGAGCATCAATGACTAAAAATAAACCTTCACAATTAATAAATCAAGGCCTCATGACATCTAATCTGAATTTAAAATGTACTTCTATTGAACCAAAGCATCCAATTTACTTCCAAACTTTCTGAATGGCCATCTATTTCCTACACTCTTGTCTCAGGAAATAGATATGAGAAGGATTCATCTTTACTTTATGCATTTACCAGTGTCAAAGTTATACATCACCTGGAAATAATTAAAGAGAAAAAATGAATAAGATGAGTCAGTAGAGGGGGCTGCACAGTGGAATAGTGGTCAGCACTTTCATCCTGCAGCAAGAAGATCCCCGGTTCAAATCCTGGCCTGGGCCTAGGATCTTTCTGCATGGAGTTTGCATGTTCTCCCTGTGCATGCGTGGGTTTTCTCCGGGCACTCCGGCTTCCTCCCACAGTCCAAAAATATGCTGAGGTTAACTGATTATTCTAGATTGCCCATAGGTGTAAATGTGATTGCGTGTCTGTATATGTAGCCCTGTGACAGACTGGTGACCTGTCCAGGATGTCCCCTGCCTTCACCAGAGTCAGCTGGGATAGACTCCAGCACCCCCCGCGGCCCTAGTGAGGATAAAGCGGTGTATAGAGAATGGATGGATGGAATCAGTAGAGGGACAAGACAGGTCAAAGACTGTGATATCAACTAGAGAAAAGAGTTAGAATAATTTCATCTTCTTCCGTCAACTCACAACTTTTAGAATTTGACACAATTTTGAAACTTCAAACGTGAGTAAAAAAAAAAACTAATGATGGACAAGAATGCATTTTATATGTACAGATATTTTCAATAACTTTCATAGATTACATCTTTTGTCTGATGAATTTCAACAGCTTTTAAACTGATGGCTTATGAAACTAATCTATTAAGATGAAGAGCCAAAAGAGTTGGAATGATGTGTAGACAGTCAATCACAGTTATCTACGTGCTCTGTGAGTCTTTCTGTGTTCATGGTTGTGTTGTTTCAGTCAAATCTGGGCCTGTGGTTTGAATTCAATTCAGTTCAGTTTTATTTATATAGCGCTAATTACAGTCAAATTGTCTGTATACGCTTTATGTCTGAACCCCAGAGAAAGCCCCAAGGTGACAGTAGCAAGAAAAACACCCTTTTTACAGGGAAAAAAAACCTTGAGCAGAACCCAGCTCTTTATGTGGGGTGACCCATCTGCTGCTGGTCGGGCCTGTTGAGAGGGACAGAAGAGGTAGAGAGGTAGAGGAAGAGAGGTGGAAAGGGGGAGGGATGGTAGAAGAGGGGGGTGGGGAACAGGGAACATACAACACAGAGTTTGGTGAAATATGGTACTTTACAATAACTATCACACCATTTAAAATAATATATTGAAATGAAGGAAAATAAAAGTTGTGTTGTTCTGTAGATCTGTTATGTAGGACTAGATGTTGATATATCTTCCTGCATACATGAGATGCCTACTGAGACTACACCTACTAAGGCCCAGGTGGAATCCTTGCTCTTCATCCACAGCCACTGACTTTCCTTTTCAGCAGCTCTGGAAAAGTCTTTGATCGCCTGCCGGTGGGTCTTCCTGTGCACTCCCATCTCCTGGAGAAACCTGGATGTGGTAGCTGCTAAGCCTCCGGAGCCTACTTCAGCTGTTTCGGACCCTCACCTTCCAGCTTCACTGTTTTACATCAGCGGCAAGCTCCATATATCTCAGCTTCTTGTGCTCATAGGTCTCCTCTACTGAGCTTTCCCAGGGCACTGTGAGCTCAGTGATGTAAATGTGTCTAAGTGAAGCTGACCATAGCACCAGGTCTGGTTGCAGATTGGTGGATACAATCTCAGGTGGGAAGCAGAGATTTTGTTCCAGGTCTACCGGCATCCTCCAATCACAAGCCGTGTGATCTGGGCAGCTAAGAGGGGCCCACCCAAGAGGACCCTCCTCCTCCTGGACAAATGTTGTTTCTTGCCATCGGGACGACATGGATGGAAGGGCATTGACACTCCTCCTCTGTGTTTCCAGCACTAATGCCAGGCACTTTAGCAACTGGTTTTTCCGGCAGGTGTAATGGCCTTGGGTGATGCTAAGGGCCGTTATACCTGGCAGCATCAGAAATGCAGTCAAGAAACAACATTTGTTTAAACACTTCTGATCAAACAGAGCATTTCTCCATCTTATAGCAGAAAGACAAAGTGTAGTCAGACTATTCTCCTGTGAAGACAGGTCTGACAATGAGAGATGATGATTGTATGTACACTGCTAGTAATTTGTTGATTTGTCTTTATTAAGGACTGTGTTTTAACTATTCAGTCCTTCTGATTTCTCAGTAAAGTTTTTCTTTAATCAACACATTTTTAAATGCACTCTATAAATGATTTTGCTTGTTTTAAGTGTAGGAGATACTACGTTATAATTGCACTTGTTTTGGGCACCACCCTAGATTCCTAGGGAAATAATTAATTAACATTAATTTAAAAAAATTTATTAATTTAAATTTTGATCAGTCTTATATCTTAAAGGCTTGAATCCTCGGTTAAATTGACCACATTCTTGCACAAAGAAACACACAAAGCTGTAATTTGGTCTAAATGAAAGCATTTATTTGCTATTTTATTGAATAAACAAGTGAAATCCTATTTACAGTGCCTATATAATGTGTGTGTATGTGCGTGCATGTCTACACACGTGGACAAAATTGTTGGTACCCCTCAGTTAAAGAAGGAAAAACCCACAATTCTCACTGAAATCACTTGAAACTCACAAAAGTAACAATAAATAAAAATTTATTGAAAATTAAATAATCAAAAACAGCCATTACTTTTGAATTGTTGATTAACATAATTATTTAAAAAAACAAACTAATGAAACAGGCCTGGACAAAAATGATGGTACCTCTAGAAAAGATTGAAAACTATTTGACCAGAGTGACATGATTAACTCAGGTGTGTCATTTAATTGACATCACAGGTGTTTCCAAACTCATAATCAGTCAGTCTGCCTATTTAAAGGGAGACAAGTAGTCACCCTGCTGTTTGGTGAAAAGGTGTGTACCACACTGAACATGGACAACAGAAAGCGAAGGAGAGAATTGTCCCAGGACATCCGAAAAAAAATGATAGACAAACATCTTAAAGGTAAAGGCTATAAGACCATCTCTAAACAGCTTGAAGTTCCTGTGACAACAGTGGCTCATATTATTCAGAAGTTCAAGACCCACGGGACAGTAGCCAACCTCCCTGGACGTGGCCGCAAGAGGAAAATTGATGACAAATTGAAGAGACGGATCGTTGGAATTGTATCCAAAGAGCCCAGAGCAACCTCCAAAGAAATTAAAGGTGAACTCCAAGGCCAAGGTACATCAGTGTCAGATCGCACCATTCGTCGTTGTTTGAGCCAAAGTGGACTTCATGGGAGACGGCCAAGGAGGACACCACTGCTGAAAAAAACTCATAAAAAAGCGAGACTGGAATTTGCAAAAATGCATGTTGACAAGCCACAAAGCTTCTGGGAGAATGTCCTTTGGACAGATGAGACCAAACTGGAGCTTTTTGGTAAGGCACATCAACTCTATGTTCATAGACTCAAAAACCAAGCATACGAAGAAAAGAACACTGTCCCTACGGTGAAACATGGAGGAGGCTCAGTAATGTTTTGGGGCTGCTTTGCTGCATCTGGCACAGGGTGTCTTGAAAGTGTGCAAGGTACGATGAAATCTGAAGACTATCAAGGCATTCTGGAGAGAAATGTGCTGCCAAGTGTCAGAAAGCTTGGTCTCAGTCGCAGGTCATGGGTCTCCCATTTATTTTGCCACACAAACTTTGATATATATTTGTCTAATATTTAAAAAAAAATTGTTTGGTACTTTAACAGGCAGTGATTGAAACAAAAATAACAATCTAGGCAATATGTTCATTCTCACTGCTTCGTTTGTCCCAATCAACGTTAGGGGCAAAATATCCCATCTGGCTATATCCCTATGCAATTCCCTTATCAACTTTCCATAATTTGCTTCAAAAAGTTGTGAGATGGATGGAGTGATAATAATACTTAGATATCTAAATCCATTATTAGACCATTTAAATTTCACTATATCCTCTAGTTCTGCTGGAAATATCCCTGAAAGCATCACAGTTTGGATTCATTAACTAAATATCCTGATATTTCTCCATATTCTGCAAGGTTATTCATAAGTGCTGGAATAGATGATACTGGTTTGCTTATGTACATGAGTATATCATCCGCGAATAAAGAAAGCTTATGTTCTACACCTCCCTGGTCTATAATTTCTGTAATTTTCTCACTAATTCTTATTGATTCTGCCAATGGTTCAATGCTAATGGCAAATAATAAGGGACTAAGACAATCTCCTTGTCTAACACCTCTTCTTAAGGGGAAGAAATCAGAGCAACACCCATTTACTCTAATCCTTGATTTGGGGTTCCTATAAACAATTTTTACCCAATCTATGAATGTATTATTGAACCCAAATTTTGCCAATATATTATACAGAAATTGCCACTTCACACTGTCAAATGCCTTATGTGCATTTAAACTAAGCAACATATTATCCTCTTTGTTCTGCTTAGTAGCACATGAAATAATATTTAATGTTCGTCTAATGTTGTTAGCCCCCTGCCTCCCAGGAATAAATCCTGTTTGGTCAGGTTTGATTATTTTTTTAATATGTTTCTGTATTCTCTGTGCTAAAATGCTTGTCAATATTTTTAAGTCAGAACACAGTAGGCTAACAGGTCTATAGTTTTCACACAATACTGGGTCTCTCCCCTCTTTGTGTAGTACTGAAATAATGGCTTCTGACCTATGTTGCTGGTGGATTTCTTGAAGATAAGGCATAATTAAACACTTTAAACAGTACTGGTGTAATTTCTTCTCTGAAACATTTGTAAAATTCCCCCGCAAAGCCGTCCATGTCAGGAGATTTATTACTTTTTAACTTTTTAATAGTGTCTGATATTTCCTGCATTGAGATTAATTGGGTAATTTCTGAGGCATCTTCCTTTGTTAACGATGGTAACTGTATATTATTCAAGAATGTTTGTGTTTTTTCTTCTATATCTTCCGAGTCTGAATCATAGTATAATGATTTGTAGTATTCTGCAAATGCTTCAGCTATTTCTGTAGGTTTTGTCATCTTTTGTTTAGAGTTGGGGTGAATAATCTTTGTGACCATCCTATTTGATTGTGCATTTCTGAGCTGAAATGCCAATAATCTGCTCGCTCTGTTACCCATTTCATAATATTTTTGATTTAAAAAACGCAGAGCCCCTTCAGCTTTATATGTAAGTAGTTCTTCAAGCTCCCTTCTACATTTTTTCATTTCAAGGAATATCATCTTGTCTGTTGTTCTCTTATGATTTAGTTCTAATTCCTTTAATTTACCTTCCAATTTCTGTTGCTGTTCAAGTCGAGCTTTTCTAAGTCTACATGATAATTCAGTTATGTTCCCCCTTAATACTGCTTTCGCTCCCTCCCATATAATTGAAGGGGACACCTCCCCAGTGTCGTTTATTTCTAAATATTCCCTTAAATGCAATTTCAGCTCATTTAACACCTTATCATCAGACAGTAGTGAGACATTAAGTCTCCAGTATTTGAAATGATTGTCATTACCTGTGTCCAATGTTAGTGTAATTGGAGCGTGATCACTTATATTGATACTCTCTATGGTACTGTTCAGAATTTTGTGGATATCTTGCTTAGACACGTAGAAGAAGTCTATTCTCAAATAACTATTATGTGGATTAGAGTAAAAAGTAAAGTCTCTTCCCTTTGGGTAGTTGTTTCTCCATGGATCCATAAGTCCTAATTCTTTAGTAAAGTTATTTAATACTTTAGATTTTTTTGATAGTGGTTCCTTCCCTGGTGGTCATCTGTCTAATTTGCCATTTTGAACTGTATTGAAATCCCCTCCCATTATTATCATTCCTTTTACTTCATTAGTTATAACCTTGGCTAAATGTTTAAAAAATGCCTCACTTTCTTCTGGCGGGGCATATACGTTTATTAATGTAATATTTCTATCTCCTATGGAGCCCACTATCATTACGTATCTTCCCATATTATCTTCAATATTGCTACACCCCTCTTCTTTCCATAAGATGTATTAAATACTGTCTACATACATAATGTCTAGCTTTAAGTTACAAAAAGTAAAAAGGATAAAATAGTTAAACTTTGAAGCAAAAACTTCAGTAGATAGAAAAAAAATGCGTCTTTAGATAAGAATAGGGAGATGCTTTGGCCTTAAGCATTCCCAGAGGGAGACAGAGGGAGAAGAGAAGAGAGAGAGGTGGGGAAGCAGCTGAATTTAAGGGTCAGAAGCCCCTGAGGGCGGACCTGGGCAGAGAGAGGAACCTTTTGGCGCGAACCTCTGGCTAGTAACATGACCCCTTCTTTGTTCTCCCAGAAGAGACAGGGAGAGATGGAAAAACTAATCCAGAATGAATTAAAACATTGTGATATTAAAAGCGCAAAACACGATCAGTCTATTCCTCCACCATACTTCAGTTGTGTGAAAGAGAAACATGTGTAGATTAATACATATGTTCATATTATGTGAATTATTTCATTCATAACTATATGTTTAGGTAGTGTCTACAGATACGGACCCGTACCCGTAGCCTGTGGCCTACCGATACGGCACTTTCCCTTACCATAAATATTAATGAGACGTACATAAATATTAATGAGCCGGCTTGGTAATCCGAGTGATGAAGGCGCTTCCGTGATTCGAGGTGAATCTGCGTGCCGAGCCTGTCATGTCAGTCATCTGCTGTTCTCTTTTCTATCATGCATAATGTCATATAAATATCATTATCTGACTTTTTCACGGACAGCGATTTGGGGGTTGAAATCAGCACTACTATTAAAAATAGCAAAACTTTTTATTCACGTGACCCTGTTCTAATAAAGCACAAACAGCAAACAAAACAAATGGCGGAACTAACAGCCAGCAAACTACAAGTATTTTTTTACCTTCAAAAGCAGCGACAGACTATAACATATTAACAACCGAAACAAAACCCTGACGTATTTTCTACGTCTGTCAACACAGACACTGCACGTCAGTCACTTTAATGTTAGCGGACTCTGTTGAATGGCTAAGTTACATAACCACAAACAAATCTCACAATATCACAGTAAATCGAGTTTGTGTTTTTTTTTAATTCATGCCGAATTAAAGAGCTGCTCCTCACCATTCACGAGTGTTTGTTTCATATTCGACATCCTTCACTTTATCTTGTAAATTAGCGTCCAAAATTAAATGGGAACATTTGCAATGGAGTTCGTCAGCCACTTCCACCACTGAACGCGGTAAACTACTTAATAGGAACTGGACTTCAAACAATTTAGACACGGCGTCTAAAAGCGTAAAAACTGCAATGTCTAAAGTGTGAGAGGAGACGGTGTATTGTTGGTTAAATTATACAATGTTCGCCGTCAGAGTCATTCATATATACTGCCTGTAATGTGCAGCAAATAGTAGTTAACCGGCGCCAGCTCTTCAGTGACCTTAACGGGTCCGTACCTCTAGTACAGATGCTACAGGTATGGGTCCGTACCTGTAGCATCAACCATATGTTTAAGAGATTAAAAATATATATCACAGTGAAAATATAATAAGTCAGACATTTGGTGATGAATAACACAATTGTCATCCTTTCAACCTAAATAAAAGTAAATTCAGAGGTTAATAGAATTCATTCCAAATCATAGCATCCTGGGGAAGAAATGATTAACATCATATTTTAATATCTAGACTTCTGTAATAGCTATAACTGTCAAATTTGTGTATGCGACAAACAAAGGACTTTCAGTAACTTTGGTGAACATGAAAATTCAAAATACATATCAGAAACATTAATTTGGCCAGTGTCCTTTGTTCCAGCTCAGAAAGTGTCTCTCTCTGTACCAGTCTCCCATGTGCTCCTCCAAGTCGTAGAAGTTTTTATGGCTTGTTATCTGATCTGGTGGAATGTGGAGATGTCTCCTAAAGCTGGAAAGGGATTTTAGCATGAAAGTTCATTAAACAAAAAAACATCCATAGCATAAAAGTGAAAGTCATTGTCTTTTAAAAAGAAAAAGTTATTCCAGGTGTTTAAATGTTCAGCAGGAACTCCGTCTTCCTGTGGATGAAACATACAGAAATACAAATGTTCCAATCTTCCTCCAGTAGTAATGGGTGTTGGTCAGTGCTAGAGAGAGAGCAGAGCTCTGGCTTATCTGAGTTTCATCTGGAATTCCAGAGGCCTTTTCAGGGCACCCTACATAAGGTTATTTGCATGCTGTTCATGGTGTTTGCAGCTGATGGGGTCTGTCTGCCAGTCTAGCCTTCCTTAACCCTTGCCTCAGGTTAATTCTGGTCCAGCTCTCCGTTTAAAGGGTTAGATCCTATCTATTAGAATTTCACCTAATAGGATTCAGAAGAATAATTAAGCTGGTATCGAGGAACACTCGCCTAGGTTCTGACTGCCTTACATCCAAACGTCTTACCCCTCTTATTTGATAAATACTCTTACTAAGCAGCCCTCCTAAGTAGTAGAATTGATTTATCACCCACGTTTGTTAGCGGCAGCTTTCCTCTTATGGCTGCTTGCACTTGGTGCCATTCCTAGGTTGGTTTTAGAGGTTTGGAAAACTAACCTCAGGGGTAATGTTTAAACACTCAAATTGGACTAAGTAACCTTTAAGAACCATTAGATTTAATGCACCCAATCAACTTAACTTTTTACCACTATGCAGAATAGGTGAATCATAATAATTACATAAAACTTCTGTTTAAATGCAAAGTAGCATTTCATTAAGCAATTTTAGCAGGGGCACAGCATCAATTCATGCTTAAACAATTAATTATTAATGATTACTAAAAACTAAATTAAACTAAGTGTACCTAACAATCTTCTCTAATTAGTAATTTAGGAGTGAGGGTGGACAGTGCGGCCACTGCCGTCTCACCCGGTCTTGACCAGCGTCTGGGAGAGCCACTCAATCGACCAGTAGACTTGGTACGATGTCTTCTTTGTGGGCGAAGAGTGTTCTTCCTCTGCAGGGGGAGCGGAGAGGTCCCGTAAACCTATCGTGGTCTAGCAGTTATTTCTAGAAGCGGCTGGAATGGAAGTGCGGACGCCCCAGCTGTCTCTCGGTTGGATGGTGGTGGTGGAAAACCCCCGTCTCTCCAGGCTGCGGTGGGTCACTGGGTCCTCCAGCCCCTGGAGGGGAGCAGCCCTCTGCTGCCGCCTCTTACGCCTCTCTGGATGTCGTCGGTTCTACCCTCTGTTGGTCTCGTCTGGATAACTGCAAACCTCTTAGGACTCTCCGTCTGGCAGAGTGTGGTCTTCGCGTGTTGAACAAAGTTAGAATAACTTTGCCTCCAACGATGTCCTCAGCGAACTCTGTAGCCTAAGTCCTGCATTGTCTCCACGTCTCTTGGGCAAAAGGTCCGGTGAAGATTCTTCAGGACTTTGGCAGTGCTCTCCGTTTCAGCTCTCTGGCAGCTCCGGCGAGCAGCATCTCCCAAGCAGTGTCTGTGACTCTCTTTTATACTCTCACACACACATCTCTAACCTTGGTACGCCCAGATGACTAACTCATCGATTTAGACACCGTCTAACTCTTGTAATCACATACATCAGTTATACAGAAATCATGTTTTACAGCAAATACACAGCATCCACATTCTGTTGTTAACACACACATTGCTTGAGACATGCTGCCATAACCATATTTGGCAACAGGCCTTCCTGGGATTTCCCCAACTTCCCCTTCTCTGGAGAAGTCGCTGTGTCATGCTGACCTCTGCTTTCTCCCTGCACACACACAGAGCTCAAAACAGAAATTACTTCAGTTCAATACTAACATTCAGTTACACAGAATCACTTCTTATAATCATTCTTTCTTAGTGGTAATGAATCATTTCAATCAAATCAACAATCCTGAGTATATATATATTTCAGCAAGCATAATCATATGGTTAACTTATAATGTTTCTTCTCAGATCTTTATTTGTCTGCTTCGAAACCTTTGTTACCTTAAGGCCTGAGTGCCCACTGAGACCTCAGCATCAGCATCTCACTTGACAGGTCACACAGTTTATGTCACGGGTGGTGGAGGTAGAACCCAGGCGCAGATACCAACAGGGAGGCAACAGGAGTTGTGGTGAAAAAAACAGGGTTTATTTAACCAAAATACAAAATCCAAAGGCAGCAAAACAACACAAAGGACACGTACTCACAAACAGTGTTAATCCTCTACAGGAAGGAACTAGTTCCGGCAAGTCCAAAAGTACCAACTCATAAAAGGGAGTAGTCCTCAAAAGAAAAAAACCAATGTCGTCCAAAGGCAGAAAGGTCCAGGAGGGGAAATCTTCAAAAATCCAGAGTTGCCGAAAGACAGAAAAAGTGAGGTGAAGGACCGTAAATGAGACGGTCAGAACTGTGACGCTCCCACACACAAAGAGGGGAGCAGAGGATATTTAAACAGAAAGGGAAGGCAGGTGAACAGTGTTTGCTGATTGCTCCACAGCTGAGTCTCATCACACAATTAGCTGTCCTGCAGCAGGCGATCAGCTGGGAGCGAGAGAGGGAGACAGGGAAAAAAACCAGGCAGGAGCTGCAACAGCATCCAGCCAGAGGCAGGAAACAAAAACCAGTCAGGAGCCGGACGGCTTCCTGACAGTTTAGCTCTGAAAACCAGATGGAAAACTTCCTCACTCTTGGTACAGGTGTTACCAAAGGAAATCAGAATTTCTCCCACAGTTCAAATGGTAACAAGAACAATATATAATGTCAAACTCTGTGGTTAGTGTTCAAGAAAAATGCACCCTTACTTGCTGTTTGGCACAAAACTGTGAGATAAAATCCTAAAGAATAGTGAAAACATATTCTTTGGTCACATGTGACAAACACATATTACTGTTCAGTGTGAACTAGGACTATCACAGTGAATGCACAGTCCCAGTAAAGAGCAAAGGTGAGCATGTGATGATGATATGAGGCTGCTTTAGAGCAAATGATGTTGGGAAAAAGACATTTACAAATGGCACCATGAATACCTGTGGATAGATCAAAACACTGTCTGACAAGATGACTCCCAGTCTGCAGAAGTGGATGATTCTGGCATGACAATATGAGGTATGGAAAGCTCTACCACTGGTCACAGCTGGATGATGTGTTGGTGAACTCTCATGTTGTCTAAGTTCTGTAATAAAGTCTTCCCACAGCGGTTAAAGCGGAGGTTTCTCTCCAGAGAGAATTTTAATGGGTGGTTTATTGTCTACATGTTCATATGTTTTGTCACACTACTCAAAGCTGTATGGTTACCATCCAGAATAACATTTGAGACCAAATATTCTCAAGCCCCCCTAAATAATTTTATGTTCATTTATTTAAAAAAAAAATTTGTTTTTTTTTTTTTTTTACAAAAAAGTACAAAAAAAGTACCATATAATGTGACCAGAATATGAGTTTAAATACATAATCACATAACCAGTCATTTTTAACTTGGATACGATCATAAATCTTAGTTTCTCTTCACTTCATAGTGGAAGGTAGAAAGTCTGAGTCGGTGCGTCGTTATCCAGTCCATTCCACTTGTTCATATGGAGCACGCCCACATCACTGAAATCCAGTCCACGTTTCCCCTGCAACCTAGGCTGCTCTCGGTACCTGCAGCACAACGAGCACACAGAACAGACGAGAGCAGCATTAGGAGAACGTGAACAAGAATGGATATGCGAAATGTTTTCAGGAGAGTAAGTATTCATCACTGCTGATAGTAACAATAAGTTAGCTCCAGCCCCCCAGCTAACAGCAGAAAGTCCCATGTAATTAGTGAACCAAGTGCTCCCTGTTTGACAAATAAAAACCTGGCTTGTTCACTCTTTAGGAGAGAGTCCCTGTAAAGGAGGCAGTGTGAGACGCTGCTGTATCTCTGTGCACGTCTTACCTTTGTTGTTCTGCGGTCAAAAGTTACATTTCAGCTCTAAAAGAATGCTGCTACTTAGCTAGCTAGTTAGTCTGAAATGTACTGTGAAGGTTCTGGTTGTTCATAGAGTTAGGTGTGCACTCTTTTTTTTTTTTTTACCATATACTATCTTTGGGGTGACTTCCTTCTGGAGCATCAGCTCCAGCATCAGATGCACACAATGAAACAGGAGCTGAGCTCATTCACGTATGATTATGTGAATAATGGTGATGATAATAATAATAATAATAATAATAATAATCACTCCACCTCCCCTATTGACCTGTAGGAGTCAGGGCAGAGGAGCAGAGAGAGTGAGAGGGGAGAAACCTCTACTGGAAAGGTGAGTCTAAAGGATTTTACAGGAGAGAGTCATTTGTGATGCAGACAGTCTTGGATTTTTATGGAACTTGATATGAATATGAAATATGAAACATTTCAGTCCAGGTGCACCATATAAGACTTATTTAACTTGAGCTTTTATTTATTAGAGTAATGATTGGAAAGTGGAGATAGCCAAGAGAGAGATATATAAGCCAAATTAGCCCAGTCCAAATATATGTCATAAATAAATAAATAATTTTGCTAGTTTTGGACCTAATATGACTCTGTTTTCACTGGTTGGACTGAAGAAGACTAAGACCAGGAACACTCTGGCTCGAGAGATAACACTCTCCTCTATTATGACTATTAAAATGGCTGGTTTGGAGCCATGTAATAAATGGGAACCCACCCCAGAGATCATCAAGGCTTCAAAAAAAGCCACCAGGGCGTACAACATGGCTCACAAAAATTCATTTTTCCCTGTTCTTTTCCTGTTCCTGTTTACAGTTGTGCCATTTATTCAGAATTTACAGTCTTTGTTATTTATTTTTGGGCCTCGTTAATAAGTTATTCATTCATTTAGACCTGATTTTAGTCCATGTCACCCTGCTCCTGTGATATCCAGTCAGATCTGGTTTAGTCCTGATTTTGGTTCATGTCACCCTGCTCCTGTGAGACAGAGTTTAGTGTGTGATTGTAATTCTGTTCAGTGAATAGATAACTTAAGTTATAAAGATGTTTTGCTTTTGCTTAAGCACTTTTTATTGTTTAGTTGCTGATGTGGTCAAATTGAAGCTGTTGTGCATTAGAATCCTCCAAGACAAATGTTACAAGTGGTTGCTGGAGTTATTTCAGTTATGCAGATATTTATGCAAAATACTGAAATGTGTTGTGCACATCCAGCCACAGAACTTTCATCCATATTTTACATGAAGAACCATTTTCAATACTGCCTGCCGTTGCAGTTTTTTTTTTGCCTTTTTTTTTTTTTAACTCAGTGTTGTTGTTTTTTTATTATCCCTCTATAATAAGATTTTAACAAAATGCTCTTAAAATAAACCAGAATGCAGGAAATAGGATCAGTAATTTTCAAAATTTTCTGGGGGAGGACCCCCAGACCCCCATCAGCATCCTGCACAAACCAAATCTCACTCTGAGGTCTGGTCACAAGTTGGCAGCTCTGAGTTATTGTGAGCAAAAGTCATGGACACTGTGGTGTAAAACATTTATACAGTAAAGTATCTCTGAATAAATCTAAATCTTAATGTGGAAAAGCAATTTCTCAGTTTTTGTTAGCTGTAAAATTAAATGCTTGCTCACATCCTGTGCATCTCCTGGGGGCTAAGCCCCCCTGTCCTTAAAACCTAGTGACGCCTCTGTTTGAGACCTTTCATCAAATAAAATGTGTTCAGAGTTTTCTCACACTCCTGACATGTGTATGGTTTCTCTTGGTTGCGAATGCTTTTAGTGGATCATTTGTTTGCATGTTTATGAAGACAAAACAGCAACAAACTTCTACAGTGTCGGCTCACAATAGTAAAGCAGATAATTGAAAGAGGTTGTGTGTGGAATTTGCAGGATGGCACAGTAAATTCATTATTTCAGTTAATCATTTAGAATATTTATTTAATTTAAGCAACAAAAGCACTGAAACATCTTCTCTCTTACAAAACTACAATAAAACGTAAGAAATGTTACAAAATGCTAAAAATGTAGACTGATGTGTTTACAGAATGTCAGAGAAAAAAAGAAAATTATGAATCAATGGTGTAAATGTTAACAAAACGCAAACAGTAAAATGACATGAATATAAAGGACCACTTTTTGAAATATTTACATTTTTTAAATCAATCACATAAATGAATATTATTTCACATAACATTAAAAAATTCTTCAATCAGAGGCTCAATTTTACTGGAAAACATTCATATTTTATTCATATATTTATTTGAGGAGGATACGGGGTGGGGAAGCAAAAATGTCCTATTGACAAATGTGAATGTCCTGCCCAAACGGTGAGGGTAATCAAAACAATAATCAAAATCAAAGTTCCTTACCTTTAACCGGTTTTTATAGTATTTGTCAGACCTTGGTGCATTGTGAAGTGAGCAAGCAACAAGCAAAACGCAACAGGGTTTGTGATCTCCTGGATGCCCAAATCCCTCAGAAGGACATTGCCAAGATTGTTGGCATCAGTGAGAGGACCATGCGCTGCATCCAGCATGCCAGACAATCCAGTCTGGTCACCAAGAGATCTCCAGATTGTCCTGGGAGTCTTGGGCTCAGATGGCGATAAGATGCCCCCCTACTTCTTCAAGCCAGATCAGAAAATTGGGACTGATGTGTACTACAAAGTTCTGAGATACACCGTTTTGCCGCGGCTGAAGGCCACCTACCCTGACAACAACTACACCCCCTGACACTTTCTCATTCAAATAAATTAGAACCTGTCCTAAAACTTTTGACAGGGGGTGTATGTGTGGCAACAAGATGGGGCTCCTGCTCACACATCAAACAAGGTCCAAAAGTTCTGTGAGTAGAATATGGCGAACTTCTGGCCCAAAGGCATTTGGCCCTCGAGCTCACCTGATCTAAACCCCCTGGATTTTTTCTTTCAACTCCATTGAGTTGAGGACTAATGCCACCCCTCATGCTAATATGGATTTACTTAAGGCTGCATTCTCCAGGGAATGGGAGGCCTACCCCAAGGAGGATATCAGGAGGGCCTGTGGCTCTTTCAGAGGCTGTATTGAGGCCTTCATCACGGCTGATGGAGGACATATTGAATAAACATGTTCTGAAAGCTTTAAATTTGTGTTCTTCAAGAAATCAGTTCAAAATTCCAAAGAATAAAAAAGTTATACCCATTTATATTTGTTTTTACCTGACAGGACATTTTTGCTTCCCCACCCTCTAAATTTGTGCTCCGTACATTTCTGACAGAGCCGACAGAAACTCATGTACACCCATGAAGTAAAATCAGCTTTACCAAGAAATTAACTTCATAGATCCATCACAAATCCAAAACTAACACAATCTGAACAATTGAACTTGTTTAAGAACAAACTCAGTGGACAAATGACAGAAGAAGAAGAAAGCTGCTGCAGAAAAGGCTGATTCCAGAGCAGTCAGAGAATATGAGCAACAATGACAAGACTCTGTTGAATTTAAAATTTGACAAGTGAAAGAATTTCATGTTTAGCCCTTTGGTGCACCAGTCGGTCTACAATGATGAAGGGAAAAAGTGGAAAAATGTCCACAAAATGGATGCTGACATTCTTCTGTTGCTGTTCTGTGTAATATTCTTCTTCTTAATTTTCAAAATCTGTTAAAAAGTGAAAAATAAACATATTTCAAACATGAAATCATTCTTGTGTGGACCAAAACAGAATACAAATACTAAAACAAATGATGATTCTTAACTGAAATGACTTTAAAAGCTATAAAAATGCATTGATTCTGATGCGAGTCATTTTTCACCCACTTAAGGATGTAAGATCCAATCACTGCAGCATCTAAGGGTTAAAAACCGCAATTCTGGTGCTAGTGATGTTTTTAGGTGTAAAATTATTATATCTGAGTTTTAATGTAAGAAAAATCCAATGAAATATAAGTAATGTGTTAATGATATATGAAGAGACTTAAAAAATAATTATTATTGTATTATTGTAAATAGTATTATTGTTTGAGAGCCGTGATTTTGTTCAATTTAGGATCAAAAATTTTGGAAAAGAGGTGACACTTGGACCATTTGTCATGAATCCAGACAACCAGCTGCTGGAATCAGTCATTTATCATAATTTAGGAGGTTCACACTCCACATATTGTTATTTCATCATGGTGAAATGTGTTTACACTCAAAGTTAAACTGAGAGCAGTTCTGCTGTTTTTCCAGTGGACGAAAGCAGCAGAACGGCTCTCTGTTCTGAAGTGTTTTTGTGTTTCCCTAATTTATTCCTTTGCCTCACTGGATGTTTTTCTTCCAGCACATGAGTTTTCCTGCTCTGTGTAGAAACAGTAGAGGTAACACCAGACTGCTGGGCAGAAAGAACCAGATACTGCACATCATTAGCTCACAATTAGAAATTCCCAATGAGAAGAGGACAATCCAAACCAGACTGCAAGTAAACTTCAACACCAGCACTCCCAGTATGACTATAATGGTGTAGAATGCCCTCTGCTTTGATTGGTCAACCCTCTTCCTGCCCCCACCCTGTTCCCCTGGGCCTGGATGAATCAGAACACAGAGAACAGAAAGGCTGCAGAAGGAAACGACTGCTACAGATAATATCAAGATGCAAAAATCAACAACAAAGAAGTCGTCATCCATCATAATCAACATCGTCTCTACAAAGCAAAGCAGCCAGACACAGGTGATGCTGATGTTTCTGATTCTGATCCCTCTCTCTTTTCTCAGGCTCAGGTAAGTGATGGGATGAACCACAGCCAGGTAGCGCTCCACACAGGTCAGGACATGGAACAATATTTCTCCATAAAAGCTAAAAGACAAAATAAAGTACCCCACCACAAATACCTTTATATGATCACTGCAGATACCACAAAACACAAGGACAGACCCAAAGACACCAATCAGCTCCATGGTGACCATGTTGTAGGTGAAGCTGTCAGAGTGACTCATGGTTGCTGCTGAGGAGGTGGAGCGATTTTTCCTCCATTGTTGGAGACCATAGTAGATGATGAAGATGCAGAGAGGCAGGAGGAGGAGGGTGTAGGTGGTACGATATGTGATATAGATGAAGGAGCTTGGTCTGGTGATGTAACACTTCATGTATAGAGAGAAGAAGCTGTATGTGGAGAGGTTTGGATGAAGAAGGAAGTCATTGGAGGATGAGGAGGGGTTTAGTGACATCTGGAAGAGAAAAAGACATGACAATCAAATGGGTTGAATATAGAAACTATCAGTAGTTTTGTATCTGTGAATAAAGAGCGATATTATGTTTTAGATAATTCGAAGAGCACCAACCTTCTGAGTGTTTGTTTCTGAGTTTCCTCCCTCTGTGTCCCTTCTGTGAATTGTGAGTATTTGATCCAAATATCCTGTACTGACTGGATATCACTGCAACAACCCCACCTCTCCCTGAGATAAATTCAAATGTGTTTAATTTGCATGAAAAAGAGGAAAACGAAAAACACTGACAATGACAAACTGTCAAAACTGACAAATGAAAAATTGCAGGAAAATATTCTGACTCCTTGAAACACACAGACACAAACACAGATTTGTGTATGCAAATCAAGAATCATTAACTGTGTTCTGTGAGTGTTTCTGTGTTCATGGTTGTGTTATTTCAGTCACACCTGTGACTGTGGTTTGGTAAAATGTGGTGCTTTACAATAACACACTATTCATAATAGCAGATTTAAACTAAGGAATCATCAAAGTTTTTGTGCAGAGAAATCTTCAAATAAAATAATTTAAACTCCATCAGAGTTCAGTCCATCAGCTGTTTTCTTTGACACATATTGTCTCACATCTGAACATTAGTACATGTCACTTAGACATTATTTTATCATATCTACTTAAAGCTGCTGTCCGGAGTTTCCGTTTGTTTTCAATTTATGTATCATTTTTTAACAAAGCTTAAATGTGTTAGTCTAGTTCGATACTATAATATAAAGTTAGTATAACGCGATATGAAAATTTATTCCTGAGCTCCGCCTTCCTCTCATAGACCCCCATGTTATTCCAAAAAGCGCCGGTTGCTGCCGACCAATCAAGTTCGAGCTTCAGCTTTGTCATGCTGTCAATCAACGGTTACGCGCACAGCAAGCAAGCCCATGCAGAGGTGGGCGAGCTACGCACTACGCAACCGCGCGCACATTTGTTTTGCTTGTGGAGATGAGAGAGCATCAGGGATCAGCAACTTCCAGAAAAGTTACCAATCCCACGGCTTGTCAGGCCAAGAGACTGCAGGACGTTTTTTGGCTCGGGGTGCTCGCGTCGCTCTCCGACCACGGCCTCCATAGCCCGGCTGACAGCTTCGTTTAGATGCCCGACCTCTGGAGGAAGATGTTGGGGCGTCTGGGACAAACTCTTCGTCAGAGGAGTCATGCAATTCTGAACTCTAGATAGAAATAAATAAACAATGTAACACATATACACGCGTAAATGCACTAAGTTTGATAAACAACGTCATCCAGAGGGATACACGAGTGTAATCACATATTGAAACTTTACTCGTTCGTCCTAGCAGATTCATGTTATTTTGGTATTAGGACAAGTTAGACTCAAAACAGAATTCTAACGTAATTCCTTTATTATTTACTAAATGTACTAAATGTAGAAGAGGGGAAAACAGCAAAACAGGAAAGATGCTGCAGCACTCCGGGCACTTCTCTCATGTACTGCGCGCGTGCACAAATAAAGGGGCGAAATCAGAGGGTGGGACCAACAGTGTTTTGGGAGACGCTGCAATTCAAACTCCGGACAGCAGCTTTAAAGAAGGGCTGAACACTGTTGTTTCGAATATCTGATCAATGATAATGATTGATAATTGATCTTCTTATTATGTAAAGTGATTGACAGAGTAGTTTTTTCCCAACTCGTCTTGTTCTTAGACAATTTCAGCATCACGGATGAATTTTACTCAGGTGTTAGGACCACGGTGGTCTGGATTAATACTGATTGGCTGCAGGACCGCCGATAATTCCTGACAGAGGACACTGACTAAGTAGGTCCAATGCTAACGTTCTGATATTTAGAAGGTATCATATTCATCAAGACTGTCTTCCCAAACCAGACAAATCAAACATGGTGCAACATTTGTCCAAATGCTGACTGAATTCATATCTGTACATATAAAATGCATTCTGATGTATAATTTGCTCCTTTTCTGTCTTTGTAGTTTTATCATTGTTTTAAAGCCATCATGATTACATGTCAGTTTTCTGTTTTGTCTTTCTAGTCCTTAATTGTGTCATTTTTCTGTTGCTTATTTGGATTGAATGATGATCAAACACGTTTTAATGCTTTTGTCTTTAAATGGGCCTATTTGAACACATTTGTGCACACCAACATCAGTCTTCCATGAAAATAAACTAATAGCAGTCTGACTGTTACTGTAAAGAATCGCCAATACCAATCACAGACGTCAAGAAAATTATTGCAACCATACACACAGAAACACTCTCTGAGCACACAGTGAATGATTTGGATATCCTTAAAAACATTTGACTTCTGTCTTCTGTTCATCCTGATAGACTGATAAAATAAAATACTGTGACTGATACTCACTACACAACTAAACTAAACTAAACACACTCCATTTGCAAAATCACTATCAAATGAAACAGCACTGTATCACCTCACAACGATTTCATAACTTCCAAGTTAGGAAATGTGACATTTCCTCTCAATGAAAAATAAAAAACAAATATTTGGTAAGGACTGCATTGAAAATACAGGATCAAAAACCAATAAAAAACCAATGCAACAAAATAAATATACTTGTGACAACTGGCACGCAAGTTTAAAAAATATGTTATCATTTAACAACTCAGTGGATATACAGTTGCGGCAGTAATCAGGAGGTATTCAGCGAGACAGAGTACCACTAATCAGAGCTGCATTTGTCATCCTTCTGAAATGGTGCCATGTACAGTCCACTACTTGTACAATCTAGCTCTGAAAAACAGATGAGCAAGTCCCTCATTGGCACAAATGTTGTCAATGGAAAGAGAAAAACAAGACAAAATAAAAGCCTACTGACAACTGGAAACATATTCTTTGGCCACACAAACATACATTTGTGTAGCTCAGATCAGGTTCAGCATGTTTGGCGTGAACCTGGCAAGAGCTGTCATAGTGAATGCAGAGTCCCAACAGTGAAGGGTAGAGGTGGGATTTTAATGATAGGGGACTGTTTGACTGCAAAAGGTGTTAGGGTGATGACATTTAGAGATGTCACCATGAATGCCTGGATATACCAAAATACTGACTGACAAGATGACTCCCAGTCGGGAGGAGCACGGCTTGTTGAAAGTTTTCCCACACTGGTTACGGCTGAATGGTTTATGTTTATGTTTATGTTTATTACGGATCCCAATTAGTCCTCACTGCAGTGAAGACTATTCTTCCTGGGGTCCAAAAATTTACATTTCAAACTTCAAACATAATACAATAAAATACAGTCTATACAATTAAAATATAACTACATATAAACGAAAATAATCTGAGATCAGAATCAGATCAGAATCAGAATCACTTTATTCATCCCCGAAGGGAAATTCAGTTGTCAGGGTTCTTATCAGTGGCGGTTTTTCACGGAGGCCAAGGGAAGCCTGGCTTCCCCAAAAAATATACAAGAAAGAAAAAATATAAATAATCTTCACCGCTATGCATTTTATGTTTAATATTTTTGTCATTCCTTGTTGTCAAAACACTATATCAGGCATTTCTGCTTTGTGAGGAGCAAAACAGCGCCCCTCTTGTCAAGCTCTTTTTCTGCATTACACTACGTCTCTCATGCCCTCTACGCTGCCTGTCTGTTCAGAGGCCAGCTTCGCCTTGCCTCCCTTAGAGAAAAAAAACAGCCCGTATTAGCCAATCAGATTGAAGCAAGGCTCATCGCTTAATGGTCGATGCATCATTAAAAAAACATAAGGGAAGCCAGATCAAATCTGGCTTCCAACCAATCACAAACTGTGATGAACAATACCCACACTAATGCAGCTGTCCCGCCAGGCTCCAGCAACTCACACAGCAAGTATAGCCATCAAGCTAGCCAGAGAATGGATGGTGACAGGGATCTTGAGTTTCTTGTAAAAAATGACTTCACAAAACTTCCTTTTGAAGTTCAACTACAAGTCAAAAGGGACAGTAGGCCAATTCCAAAGCTCAATCTAACTAAGTGCAGAGCTAATGGAAAAGCTCGCTCTTTTTGTGAAGCTAGCTATGCCAGAAACGAGTGGCTAACGGGAAGTGCCAAGCTTAACCGGCTTTTCTGCTGGCCATGTCTCCTATTTGACCGGTCTACCGGATCCCTGAACAACCCCTGGAGCACTTAACCTCTTTTTTTCACTGAAATGAATGAGAATTCAGTAGAATAAAGGTACTGTAACAGTAGGCTGATTTGTTTACATGAAAATAACAGTTAAAACACCGAATCTAATTTGTTGTTCACACTGGCTTCCTCGGTAATTTTGGTCACGGGCCGCCACTGGTTCTTATCTGTTTAATTTTGAATTGAATAGCCTGACTGCTGATGGCAAGAAAGATTTCCTAAATCTTTCGGTCTTGCAGCGCAGGGATAGGAGCCGTCCACTGATGTTTCATTGTTCATTGAGGCAGATGTGAAGTGGATGATCCATGTTTGTCAGAATGGCCTCAATCTTGCTCAGTGCCCGTTTCTCCACCTCATCCTCCAATGTGTTCAATCTGATTCCAACCACAGAGCCAGCTTTTTTAATCAGTTTGTTCAGAGGCCTTTCATCCTTCTGTTTAATGCTGCCTCCCCAGCAGACTGCAGCATAAAACAGGACACTTGCTACCACAGACTGATAAAACATCTGCAGCATCTTACTGCAGATGTCTAGTGATCAAAGTCTTCTGAGGCAATAAAGTCGGCTCTGGCCCGGTCAGGGTATGAGGTCATCAGCCTGGGTTGTCATGGTAACCCCTGTCACCCAGCAGAAGGCCATCAAACTCTCCTGTAATGTATAGTGGATACATTAGAGTATATTAAAGGAGGGAGACAAGAGAATTATATTGTGAAAATCTTTAGGCTGCTGACCACGCTGCAGTATGTTGCTCAGGTTAGACTCTCCATAAATCCTGGAGTCATGAACAGACCCAGACCACTTGGCCTCCACATTAGAAATGATGTATGCAGCATCACATATGATCTGGACAGTGCAGAGAATGACAGATGTTGAACTATGATGCAGTCTTTAACATTTAGAAACAGTAGTCAGTCTACCTGTAGCCTACCTGCACATTTATGCTGTGAATGGACTTCCTGTTCATTATGTGATGGAGCTGTGATGGGGATGTGTGTGCATCTATGCAGCCAATCACACTGGGAAATTCAAAAAGAATTTCTAAAAGAAATTCAAATGACTAATCCCAGTCTGAGGTTGCAGCACAATGTCATTAACAGAATATGATTTAAAATGAATATAACAGATCTCTACATCATTCACCTGCAATCCTGTGGAACTCCTCCTTGATGCTCTGACAGGTTTGTGTCCAGGAAAACCACAATGATGAGTTAAAGCCGTTTCAGGGCCAGGAACACTTTTCTGAATGTCCTCCATACAGTTGCCTTACTGTAGTGCTCTGCATCTCCGACATTATATAAAAACTTCTATTTGCAAAGAACCGCAGCGCAACACACAATATCTGCTGGATGTGAGAGCATAACTGGTTGGTAATGTAAATGTAAGGATGGACGAATATTTAATTATCTGTGCAGTAATGCTGCTCCTTTATCCACTGGATCGTTAATAAAAGTTGTTCTACGCCAAAACTCGCTCGCTTACTGACTGAATGAATGAGGAAATGAAACAGCGTGTGTGGCTGAAAGAGGGCGGAGACAGAGAGAAACTCGAGGTTTTCTCAGAAAAACCTGCTGGCGACCAGGTTCAAGTCATAGAGTCTGTTACTGCGGTAAATGACTGAGAGTTTAAGTTACCCCTCTTTGTGAAACAGGCTCGAGTTACCCCTCTGTCTCAGAGTTAAGTTACCTCGCTTCGTGAAATGGAAAACTCTGAGTTTCCCTCATTTCAGGGTTAAGAAACTCAGAGTTTTCATTGAACCTGCTTCATGAAACAGGCCCCTGGACAACACAACTTCTCCTTAACCATTGCACACAATAGTTCAATAGATCATAAAAACGTAGGAGAAGAGGTGGTGAGAAAATCAGGCATTCACTGCATTGTAATACACAGACCTACCACTACAGGAGGAATCTGAGGTTTGAGTATTCAAGAGCAGCACTAAAGCTGATGCTCATGTCAGACTGACTGTATTTGGTGTCAAGTGAATGGAGATGTTGTATCTGTTGCTACATTGTGATGCAACTGGGCAGAGCGTTGTTGGTCAGCAGGACCAGAAAATACATCTGGATGTGGTAGGAGTACCAGTATTTCTGGCTTACTATGTAGTATGGAAGGATGGCCATGGTTGTGTCAGTGGTGCATTTAGCAGAGGATGGTTTCGATCCATCGACCTCTGGGTTATGGGCCCAGCACGCTTCCGCTGCGCCACTCTGCTGTTCAGACTATGAGTGAATGGTATACCATGATGGTGGCAATTGAGAAGTCAATACCAGAACGAAAGCTGATACTCATGTCTCTGGAATTAAGTTGATGGTGGCGTTACGTCTGATATAAACTTTCTGTTTAACCCTCAAGCGACCGAGTGGTGTCATTTATGACCCCAGCCATATAATTATATTTGCCTTTTTTATATCTTTTATCTGAAAAATGTTTCCTACCATGAATTTGTCAATCTACTTGTCCTACAGCTGCTCATAGTTTTTTGTAGAGATCGGCCAACTGGTGTGACAAGGATAATGGAAACTGAGATGTATAGGTTTTTCACTATTGTAGGCCTTAGTTTTATTTATTTATTTTGACCTCTAATCGCTATATTTCAGTGTTTTGCAGTGCACTATAGCTCGTAGACCTACATTTTTAGCCACAGCTGCCCTGGGGCAGACTGACTGGCTGCCAATCCACTCCTACAACCCCTCTGACCACCACCAACATTACACAGCATACACATTCATACACCAGTGTAAGTGGCAGCACTGGAGCTAAGGTGGGTAAAGTGTCTGCATTGGACGAACGGCTCTGTCACCTGATCCACAGCCGCCCCTAATCTAAATACTTCTCTGCATGTTACATTGCACACATACATACAAGATGTTTGTGTGGATTTTGTTTTTATGTACTTTTGATTTACTATTGAGGAAACAAAAGCAATAAAGTTTTAAAAGAACTGGCAGACAAAGCATGTCTAAATAAATGTTATTGCATTCTTACAATGCATCATATTGTTCATATGGTTTTACTTTAGCTCTGAGTCAAAAATGATTAAAATCCATGAATAATAAAAGAAGGTTATTTTAGAATATCCATCTTAAAATGCAGTGGAGTGGAATAGGTAAGAAAGCACAAAAAGAGGCACTAAAGTAGACATATTCCTGTGTAAAATATAGTGGGTCATAAATGACCCCAGTCGGTCATTTTAGTCGCTAAAATAGCTTGGTCGCTTGAGGGTTAACTGTCCCTCATGTCTTTGAGCTTGCTTGTTTCTTTGAGGAGTTTTGACGGAGCAAACATGTCTGCGTGTTGAGGTGTAGACTGAGGTGTTTAATGGCCTTATTAAAAAGCTTGAACTCTTTAGCACTCTTGACTATACATAACTTTGCTGCTCCTGTCAGATTCCCGAGTATGAAAGCACTGTTTAGTATTCCTAGTTATTCTACCTACTTTTAGAGAGTTGATTATATGATTAACTTGAGAGAATTTTTGATGCATGTGCTTGTGCAAAATGAATGGTCCCCTTCTATCTGTCACAATACTGTGACATGCTTCTGCTCCCACACATGTCCATGTATATATATATGCCGATTCACGTGATGTTTTCAAGAGGTGAACGAATTTGGCAAACTCTCCTAAATGATCGTTCTACTGCTACTGCAAGTCAATTCACCATCCTGGAAAAGTTGCACATAATAGTTCAATAGATCACAAAAACGTAGGGGAAGAGGTGGTGTGAAAATCAGGCATTCATTGCATTGTAATACACAGACCTACCACTACAGGATGGATCTGAGGTTTGAGTATTTAAGAGCAGCACCAAAGCTGATGCTCATGTCAGACTGAATGTATTTGGTATCAAGTGAATGGAGATGTTATATCTGTTGCTACATTGTGATGTAACTGGGCAGAGCGTTGTTGGTCAGCAGGACCAGAAAATGCATCTGGATGTGGTAGGAGTGCCAGTATTTCTGGCTTACTATGTAGTATGGAAGCATGGCCATGTCAGCGGTGACAAATGGGAAGACTCAAGCTAGAGAGCCCAATCAGGTGTCTACGCTTGCATTTAGCAGAGGATGGTTTCGATCCATTGATCTCTGGGTTATGGGCCCAGCACGCTTCCGCTGCGCCACTCTGCTGTTCAGACTATAAGTGAATGGTATACCATGATGATGGCAATTGAGAAGTCAAGACCAGAACAAAAGCTGATACTCATGTCTCTGGAATTAAGCTGATGGTGGCATTACGTCTGACATAAACTTTCTGTTTAACTGCCCCTCATGTCTTTGAACTTGCTTGTTTCTTTGAGGAGTTTTGACGGAGCAAACATGTCTGTGTGTTGAGGTGTAGACTGAGGCGTTTAATGGCCTTTTTAAAAAGCTTGAACTCTTTAGCACTCTTGGCTATACATAACTTTGCTGCTCCTATCAGATTCCCGAGTATGAAAGCACTGTTTAGTTATTCCTAGTTATTCTACCTACTTTTAGAGAGTTGATTATATGATTAACTTGAGAGACTTTTTGATGCATGTGCTTGTGCAAAATGAATGGTCCCCTTCTATCTGTCACAATACTGTGACATGCTTCTGCTCCCACACATGTCCATGTATATATATGCCGATTCACGTGATGTTTTCAAGAGGTGAACGAATTTGGCAAACTCTCCTAAATGATCGTTCTACTGTTACTGCAAGCCAATTCACCATCCTGGAAAAGTTGCACATAATAGTTCAATAGATCACAAAAACGTAGGAGAAGAGGTGGTGTGAAAATCAGGCATTCATTGCATTGTAATACACAGACCTACCACTACAGGATGGATCTGAGGTTTGAGTATTTAAGAGCAGCACCAAAGCTGATGCTCATGTCAGACTGAATGTATTTGGTATCAAGTGAATGGAGATGTTATATCTGTTGCTACATTGTGATGTAACTGGGCAGAGCGTTGTTGGTCAGCAGGACCAGAAAATGCATCTGGATGTGGTAGGAGTGCCAGTATTTCTGGCTTACTATGTAGTATGGAAGCATGGCCATGTCAGCGGTGACAAATGGGAAGACTCAAGCTAGAGAGCCCAATCAGGTGTCTACGCTTGCATTTAGCAGAGGATGGTTTCGATCCATCGACCTCTGGGTTATGGGCCCAGCACGCTTCCGCTGCGCCACTCTGCTGTTCAGACTATAAGTGAATGGTATACCATGATGATGGCAATTGAGAAGTCAAGACCAGAACAAAAGCTGATACTCATGTCTCTGGAATTAAGCTGATGGTGGCATTACGTCTGACATAAACTTTCTGTTTAACTGCCCCTCATGTCTTTGAACTTGCTTGTTTCTTTGAGGAGTTTTGATGGAGCAAACATGTCTGTGTGTTGAGGTGTAGACTGAGGCGTTTAATGGCCTTTTTAAAAAGCTTGAACTCTTTAGCACTCTTGGCTATACATAACTTTGCTGCTCCTATCAGATTCCCGAGTATGAAAGCACTGTTTAGTTATTCCAAGTTATTCTACCTACTTTTAGAGAGTTGATTATATGATTAACTTGAGAGACTTTTTGATGCATGTGAGTTTTCTTGTAAAACTTTGACAATATGGGTGGATGGGTGAGTAAAATAACCACACAGCAATGGTAATTGACCGAATCTATGATGGACAAAATGTGTGGATTTGTAGATTTTGGGGTCATGGGTCCATTGCAACAACCAATTACTTATTAGCATTTTATAGGCATCCACATTTTCAGCAGAAACAATCCAACACTGACTGGAAGAAGTCATTTATTGACAGGATCTCAAGGTGCAGCCAGGATGAAGAGAATGTCTCGTTTAGGAACTGTTTTTTGCAGATGATGTGGTTCTGTTCTATTATTAACAGTGACTTTGGGGTCACGTGAACAGCCGACAATGAAGGACGTGTCTCTCTACCGCTCCTGACAAGGTGGTCAATTTATATATTTTATCCACGAAAAATCTAATTCATTTTGACCGAGTTGGACCCCTATTGTGCCCTTTGAATAAATTAGATCGTTTTTGGACAATTGCATACCACAATGACGTCTACTCGGACCAAAACAGAATCCGTGAAACTCGGCCGTGGCAAGCCAAACAACTTTCATGATTCACCTATGCCGACAGAGGCTACATCTCCGGAGACACTGACAGTGGAGTTGCTGCATTCTGTGATGGGTTCCCTCAAGAATGATATCTTCGGTAAAACTGACTCTCTCTCCAAAAACCTCAGGTCAGAGATATCCTTGGTCGAAGACGAACTTAAAGTGTCTATTGAGGGGATCCAGAACAAACTTAAATCACACGGAGCTACTATATCAGAGCTGGAACACACCACTACGGAACACAGCACTCGCATCACCGAGCTAGAAGCTAACGTCGGCTCACTATCAAGCAGAATGACTTACCTGGATAATAAATGTGAAGACCTGGAGAGCCAAATGCGGAGGAACAATATTTGTCTTGTGGGCATCCCGGAGGGAGTGGAGGGTTCACGACCGGAGTTTGTGGCCAAGCTGCTCCAAGAGCTGCTGGGTCTGGATGAGATCCCGCTGCTAGACAGAGCTCATCATACCCTGCGTAGCAAACCCCAAGACGGAGAACCTCCGCGTCCATTTGTCATCATGGTGCACTTCTTCCACATCCGCAACAACATACTGAAGAAGTCCGGAGAGGGATCCCCCTCTTATTACTGTCTTACCCCTCTTATTTCAATAAATACTCTCTTGCTAAGCAGCCCCTCTTGTAGCAGAATCGATTTATTGATCCCGTTTGTTAACGACAGCTTTCCTCTTATAACTGTTTGCACTTGGTGATATTCCTAGGTTCATTTTAGAGGTTTGGTACACTAACCTCGGGGGTAATGTTTAAAGTAACTAGTTGGATTGAAGTAACCTTCAGATCTGATGCACACAATCAACTTAACTTTTTACCAGTATGCGGAGTAAGTGAGTCTCAAATTCATAAATCTTCTCTTTAAATGCAATACAGCATTTTATTAAATTTAGCAGGGGCATAGCAACAGCTCATGATTAAACAATTTAATTTATGATTGTCCTATAACTAAACTAAACGTACCCGAGAATCTAACTGTAAAATTTAGGAGAGAGAGTGGACGGCTCTGCAGTTGCCACCACGCCCAGTCTTGACCTGCGTCTGGTTGAACTCCGTAGACCAGCAGAGTCAGTACAAAGTCTCTTTTTGGTCCAAAAGATGTCTTTCCTCAGCAGGGGGAGCAGAAGAGCCTCGAAAGCCGATCATCATGCGGTTGTCCTCAGTGGAAGAAGCTGGAACAGCAGTGGGAAAATCCCTCAATGTCCTCAGGTTAGCTAGTGGCTGTTGGGTTGAGAGCAGCTCCTTGTTGTTGCAGCCACTGCCTTCTGGGGGTGTGGTGGATTTCTCTTCTCAGTACAATTGCAGACCAATCAGGGTTCAGTATGTCCATTGTATACCCTCATCCTCTAATACACGTTTTCTGTACACCAAGTTGCTCAACTATCAGGCTCACAACAACTGCACACATTGGCAAGGCACATGGAGAATGGTTAAGACATTTACCATGCACTTCCAATAACCATAATTGCACATGCACTCCTGACAGGCCAAGACTTCCCTTGCATTGTAGTTCCGCTTTTTGCAAACTGACAGTTTAAGATAGGTTACCTCTATTCAGTGTTTTTACCTGTAATCACTACTTTTAATCATTGCATAGCAATCATAGAATATATATCAGCCTATGAGAATCATGCTTAACTTGTATAGTTTCTCATAGCTTTTCATTGGGCCTCTCAAAACTTTTAATAGTCTTTGCTCCTGGGAACTCAAAGAACTAGGCCTCACTTGACAATATGTAAATTGTAATAAAACAGAAAGCCAATTCAATTTAAAAGTTTTATTCAAACCAGATATAAAAGCAGGTACAGACATGAGGCAAGGTTAACACACAGGTCATCAACTTCAGCCTACTTTTCAGTAGGACCAGACGGTCGCGGCCGTCTGGTTCTTCAGCGAGTCGTGCGCCTCCGCGGCCGTCTGGTTCTTCAGCGAGTCGTGCGCCTCCGCGGCCGTCTGGTTCTTCAGCGAGTCGTGCGCCTCCGCGGCCGTCTGGTTCTTCAGCGAGTCGTGCGCCTCCGCGGCCGTCTGGTTCTTCAGCGAGTC
The DNA here is from genome assembly GCF_021347895.1 of Acanthochromis polyacanthus. Lineage (NCBI taxonomy): Eukaryota > Metazoa > Chordata > Actinopteri > Pomacentridae > Acanthochromis > Acanthochromis polyacanthus. The sequence goes on along the minus strand of NC_067122.1, from coordinate 35,975,990 downwards.
GTGCGCCTCCGCGGCCGTCTGGTTCTTCAGCGAGTCGTGCGCCTCCGCGGCCGTCTGGTTCTTCAGCGAGTCGTGCGCCTCCGCGGCCGTCTGGTTCTTCAGCGAGTCGTGCGCCTCCGCGGCCGTCTGGTTCTTCAGCGAGTCGTGCGCCTCCGCGGCCGTCTGGTTCTTCAGCGAGTCGTGCGCCTCCGCGGCCGTCTGGTTCTTCAGCGAGTCGTGCGCCTCCGCGGCCGTCTGGTTCTTCAGCGAGTCGTGCGCCTCCGCGGCCGTCTGGTTCTTCAGCGAGTCGTGCGCCTCCGCGGCCGTCTGGTTCTTCAGCGAGTCGTGCGCCTCCGCGGCCGTCTGGTTCTTCAGCGAGTCGTGCGCCTCCGCGGCCGTCTGGTTCTTCAGCGAGTCGTGCGCCTCCGCGGCCGTCTGGTTCTTCAGCGAGTCGTGCGCCTCCGCGGCCGTCTGGTTCTTCAGCGAGTCGTGCGCCTCCGCGGCCGTCTGGTTCTTCAGCGAGTCGTGCGCCTCCGCGGCCGTCTGGTTGTGCGCATGGGTAAGGTTCTGTTGCACCATCTTCACATCCCTTACTGATGCTTCAGCTTCCACTTCATTGGTGTCCAGTTGAACTGAAAAATCCCATTTACATTTTAAAACTTGTGAGACATTAAGACACAGCCACCGTCTCAGATTATGAGCAACAAATCTCAAACCAATGCTTTCTTTTAGGCCTTTCTTTTAAGCTAATGTGATGACAATATGGTTTCACAAGCACTGCTTACCGTCTTTTGCTTTCTGATCTAACATGGACTCCATTGACTGTAGAAATTTAAGGGCCTTCTGTATAGAAATATCATTGGCAGACAGGTCTGTAATACAGAAGACATCAAGTTAGTGTCTGAAAATAGCTCCCAAAAGGTTCTTCTACAAATGTCTTTACCATTTTGTCTCCTCTGCAGCTCATCTTGTCTTTGGCTTGCTTCACCAATTGGTAAACAAGTGCCTATGGACAGGTTGTTTTTCCATTAGTCAGTTGTTTGTCATGCTTGATAGTTCAACATTTCAGTGACTTGCTATCGCTAAATTACATCTCAGGAACTTTCAGATTTTACACCAAAATCCATTTGCAGCCTCAAGACTTTGTCTGAAAATACACAACTGTACTTTTACATTTGTTGCAGTCTGTTCCCATTGTATTCATCCTAAGCTTCCTCCCCCCCCCCCCCCATATAAATGAAATACAAACCTTTTGCTAGCACAATGGCCAACACAAAACTGAAAAAGGCCCAAACATCTCCCATTGTTGCAGTCACCAGATGAGAGTTTGACCAGCAAATCAGGTTTATGTAGGCCTGTCAGTTCAGATGAATGGCTGCTGCTCATCAGCTCTAATTGGACCCATCTGCAGAGGATTCAGTGCTAATTAAAATTCAGCCCTTCTTGTGACAAGCATGTATTGAATCCAGTCAGGTTCTTAAACTTGTACGGATTTATTTTATAAAACTTGATTTGGATGTATGTTTCGGACCAAATATGATATTAGATGCATTCTTACATTAGACCCAAGCCCCAAATTTAGCACACAGAAAGAGCCATACATTTGGAAAAATGAAGAAAGATTCATCTATATCCCTCATCCTCAGACAACTGAAGAAGAAATAAGAGTTTTAACTCAGATGAAACTAAACTTCGAATAAGTAACAGGGCCTGCCCTCGAGAAACTGGGGGATAATAGACTGGGTGAAATGTCTCCATACAACACATTTCTGAGGAAAAATTGTGGCAAATCTGTAAATACCCTCTAAAGTGACCATGGATTTAAATATTTGGAAGATCAGAATCACGACACGTGTTTTGGTGGAAATTGCTACAATAGTGTGCAGTTGGTTTTCAGTTTTACCTTTGGGCCATGTGTCAGGATTTGTCTTTGCACAGAACTAAAGGTCTGGTTCTGTCAGTTCATTCTGCTTCCGCTGGTAGAAGAAGTATTCAGGATCTTAATTAGAGGTGCTAATACAGCAACAATAGAAAAAAAACACTCCTTTACAAGTTAAAGTCTTGTAAAGTGGGAAAAATTTGACTTTTGTAAAATCAGGTAGGTATTGTCAGAAAATGTATTTAAGTTTTATGGCTGAAAGTACTGATTTCATCCCCCTGACAGATGCATTATCATTTCTGCCATCATTAGATTATTGATAACGAAGCCTGAGTGTGTCAGCAGCATGTTACTGTTGTAGATGCTGCAGATGAAAATTATTTAACTTCTCGGTTCTGTAAGCGGGTTGCACAGTGTCGTAGTGGTTAGTACTTTTGCCTTGCAGCAACAAGATCCCCGGTTCAAATCCCGGCCTGGGATCTTTCTGCATGGAGTTTGCATGTTCTCCTTGTGCATGCGTGGGTTTTCTCTGGGCACTCCGGCTTCCTCCCACAGTCCAAAAATATGCTAAGGTTAATTGGTTACTCTAAATTGTCCGTAGGTGTGAATGTGAGTGTGATTGTCTATATATACTGACAGTCAATAGAAACTTTGAGGTAGAAATGTACGCAGAATTCTACTTGTAGGGGGGTTGTAATTATTCATTGTGGATTTACTGATGATCTAGTGCCCTGGTAGTTGAGATAATGATGAGTTGTCATTTTGTCATGATTCATTGCACATGGGTTGGTCACTTTGCAAAAGTGAACCAAATACACACCAAGCAATACTCAGTGAGTATCTGCACAATTTGAGAATGGGTTTTGAAGGCCTATATAAAGGCCCAAAAAAGGCCACCATTGTTAGTCCAGTGAACAGCATCATGCCGCGTCTATCACATGAACAATGTCTCCGGGCACTGGGTATGGTGGAGGCCGGTTTGAGCTACAGTGATGTAGCCAGGCGTATGGGCTGTTCCCAACCCACAATCAGAAGCCTGGTCCAAAGCATGCGCCGACGGATTGCTGCCTGCATCGAAGCAAATGGAGGCCATACTCGGTATTGACTGTTGTGACTTTGTGTTTGGCAGGTGCCGTTTTCTTTTGTGAAATTCTTTATTTTGAAATCATTCTTGAAACTTTAGATTTTTGTTTCTGTATGCCAATATGCTAAACAAATGATTCATATGAAGAAAATCCAGTTTCGGGCTTCAAAATAAAAATTATGTTGAAAAATATGGTCTCAAAGTTTCTATTGACTGTCAGTGTATGTAGCCCTGCGACACACTGGCGACTGGTCCAGGGTGTCCCCTGCCTTCACCCGAGTCAGCTGAGATAGGCTCCAGCACCCCCTGCGACCCTACAGAGGATAAAGCGGTGTATAGAGAATGGATGGATGGTTCTGTAAGCTTCAGAGATTGTAACTCAGCAGTGACATCAGCTGGTTTCACAACTGTATAGCAGGCTTTCAGAAAAGGCCACAAGTTATGGAACAGTCATACAAATGAAGCTGACAGTTCATTTACATCAGCCCCATTCGTGATAGAAAGCTTGGTTGCATATTGTTAGTCAGTCTCCGTCTTCCTTACTCTTTTTACAGGATAATTCAGGTCCAGCTCTCCGTCTAACGGGTCAGATTCTATCTGCCTATTAGAATTTACCTAACAGGATTCAGTAGAATATTAAAGCTGGTGTCCAAGAACACTCACCTAGGTTCTTACTGTCTTCTTCCAAATGTCTTACCCCTCTTATTTCAATAAATACTCTCTTGCTAAGCAGCCCCTCTTGTAGCAGAATCGATTTGTCGATCACGTTTGTTAACGACAGCTTTCCTCTTATAACTGATTGCACTTGGTGATATTCCTAGGTTCGTTTTAGAGGTTTGGAATACTAACCTCAGGGGTAATGCTTAAAGTAACTGGTTGGATGAAAGTAACCTTTGAGAACCTTTAGATCTGATGCCCACAATAGACTTAACTTTTTACCAGTATGCGGAGTAGGTGAGTCTTAAGAAATCCATAAATCTTCTCTTTAAATGCAATATCGCTTTTTATTGAATAACTTTAGCAGGGGCATAGCATCAGCTCATGATTAAACAATTTAATTATTTCTGATTAACCTATAACTAAACTTAACTAAACTGAGTGTACCTAAGAATCTTCTCTAATTGTAAAATTTAGAAGAGAGAGAGTGGACGGCTCTGCAGTTGCCGCCACGCCCGGTCTTGACCTGCGTCTGGTTGAACTCCTCCGTAGACCAGCAGAGTCAGTACAAAGTCTCTTTTCGGATAGAAGGATGTCTTTCCTCGGCAGTGGGAGTGGAGATGCCTCGAAAGCCAGTCTTGGTCACGCGGTTGTCCTCAGTGGAAGAAGCTGGGACAGCAGTGAGAAAATCCCTTGATGTCCTCAGGTTAGCAAGTGGCTGTTGGGATGAGAGCAGCTCCTTGTTGCTGCCTCCGCTGCCTTCTGGGGTGTTGTGGATTCCACTTTTCTCCTCTCAGTAGAATCGCAGACCGATCGGGGCTCTCTTTTCAGCAGTGTGGTCTTCTTCTTTTGAACAAAGTTAGAACAACTTTGCTAGTTCAGCGATGTCATCACATCCTTTGGCAGAAAGTCCAGTGACGACTCCTCTGGACCTCGGCGATGATCTCTGTAGCAGCTCTATGGCAGCTCCGGGGAACAACTCCGAATACCATGTCTTTGTCTCTCTCCTTTATACCCTCATCCTTAGCACACACACACATTTACACACCTAGTACGCTCAGTTCCTTAACTCATAAGGTTTACACACAGTTTTACTCATTTTACACATACACTTAGTGACACATTCAGTAACTAGCACATACACAGGTTACACACACTTTGTCATGATTCAGTTACCAACACATACACATGTTTGAAGAATTTGTCATAACCATATTTGGAAATAGGCCTGTACTCCTCACAGGCCAAGATTTCACCAGCATTGTAGTTCCGCTTTTTTGTAAATGCCCAGTTCAAAATAGGCTACTTCTACTAATACAGTTTTTACTTATAATCACTTCTTATTCATCACATCTTAGCATGATCATATTACTCTTTTTAAATCATTCTATTCTATAGCAATCATCATTTTAGAATATATATCAGCCTATGAAAATCATTCTTTGAGGGAAGCAGAGGACAACCTGGTCACCTGTTTCTCACATGGCTGCTTAGAGACAGACAACTACACTCACATTCCACGACTCACTCAAACCAGGGATCTTCTAGGTCTGAGGTGACAATGATAACCACCGATCTGCCATGCTGCACTTATGTAGGTCACATATGTTACAAAGTTGTGTGTAAGTTGAAGTCAGTGTACAGACAGATGACAGCTCATTTTGCCCCACAGACTGAAGCCTATCAGCTCCAGGGGCCCCTTTCAACTGCCCCTCTACTCTGGCCCCAACTGTATCTGCACAAACAACATTTCACAGTGCTGTAATGTCTTTGGGAAAAGCTGTTTCCTCTTCTGGCATCTTGCTTGTTCAGATTGAAATGTGTTGCTAATTATGTAACTCTGTAAATTTGTGTGATAATCCTTGAGGTACCTCCTGTATTCAATCAAACGAGGCAGTAGGCTCTTAGGAATGGCAATGAACTATTGGCTGGTAGGTGAGCATCAAGGAGAGTGAAGTAAGAACAGATCTGGACTGAAAGAGTAGACCTAACAAATGGCGGAGTTTTCGGCTCACAAAGAGGGACCAACAGACTGCAATTGGATAAACATGACCTTCTATTGTAGCTTGAGCTCACAGCAAACAAAGACTATTTAGACTATGATTATATACTGCCATGTCAAGGTACTGTGGGCAAGCGATCTAAGGTGCTGGATTTAGCCTTTAGTCTCTGTGGAGGTGTGAGTTCAAATCCCACCACAGCCAACTGTATTACTTTTTTAAGCGCTATCTTTACAAGATGACATAAAATTGGGAAAACTTTGGTGTCCTAACTCAGAAAAGGATATCAAAGAACATAAAGTTACTGTTAATAATAGAACAGAACCACATCATCTGCAAAAAACAGTTCCTAAACGAGACATTCTCTTCATCCTGGCTGCACCTTGAGATCCTGTCAATAAATGACTTTTTCCAGTCAGTGTTGGATTGTTTCTGCTGAAAATGTGGATGCCTATAAAATGCTAATAAGTAATTGGTTGTTGCAATGGACCCATGACCCCAAAATCTACAAATCCACACATTTTGTCCATCATAGATTCGGTCAATTACCATTGCTGTGTGGTTATTTTACTCACCCATCCACCCATATTGTCAAAGTTTTACAAGAAAACTCACATGCATCAAAAAGTCTCTCAAGTTAATCATATAATCAACTCTCTAAAAGTAGGTAGAATAACTAGGAATAACTAAACAGTGCGTTCATACTCGGGAATCTGACAGGAGCAGTAAAGTTATGTATAGCCAAGAGTGCTAAAGAGTTCAAGCTTTTTAAAAAGGCCATTAAACGCCTCAGTCTACACCTCAACACACAGACATGTTTGCTCCGTCAAAACTCCTTAAAGAAACAAGCAAGTTCAAAGACATGAGGGGCAGTTAAACAGAAAGTTTATGTCAGACGTAATGCCACCATCAGCTTAATTCCAGAGACATGAGTATCAGCTTTTGTTCTGGTCTTGACTTCTCAATTGCCATCATCATGGTATACCATTCACTTATAGTCTGAACAGCAGAGTGGCGCAGCGGAAGCGTGCTGGGCCCATAACCCAGAGGTCGATGAATCGAAACCATCCTCTGCTAAATGCAAGCGTAGACACCTGATTGGGCTCTCTAGCTTGAGTCTTCCCATTTGTCACAGCTGGCATGGCCATGCTTCCATACTACATAGTAAGCCAGAAATACTGACACTCCTACCACATCCAGATGCATTTTCTGGTCCTGCTGACCAACAACGCTCTGCCCAGTTACATCACAATGTAGCAACAGATATAACATCTCCATTCACTTGATACCAAATACATTCAGTCTGACATGAGCATCAGCTTTGGTGCTGCTCTTAAATACTCAAACCTCAGATCCATCCTGTAGTGGTAGGTCTGTGTATTACAATGCAATGAATGCCTGATTTTCACACCACCTCTTCCCCTACGTTTTTGTGATCTATTGAACTATTATGTGCAACTTTTCCAGGATGGTGAATTGGCTTGCAGTAGCAGTAGAACGATCATTTAGGAGAGTTTGCCAAATTCGTTCACCTCTTGAAAACATCACGTGAATCGGCATATATATACATGGACATGTGTGGGAGCAGAAGCATGTCACAGTATTGTGACAGATAGAAGGGGACCATTCATTTTGCACAAGTGACAGCAGAGTGGTGCAGTGGAAGTGTGCTGGGCCCATAACCCAGAGGTCGATGGATCAAAACCATCCTCTGCTAAGTGTAAATGCTGAGAAACAACATGGTTCTGTGGCTGGAGCCCTCCCTTTTCACTGTTGACACCAGCCGCGTTGCCAGACAGATTTCACTGGGGCACGTGACCCAGTAAAAATTTCACCAATAAAAAAAATTAAAATCATTTCGGAGTTTTAAGTCTACATAGCCTAGACGACAGCGCACATACTACTTGGTATGGTAATTCATTGCTACTGTATTCACTCCACTCAAACAATGTGCACATGGCTGATTAATATGGTAATTTAGTCACGTGTAGCGACTTCAGCTGATCAACTGAAGTCGAGAGAGAGAGAGAGAGAGAGAGAGAGGCGATGAGAATCACTGCGTGAGGTAGGTAACGTTAGCCGACAACTTGTTAAATATATTTTTTGGATTTTGATTTGACTCGAACTGTAACTCCGAGATGGATATCAGAAAGTTATTCGCCCGCAGCAGGGATAAAGCAGCAAGGAATGAGAGAGGTAAGTGAAGTCCTAGCTAGCTAGGCAACATAAGTCTGTCTTAAGTTAATGCTAAGTTAGCTAACGTTATTCACAACGTCTCTCACCCCCTCCACCACACTGAAGGAGCTTTGAGCAGCTCCTTCGGTAGCAGACTGACTAACTAACTAACTAACTAACTAACTAACTACTGCCGCCACCATCAAGGAGGGAGCACTACCACAGGTCATTCATACCTGCTGCTGTCAGACTGTTTAACAGCAGCAGCTCAAGGTCTAAGCTGGGGAACAATAGTCTGTACGTGGGGGGAAGAAAAGGAAAAAAGGGGAAGAAGGGGGGGAAAGAGAAAAGGAAGAAAAAGGAGGAATTAAAGCTGCAAGCAGCGTTGGTCGGGTCCTCGCATCCAAGCGGCCCGGCTTGGCAAGAGACAAAATATGAATCATATTTCCTGTTTCATGGCAAGAATACCAAAATGGTCGCCAGGTGTCACATGGATGTGATTAGGGCAGGACTCTGATGACACTTGTAAAATTTGACACAGATTGGAGCATGTACAGGCTAGTTAGACAGAACTTCCTGTTTCATGGCGAGAAATCCAAAATGGCCGTCAGGTGGCGCTATGACTCTGAGTGTATATCAACCTGTGGATAAGATTGGGGCCGGACTCTGATCACACATGTAAAGTTTCAAGCAGTTTGGAGCATTTACAGGCTAATTATACAGCACTTCCTGTTTCATGGCGAGGCATTCAAAATGGCTGCATTCCGTGGGTCGCCATTTCCACGCCCTCAGACTTTTGCGGATCATTTTGATAACTTTTGATCCTGGACAAATTTCAGCTCTCTCGGGGTTACGCTGTTTGAGTTTATCGATTTTGAAAAGTGTCCAAAATGACACAAAATTGTCCAAAATATGATTCATAATTCAAAATGGCCGACTTCCTATTGGATTATGGGTAATGGTCCAAGAGGCTTTTTTGTGCGCCTTGACGTGTTAGATATGCGTACCGAATTTCGTGGCTCTCAGTGAAACCCTGTCCGGGGGCTGAATTTTCTTAGTTTTCTAGGGGGCGCTGTTGAGCCATTTTGGCATGCACATGTGCCAGTCCCCTAAAATATCAAATTTTTCGCTGGCCCTGATGTGTGTGGTGATTTTCACGTGTTTTCATATATGTTTAGGGGGTCAAAAAGGCCAATTTCGAGGCCGACAAAGAATAATAAATAAACCCTAGGGTTTCAATAGGTTCCTCAGCACCGTCGGTGCTCGGACCCTAAAAATGAGGAAAAAGGGGAAAAAAGGAGAAAAGATGAGTGCGAGGCTGAAGTTCGCATTAAATGTAACTGTTTCATAGCTGCTAAGTAGTGGAATTTAGTTTTAATTCCCCAGATTGTAGAGTTTTGGATAGAAATTGGTACGTGATGCAGTTCTGAAGGTCATAGATTCGATACCCAACTGGAACAGAGGTTTTCATTTACATTTTGAAGCTGTTTAACAAATTCTAAATAAATTTTATCTTCCCTTTAAAACACTTTTTATATATAGCAATGAAGTTTATATTGATTTAAACACATCTTGTTTTAAAGATATTTATCCCGGGCTTTTATCATTAGTATGATAAATTGTGATATGACCACAAGGGAATATTTCGTTTCATTGAAATCTGAATGACATGGTAAGTATATAGATTAGAATCAGTCGATGCACAGTCTCTGCTGCAACATATTGTGTAGAATACACAGACTGAAATCAAAGACAAAGACTGAATCTGGATACTGCCATTAAGTTATTTATTGTTCTAAACAAAATAAACTACTCTTTTGGCAGTGAGACAAGCTTAAAAACAAATAGAAAACTCCTTAAAAATCCTTAAAACACTACATCGACACACACAGTACAACATCACAACTTATTTACATGCATGATATTAGATACTTACAAAACAACAGAACAACAGAAAGAGGTTCTGTGTGGAATTTTTCAGGATGTCACAGCAGCTTTATTTTTCAGTTAATCATTTAGAGTTATTTATTTTATTTAAGCAACAAAAGCATTGAAACATCTTCTCTTTTACAAAACTACAATAAAACACAAGAAATATTACAAAATAATAAAACTGTAGGCTGATGTGTTTACAGAATGTCAGTGAAACAGAAAAATATGAATCAATGATGTGAATGTTAATAAAAAGCAAACAGTAAAATAACATGAATATAAAGGAGCATTGTTTGAAATATGTAAATGTTTTTCTTTTTTTAATCCATAACAGAAATAAATATTCTTTTTTTGATGTTATAAAAAATTCTTCAGAGGCTCGAGGAGGGTAAATTTGTGCTCCGTACATTTCTGACAGAGCTGACCGAAACTCATGTACATTCATGAAAAACAAGCTGAGCTTTACAAACTAAGAAAGTAACTTCATAGATCCTCCATTTAGCTACATATCCAAAAACGAACACAATCTGTACAATGGAACTTGTTTAAGAACAAACTCAGTGGACAAATGACAGAAGAAGAAGAAAGCTGCTGCAGAAAAGGCTGATTCCAGAGCAGTCAGAGAATATGAGCAATAATGACAAGATGCTGTTGATTTAAAGTTTGACAAATGAAAGTTGTTGTTTTTTTTTAATCCACAGTTCTGGTGCTACTGATGTTTTTAAGGTGTAAAATTATGATTTCTGAGTTTTCCTGTATGAGAAGTCCCATGAAATATGACAAATGTGTTAACAATGCCTGAAGAGATGTGGAAAAAAAATATTTTTGTTTGAGAACAAAACTGTTGATCCAAATGTTTTAGCTAACTATAGACCGATATCCAATCTCCTATTTTTCTGTAAAATTCTGGAGAGAACAGTTGTAAATCAATTCTGTGAACATTTACAAAGGAATAGCTTGTTTGATGAGTTTCAGTCAGGCTTCAGAGTGCATCATAGCACAGAAACAAAAGTTACTAATGACCTTCTCATAGCATCAGATAATGGACTGGTCTCTATACTTGGTTTGTTGGACCTTAGTGCGGCATTTCACACAATCGACCACAAATTTTTATTACTTCGACTAGAACCTTTTATTGGCATTAAAGGGACAGCACTGGACTGACTTAAATCCTACTTATCATACAGGTTCCAGTTTGTTCATGTCAACAATGAGTCATCGGAGCATACAAAGGTTAATCATGGAGTTCTGTCTTAGGACCGATATTATTCCCATTATACATGCTTCCTTTAAGCAATATTATTAGGAAGCACTGTATTAATTTCCAGTGTTATGCTGACGACACTCAGTTTCATTTGGTTTCATAGATAAATCCAGCTAATCAGCTACTCAGACTGCAAGATTGTCTTAAGAATATAGAGACCTGGATGACCTGCTCCTACTACTAAATTCAGACAAGACTGAGGTCATGGTATTTGGCCCCAAAAATCTCAGAAACTCGCTTTCAAAGCATATAGTTACTCTGGATGGCATTACTTTGGCCTTCAGTACTACTGTGAGGAACCTTGGAGTTATTTTTGACCAGGACATGTCTTTTATGTCACACATAAGGCAAATCTGCAGGACTTCCTTTTTTCATCTGAGAAATATTGTAAAAATCAGGAACATCCTGTCTTAGAGTGATGCAGAAAAACTAGTCCATGCATTTGTGACTTCCAGGCTTAACTATTGTAATTCCTCATGATCAGGATGTCCCAATAGTTCTCCAAAAGACCTACAGCAGATTCAAAATGCTGCAGACAGAGTACTGATGGGATAGCAAGAGATCATATTTCTCCTATTCTGGTTTCTCTTCATTGGCTTCCTGTGAAATCTAGAATAGAATTTAAAATCCTTCTCCTGACATACAAAGCTCTTAATAACCAATCTCCATCATATCTTAAAGATCTGATAGTTCTATATTATCCTACCAGAACTCTTCTCTCTCAGACTGCAGGCTTACTTGTTGTTCCTAGAATTTATCTACCTTTTTATTTAATATATATTCCATTATTCCATTACATTCACTTTATTTCTGCCTGTGCCCTTTCCACGAGTGTCCCTGGTCCCAGAGCTGGATGCTTCAGACCTGTGGTTGCTGTCCCACTAACTGGTCTAGTCTCCATCATGTCCACTGTGGGATGCTGCTGCTGACCTTCGTCCAGTCCACTGCTTCCAGCTGCCCATTTCCACCAGTCGACTCTGCATCACCCTCACTATACTTGATATGCTCTTCTACACATTGCTTGAATTTTACTACCAGCTATATATGTAGTATATTCAATGCCAGAGCTGTACACCAGAACAGTAAACTATGAATCAGTTTACATGTTAGCTTTTACTCTGTACGTATCATCGACCTTATCATACATGTATCTAACTGTGTGTTATATGTTCCTTGTTCCCCACCATCCTCTTCTCCCATTCCTCCTGCTCCACCTCCATCTCCCATTCCTTATCTCCCTCTCTTCCTCTTCTATCCCTCACAACCAGCCAGCCAGCAGCAGATGGTTCCCCCACATAAAGAGCCGGGTTCTACTCAAGGTTTCTTCCCATGAAAAGGGTGTTTTCCTTGTCACTATCACCTTATGGCTGCTCTGGGGGTTCAGGCATATGGGTTCTGTAAAGCGTCTTGAGATAATTGGACCTGTGATTGCTGTTGTTTGATAAAATTGAACCGAATTGATTTTGTCCAACTTAGGATCAAAAGTTTTGGAGAAAAGGTAACACTTGGACCATTTGTCATGAATCCAGACAACCAGCTGCTGGAATCAGTCATTTATCATAATTTAGGAGGCTCACACTCCACATATTGTTATTTCATCGTGGTGAAATGTGTTTACACTCAAGTCAAACTGAGAGCAGTTCTGCTGTTTTTCCAGTGGAGGAAAGCAGCAGAACGGCTCTCTGTTCTGAGGTGTTTTTGTGTTTCCCTAATTTATTCATTTGCCTCACTGGATGTTTTTCTTCCAACACATGAGTTTTCCTGCTCTGTGTAGAAACAGTAGAGGTAACACCAGACTGCTGGGCAGAAAGAACCAGATACCACCCGTCACTATCACACAGTTGGGATTTCTGTCCACTACATTCAGCACACCCCAAACCAGATTGCAAGCAAACCTCACCACCAGAACTCCCAGTATGACCATAATGGTGTAGAATGCCCTCTGCTTTGATTGGTCAACCCTCTCCCTACCCCCACCCTGTTCCCCTGGACCTGGACGAATCAGAACATGGAGAACAGAAACACTGCAGAAGGAGACGATAGATAAAGATGATATCAAGACGCAGAGATGAACAGCGGCGTAGATGTCAGTGATCAACAAACCCATCGCCACAAAGCAAAGCAGCCAGACACAGCCGATGCTGATGTTTCTGATTCTGATCCCTCTCTCTTTTCTCAGGCTCAGGTAGGTGATGGGATGAACCACAGCCAGGTAGCGCTCCACACAGGTCAGGACGTGGAAGAACATCTGTCCAAACCAGGTAAATGTAAAAAGAAAGAACCCAACTACTATTATGATTAAATGATCACTGTTGATACCACAAATCACAAGGACAGACCCAAAGACACCAATCATCTCTATGGTGACCATGTTGTAGGTGAAGCTGTCTGAGTGACTCATGGTTGCTGCTGAGGAGGTGGAGCGCTTTAGTCTCCATTGTTGGAGACCATAGTAGATGATGAAGATGCAGAGAGGCAGAAGGAGGAGGATGTAGGTGATACGATATGTGATGTAGATGAAGGAGCTTGGTCTGGTGGTGTAACACTTCAAGAATAGAGAGATGAAATTGTTTAAGTTGAGGCTTGAATGAAGGAAGTCATTGGAGGATGAGGAGGAGTTGACTGACATCTGGAAGAGGAAAAGACATGACAGTCAAATGGAGTCTCATTAGTTTTGTATCTGTGAATAAAGAGGGATATAATTTTTTTTAAATAATTCATAGAACACCGCCATTCTGAGTGTTTGTTTCTGAATTTCCTCCCTCTGTGTGTCTCCTGTGAAATATTTGATCCAAATATCTTGTCCTGAATGTATATCAGCCCCACTCCACCTCTCTCTTAGCCTAGCTGCGCTATACCCATGCTCTGAAGACACAAGGGTTTCGGAATTCTTGACAGGGAGGGAGGCGGGCTAAAAGGTTGTCTTTCAAATCACTCTGCAGCAATTGGGTAGGTATACAACCAATCAGCGCAATGAATTGGCTGGCATAGTTCCTAGAGTGCCGGAAATCAGAGGATGCGGTAGTTCAGTGAAGCCTTATTTATACAGTCAATGGGTGAAGCGCAAGTATTTTACAGACATGTTAACAGAAAGATTATTCAGAGTCGGTACTAATGGAGCGACTGTTGTTGTTTTTGTTGTCGACCCTGGCAGAGAATTAAATTCGTTGCCGTGGGTTGTCTAGCGTGGCTAGGCTAGTTGTTTCCGGTTGTTTCTGTCAGAATCGTCGCGCCTCTGTCGTCACTTCGTTACGCCCGCCTTCTGACTCTACACTTCATGGTGATTCGTCGGCCAGTTTTAGGAGAATCCAACCTCGAGGCTTACCGAGGGTAACTAGACCCACCCTGGCAGAGAATTAAATTCATTGCCATAGGTTTTCTAGCGCAGCGAGGCTACCTCTCTCAGTCTCCATATGTTAAATTTAAATATGTTTCATTTGCAACTGATTGTCAAAACTGAATTACGGCAACACTCCATGAAAAGACACACCTGCTGCCTCCATGATGGGCAGTTTATCCACTGCAGTATGAGCATGCCTCGCCTCTGGATCTGTCCTTTTCTCTCCCGACATGGAGGTTTCCTTTCTTCTAAGTGACATTGCTCTCTCAATCACTTCTCCTCACCCTTTATCTTCTGCTCTCATCCTCTGGTCTTTATTTATTTGTCTTTGCTGCTGTCTGTCATCCTCTTTGCAGCTTAAATGTTGTAAACTGTGACCAGATTTTAAAACTGAACTTGTACAGCTGAGCAAAGAAGAGAAATATAAACAGAAATAAAACATGTTTCAGTAATTACAGACGTTAATTTATGACTGATGACTATTTGCATGACAGTCCAACAAGAAAACTAAACCACACGTCTTCTTTTCTCAGTGATCATTTATCTGCAGGCTCATATTTGAATGAAATAACAAGGACAGTCACTCTGGGCTCAATCACTTTGTTTGATTTGAATACACACCTGTCTCTGATTATATAAAAGTCATTTGAATTCTGATAAATGTTCACCTTAATGAACAGATCATTAACCGCTGACGTATTGTTGAAAAAGGCTCTGTGCTCTGGTGATCAGTTTGGGCTCTGGTCTGCCTGGAAAAGAAGAGAACCAGGAGAACATTTTCCTAACATTAGCTTTAACTTTATTTCAGACTGAGTGCATCACACCCACCATCCAGCATCCAAACAGAATACAGGTTGTTTTTGTTTCATATAATTATCATTATAATGAAAAATATTTACAGCATTATAAACGTATTTATTCTGTTTCTAACAGACTCCCTGCAATTCGACCTCAAAACAATGCAGCTCATATAAAATACTAATGTTTAGTTAGCAAACGCCGTCTTTTTCACTATTTTTGGGATTTAACTAAATTATTCAAGTACTGAACTTAAGTACAAATTAGTATAAAGTAATTAAAGTCAGCTGAAGCAATAATTCTAATGAAGTAATTTATATTATTTTGAAGTGGGCAGTTTTACAAATGAATGCTTGAACTTCAGGTACTTGAATATATTTTGAAGCTTATATGCATGTTTACATAACATATATAATATATGTGTACATCATCCATTCATCCATTCAACAATTTTAAATAGGACCCCAGGAAGATTAGCTGACCTAAGGGTACAGCTAATGGGGATCCTAATAATAAACAAATAAACCAATAAATCCATCCATTTTCTATTCACCGCTTTATCCTCACTAGGGTCGTGGGGGTGCTGGAGCCTATCCCAGCTGACTCAGGTGAAGGCAGGGGACACCCTGGACAGGTCACCAGTCTGTCACAGGGCTACATATACAGACACACAATCACACTCACATTCACACCTACGAACAATTTAGAGTTATCAATTAACCTCAGCATATTTTTGGACTGTGGGAGGAAACCAGATTGCCCGGAGAAAACCCACGCATGCACAGGGAGAACATGCAAACTCCATGCAGAAAGATCCCAGGCCCAGGCCGGGATTTGAACCGTGGATCTTCTTGCTGCAAGGCGAAAGTGCTAACCACTGTGTACATCATATGTAATATATTTTAATTCTAGGAAGTTTATACTTGTGCTCCTGCAGGATTTTGGATGCAGGAGTAACTCTTATGAGTATTATTACGCTGCTTAATTTCGATTTTTATTTCAGTAAAAGATCTAAATCCTTCTTCCAACACTGATATGGACTAAAGTAAAAGTTTTATTTCCGCCATTTGCACATGACACAAACCATTTTTCTGAAAAACCTGGTTACATGCTGTCACTTTATTTTCTTTCTGCTGTCATCTGACAGTTTTAGGAAGCTGAAATACTGGAACTCTTTACACACAAGTTAGGACACGTCTGATCTGGAGGAAGGACTGAACCTGTTCTATTTAAAAGCAAATATACCAAACATGATGATAGAAAATAAGTGGGAATAAATGTCTAATGTTCCAGAGAATATTCAGCTCCTGTCAGTCACAGCTCCTTCTATTATCTTCTCATATTAATCAGTAAAAATCATTTCCAAAAAACATAAACTAAAACATGATAATAGATTTAAAGGACACCCACCTTGTCAGCAGTGTTTCTTTCTGACCTTCCTCCTGCTGCGTTACAGAGTCACAGACTGTTGGAAACTGAGATCTGATCAGATATAGACAACTTTAAAACATCAGTGTGTGTAAGAGGTGGAGGTTTTACATGTTTAGTCAATTCAGACGTTATCATTATTTTATACGGTTCATTTCTGTAGGCAAATGTTCTCCTGGTTCTCTCCTTTTCCAGGCAGACCAGAGCCCAAACTGATCACCAGAGCACAGAGCCTTTTTCAACAATACGTCAGCGGTTAATGATCTGTTCATTAAGGTGAATATTTATTAGAATTCAAATAACTTTTATGTAATCAGAGACAGGTGTGTATTCAAATCAAATCGAAGTGATTGAGCCCAGAGCGACTGTCCTTGTTATTTCATTCAAATATGAGCCTGCAGATAAATAAATAGCAAAGAAGACGTGTGGTTTAGTTTTCTTGTTGGACTCTCATTAAAAAGAATCATTAGCAGCAGAGGTAATGCTTTAGATGATAAATCAGCTTAACTTCTATTTAAAGAATGATAATCATTTCATTTTCTTCAGTCAGATCACAACTTCATATAATCTGTAACAATCATCAACTTAATTTCACTTCTTATACATCATTGTGGTCATCCGCTATATGATATATTTAACTGAAATTGCTGATCCAAACAACCAGTGATTTATAAAGGAAAACCTTGAAAATTGTCAGAGGTGCCCAAAATTTTGCATACCACTGTACATGCATATGTATATGCATTTCCAGAAGACCTATAATGAATAGATAAAAGACCAAAATACATTATTGCTTTTTTTCATAGTGTCATGTCTTTCAATGCTTCCAATGTAGCCGCAAGGGGACACAAGCCAGTGTCTTATTGTGCCAGTCCCAAGCCCGGATAAATACAGAGGGTTGTGTCAGGAAGGGCATCCGACGTAAAACTTTGGCCAAATCAAACATGCGAATCAAATGTATGACTAACATACCGGATCGGTCGAGGCCCGGGTTAACAACGACCGCCATCGGTGCTGTCAACCTACAGGGTGCCAGTGGAAAATGGACGACTGTTGGTCGAAGAAGGAGGGGAGGAAGGTGTGTTCATAGGAAGAGAGAGAAGAGGAACACCAAGAGTCTAGGACTGAGAGTAGGGACTTTGAATGTTGGAACTATGACAGGAAAAGGTAGAGAGCTGGTTGACATGATGCAGAGGAGGAAGGTGGACATACTGTGTGTCCAGGAGACCGGGTGGAAAGGTAGTAAAGCTAGAAGTTTAGGAGCAGGGTTCAAGTTGTTCTATCATGGTGTAGATAGGAAGAGAAATGGAGTAGGAGTTATCTTGAAGGAGGAGTTTGTTAGGAATGTCCTGGAGGTAGAAAGAGTGTCAGATCGAGTGATGAGCCTGAAGCTAGAAATGTAGGATGTGTGATGTTCAATGTTGTTAGTGGGTATGCTCCACGGGTAGGATGTGAGCTGGAGGAGAAGGAGAAATTCTGGTTGGACCTTGATGAAGTGATGTAGAGCATCCCTAGAAGTGAGAGAGTTTTCATTGGTGCAGGCTTCAATGGACATGTTGGTGCAAGAAACAGAGATGATGAGGAGGTCATGGGCAGGTTTGGTATCCAGGAGAGGAACACAGAAGGACAGATGGTGGTCGACTTTGCAAAAAGGATGGAAATGGCTGTAGTGAATACTTTCTTCCAGAAGAGGCAAGAACATAGTGTAGCAAGACTGCAAAGGCCCTGGAATTCCTGAGCTGATCAAAACTCAGATAAGCTCTCCCTCTCTCCAGCACTGACCAACACCCATCTCTATAGGAGGATTGAGACATTTGTATTTCTGTAGGTTTTCATTCACAGAAGGATGGAGCTCCTGTGAACATTTAAACCCCTGGAATAACTTCTTCTTTTTAAAAGACAATGACTTTCAATTACATGCTATGGATGCTTGTTTAATGAACTTTCATGCTAAAATCCCTTTTCAGCTTCAGGAGACCCTCAGCCGGAGACGTCTCTGCATTCCACAGATCAGATAACAAGTCGTAAAACTTTATGGCTGAAGGCTGGAGTCACCCTCTCCCTCTCTTTGACTGAAACAAAGAGACTGGAACTGAACTTAAACAAAAACACTTGCCAAATTATTATTTCTATATGCATTTGGTTTTTCCAGATTTACCACAGTTACTCACAGTGTTTCATCTATGTCATATTTGAAGATCATATTTGCATGTCTGATAGAAGTCGATTTATTAATTTGTGATGTTAATCATTTCTTCCCCAGGATACTATGATTTTGGAATGAATTCCCTTATTAATCTCTGAATTTCCTCTCCATTTAGGTTGAATGATGACCATTGTATTTACCTGTTACCAAATCTCTGACTTGTTGTTATATTCTCACTGTGATACATATTTTTAATGTCATAAACATAAACATATAGTTATGAATGAAATGATTCACATCATATGAACATATGTATTAATCTACACATTTCACTTTCACACAACTGAATATGGTGGGATAGACAGATCGTGTTTTGCGCGTTTAATATCATATTTTAATCCATTCTGGATTCCTCTTTCTTCTCTACTCTGTGAGAACAAAGAGATTCCAAATTCCACCAGACTCGCGCCTAAAAGTTCTCTCTCTCCGCCCAGGTCCTCCCCTTAGCTGGACCCACAGATAAAGTCAGCCGTAGCCCACATTTTACCCCCTCTTACCGACTCTTCTCTCTTACTTCTTACCCCTCTCTTCCTGAGAGGCCAACCAAAGTCTCTCTCATTATTTTCTTACCTAAAGCGCGTTTTTCCTATCTTCGAAATTCCCTCACCATCTAAGTTTGTTAACTATTTATCTTTTAATATTTTTGTAACTTAAGGAGACATTTTGCTCACGTTAAGCCGAATTTTATTCGTTTAATCTGAAGAACAGATTCAGAACCAGCATTTATTTTTCTTAATTTTGACAATTTTTCATCAACACCCGTTTTTCTTGGCTAAAGCCTGAGAAGCATCATTTTTAAGCACTCAGCTGAGAACTCCGGAGGCCTGCTGGATCAGGTCTTTCCATAGAACCGATCAACCCGCGGCAGGACATCTAGGCCACCACAACGACGACGCACCGCTCCGAACCCGCAGGTCCAGACCGTGTGCTGCGAATCTGAAGGCCTCGCAAGTCCCAGCCCCATGACGGTTCACTTCAATAACTCCAGCTGAGTTTGCTCTGATTCCATTCTATGGGTGATGTACTAACCGCTTGGTCATTTAATTCATTTAATCAATTTATTCTTTTACAAATCATTAGAATTCTTAATCCAAATTACCGGTTACCTCGTCAGGTTAGCTCTGGCTAATCCTCACCATATTTCCTTCTCTCTCACACCTACTTCCACATCTCTCACACATGCACACACCACACACACACTCCCACATTCCACACATGCACGCACACACACACATGTAGTCCTGCACACACACACACACACCATATCTACATTGTACATAGTTCACTTGTCATTATTTTCATAGAATAGTTAATAAATACCTCATTATAGACCAAATTACAGTCTTGTGTTTCTTTGTGTAGAATGTGGTCAATTTAAACGAGGATTCAAGACTTTTTGATATGAGATTGATCAAAATTTTTATGAATATTAATTTTTTTTATTAATATTAATTTTTTCCCTAGAGATCTAGGGTGGTGCCCCAATTATTGATAACGAGAGCAATAAATCATAACGTAGTACTGCTACAATAGGGTGACCTATAAGAGTGGAGATAGGAGCACACAGGTAGACTACATCTTGTGTAGACGGTGTTTTTGTGCTGTTTGTATCCCTTGTTGCACATGAAGTCAAACCCTCTGTTGGTGTATGATCGTCAAACTTTGCTAAATTTGAGAGTCTTCTCAAATGATCTAGTCAATTTAAAGCTTTATGGACAGAGATCTCTGCCTTACTTTCTATCAGACATCCCTTTTTTTTTTTTTTTTTTTTTTCTCTTTTTTTTTTTTTCTTCTTTTTTTTTTTTTTTTTTCTTTTTTTTTTTTTGTCTGCAAGTCCGCTCAAAAAAAGACACCAACCACTCATGGTGCCACTGCCTAAGCTTCATGTGCAATTTTTTTTCTTCTTTGTGACTGTGACCATCACCGGCCCTCATGGCAAATTAACCTATCATGTTTATTTCAAGCTGTTTTCTACATTATGCCATTGAGGGCAGTGCACACCCAAGTGAAACATAAAACAAACACAGGACAGACAGAAAGGTGAGGCATAGACAGTGTTCTAAGAGAAAAGGTGCATTTTATTTGTTTGTACTCTTTAATTCATACCTTAAAACCATTTACAAATCTAAAACCCTTCACAAACACCTAATACGACAAAGTCCCAACGGATCAATCATGAAGATGTCAGGAGGCCACAAGAAGGATAGATAGAGCAGAGTGAGATCCACAGACACTAACCCAGCAACCTCCACTGACTCAGCAACCGGAGGAACACACACTATTGAGTTTTGGTAGGTGCCGGTGTGGTGGGTCTGACATGCATGAAAACCTCCACCAAAAGGAGGGAGCTGTCCCCTCCAGCCCAAGGAGGTCCACCCAGCCCCCCCGCAGGAGCCACCAAGCGGAGACCCAGCCCAGGAGCCCGGAGCGACCCCCCCCCGACACAGCCAGAGCCCCAAGGCCCGGGCAGCAGAACGGGCCATAGCGGACCCCCACGGCGCCCCACCGGCCCACAGCCCCACTTCCCCCACGACCACCCGCCCTCCCCCCGTCCCCCCCCACAACCCGACCCCCCCGCCCCCCAGACCCCAAACCCCCGCCCCCTCCACCGTCCCACCCCCCCGCCACCCACCCACGCCACCCCCCCTCCCCCACCATGCCGCCCACCCACAACCCACCCCCAACACCCCCCCGCCCCCCCACCAAGCCACCCCCCCACCCCTCGCCCAGCCACCCCACCCCACCCCATCCAACCACACCACCCACACCACCCACGCCACCCCTCCCACACCCAAATCCGGGAGGCCACCCGCTCACCGGAAAACAGCACCAAGGGACCGGGCAACGGCACCGAAAGGGCAGACGAGCCCAGCCCACCTCCGGCCGCCCAGAGAGACGTGACCCTGAGGGAGGGAGGGAGGGAGGGAGGGAGAGGAAGGAGCACCAGGGGAGGCGCAACAACCCAGGCCCTCGGGCCCGGCAGGGAGAAGCCCCGGAGATCACGCCAGTAAAACTATTGTGAGTTGCCCTGTTACCGAGTTCACCAGTTCCCCAACTGGTGAATACTCGCCCTGCACCGTGAATGTGACCCACCCAAGTGTATATACAAGTATGTGTGGTGTCTTAGGATTGGGGGGTCGGTGAGGCAGAGCACAGGGTAACGAAACCCCCACTCAGCCTCACCGCAAGCCCAAAATGTGAATGTGTATGTGGTGCGTTAAAATTGGGGGAAGAAGTGTCAGGGTGGGGGCATAGATGGGGGGCCACAGCACAACACTGCACTGGGGCCCATCCCGTCTAATGACGTCCCACCCCATAACCACCCACCCCCCAGGTAGTGTGGTGCATTAAAATTGGAGGGGAATTGTGGAGTAGGAATATGACCTCTCCACCCCCCCCCCGAGGGATATGTTGTGTGCCCTATGTGTATATTTACAAGTTGTATTGTGCGAAGTTTGTGAAGTGATTTAAGAGGAGCGATCAACGGGGCCCCACCCAGCCAGGCGGAGGGAGGTGCGCGCGCGCCCAGTGCCCCCCCATACACCCCCCCACCCCAACCCCCCACCCCACCCCCAGCCCCGGCGCCCCAGCGGGCAGATGGCGCAGGCCAGGCCAGAACGCCCCCGCGCACCGCACCCGGTCCCCCTCCCCCTGCCCTCCTCCCCCCCGCCCCCCAAGCCCCCCCACCCCATCCCGCACCCGCCCTCCCATCCCACACCCATCCCCCGCCCCACCCCCCAGGGGGAGGGCGGAAGGCAGGAGAAGGAGGGGGAGGAGGAGACGACAAGAAAGGAGAGGACAGGCAGCAGAGCGGGAAGACGAGGGGGAGGGAGGAGGGAGGGGGCGAGGGAGAGGGGACAAGGAGGCGGAGGAAGACGGGAGGAGGGAGGCGAGGGGGAAAAAGGCAAGGAGGAGGAGGGGGAGAGGAGAGGGTACCACGGGGCACCCAGAGACCCACCAGGCCGGAACCGCAACCCCTAGCCGAAGAGCAACAGGCCATGCCGGAACAGCGCCGCCCCGAGCCCCCGGGCAACACCCCCGCACAGCACCCGCCGCGGGCACCGGGAGACAGCCGAGACGCATTGCGACCCAGCAGAGACCCGGGGGGCAGCGCCCGATCCAGACGGCCGCCAGGCCACCACAAGCGCCAAGGGAACCACGGGAGGCCAACGACACCACACAAAGCGGCCACCCCCATGAAGAGAACACGACAGGCGACCCAGCCCGACCGGGCGCCAGACCCAGACGACCGCCGGGCCGCCATCCGCGACACTTTTAGTCGCAGATGGCGACCCGGCGGGCGCCCAAACCAGGCACCCGACCGAGCCGAACCGCCCACCATGCCCCCCCACAGAAGCAGCCACCCTGCAGGACGCCACCAGCCCCCCACGACCCCAGCCCCCGAGGCGACCCGGCGCCCGCCCAAACCGAGCGCCGCCCGGGGAACAAGGCCAACCACATCGAGCCACAGGGGACAGCACCTGGAAGATTAGCCAAGCATGCAGTAACACCAAGTTAGCCATTCATGCATATAGACAGAGGATCCTGGGGAGTTGTTGACTGTAAGTTGTCGTCGATACGGCCCGCTCGATCCTGCTGACAGCGACTGGGTTCCTAACTGAAGACAATCATTAGTTACACAATGCCAACATACATAAGCAGCAACATATATTGGGGTGATGTGGTGGTTTTCGCTAACAGGCAGAGTCAGGTTACCAGGTTTAAGTTAAGGTAGTTAACATACGGTGACCATGTTTGTATAAAATTTAACAACTGATTTTTATTTGAAGCAGAGATTTTCTCCATTGAAATGTGATTTATTAGGAGGTTCAACCAGAGATTAATGTTCAGAGATTGCTTATTTTTCCAGTTAACAAGGATTGTTTTTTTTTTGGCAATGGCGAGGGCTACAAGTAAAGATTGAGATTGTTTGCGTGGTAGGTCCGTTGTTGTTAAGTCGCCAAGTAAACACAGACTTGGAGATAGAGGAATCCTGCAGTTTAAGATAGCGGAAAGTTTTTCTGAGACGTTGGTCCAGAAATTTTTTACGGGGGTGCACAGCCATAGAGCATGAAAATAAGTATCAGCAGTGTTCTGGGAGCACTGGAGACAGATGTCGGAGTCGGAGAATCCCATTTTGTTCATCATATATTGAGTAATATGTGTTCTATGGAGGATTTTGTATTGGATGAGTTGTAAGTTTGTGTGTTTTGTCATTTTAAATGCATTATCGCAAATTTGAGTCCAGAAGTCTGGTTCCGGAGATATAGATAGGTCTGACTCCCATTTAGAAATAGGTAAATGTATTGTATCAGTGCTTAAGAGTAACTTATATATTTTAGAGAGGGTTTTAGTTGTTGTCGGAGAGAGCTTTATGATTGCTTCAGCTAATGCCGGCGGCCGGAGCGTGCTTTGAAGTGTTGGGATTCGTTTCTTAATAATATTTTTAACTTGAAGATAATGTAAAAAATTCCCGTTTTTATTTTGTATTTTTGAAGCAAGTTTGTATATGACATGAACGTATTATCTGAAAAGAGGTGGTGGAGATGTGTGATTCCATTCTGCTCCCAAACAGCTAAATGGAGCGGCTGATTGTTAACTTGAAAATCAGGGTTGTACCAAATGGGAGAAACTTACAGGGCTCCAATTTAGAGTTTGCAATTTCTAATGCCTTCCACCAAGCGGTCAAGGTGGAGGAAATCATTGGGTTTTTAAAACAGTTATGTCGTTTGATGGATGTTGTAATAAAGAGTATGTCTGAAAGTCTGATGCTATTGCAATCCTTCTGTTCTAATTCTAACCAACAGTTGGCATCTATGGTAGGTTGTGTCCATAGAATAAGATATTGTAGCTGGTTAGCTAAATAATAATGCATAAAATTTGGTGCTTCTAGACCTCCTTCGGCTTTACTTTTCTGAAGAGTAGATAGACTGATTTTTGCTTTTTTATTATTCCAGTAAAATTTTGTGATAGCCGAGTCCAGCGACTGGAACCAGTCGGACGTTGGTTTGAATGGAATCATTGCAAAGAAGTAATTTATTTTTGGTAGGATTTTCATTTTGATAGTAGCTATTCGTCCCATAAGAGATATAGGGAGATTGTTCCAGCGCTGTAGGTCATTGGTGATGTTATCCAGTAATGGGGAAAAATTTAAGTGAGTTAATTCAGATAATTTAGGTGAAATTTTTATGCCTAAGTATTTTAAGTTGCCTGTAGGGAAAGAGTAGTGAGGGTCTTGGTCTGCAGGACTCCATGAATTTTCTGTGATCGGAAGTAATGTTGATTTTGTCCAATTTATGGAATAATCTGATAACTCTGAAAATGTAGTTATTAAATTAAATACTTCCCTTAATGAAATAGCCGGTTCTTCTAAATAAAGTAATATATCATCTGCGTATAAATTAATTTTGTGTTCTGTTGCCCCAGAGCGGATTCCTTGGATCCTGACATCCTGGCGCACAGCTGTTGCCAACGGCTCAATGAATATCGCAAATAACAAAGGAGAGAGTGGGCAGCCCTGTCTGGTGCCTCTCTGTAAGGTGAAAGTCTTTGAGGCGATTCCATTAGTGGTGACAGTAGCTTTGGGAGAATCATATAGTGCTGATACCCAGTGAATAAATGACTCTCCAAAGCCAAGCTTATTTAGAACAGCAAAGAGGAAGGACCAGTTAACTTTGTCAAAGGCTTTTTCTGCATCCAACGATATGACAACTGCCTTTTTGTCCTGCCGCTGTGACATGTTAATCAAATTTAAGAGCCTTCTTACGTTGTTGGTAGAGTGTCGACCTTTAATAAAGCCGGTTTGATCATTATGAATAATTGTTGAAATTACTGTCTCTAGTCTAGATGCCAAGGCCTTTGCAATAATTTTAATGTCGGTGTTAATTAGTGATATCGGGCGATAACTTGACGGAAGGGTTGGGTCTTTATCTGGTTTTAATAAAAGTTTAATTGCTGCTGTGTTCATGTGAGGCTGTATGTGACCACTGGTTTTAATTTCTGTTACTAATCTAAAAAACTGTGGAGCCAGCGTTGACCAGAAGTGCTTCAGAAATTCGGCCGGAAAACCGTCTGGACCTGGTGCCTTACCATTAGGCATACTGTCTAGAGCACTGGACAGCTCATTTATGGACAATGGAGCATCTAGGATATTTTTATGTTCAGTAGATAACTGAGGCATATTTAAACTAGTGAGAAATGCCTCAATATGCTCAGGGTTGGGTTTGTTATTTTCTGAATACAGATTCCTATAATAATTGTAGAAAATATGATTAATTTCTTCTGGTGATTGCGTATACTCACCAGTTGTCCCTTTTATCGCTGTTATGAGAGATTTTTCCCGATTGCGTTGGAGTTGGTTTGCAAGAAATTTACCTGATTTGTTATTATGCTCAAAGTTGTTGTATCTCAGTTGTTGTATTATGAACTCGGTCCTTTTGGATAACATCTCATCTCGCTGTATTTTTGTATTTTGTAATTCAGTCCATATCTGATTATTTGGGTTTGTTGTATATTCATCAGTTAGTTGTTTAATTTTATCTTCTAGATCTTTTTCTAATTTTTGATCTTGTTTCTTTTTATACGATGAATATGAAATAATTTTACCTCTAAGTACTGCTTTCCCTGCTTCCCAGAGTAAAGATGGAGATGAGTTTGGGGAGTCATTCATTTCCAAATAGTCTGCCCACTCTCTCCTTATGATCTTATCGAACTCTTCATCTTTTAACAGTGAGATGTTAAAACGCCATGTAGGAGGTGGTTTAAAGGTGAGGTCAGTTTGTAAGGAGAGGGAGACTGGTGCATGGTCGCTGATAATAATGGGGTGTATTCTTGTAGAAGCTTTCTCGGTAATAGAATTATTTGTAAGAAAAAAATCAATTCTTGAAAATGATCGATGCACCGAGGAATGGAAGGTGAATTCCTTCTTTGTTGGATTTTTTAGTCTCCAGCTGTCGCCAAGGCCAAAATCATCCATATATTCCTCTATTACTTTAGCAGATTGAGATTGCCTTGTACGTGTTGTGTTATTGGAGCGATCTACTGATGGATTTAGGACTGTGTTGAAGTCTCCTCCAATGATAACAGTTGAATTTGCTGTTAAATCAGATAGTTGAGAGAAAAATGAATGAAAAAAGGCCGGATCATCATTATTAGGGGCGTACAAATTCCCAATCGTATATTCTTTATTAAATATAGTTGCCTGGATAATAATGTATCTGCCTTCTGAGTCAACTATTATGTCATTTAAAGTAAAAAGTAGCCTCTTATGAATAAGTATAGAGACTCCTCTTTGTCTACTGTTATAAGAGGCAGAATAAACCTGATTGAAATTTAAGCCAGTAAGTAATTTTTCTTCAGATTTTTGTAGGTGGGTTTCTTGTAGGAGACAAATGTCTGCTTTTAATTTTGAAAAATGGTCTAAGATTTTTATTCTTTTTGCCTGTGAGCGAGTGCCACACACATTCCAGGAGACCAGAGTTAGTTTATGCATATAGACAGTTTAAGTTCAGCCTTGGATGTATAGCTATGTGAGCAGCTTACTAATATTGGCATGTTATGAAATAAACTCAGTCTGCTGATAACGTTGGATGGGTGTACAGCAGGGTTTAGATCTATGATGGGTGTGGATAACAAGACTGTAAAACATGTCAAACGTGAGCACAAAAAAACAAAGAACACTGGTGCCTCGACATATATAACAAACAAAAGATTTACATAGGGAGTTTGTGTGGGGGGAGAGGGGAGGTGTGAGTTTAGGTGGTTAGGGGAAGTAGAGGGAGGGGAGGTAGACAAAAAGGTGAACAGAAGGGGGTCAAACATAAAACAGTGAGCCATTATTATAAGTAGCCATAGAGGAATTAAATACATATACATATATACATACCTTCATATATATACACACAATATATACATTATTTTATTGTAAATAAACAAAGCTCTTTCGTTTCACCATGCTGATCAGAACAGCCAGGGAGTGGTATTGGGGTCCCGGTACAGTTGGCCGTCGATATAAAGTTTATCTACAACCAAGGTAGACCGTTTCCCCTTCTGTCTGTTCTGCTTCAGTATGGGAAACAATACCTTCCGCCGCTCGTTTATCTCTCTCGGGAATTGATCGTTCATTCCGAAAGAGGTCCCTTTAAGCTCCCGTCCTTTACTTTTAACTAATTCTTTCTGTTTAAAATGTTCGAATTTAGCGATAATAGGACGGGATTTATTGGCTCTACGGGCTCCGAGCCTGTGAACGCGGTGAAAGGAAATATTATTCACCGTTTCCTGGGGAATTTTTAAAGCCGTTGTCATAAATTTCCTAATTTCTGTCTCCGGATTATCTGTGGTGCTTTCAGAGATTCCTGAAAATATTAAATTGTCCCGCATACTACGGGACTGGACATCCAGTACAGTTTCTTTAAGCGCTTTATTCTCCCTTTTAATCGTTTCCAGCTCGGTTGTAACTGCGGAAAAGTTAGAACGTAGTTCCGCGTTGTCCAGTTGGAGCTCACTTACCTGTTGATAGGCGTTCTCCAAACTTACCTTCAGGTCTCGAATTTCGTCGCGGAGGACGCTGAGAACATCTAACTTTTTATTTATTGACTCCAGGACATCAACCGGGGCGTCCGTTGTAGCTAGGTCGTCCGTATCAGTCGAGGAGTCGTTTTTCCTCTTCTTAGACGGATTGTCGCGGTTCGGGTCTTCCATGACGCAGTTGTAAAAATATCCGTCGATAAATCGCTCGAGGTCCTCCACGGTGGGTGGTGCTCCAAATCCGCAGTTCGAGGAAGGAAATATCAATAATTAAATGCAAGTAATGCGGTGATTAAATTTAATTTTCTTTCGAGAAAGAGCTAAGACGAGTGAATTCTATTTCAGCAGCAGGGCGCCGCCATGTTGTATTCCGAAATCTCACTGGCAATCTCACGAGAGTCACAGCATAGCCTCCATTCTCCTCAACACGTCTGCTGTTTCAACCTAGCTCTCTATCAGACATCCCGACGTACCTCTGCCGTACGCCAGTGCCACTCCCTTGGCGAAAACGCCGCCGGGGCAAGCGGGGCGGTTGTCTGGTGAGGCTGAGGGCCGGGTTGGTGCACACTGTTCGTGGTGGATGTGGAGTGGTACCTCGCCTTGATGTCTCCCGACGTTGGCTGGACCCAGTCGCTGCCTGTCTGGTACCGGTGACCGGCTCGGAAGACATGTTTCTGCCCCGTGATCCCTGCTCTCCTCATCTCCGCCGGCGAGGGATGGATCCGGGTAACCTGCGGCCTTTCCGTAGGGACTCGCTGTCAGCTGTTCTTCCAGACCCGCCAGCTCCTGCCAGGTTTGGCTTGGTTAACGCAAGATCGCTTGCGAATAAAACATTCATCCTGAAGGATTTCTTTACATCTCGGGATCTGGATTTCCTCTTTGTCACCGAGACTTGGCTGAGTGTTGGTGAGTCCAGTGCCTTCAGAGAACTTTTACCCGAGGAGTGCTGCTATTTTAATTCTCCGCGGACATCTGGTCGTGGAGGAGGAATTGCAACTGTTTGTAAAAGTGATTTTAAATGTAAACAGATGTTCCTATCATGGACCCTCAGCAGTTTTGAATTAACTCTGTTTGAGCTGGTAAGTTCTCACACGGTGTTGTGTGCTGTGGTTTATCGACCTCCTAAATATAACAGAGACTTTTTAACTGACTTTTCGGGGTTCTTGGCCGACATCATGCCGAAATATGACTGGGTCCTGATTGTCGGTGATTTTAATATTCATGTGTGTTGTCCGGAAATCCCCTTGGCAAAGGATTTCTTAAATATAATTGACTCTTTTAATCTTGTTCAGTCTGTACTGGGCCCGACACATGATCGTGGTCACACACTTGATCTTGTTTTGTCATATGGTCTACCTGTTTTTAACTTGGAGCTCTGTGAAGTGTTTTTCTCTGATCATTTGCCTGTACTTTTTGAAGCTACTGTACATGATAACACAGTTAAACCTTGTGCTGCTGCTCACAGATGCAGGGTTTGTAACTCTTCCACTGCTGCTCACTTCTCGGCCGCTTTCAGTCAGAACTGCGTCACTCCCAGTCCTGTGAGTGATGATACAGAGGCTCTGTGCTCTCAGTTTCTTGTTACCTGTCAAACTGCTATTGATGCTGCGGCCCCATTAAAGAGCAGGAGGCATAAAGTTCTTCCAGAGCCTTGGTTGAATGAAACAACCCGCACTGCCAGACAGGAGTGTCGCAGAGCTGAGCGCAAGTGGAAAAAAGATAAACTGGAAGTGTCTTTTCAATGGTTGAGGGATTGTTGGCGTTGTTACCAGTCCACTGTGAAAGAGGCAAAAAGGAAATATTTTTCTGATATTGTTGTATCAAACTGTCACAAACCTCGTGTTTTGTTTAAAGTGATTAACTCTGCTCTGAATCCACCGCAGACTGTGGGAATTGAGCCCTCCCCTAGTGTGTGTGAAAACTTTTTGCACTTCTTCATTGCTAAAGTCTCCTCTACCAGAGCACTTATTTCACCTCCTACTTATGACCCCTCTGTGTTTGTTCCTTGTTCTGCTGTGTTTGACTCCTTTGAGCCTGTGACCCTGTCTTTTGTGCAGGAGACTATGGATCACTTAAAGCCATCAGGTTCAGCTAATGATTCTGTTCCTCCTCGACTTTTTAAGGAGGCTTTCCCTACAGTTGGGCCACATCTGCACAGCATCATTAACAGCAGTCTGTCCTCTGGAGTGGTCCCTGAAAATTTTAAACATGCGGTTGTGCAACCCTTGATTAAAAAAACTGGACTGGATCCTGCTGGTATGGCAAATTTTAGGCCCATTTCTAAATTGTCTTTCCTCTCCAAAATCATGGAGAAAATTGTGTACTCCCAGCTCACGAACTTTTTAAATGAACAAAATGTTCTGGAGATTTTTCAATCTGGTTTTAAAAGACTGCATAGCACAGAATCGGCTCTTTTACACACGTGGACAAAATTCTCACTGAAATCACTTGAAACTCACAAAAGTAACAATAAATAAAAATTTATTGAAAATTAAATAATCAAAAACAGCCATTACTTTTGAATTGTTGATTAACATAATTATTTAAAAAAACAAACTAATGAAACAGGCCTGGACAAAAATGATGGTACCTCTATAAAAGATTGAAAACTATTTGACCAGAGTGACATGATTAACTCAGGTGTGTCATTTAATTGACATCACAGGTGTTTCCAAACTCATAATCAGTCAGTCTGCCTATTTAAAGGGAGACAAGTAGTCACCCTGCTGTTTGGTGAAAAGGTGTGTACCACACTGAACATGGACGACAGAAAGCGAAGGAGAGAATTGTCCCAGGACATCCGAAAAAAAATTATAGACAAACATCTTAAAGGTAAAAGCTATAAGACCATCTCTAAACAGCTTGAAGTTCCTGTGACAACAGTGGCTCATATTATTCAGAAGTTCAAGACCCACGGGACAGTAGCCAACCTCCCTGGACGTGGCCGCAAGAGGAAAATTGATGACAAATTGAAGAGACGGATCGTTCGAATTGTATCCAAAGAGCCCAGAGCAACCTCCAAAGAAATTAAAGGTGAACTCCAAGGCCAAGGTACATCAGTGTCAGATCGCACCATTCGTCGTTGTTTGAGCCAAAGTGGACTTCATGGGAGACGACCAAGGAGGACACCACTGCTGAAAAAAACTCATAAAAAAGCGAGACTAGAATTTGCAAAAATGCATGTTGACAAGCCACAAAGCTTCTGGGAGAATGTCCTTTGGACAGATGAGACCAAACTGGAGCTTTTTGGTAAGGCACATCAACTCTATGTTCATAGACTCAAAAACCAAGCATACGAAGAAAAGAACACTGTCCCTACGGTGAAACATGGAGGAGGCTCAGTAATGTTTTGGGGCTGCTTTGCTGCATCTGGCACAGGGTGTCTTGAAAGTGTGCAAGGTACGATGAAATCTGAAGACTATCAAGGCATTCTGGAGAGAAATGTGCTGCCTAGTGTCGGAAAGCTTGGTCTCAGTCGCAGGTCATGGGTCTTCCAACAGGACAACGATCCAAAACACACAGCCAAAAACGCCCAAGAATGGCTGAGAGAAAAGCGTTGGACTATTCTAAAGTGGCCTTCTGTGAGCCCAGATCTGAATCCCATTGAACATATGTGGAAGGAGCTGAAACATGCCATTTGGAGAAGACACCCATCAAACCTGAGACAACTGGAGCTGTTTGCTCATGAGGAGTGGGCCAAAATACCTGTTGACAGCTGCAGAACGCTCATTGACAAATGCAGAAATCGTTTAATTGCAGTGATTGCCTCAAAAGGTTGTGCAACAAAATATTAAGTTATGGGTACCATCATTTTTGTCCAGCCCTATTTCATTAGTTTGTTTTTTTTAATAATTATGTTAACAATTCAAAAGTGATGGCTGATTTTGATTATTTAATTTTCAATAAATTTTTATTTATTGTTACTTTTGTGAGTTTCAAGTGATTTCAGTGAGAATTGTGGGTTTTTCCTTCTTTAACTGAGGGGTACCAACAATTTTGTCCACGTGTGTAAGAGTTTTTAATGACATCTTTTTAGCTACTGACTCTGGTCACTGTGTGATCCTTGTGCTTTTAGATTTAACTGCAGCATTTGATACAGTGGACCATGACATCCTGGTTGCTCGTCTGGAGCAGTGGGTAGGCATCAGTGGCACGGCACTGAAATGGTTCAGGTCCTACCTCTCTCATCGGACTTAGTGTCAGCCTTGGTGACTCTGTGTCCTCCACTGCTCCTCTCTCATGTGGGGTTCCTCAGGGTTCGGTGCTGGGCCCTCTTTTATTTTCTCTATACCTTCTCCCCCTTGGTTCAATCCTCAGGAAGCATGGCATTTCTTTCCACTGTTATGCTGATGACTGCCAGATTTATGTCCCTCTCAAAAAGGCCAAGTCATCTTCCCTCAAACCTTTGTTAAATTGCTTGGATGACCTCAAGGCCTGGATGTCCCTAAATTTTCTGAGTTTTAATGAAAAAAAGACCGAAGTGATGGTCTTTGGTGGTATTTCTGTGACTCCTCCAATGGATCTGGGTTCCTTGGCAGAGTACGCCAAACCTACTGTTAGTAATTTAGGGGTAAAAGTGGACACAGACCTGAAGTTCAACAACCAGATTAAAGCTGTGGTGAAAATAGCTTCTTTCAGTTAAGGCAGCTGGCTAAAATCAAACCCATTCTGCAGAGACAGCAATTTGAAACAGTAATCCATGCCTTTGTTACCACTCGGCTGGATTACTCCAATGCTCTTTATATGGGGGTTAGTGGGTCCTCCATTGTTCGTCTACAGTTAGTCCAGAATGCCGCTGCACGTCTTTTAACTGGTACGAGAAAGTTTGAGCACATTTCACCAATTTTAGCTTCACTACACTGGCTGCCTGTCCTTTTTAGAATTCATTTTAAAATGCTTTTATTTGCTTTTAAATCATTACATGGTCTCGCCCCCCAATACCTGTCTGAGCTTCTTCATCCACATACTCCGAGCCGTTCCCTCAGGTCAGCTGATCAGCTGTTCCTGAGGACCCCCAAAACAAGGCTGAAGCTCAGAGGGGATCGAGCGTTTTCTGTGGCAGCTCCTAAGCTTTGGAATGAGCTGCCACTGCACATTAGACAGGCCTCCTCGTCCAATTTTAAAACCCTTCTTAAAACCCACCTTTTCTCATTGGCATTTCACACCACGTACACACGTGGACAAAATTGTTGGTACCCCTCAGTTAAAGAAGGAAAAACCCACAATTCTCACTGAAATCACTTGAAACTCACAAAAGTAACAATAAATAAAAATTTATTGAAAATTAAATAATCAAAAACAGCCATTACTTTTGAATTGTTGATTAACATAATTATTTAAAAAAACAAACTAATGAAACAGGCCTGGACAAAAATGATGGTACCTCTATAAAAGATTGAAAACTATTTGACCAGAGTGACATGATTAACTCAGGTGTGTCATTTAATTGACATCACAGGTGTTTCCAAACTCATAATCAGTCAGTCTGCCTATTTAAAGGGAGACAAGTAGTCACCCTGCTGTTTGGTGAAAAGGTGTGTACCACACTGAACATGGACAACAGAAAGCGAAGGAGAGAATTGTCCCAGGACATCCGAAAAAAAATTATAGACAAACATCTTAAAGGTAAAGGCTATAAGACCATCTCTAAACAGCTTGAAGTTCCTGTGACAACAGTGGCTCATATTATTCAGAAGTTCAAGACCCACGGGACAGTAGCCAACCTCCCTGGACGTGGCCGCAAGAGGAAAATTGATGACAAATTGAAGAGACGGATCGTTGGAATTGTATCCAAAGAGCCCAGAGCAACCTCCAAAGAAATTAAAGGTGAACTCCAAGGCCAAGGTACATCAGTGTCAGATCGCACCATTCGTCGTTGTTTGAGCCAAAGTGGACTTCATGGGAGACGACCAAGGAGGACACCACTGCTGAAAAAAACTCATAAAAAAGCCAGACTGGAATTTGCAAAAATGCATGTTGACAAGCCACAAAGCTTCTGGGAGAATGTCCTTTGGACAGATGAGACCAAACTGGAGCTTTTTGGTAAGGCACATCAACTCTATGTTCATAGACTCAAAAACCAAGCATACGAAGAAAAGAACACTGTCCCTACGGTGAAACATGGAGGAGGCTCAGTAATGTTTTGGGGCTGCTTTGCTGCATCTGGCACAGGGTGTCTTGAAAGTGTGCAAGGTACGATGAAATCTGAAGACTATCAAGGCATTCTGGAGAGAAATGTGCTGCCTAGTGTCAGAAAGCTTGGTCTCAGTCGCAGGTCATGGGTCTTCCAACAGGACAACGATCCAAAACACACAGCCAAAAACACCCAAGAATGGCTGAGAGAAAAGCGTTGGACTATTCTAAAGTGGCCTTCTATGAGCCCAGATCTGAATCCATCCCATTGAACATATGTGGAAGGAGCTGAAACATGCCATTTGGAGAAGACACCCATCAAACCTGAGACAACTGGAGCTGTTTGCTCATGAGGAGTGGGCCAAAATACCTGTTGACAGCTGCAGAACGCTCATTGACAAATACAGAAATCGTTTAATTGCAGTGATTGCCTCAAAAGGTTGTGCAACAAAATATTAAGTTATGGGTACCATCATTTTTGTCCAGCCCTATTTCATTAGTTTGTTTTTTTAAATAATTATGTATATCAACAATTCAAAAGTGATGGCTGATTTTGATTATTTAATTTTCAATAAATTTTTATTTATTGTTACTTTTGTGAGTTTCAAGTGATTTCAGTGAGAATTGTGGGTTTTTCCTTCTTTAACTGAGGGGTACCAACAATTTTGTCCACGTGTGTAGGTTTGTTTCATGTGCATGTATATATATTTGGGAGGGCCAGTCCAGTTTGTTTCGTCCCTTTATTGTTTTTGTTTTTATTGTGCAGTCTGCTTTTACTTCTTATTGTTTTTATCCTAGTTAATGTTTTATCTTTGTTTTTATTATTTTTATTTTAATCTTGTTGTTTATGCCTATGTACAGCACCTTGGTCAACTGTGGTTGTTTTAAAGGTGCTTTATAAATAAATTTGATTTGATTTGATTTAATCTGAAGGAGATCAGTGACTGCAAAGTAGTGGTAGGTGAGAGTGTAGCCAGACAGCATAGGATGGTGGTGTGTAGGATGACCCTGGTGGTGAAGAAGATGAAGAGGGCAAAGGCAGAGCAGAGGACCAAATGGTGGAAGCTGAAAAAGGAAGAGTGTTGTATGACTTTCAGGAAAGAGTTGAGACAGGCTTTGGATGGTCAGGCGGTGCTTCCAGATGACTGGACAACTACAGCAAACGTGATCAGGGAGACAGGTCGGAGAGTACTTGGTGTGTCATCTGGTAGGAAAGGAGATAAGGAGACTTGGTGGTGGAATGAGGAGGTACAGGAGTGGATCCAGAGAAAGAGGTTAGCGAAGAAGAAGTGGGACACTGAGAGGACTGAAGAGAGTAGACAGGAATACAGGGAGATGCAGCGTAAGGTGAAAGTAGAGGTGGCAAAGGCCAAACAAGGGGCTTACGATGACTTGTATGCTAGGTTGGACAGTAAGGAGGGAGAGACTGATCTGTACAGGTTGGCAAGGCAGAGAGACAGAGATGGGAAGGACGTTCAGCAGGTTAGGGTGATAAAGGATAAGGATGGAAGTGTGTTGACAGGTGCCAATAGTGTGATGGGAAGATGGAAAGAGTACTTTGAAGAGTTGATGGATGAGGAAAATGAGAGAGAACAAAGAGTAGAAGAGGTGACTGTTGTGGACCAGGAAGTAGCAAAGATTAGTAAGGATGAAGTGAGGAGGGCATTGAAGAGGATGAAGAGTGGAAAGGCACTTGGTCCTGATGATATACCTGTGGAGGTATGGAAGTGTCTTGGAGAGGTAGCAGTAGAATTTCTGACTGGGTTGTTCAACAGGATCTTAGATAGTGAGAAGATGCCCGAGGAATGGAGGAGAAGTGTGCTGGTGCCCATCTTTAAGAACAAAGGAGATGTGGCAACTACAGAGGAATAAAGCTGATGAGCCACACGATGAAGCTATGGGAAAGAGTAGTTGAAGCTAGGCTAAGGGCAGAGGGGAACATCTGTGAGCAGCAGTATGGTTTCATGCCAAGAAAGAGTACAACAGATGCAATATTTGCTTTGAGGATGTTGATAGAGAAGTACAGACAAGGTCAGAAGGAGCTGCATTGTGTCTTTGTAGATCTGGAGAAAGCTGATGACAGGGTGCCTAGAGAGGAACTGTGGTTTTGTATGAGGATGTCTGGAGTGGCAGAGAAGTATGCTAGAGTGGTGCAGGACATGTATGAGGACTGTAAGACAGTGGTGAGGTGTGCTGTAGGTGTGACAGAGGAGTTCAAGGTGGAGGTGGGACTACATCAGGGATCAGCTCTGAGACCCTTCTTGTTTGCTATGGTGATGGACAGGATGACAGACGAGGTTAGACAGGAGTCTCCATGGACTATGATGTTTGCAGATGACATTGTGATCTGTAGTGAGAGCAAGGAACAGGTGGAAGAGAAGCTAGAGGTATGGAGGTTTGCTCTGGAAAGGAGAGGAATGAAGGTTAGCCGCAGCAAGACGGAGTATCTGTGTGTGAATGAGAGGGACCCAAGTGGAAGAGTGAGGTTACAGGGAGAAGAGATCAAGAAGGTGGAGGGTTTTAAGTACTTAGGGTCAAGAGCAATGGAGAGTGTGGAAAAGAGGTGAAGAAGCGTGTACAGGCAGGCTGGAACGGCTGGAGAAAATTGCCAGGTGTGATGTGTGATAGAAGAGTTTAAGCTAAAATGAAAGGAAAGGTTTACAAACTGTGGTGAGACCAGCCATGTTGTTTGGTCTGGAGACAGTGTCCCTGAGAAAAAGACAAGAGTTAGACACGTTAGAGGCTTTGGAGATAAAATCAGACAGGCCAGACTGAGATGGTTCGGACATGTCCAGAGGAAAGAGAGTGAATATATTGGTAGAAGGATGCTGAGTTTCCCACTGCCAGGCAGGAGGCCTAGAGGAAGACCAAAGAGGAGGTTTATGGATGTGGTTAAAGAGGACATGAAGGTAGTTGGTGTGAGAGAAGAAGATGCAGAAGACAGGGTTAGATGGAGGCAATTGATTCGCTATGGCGACCCCTGAAGGGAAAAGCCGAAAGGAAAAGAAGAAGAAGGAGCATGTGTTTCAATGCTTCCATCCTTGAAAAACTCATAGTTATAGTAGTCAGAAATAGTAGTATGACCTGACACTAATATTGTTGATAAGGATTTCTGATGTGCAGTCCTTACATATCATCTTCATGTGTTTTTATCATTTTGCACTTGGTGATTCATCAAGTTGTCAGTCATTTGTGAGTGACTCAGTGTGTTTTAATGCAAATGAAACATATTTGAATTAAACCTATGAAGATAGACAGAGGTGGAGGAGGTCTGAACTATAGAGAATCCACAGAGAAGACACCCAGATGGAGGAAGCTCAGAAACGAACACTCAGAAGGTTGATGTTCCTGTGATATTTTAATATCATCATTAGACCAGTACCTGTAAAGGTCAATGGATAAGCAGTGCAGTCAGTGTGGAGAGGAATATTTTTCTGTTTTTCTTTAAAAGAAGAAGTAAATGTAATCAATTTGCTTTCATAACACTATTGAAAACTGGTTATGTTGTCAAGCAAACATGATGCAACCAAACATGATGCAATGCACTAAATGGGACATCTACATGAAGGGAGTTTAAAACCAGTAACAAGTTTGGAAGGTTTGATTTGAATGTTTCTATGCACAGCAACTCAGATTTTCCTGAATTTAAATCTGTTATTAATCATAGTGTGATAGTTATTGTAAAGCACCATATTTCACCAAACCACAATCCCAGGTGTGACGGAAATAACAAAACCATGTACACAGAAACAGTCACAGAGCAAATACATGATGACTGTTTGATTTGAGTCCAACCCCTCTCCAGGATTCTGGTTCCGGTTGCTGTGTGTGGAGGTGAGTCCAACTATATCTAGCTGGTATCGCTCCACCTTCCGCTTCATTTCAGGTTTCTTCCCTGCCAATGAGGTGACGTTCCATGCCCCCAGAGCTTGTCAACGCCACCAGAGGATGGTGTGCACAGATGCCTGCTCCCGCCTATTGCCTGGTGGACATACCATCTGACCCCGATTTCCAGTCCTGCAGATGGTGAACCTACTGGGCGGTGGCCCCGTGCTACTTCTTCGGGCTGTGACCGATCGAGCCCTACAGGACCTCAAGGCTCGACCACCAGATGCTCTCTGATGAGCTCCCCCCTTAGGCCTGGCTCCAGGGTAAGGCACTGTTATCCCGAACCCAGGTGAGGTAGCGGCTTCATCTTTTTGTCCTTCATTGGGGTCTTCTGAATTGCTCTTAGTCTGATCTCTCCCAAGGACCAATTTGCTTTGGAAGACCTGACCATGGGCTAATGTCCTGGACAACATAGCTCCCAGGATCACAGCTCACTCTTTTTCTGGAGTTGCCCAGAGTGAGAGGAGCTGGGCGGGTGTGGGGATACTCACAAGCCCCCGGCTGAGCCACGCTTTGTTGGAGTTCTCCCTGGAGAATGAGAGGGTCGCCTCTCTGTGACTTCGTGTTGCAGAGGGGAAAACTCTGACTGTTATTTGTGCTTATGCACAGGAGTTCAGAGTATTCAGCCTTCTTGGAGCTTCTGGGTGGTGTACTGGAAGTAATGCTGCCTGGGAACTCTATGGTTCTCCTGGGGACTTCAATGCTCACATAGGCAATGATAGAGAAACTTGGAGGGGTTGATTGGGAGGAACGGCCTGCCCAATCTGAACCCGAGTGGTGCTTTGTTATTGGACTTCTGTACTAGTTATAGATTAACCATAACAAACACCATAATTGAGCATAAGGTGGCTCATAAGTGTACCTGGTACCAGAACACCTTAGGCCAAACCTGCATTGCAGAGGCAGCTGTTATCAGCTGTGTAGAGAAGGTCACTGCTGCCTGTCACAGTGGCAACCCAAAAACTCGCTGGTAGACACCAGAAGTGAGGGAAGCCATCAGGCTGAAGAAGGAGGCCTTTCTGGCTTGGCTTGCTCAGGGTCTCCTTAAGCAGCTGACATGTACTAGTTGGTCAATAGGGCTGCATCAGTTGTGGAAGCTAAAATTCGGATGTGGAAGGAGTTCAGAGAGGCCATGGAGAAGGACTTTTGGTTTGCCTCGAGGAAGCTTTGGCAAACCATTAAACGACTCTGGAAGGGCCAGGCAGGGTTTTGCTCAGGCTGTGTACAGTCAAGGTGGAGAACTGCTGACCTGTACTGGGGACATTGTCAAGTGGTGGAAAGAGCACTTTGAGGAACTCCTGAATCCAATAAACATGTCGTCTGTGGAGAAGGCAGAGTGTGAAGACTCAGGGGACTCTTTGTTCATATCCATGGCAGAGGTCGCCAAGGTAGTTAAGAAGCCCTTCAGTGGCAAGGCGCCAGGTGTGGATGAGCTTCGCCTTGAGATGCTGAAAGGTCTGGACATTGTTGAACTGTGTTGGCTGATATTTCTCTTCGGTGTCGCATGGGTATCAGGTAGAGCGCCTGTGGAGTGTCAGACCGGGGTGATGATTCCCCGGGGGCCGAACAGTGTGTTCCAACTACTCAGGTATCACACTTCTCAGTCTCCCCAGGAAAGTTCTGCCTTGCATTGTAAATTGTTTATAATTTTCATGCCTGTTGTTGTGTCTCTTGCCTGCACTTGAGCCTCTGATTAAGAGATCTGTAACGTATACATAAAATGTTTATTACCTTTGCTTTGATTGTATTAATTACAACTTACAGAGAACTTGATAGTGTGTACAGTTTCTGTAGGACTCAGTTCCTGTTTAATTGAGCCATTTATTTGTATAATTATATTTTATTGTTGTATTGTTTTAAATTCCTTCAACTCTTTTTGTTCTGTAAAGCACCTTGTGCTGGATTTCAGTTGTATCAAACGTGATAAATAAAGTCTGAAAACTGGAACTAAACTAATCATACCTGGAATTTCCAATCAGCCTTATTGTGGGAACATAGTTAAGAATACCAGAACTTTCTGAAGTTTGGCCCAATGGACAGAATCCATCTGTATGTCTACATCATGGCTTCACATGGAAAAGAACAACCAGTTAACATGAACTTTAAAATCTGAATTTGAGACAGTGATCCAAAGATGTAGAACAAGACACAGTACCATTACTTCCAGTTGCAGTCATTGCTCTCCTAAAGTAATGTCATGGAAAGTGCACTGACTGCACAATCTACTCTGATCAATCAGATGGACAAGCGCTTCAGACTTAGCACAGAAAAAAAAATCAGCAAAAATCTGAGTTGTGTGAAAGCTAACAAAATGTGAAAGATGGTGAATAACGTCAGCCTCTAAGGAAAGCATCAAAGAAAACAAGCAAACTTGCTCTTCGACATAAGATTACAAGATTCAATTTGATTACAAATATAAATAGAAGTCTGATGAATATTGGGAGCTCATTCTGTGGTCAGATGAGAATAGGATGAATATGTTTGAGTCAGATGTGCAGTGATTGGTCAGGACTACCACAGTGAATACATAGTGAAGCATGGAGGTGGAGTTTGATAATGTGGACCTGACCCATACAGATGCACCATGAATGTCTGTGAATATACCACAATACTGACTGACAAGATGACTTCCAGTCTTCCAACATGGTAACATCCAAAGCACACTGGATGAGGTGATTAGGTGGCAGAAAACATGCTGCAGTCAAATGCAACCACAGAGAAACTTTAACAGACCCTCGGACCACGTTCGGTTTGTTCTTTCTCTGTTTGCTTCATGCTTTATCATCCAATGTGCATTAAATTACAACTTTTAATGTGACTTGAGGGACATTCCTAACCATTTGACGTGCAGTGTCGGCCAGGAGATACCATTTTCCACTGGATTTGGGTCACTGTTGACTCATTTTGTGCATCAAAGGGTTAAACGTATCAACATCAGATTCAGAGAGACATCCGTAATGATATTTATGAACAAGGACCAGTAACTTCTACAGTGGTGGATCACAACAGCTCAGCAGTCCGACAACAGAAAGAGGCTCTGTGTAGAAATTGCATCATTCAATATTTCAGTTATTCATTTAGAATTATTTTATTTAAGCAGCAAAGGCACTGAAGTGATCTCTTTTACAAAACTACAATAAAACACAAGGAGGATTATAAAACTGTAGGTCGATGTGTTTACAGGATATCAGATAGACAGAAAAATATAAATCAATAGTGTAAATGTTAATGAAAAGAAATAGTAAAATGACATGAATACAGAGGATCATTGTTTGATCTCTGAGGTGTTGAGTGACATGAGTTCAGAGGAGCAGAATCACAACGATTTCAGTTTCAAAGAATAAACAATTTTTCTAAATGACAGATTAAAAAGAATGTTTCATGTAATAGAAATTAAACAGAAGCTAAAATCATGGAAACTCAGAACAACAGCAAACACAATAAAGTATTTAATATAAACTGGAGAAAATATTTTACTTCCATCTCATCGTAAGTTTCAATATCTGACACAATTTTTAAAATTGAGTACTAAATGAGTGATATAAAAGCAAAATAATTGATAAAACTGTATTTTATAAGTACAGATGAATGTGTGGAGAAGGGAGCTGGAGGTAAACACAATGCAGGAATTTATTCTGTAAAACTAACCATCCATTAACTAGACACCACTGAATCCTCTCTGGGGTCGTAGGGGGTATATGAAGTATATCCCAGCGGACTTGGGTCGAAGGCAGAGTTTACCTGGACAGGTTACCAGTCCATCATAAGGCTACTGGGAGACCCATGCAACCAAGAACATTCACATTCAAACCTATGGATGATTTAGAACTGTGCTGCTATCTGTAAATGTAATCAACTGTATTTGAACATTGAATAAATAACTCCCTTTGAAATGATAAATGATTGTCTCTGACTCCTGCAGCTTTGCCCACGTTTAAAGCCTCGTTTAGGTTTTTCTTATCAGCTCATTTCCCATGGAAGCGAATGTGACTCAAAACTCAAATTCAAAAGCATTAGCAGAAATGCTTTTGCATTTCAAAGTCATGGCTGCACTTTTTGACTCAAAAATGAAATTAAAAATCAATATTCCAAAATGCAATTTCATTTTCTTCTTCAACACTGCTCATTCTGTGACGAAATGAAAAAGCAAATGCAAATCACATTTGACATTTAATTTTCAAAACGTTCACCAGCAAAAAGGTAACAAAATTCAATTTCAAATGTCAAATTCTAAAATGCAAAAGCATTAGCAGAAATGCTTTTGCATTTCAAAGTCATGGCTGCACTATTTGACTAAAAAATGAAATTAAAAATCAATATTCCAAAATGCAATTTCATTTTCTTCTTCAAGACCGCTTTGACATTAATTTTCTCCAAAATTCTACAGTAAAATCAGGTAATATTGTACAAGGTGGTAGCTGGGATGACCCCTGACAAAGCCACAGTGAGAGATCTTTGTCACCGCCTAAGGATTTCCAGATATGGACAGTCAAAATCTGTATAACAGGATGTATTTGCAGCGGACGTCTCTCAGCCTGGCTGCTCAGCGCCTGTGATCGCATTACCGTATTACACAGAATAGCCGCGCAACGCCCAGAGTGCGGGCGGCTCACTTGACCGCAGTAGAAAACCTACAGCAAAAAGCTGCGAGCTGGAGTTGAACCCGGGCCGCTGCGTCGGGTTTATCTTGTTGTTTATAGATCTCCTGTTCAGTCACCTGAGCTATTGCCCCAGTATATGTGCTATACTGAAAGGAATTGGTGTCTTTTCTCAGTAAACGGTATTAGAACTTCTCTTGGTGTTTTTGTCGGACTGAGGTCACAGACTGTCACCAGTTAATGTGATGGAGATCGTCACACTGCCGCAGTGAAGCGATATTTCCACTCCGTTAGCTGGAAGTCCTCATTAAACCGAGTATATTACTGGTAGACTCAACAGCCGTGAGTCCAAACAGAGCAATAACGACAATGTTAAAGCTGACAACAAGAACATTTCGGAACAGTTTATTGACGTCTGTGTGTTTTGAACAGGCATCGGTACAGTCACCTATGCTATGTGTTGCTCACTGTCGCTCACTGAATATCACCAGTTGATGGGAACACCAGTTAATCTTGAACACCGGACTACTCGTCACCATCTGCTTGCACGTCGAGTCTCCAATGGTCTCCAGTCAAATCTAGTTGTAGTTGGGGTCCGTGACGTCACTTACCTGCGCCACTTGAGATTGCTTTTGCGTTTGAATTTTGAGACACATTTTGCGGGGTGAGCACGAAAACGAAAAAGCATTTCTGAGTTTGCTTTTGCTTTTTCATTTAGTCACAAAATGAGCAGTCTTGAAGAAGAAAATGAAATTGCATTTTGGAATATTAATTTTTAATTTCATTTTTGAGTCAAATAGTGCAGCCATGACTTTGAAATGCAAAAGCATTTCTGCTAATGCTTTTGCATTTTCGAATTTGACATTCCAAATTGAATTTTGTTACCTTTTTGCTGGTGAACGTTTTGAAAATTAAATGTCAAATGTGATTTGCTTTTGCTTTTTCATTTCGTCACAGAATGAGCAGTGCTGAAGAAGAAAATGAAATTGCATTTTGGAATATTGCTTTTTAATTTCATTTTTGAGTCAAAAAGTGCCGCCATGACTTTGAAATGTGTCAAGTAAGATGCAGATGTTGAGGTCTCAGAGAGGACTCAGGCTCATTATGGCCCTAAGGTAACAAAGGTTTTGAAGCAGACAAATAAAAATCTTAAAAAGAAACATTATAAGTTAACCATATGATTATGCTTGCTGAAATATATATACATTTTTAAAGTGTTGATTTGATTAAAGTAATGATTCAGGTGATTTATTATGAGAAGAGTGATTTAAGAAGTGATTCTGTGTGAAGTAATCCTTGTTTAGGCTCTGTGTGTGCGTACAGGCCTCATAGGCTTGTGTGTCCAGGCCTTAAGAAAGCAGAAGTGCAGAAAACAACAATCACCATGACTCGGCAGCCACAATGACATTGCAGCCTCCTCAGAAAAAAGGGAAGTTTGGGAAAAACCCAAGAGGGCTGGCTGAAATGTGTGTGTGTTAAACAGAATGTGGACACTGTGTAT
This sequence comes from Acanthochromis polyacanthus, assembly GCF_021347895.1. Taxonomy (NCBI): domain Eukaryota; kingdom Metazoa; phylum Chordata; class Actinopteri; family Pomacentridae; genus Acanthochromis; species Acanthochromis polyacanthus. Next base: position 35,931,604 of record NC_067122.1, on the reverse strand, counting down.
TTGCTGTAACAACATGACTTCTGTATTACTGCTGTATGTGATGACAAGTTGATTGCATAAGTTAGATGGAGCCGGGGGCGTACCTAGCCAGTTTTGTGTGTCCGGAGAGAGTATAAGAATGGGAGAGCAGAGACATTATACGGGAGATGTTCGCCGGAGCTGCTAAGAAGAGCTGCAAAGGGAACTGGGCCGGAGTTCTGAAGAATCTTCAACTTCCTCTATTGCCCTAGAGACAGGAAGACTACGCGGGACTTAGGCTCCAGAGATCGCTGAGGACATCGTTGGAAGCAAAGTCTTTTTCTGACTTTGTTCAACAAGCGAAGACCACACTCTGCCAAACGGAGAGTCCGAAGAGGTTCTGCAGTTATCCAGAAGAAACCAATAGAGGGAAGAACCGACTACACCCGAAGAGGCAAAGGAGGCAACAGCACTGGGCTGTTCCCCTCCCCGGGGCTGGGAGACCCAGTGACCCACTACAGCCTGAACAGACGAGGGTTTTTCCATCACCACCATACCACAGAGAAGACAGCTGGGGCGTAAGCACTAACGTTCCAGCCAATTCCAGAGATAACTGCCAGACCACGATTGGCTTACAGGACTCCTCCGCTCCCCCCTGCCGAGGGATAAGATCCTTTTGTCCACAAAGAAGACATCGTACCGAGTCCTCTGGACAACTGAGGGCTTTTCCCAGACGCAAGTCAAGACCGAGTGATACGGTAGTGGCCACGCTGTACGCTCTCTCTCCTAAATTCAATAATTAGAGAAGATTGTCAGGTACGCTCAATTTAGTTACTTTAGTATCATTTTTAATCAGAAATAATTAATTGTCTTAATCATGAATTGATGCTGTGCTCTTGCTAAACTTGCTTAATAAAACGCTTTATTGCATTTAAAGAGAAGCCTAATGAAATCATTATAAACCACTGAAAATCTGCATAGTGGTAAAAAGTTAAGTTGATTGTGTGCATTCAATCCAATGGTTCTTAAAAAAGGCTAGACTGGCGAACAAATGCAAAAGCATTTCTGCTAATGCTTTTGAATTTGAGTTTTGAGTCACATTCGCTTCCATAATTTCCTGCTTGGTTCAGTCTCAGTGCTCTCATCAGCTTCATCAGAAGCCTCAGCAGACAGCCAACACACAAACTTAGAAACAAGCTGGTGAAGAAAGGCCAACATCTAGCATTTCAAGAGATTTAATTTTTGAGAAAACGTGAAGACCAACATGAGGATGGTTAAATAAACATTTCTTAGGAGATTTTATTGCTAAATACACAAATCTGTGTAATACAGTATTACGTGAGTCTATGTCAGCTTGATATTGAGTTTTTGGAAAGTCCCAACCTGTGGTTACTATCATCGTTTTTTCAATTCAGCCCTTTTCCTCACTTATCTTATTCTTCCAGCACACCAGTTTTCCTGCTCTGAGTAGAAACAGCAGAGGCAACACCAGATTGCTGGGCAGAATAAACAAGAAACCACTCGTCAAAATCACACATTCGACTCTTCCCAACACATACATTACACCCCAAACCAGATTCCATGAAAACCTCAACACCAGTACTCCCAGTATGACCATAATGGTGTAGAATGCCCTCTGCTTTGATTGGTCAACCTTCTTCCTGCCCCCACCCTGTTCCCCTGGACCTGAACGAATCAGAACACAGAGAACAGAAAGGCAGCAGAAGGAGACGATGGATAAAGATGATATCATTAGGGGGAAATACACAATGATTAAAACATTCTCTTTCACCGACAGAACTGTCCCTGCAAAGCAAAGCAGCCAGACACAGGTGATGTTGATGGTTCTGATTCTGATCCCTCTCTCTTTTCTCAGGCTCAGGTAGGTGATGGGATGAACCACAGCCAGGTAGCGCTCCACACAGGTCAGGACATGGAAGAACATCTCTCCATACCAGGTAAAACACAGAAGAAAGTATCCCACTAACATTAAAGTGAAAACCTCCATGCAGATACCACAAATCACAAGGACATACCCAAAGACACCAATCATCTCTATGGCGACCATGTTGTAGGTGAAGCTGTCAGAGTGACTCATGATTGCTGCTGAGGAGGTGGAGCGCTTTAGTCTCCATTGTTGGAGACCATGGTAGATGATGAAGATGGAGAGAGGGAGGAGGAGGAGGATGTTGGTGATGGAGTATGAGGTGAAGATGAAGGAGCTCGGTCTGGTCATGAGACAATCTATGGTAAAGACGGTTCCATGGTTGTTGGAGGAAAGGTCTGAATGAAGAAGGGAGTCATTGGAGGATGAAGAAGAGTTTAAACACATCTGGAAGCGGAAAAGACATGACAATCAAATGGTTTTAATCAACTAAATACATTTAGTTTTGTGTCCGTGAATGAAGACAGACCTCCACTTTTGCTGTTCTTGTCAGTGCCCCCTCCTCCTCCTCTGCCCCCACCTGACATCCCTGTCTGCCTTTTTCCCTCTCTCTCTCTCCCTCTCCCTCTCGCTCTCCCTGCTGCTGAAGTGGAGTGCAGCCTCACGGCTGTCTCCACTTCGGCAATCAGCGCCTCCCCAGAATTTGGGCAGCTGTGTGTCATCCTGATGATTACACCTCTGCAATAAAGACCGGTCTCACCTTTCACACCCTGCCAGATCGTAAATTCTGCTCAGGCAGTTAGTTCACCTCTCGCCTCTGAACAATACCTGAATCGTGTTTCTTGTCATTCTAATTCCTGCTTGTCTTCTCCTGCATTCCAGTTCGACCAAGTTGCCCGGACCCCCTCCCACTCCGCTTGAATCCCCCGTGCCTCGCTCCAGATCCCCTCCTCGGTCCCCCACCTGAGTGACTGACCCACCCTGTTGCCTCTATGTCTCGAAAACACCTGTACCTCGCTTCCCCCCTCCTAAACCTAAGCCTTCCGTCTGTCCCGCGCCGTCGGGCGTCCACCTGCTTCCTGCCACCGCACTCCTGTCCTCCCGGGGCGCCCACCGGCTGCCGATCCCTGGCTCCGCCGCTCTATCTCCAGCCCGCTCTGTACCGTCCCTTCCTGGTTCTCCTCGCCATCCCATCATCCTGCCTCACTCCCCTCCTATCCCCCTCTTCCTCCAATAAACCTGCTTCAGCCAGCCCCCTGCCTCTGCTGTGTGTTCTCTGGTCAGGTTCCCTATCTGGTTCCTAACATTTCTTATGATTTGCTTGAATCTTTCTTCAGTAAAACTTTTTACTTGAGCTGTTTTGGCTTGTTTGTAAACCCAATCTACAAATAATAATAATAATTAAAGCTGCAAGCAGCGATGGACGGGTCCTCGCATCCACGCTGGTCGGCGAATCCATGCACGTCCACCAGGTGGCACTGTGACAGAGTGTGTGCCGGCCTCTGAATCACATCTGGACCAGAGTTTAATCACACGTAAAATTTCAGCCAGATAGGAGCATGTTCAGACTAGTTATACAGCATTTCCTGCCCATCCACCACAAGGTGGCGCTGTAACTCAGAGTGTATTTCAAACAGTGGATGTGATGAGGGTTGGACTGTGATCAGTCATGAAAAGTTTCAGGCTGATTTGACCATGTAGAGGCCAGTTGTACAGCATTTACTGTCCATCCAACAGGTGGCGCTGCGACTGAGAATGTCTGTTGGCCTGTAGATGTGATCAGGATTGGATTGTGATCACGCATGGAAAGTTTGAGGCAGATTGGAGCATGCAGAGGAGAGTTATACAGCAGTTGATGTTTCTTGGCGAAGCATCAAAACTCTAATGGTCGCCATGGCCACGCCATTTGGCTTCTGGTTAAACTTTTGATAACTTTTCATCACCAAGTCGTGCTGTGTGGACTGACAAAATTTTAGGTCTCCAGAAATTATCCCCTAGGAGGTATTAACTCTCAAAAAAGAGAAAAATCATAAAAAATCTCACAATTAATCCAAGATGGCCGACTTCCTGTTGGGATTAGGACATGGCTCCAAGAGGCTTTTTTGTGCGTCCTGATGTGCTCTATAAGCCTCCCAAATTTCATGGATGTAGGTGAAACGTGCTGGGGGGGCTGTTTGTTAAAAATACTGTAGGGGGCGCTATAGCATGTGCAGTGCCAAGATGCATACGGTGTCATTGCTTGGGTCGATGGTGATGTGTGTGGTAATTTTAGTGAGCATTGGAGTATTTCTAACCTGTCAAACAGCACTTTGTTTTGCATGGCGATATTTGGTTGCTACGGCAACAGCATTGCATGAAATGTCACACCCTTGACAGTGTGGGATTGTCAAGAGGTGAAGACTCGACTGACCAATTTCCAGCATGATATCACCAAGTTTGGGGCCATTGTACCTGAAAATATAAGACCTTAAACTTACTATTACCAACAGGTGGCGCTATGACTTTTTCAGAATTTATGAGTGTGGATGTGTTCAGACTGGACCTGGTGTCCATCATGTGAAGTTTGGGGCAGATAGGATCTTGTTCAGCTGAGATATGAATTGTTACATTTTCATGGCGAATCATCGAAATTGGTTTGGCCGCCACAGACACGCCCTTTGATGACAAGTCACCATTCTCACTGGGATGCATCATCAATGTGTTCAGCCTGTTGTCACCCCATTTGAAGTGAATATGATCAACCGGGTAACAATAGGGCATGAAAGTGTAAAAGATGTCTATTTCCTGAAACCACAAGGTGGCGCTATGACTGTCAATGAATATCCCTATGTGGATGACATCAGGACAGGACTGTCATCATACATGTAAAGTTTCAGGCAGATTGGAGCATGTTGAGAAGAATTAGACACCACTTCCTGTTTCATGGCGAAGGATCAGTTTTTTGAGGCTCCGCCATGGCCACACCTTTTGGCTTCTGGTTGAGTTTTTGATAACTTTTCATCAGAAAGGTCTGGTGCATGTACTGGCCAAATTTCAGTTCTTTCAGACTTACCCCCTCGGAGCTATTAATTTTGACAAATGTACAGCAAATTCAAGATGACCGACTTCCTGTTGGGTTTAGGGCGTGGCTGTGTTGACTTTTTGGTGTGTCCTGATGTGGTGCATATGCCCACCAAATATTGTAGCTGTAAATGAAACATTGTGGAAGTTGGCCTAATGACCACTTTTTCAATTTTGCAGGTGGCGCTATAGAGCCATTTTGCCACACACATGCGCAACTCCCATAAAATATCAAATTTTTCGCCAGTCCTGATGTGCACGCCAAATTTCACGCGTTTTGGGATATGATAAGGCCCCCAAAAAGGCAATTCATTTGCTGGGAGAAATTAATTTTGACAATTTACAGCAAATTCAAGATGGCCGACTTCCTGTTGGGTTTAGGACGTGGCTGTGATTGACTTTTGGTGTGTCCTGATGTGGTGCATATGCCCACCTAATATTGTAGCTGTAAATGAAACATTGTGGAAGTTGGCCTAATGACCACTTTTCAATTTTGCAGGTGGCGCTATTGAGCCATTTTGCCACACACATGCGCAACTCCCATAAAATATCAAATTTTTCGCCAGTCCTGATGTGCACGCCAAATTTCACGCGTTTTGGTTCATGATAAGGCCCCCAAAAAGGCAATTCATTTGCCGGGAGAAATAAATTTTGACAAATTTACAGCAAATTCAAGATGGCCGACTTCCTGTTGGGTTTAGGGCGTGGCTGTGATTGACTTTTTGGTGTGTCCTGATGTGGTGCATATGCCCACCAAATATTGTAGCTGTAAATGAAACATTGTGGAAGTTAGCCTAATGACTACTTTTCAATTTTGCAGGTGGCGCTATAGAGCCATTTTGCCACACACATGCGCAACTCCCATAAAATATCAAATTTTTCGCCAGTCCTGATGTGCACGCCAAATTTCACGCGTTTTGGGATATGATAAGGCCCCCAAAAAGGCAATTCATTTGCTGGGAGAAATTAATTTTGACAATTTACAGCAAATTCAAGATGGCCGACTTCCTGTTGGGTTTAGGACGTGGCTGTGATTGACTTTTGGTGTGTCCTGATGTGGTGCATATGCCCACCTAATATTGTAGCTGTAAATGAAACATTGTGGAAGTTGGCCTAATGACCACTTTTCAATTTTGCAGGTGGCGCTATAGAGCCATTTTGCCACACACATGCGCAACTCCCATAAAATATCAAAATTTTCACCAGTCCTGATATGCACGCCAAATTTCACGCGTTTTGGGATATGATAAGGCCCCCAAAAAGGCAATTCATTTGCCGGGAGAAATTAATTTTGACAAATGTACAGCAAATTCAAGATGGCCAACTTCCTGTTGGGTTTAGGGCATGGCTGTGTTGACTTTTTGATGTGTCCTGATGTGGTGCATATGCCCACCAAATATTGTAGCTGTAAATGAAACATTGTGGAAGTTAGCCTAATGACCACTTTTCAATTTTGCAGGTGGCGCTATTGAGCCATTTTGCCACACACATGCGCAACTCCCATAAAATATCAAATTTTTCGCCAGTCCTGATGTGCACGCCAAATTTCACGCGTTTTGGTTTATAATAAGGCCCCCAAAAAGGCAATTCATTTGCCGGGAGAAATTAATTTTGACAAATTTACAGCAAATTCAAGATGGCCGACTTCCTGTTGGGTTTAGGGCGTGGCTGTGATTGACTTTTTGGTGTGTCCTGATGTGGTGCATATGCCCACCAAATATTGTAGCTGTAAATGAAACATTGTGGAAGTTAGCCTAATGACCACTTTTCAATTTTGCAGGTGGCGCTATAGAGCCATTTTGCCACACACATGCGCAACTCCCATAAAATATAAAATTTTTCGCCAGTCCTGATGTGCACGCCAAATTTCACGCGTTTTGGAATATGATAAGGCCGCCAAAAAGGCAATTCATTTCCCGAGGAGCGATTAAGTTTGAAAAATTTACAGCAAATTGAAGATGGCCGACTTCCTGTTGGGTTTAGGGCGTGGCTGTGATTGACTTTTTGGTGTGTCCTGATGTTCTGCATATGCCCACCAAATATTGTAGCTGTACATGAAACATTGTGGCAGTTGGCCTAATGACTACTTTTTCAACTTTGCAGGTGGCGCTATAGAGCCATTTTGCCACGCACATGCGCAACTCCCATAAAATATCAAATTTTTCGCCAGTCCTGATGTGCACGCCAAATTTCACGCGTTTTGGAGTATGATAAGGCCGCCAAAAAGCCAATTTACTTTACCGGAGAAAAAAATAAAAATAAAAAAATAATAAACCCTAGGGTTTCAATAGGGTCCTTGGCACCACTGGTGCCTTGGACAGTCGGTGCCCTTGCACCGCCTGTCCTTCGCACCCTCGGTGCTCGGACCCTAATAATAATTAAAAGATTGTGATCATCTTTGAGACAGTGAGTGAGTTCAGAGCAGAGGTTTCTGGGATGATGGTGTTAAATGCAAAAACAGAAAAGGCCTGTCTTGTAAATGAAGTGGTTTTATTGATGCAAATTTAGCCTGCCTGCTCACTGAACTCTGCTCTTACTACAAATTAATATTCTTTCTCCTCAAGTCCCTCCGTTTTAACTCTGTTTATTTTGTATGGTGACCTTAGGTGCTCTGAAAGGCACCTATAAATAAAATGTATTATTATTATTATTTTTCTTTGTCTATGAAAAAGAATTTTACTTTGTTGGGTTTTCCAATTAGTTGTCTTTCAGATGTTATTTTCTAAACTGTCTCATGCAGAGAGTTTAAGTTAGTTTTAAGTGAAATGCTGTTAACAAATACAGAACAACTAACTGTTCAGGGTAGATTGCTTATTACCCACAACAGCAGTGGCATGCACAGATAGACACCAGGTGGTGCTAGAGCACCTGCCCCCTGCCCTCAGTATCAAGCAGGAGCCCTCTGCGTCTCAACTTTTTAAAAAAAAAATGTAAACATTAAGCACACACACAGACGCACACACACAGAGGCACACACACACATACAAACCATGCCGTGCCTTGCCATGCCCCATCTTGTTATATGAACACGGGAAGCGGACGCTGCGTGTGGCAGGAGCATAGACTGTATATCAGTGTTTCTCAAATAGTGGGTTCGGGTTAGGTTAGAGTTATAGATTAGGTTATTTGTTTCTGTTGTGAAGTAGCCTGTCTCATGCAGTGCGTAACAACCGTGCCTAAATTAGACAACTGCCCGCTGCTTAACAAGCACGTTATGTGAATTAACTGACATAACGTGACGACAATGACCACACAACCAATGTTATTTGGTGAATTGGTACAGCATATGATCAGTATACTATCACTGAATATTTAGTTTGTGTAGGTTTATTATTAGCCTACATTAGGAAGAGGCAACACTTGCTGTGACTTATTTGCTAAATGACAAAAAGAAAATGTAGCTTTCTGCCTTGTTGTAGCCCAATGTTGTACACGCCGCACAAGGTGCAATTTTTTTCCCACTGAGCACCTGCCCTCCAAAATGTCTGTGCACGCCACTGGTTTACAGTATATATAATCAATAACAGCACAACATCCACACTACGATTACTTTATATATGATGACAATACAAGATAATTCAAAGAACACCAACCTTCTGAGTGTTTGTTTCTGAGCTTTCTCCCTCGATGTCTCTTCTTGGTGGAGTATCTGATCCAGATATCCTGTACTGGATGACGGATATTACAGCAACTCTCCACCTATCTCTGTCAGTTCAATTCAAATATGTTTCATTTGCATTAAGAAAACACTGTGACAATGACAAAATGACTGTCAAATTTGATAAAAGGGGGCTGCACAATGGAGCAGTGGTTAGCACTTTCGACTTGCAGCAAGAAGATCCCGGGGTGGGCCTGGGATCTTTCTGCATGGAGTTTGCATGTTCTCCCTGTGCATGCGTGGGTTTTCTCCGGGCACTTCGGCTTCCTCCCACAGTCCAACAATATGCTGAGGTTATATGATTACTCTAAATTGCCCGTAGGTGTGAGTGTGATTGTGATTGTTTGTCTGTATATGTATCATGTGTTCTGTCTGTCTTTACCAAAGAAGAAGACGTTGTTCTGTTTTTACTGTGACAGAATAAAACGATGGCCGATGGAGCAACACGGCCTTTTTACCGTGGCGCACCGTATTGTTGGTACACGCGTAAAAGACGAGTCTCTGTGTCGGTCATTCTCAGAAGAGGTTAAATTAAGAAATGAAGAAAGCAACGATCCAAAGATTAGCCTCTACAATAATAATAAAAGGCCTTTTGAACATAACACAGCCAAAAGATTCGTCTGAGTTCACTACTGAGAGAAATTATGCAGTTGTCAGAATTGGGAGCAATTTTTTTCAAATGTAACAGGTGAAGAGTCACCTGAAAATTTACTCTGGAGTGAAACCATACAGCTGCAACGATTGTGGGCAAACTTTATGATGTTTGACTGTTTCCAAATATTTTTAGGGAAAACTGAAGTTCCACACAAAACAGTTTATTTAACCATTTTGAGTTACACAAGTAAAAACATTCAGAGTATGTACAGAAGTAGTTTATTCAGGATTATTTGCTAAAGTAGAAACAACATAACATGTTAAAGGAATTTTATGCTGTAAACTGATGTCAAAAATGTAAAAAAAAATATACAACAGCAGAAATCAATAACAGAAAATAACACAATGAGTCAGCAGAAGAACAAAACAAAATGACAGTAAGTGTTTGTTTTTTTTTACTGATGAAATAATTAGAACCCCACCACTTTATGCCATGTGATCATTATGGCTTTTAAACAATAATAAAGCTACAAAGACTGATAAAGAAAAAAATACAAGTCAGAATGTATTTTATTTGGACAAATGTTGGACAAGGTTTGATTCTTTTTTGTAGTTTGGGACAGCAGTCTTTGTGAGCATTACACTTTCTAAATTTCGGTATGTAGTATTAGCCAGCCCGATCTCACGAGGATTCGTGAAACTGTTACGTAAATTTTTGTTTCGGTTTCGTGCGCACCAACACGATTTCGTCATGTTTTTCGTGCCGCTCACCACGAAATGCGCACCAATGTATTTTAAACGGCGGACTTTTCGTGCCACCCAGAACGTATTTCAAACGAATGTGTGTATTATATTTTTAATGTAAAACCATGGCGAATCCAACGCTATATTTTGCATGACATCGTCCCTAACCATAACCCTAACCATAACCCTAACCATAACCTAACCATAACCTAACCATAACCCGGTGGTACACTTACCAATTTGCATAGGAATTTAAAGAATGTCCGGCGGCCGGCGGCCGCAAACGCAATCACACAAGCAGTATACGCCGATGGACAGCTTAGATCGTCATGAATCCGCTGGTATAATCCACTTTCAGCTGTGATTACCACAGCGGGTTTCGTTGTGAGCAACACGAAAAACATTTCGTGGTGAGCGGCACGAAAAACATGACGAAATCGTGTTGGTGCGCACGAAAAAGAAACAAAAAATTTACGTAACAGTTTCACGATTCCCCGTGAGACCGTGTTGTATTAGCAGCAGTATTTTTTGAATCTCATTAGTTTTACATTAGCAGTGAATAAAAAGACTCCATTTAAAGTGAAAGGATTGTCACTGAACTCTGCAGCTCTTTCTATATTATGAATCTTGCTTAGCTTTGTTTTGTCTTCACAGCTCATTCCTGCTTGGTTCAGCCTCAGTGCTCTCATTATCTTCATCTGAAGCCTCAACAGACAGCTGACACACAAACATAGAAACAAGCTGGTAAGTCCAACTTCTAGCGTTGAAATGAAGAAATATTTTTCTAAGGTGGCGCTGAAGACCAAATAAGAGGATGTTAAGACATTGAAGTTAATAACTTTAGGACTTTTAAAAATAATTTTCAAGCTTGTAAACAAAGTCAAACATTTTCCTAAGGAGGAGGTGAAGACCAAACCAGAAGATATTCAGATTACATTTTTGTTAACTTTTTCCACAACAAAAATAAAAAACACAATTACATTTAATCTGTGTTTCTGGCTGCTGTCGATAAAAATATTGAAAACTATCACCATTAACATCGTGTAATCTTTTATTTTTTCTGTCATTCTCTGTATCTTTTTGCATGCAAATCTCACCCTTGTGCTTGTTGGATGTTTTTCTTCCAGCACACCAGTTTTCCTGCTCTGAGTAGAAACAGCAGAGGTAACACCAGACTGCTGGGAAGATTAAACCAGATACCAGTTGTCATTATCACACATTCAGCATCACTTTTCAACTCATAGAGTACAGACCAAACCAGATTCCATGCAAACCTCAATGCCAGCACTCCCAGTATGGCCATAATGGTGTAGAATGCCCTCTGCTTTGATTGGTCAACCCTCTCCCTGCCCCCACCCTGTTCCCCTGGACCTGGACGAATCAGAACACAGAGAACGGAAACACTGCAGAAGGAGATGATGACTAAAGATGATATCAAGAATGACCAATTCACAACGGTGAACAAGTTTTCCATCATCGATAAACCCAGAGTTACAACAGAAAGCAGCCAGACACAGCCGATGCTGATGTTTCTGATTCTGATCCCTCTCTCTTTTCTCAGGCTCCGGTAGGTGATGGGATGAACCACAGCCAGGTAGCGCTCCACACAGGTCAGGACGTGGAAGAACGTCCCTCCCAACCAGGTAAAAGAAAAAAGACTGGACCCCACAAATACTATGATTACATGATCACTGTAGGCACCACAACAGGAGAGAACAGACCCAAAGACACCAATCAGCTCCATGGTGACCATGTTGTAGGTGAAGCTGTCAGAGTGACTCATGGTTGCTGCTGAGGAGGTGGAGCGCTTTAGTCTCCATTGTTGGAGACCATAGTAGATGATGAAGATATAGAGAGGGAGGAGGAGGAGGATGTTGGTGATGAAGTATGAGGTGAAGATGAAGGAGCTCGGTCTGGAGATGAGACAATACATGTCTAAAGAGTGGTCAGAGCTAATGAAGGAAATGCTTGGATGAAGAAGGGAGCCATTGGAGGATGAGGAGTTTACAGACATGTCTGGAAGAGAAGAAGACATGAGAATCAAATGGATTAAATTAATAATAATCATAACTCTGTCTTAGAAGAAGGATTCCTTTTCTGTTGCGGCATCAGCAGCAACGTTGACCTTCATGAAATTATTGTACATTTTCACCTCCTTCTCTGCTTGCACAACAGAACTATATTCTTTAAACAATCCTGGCTCTGTAGAGTGTACATGTTGTATATAATAATATATCTTATAATATAAACCCATTTTTATTCACATCATCACCAGATTTTTTTGTCCTACTATGTTGTTGATTTAAATGAACTTCATGAACCACAGAAAACATTAAACATCACTGAATTCTGCAGATTTTGTTTTTGTTCAGTAAAGGATCTAAATCCTTCTTCCAACACTGATATGGACTAAAGTAAAAGTTTAATTTCCACCATTTGCACATGACACAAAACATTTTTCTGAAAAACCTGGTTACATGCTGTCACTTTATTTTCTTTCTGCTGTCATCTGTCAGTTTTAGGAAGCTGAAATACTGGAACTCTTTACACACAAGTTAGGACACGTCTGATCTGGAGGAAGGACTGAACCTGTTCTATTTAAAAGCAAATATACCAAACATGATGATAGAAAAATAAGTGGGAATAAATGTCTAATGTTCCAGAGAATATTCAGCTCCTGTCAGTCACAGCTCCTTCTATTATCTTCTCAGATTAATCAGTAAAATGATTTATTTTCAGCTCCAAAAAACATGAACTAAAACATGATGACACCCACCTTGTCAGCAGTGTTTCTTTCTGACCTTCCTCCTGCTGCGTTACAGAGTCACAGACTGTTGGAAACTGAGACAACTTTAAAACATCAGTGTGTGTAAGAGGTGGAGGTTTTACATGTTTAGTCAATTCAGACGTTATCATTATTTTATACGGTTCATTTCTGTAGGCAAATGTTCTCCTGGTTCTCTCCTTTTCCAGGCAGACCAGAGCCCAAACTGATCACCAGAGCACAGAGCCTTTTTCAACAATACGTCAGCGGTTAATGATCTGTTCATTAAGGTGAATATTTATTAGAATTCAAATGACTTTTACATAATCAGAGACAGGTGTGTATTCAAATCAAACAAAGTGATTGAGCCCAGAGTGGCTGTCCTTGTTATTTCATTCAAATTTGAGTCTACAGATAAATGATCACTGAGAAAAGAAGACATGTGTTACATATCCACTAAAGAGGCTCAAGTGCAGGCAAGAGACATGACACCAGACGTAGGCAAATTATAAAATTTATTTACATGACAAGGTTAATGAACAGGACGACAGACATGGGCAGTGATCTACAACAGGAAACATTCTAACAAATACAAAACTAGATAACCAGGGCTACTGAGATGTGAGGTCCTCCAGAGGATTAAAAACCATCCATCCATTCTCTATACACCGCTTTATCCTCACTAGGGTCATGGGGGGTGCTGGAGTCTATCCCAGCTGACTCGGGCGAAGGCAGGGGACACCCTGGACAGGTCACCAGTCTGTCACAGGGCTACATACATAGATGAACAATCACACTCACATTCACACCTACGGGCAATTTAGAGTAACCAATTAACCTCAGCATATTTTTGGACTGTGGGAGGAAGCTGGAGTGCCTGGAGGAAACCCACGTACAAAAACCAGTACAAGGAAAATAATCAGCAAATTAAAAAAGACCAGAGGATGAGAGCAGAAGATAAAGAGTGAGGAGAAGGCAGAGAGAGGGAGAGAGCGATGTCATCTAGAAGAAAGAAAACCTCCATGGTGGGAGAGAAAAGGAGAAAGGACAGATCCAGAGGCGAGGCATGCTCCTACTGCAGTGGATAAACGGCCCATCATGGTGTCAGCAGGTCAGTGTAACAGCTGAATATGTGTAAGAAGCTCGCCATCTTGTTGTTCTTTGCCAACAGAGCCAAAAACAGCTATAAGGGGACAGAGACTGAGAAGAACTGCAAGAAAGTGAAGAAGAGAAAAGGTGAGCAGTGAATCCATAGTAAATAATAATGTTGTGTTTTCCTGACAAACACAGCAAAAAGCTTCTTCTTTGGCCTCTTGTTCATTTTTGTGAGAAGAATATATCGACAACAATCAACAGCAATGCGCTTACACAAAATGTGTCTCCACATTTCCACACAAAATAATAAAATTTCAAACAGCTGCATTAGTTTGGTGTCTGTAACGATGGTAACTAGTTAATGTAAATACATTGTGAAATACTTTGGCTCTAAAGGTTAAGCACAGAAAAAGTAAGTGTCTTTATGTAACAGGTGTTGATGGAAAAAGGTTAATTACCATTGCATTTTCCTGTTGCTGTATGAAAATTAGTAAAAAGCTTGTGAATACAGTGCAGCTCAGTGCAACAAATTGATGTTTGGTGTCATAACTAGTTCTTGCAGACAGTGAGCAAATGCTGTTGAGAGGTAGATTTAGCTAAATTTACAATATTAGATAATTAATTTTGCACAGCTGGCATTAGGTGGATGTTTTGTCCATCCATCCATCCATCCATCCATCCATCCATCCATTTTCATAAGAGGAAGAAAACGGATGGATGGATGGATGGATGGATGGATGGATGTACGGGGTTGGGTCATGGAGGCAGCAGATGAAGCAGGTCATTCCAGATGTCGTCCCCCCTCTTCCTGGAGGTCCCGAGGCATTCCCAGGTCAGATGAGATACATAATCCCTCCAGCGGGTTTGTCCTGAGGTCTGCTCCCAGTGGTCATGCTCAGACAACCTCCAAAGGAAGCCTCCCCAGAGCTTCTCACCCTTTCTCTAAGGCTGAGCCCAGCCACCCTGCAGAGGAAGTTCATTTCAGCCGCATGTATCCGTGATCTTGTTCTTTTGGTCACTACCCAGAACTTTGGTCACTACCCGGAGGGGTCCCACCGTCGCCGGTTTCCAGTCCGGGTCCCTTCAGCCTGTTCAGTTCCAGCCTGTCCAACCCCGGACCATTCCCCGATGTTGTCCCTCCCACCCACCCGATCCCAGCCCGCCCGTCCCGGCCGGGATGGGCAGGGATGGGCAGGATGGGCAGAGTCCCATCCTGGACTCTGCCCCTCCCTCGGATTACTCTGCCTGTCTCCTTGCCTGCGTCTCACCCCCTCCTGCGACTCAGTCTGCTCTGCCCCTCTTTCCGCCCGACACACTGGACTATCTGGACTTTCTGTGAGTCGTCTTCCCCGCTATTTAGTTCAGTTTAGGTTTAGTTCACCTCGGCCTTCGGGTCCGCCCTTTGTTAGTTTAGTTTAGTTTTTCCTTTCAATTGTTTCCCTCCGGCTTCCTTCATTCAGTGTTTCTGTTCATTAATATTCTTTTTTTTTTTTTATTAAATCGTATTTAATTTCACCACCCTGTCTACGCCTGCTGCTTGGGTTCACACGCCAGTTCGTGACAGTCTGCATGCCCAGGTGCTTGATTTTATTCACCTGTGTCCAGAGACGCGATCCTTCAGAGGAGCTTCTTACTGTTTTTTTAATGATTGCATAAACACTAAAAACGAAAGAATTACATGACTATCAACACCTTGCACCCAAGGAGCAAAACATTGGACCAGATTTTCACCACTATAAACACAAAGGGAGTTCATTTTACTCTTCTCTGGAAGAAGGAGTAAAAATGAACTCGGAAAATTACACCAAGTTCTTGGAACAAAATTTTATACCATGGTACAAATCAAAGCCTGCCAGTTACAAGAAGACCATCATCTTCATGCAGGACAATGCGCCAAGTCATGCCTCCAAGTACACAAAAAAAATGGCTGGCCAAGAAGAATTTCATGGACAAACGCCTGATGACATGGCCCCCTGCTTCACCAGATCTAAACCCAATAGAGAATCTTTGGGCAATTCTCAAACATGAGTTGTACGCCAATGGCCGCCAGTTTTCTTCTAAGGACAGTCTTTGGAGAGCAATATTAACCACAAGCAAGAACACTGACTCTAAAACCATCAAAAAGCTCACATGCTCAGTTGATTCTAGACTGGTTAAAGTATTGCAGAAGAAAGGCGGTTATATCAACATGTGATAAACACATTTTCAATTAAATATTGTTTAAAATTGTTATTTTTTATTATACCATTGTTGAATATTGTTTTAAAAATAAAGATTATCATGTTATATACTTGTTGGTATAAAATAAATGTGTTGTGTACTTTTAAAACTGAACTTTGTTTATTTTTTATTTGACTTGCATAATTATCTGGAACAGTCATATTCTAGAAAATTGGATTATTACATGTCTAAATAATAAAAAATATTCCAAAACTACCAAATAATGCTCACAATAGGCCTTTGCAATAGTAAAAAAAAGCAGATTTAGTAAAATTAAACAAAATGCCTCTTCATAATAACAAAAAAATCACATTTGCATAATTATCTGGAACACAGTATGTTGACGGATTTTGTTTATATGAAGAGAAATGAATCATATTTTCAATAGTCTGCAGCATTGATCTTGTGTTGTGTCTGATGAAATTTCCATGTTATATATATTTGCACATTTAATTACTGAAAGGTAGAATTGCTAAAAGTGCTTTAAGTTAAACACAGCAGTGTGTAACTGGTTCAAACAGAATTAAGCCTTATGAAATGTGTGTTTCATATGGTAACATTTTATGTTTTTTTTATAAATGTGTATATAGTTTTTACGAGTGTTTCATCTTGCACAGGATCTGGGGTGTTCTGCATATTATGTGTGTGGTTGTGTTTATTGTGTGTAGTGTTTTGAAATTCCAAGTTTTCAAAGTTTTCAAAATCATGCTTCAACGATCATAAAAAGCTAACTATCTCAGCAGCTTCTACCATGGATATGGATGAAGGTTACGCTCAAACATGGTGCTTGTTACGGTGTCATATAGAAATCTGACCCCATGGAAATCTGACCCCCGGGTCATTTTTTTTTATATAGAATTCTGACCCACAGGTCACTTTTCTAGAATAGAAAACTGACCCGCCCCATAGAATTGTGACCCCATATATGAAATTTTAAATTTTGCTAATAAAAATGTTCTGCTATAATTACTGACTAGAAAAAAACATCTTTTCACCATCATAACCTATAATTTACATTTTTCCATGCTATAGAATAGTGATCCCACTATGTATTACGCTAGTTATTTAATGCTTTGTAACCTAGGTCACTTTTCCATGCTATAGAATATTGGCCTCAGGATTATTATTATTATTTTTTTTTTAATATAGTTTTATTCATTTTTTCACATTAAAATTCCAAACATGAACACAAACACTGCCAGTGCAAGGGTATCTTCACATAAAATATATAAAAAAATAATGCATACAATCCACATAGTAAAAATACAACAGTTCCAGCAGTCCAGAGTGAGCAGACTCCACATTTCAGTCCCCTGAGGTTGCAGGTCGAGTCCCCTTCTGCCTGATATGGTCAACAAAGGGACCCCAGATTGTTCTAAATTTATCTTGAGTATCAGACAAACCATACCGGATCTCTTCAAGATATAAACAAGACATCATATCGTTCAACCATTTATAATAACTGGGAGGCGTAGTGGACTTCCATTCTCTCAAAATGACCCGCTTTGCAATAGTCATGCCAAACATGATGGCTTGCTGGGTTGACTGGGAGCATGACACAGTTTGATCTGAACAGCCAAGTATCACCGACATCTGGTGTTATGGTCTTCTTAAATACCGTATTGTACAAGTGAAAAATTTCAGACCAGAAATTTTTAAGCAAGGGACAGAAAAAGAATAAATGCCCTAATGTACCATTACTCTTTTTGCATTTGTCACACAAGGGTGAAATGGAAGAAAAAAGTCTATTAAGCCTAGTCTTAGAATAATGTAAGCGATGTACAACTTTAAACTGTATAAGCTGAAGTCTAGCATTAATTGAACATGAATTTATACACACGTGGACAAAATTGTTGGTACCCCTCAGTTAAAGAAGGAAAAACCCACAATTCTCACTGAAATCACTTGAAACTCACAAAAGTAACAATAAATAAAAATTTATTGAAAATTAAATAATCAAAATCAGCCATCACTTTTGAATTGTTGATTAACATAATTATTTAAAAAAACAAACTAATGAAATAGGGCTGGACAAAAATGATGGTACCCATAACTTAATATTTTGTTGCACAACCTTTTGAGGCAATCACTGCAATTAAACGATTTCTGTATTTGTCAATGAGCGTTCTGCAGCTGTCAACAGGTATTTTGGCCCACTCCTCATGAGCAAACAGCTCCAGTTGTCTCAGGTTTGATGGGTGTCTTCTCCAAATGGCATGTTTCAGCTCCTTCCACATATGTTCAATGGGATTCAGATCTGGGCTCATAGAAGGCCACTTTAGAATAGTCCAACGCTTTTCTCTCAGCCATTCTTGGGTGTTTTTGGCTGTGTGTTTTGGATCGTTGTCCTGTTGGAAGACCCATGACCTGCGACTGAGACCAAGCTTTCTGACACTAGGCAGCACATTTCTCTCCAGAATGCCTTGATAGTCTTCAGATTTCATCGTACCTTGCACACTTTCAAGACACCCTGTGCCAGATGCAGCAAAGCAGCCCCAAAACATTACTGAGCCTCCTCCATGTTTCACCGTAGGGACAGTGTTCTTTTCTTCGTATGCTTGGTTTTTGAGTCTATGAACATAGAGTTGATGTGCCTTACCAAAAAGCTCCAGTTTGGTCTCATCTGTCCAAAGGACATTCTCCCAGAAGCTTTGTGGCTTGTCAACATGCATTTTTGCAAATTCCAGTCTGGCTTTTTTATGAGTTTTTTTCAGCAGTGGTGTCCTCCTTGGTCGTCTCCCATGAAGTCCACTTTGGCTCAAACAACGACGAATGGTGCGATCTGACACTGATGTACCTTGGCCTTGGAGTTCACCTTTAATTTCTTTGGAGGTTGCTCTGGGCTCTTTGGATACAATTCCAACGATCCGTCTCTTCAATTTGTCATCAATTTTCCTCTTGCGGCCACGTCCAGGGAGGTTGGCTACTGTCCCGTGGGTCTTGAACTTCTGAATAATATGAGCCACTGTTGTCACAGGAACTTCAAGCTGTTTAGAGATGGTCTTATAGCCTTTACCTTTAAGATGTTTGTCTATAATTTTTTTTCGGATGTCCTGGGACAATTCTCTCCTTCGCTTTCTGTTGTCCATGTTCAGTGTGGTACACACCTTTTCACCAAACAGCAGGGTGACTACTTGTCTCCCTTTAAATAGGCAGACTGACTGATTATGAGTTTGGAAACACCTGTGATGTCAATTAAATGACACACCTGAGTTAATCATGTCACTCTGGTCAAATAGTTTTCAATCTTTTATAGAGGTACCATCATTTTTGTCCAGGCCTGTTTCATTAGTTTGTTTTTTTAAATAATTATGTTAATCAACAATTCAAAAGTAATGGCTGTTTTTGATTATTTAATTTTCAATAAATTTTTATTTATTGTTACTTTTGTGAGTTTCAAGTGATTTCAGTGAGAATTGTGGGTTTTTCCTTCTTTAACTGAGGGGTACCAACAATTTTGTCCACGTGTGTACCTCTTAAGGCTCTGTCCCATAGATCAGCTGAGATCTCCACCCCCACATCTCTTGTCCAAGCCTCATTAACGTGATTTGATGAAGTTGATTTTGAAAAAAGACTGACGAACTGTGAAACCAAATGCTTGGAGGCTGGAGGTTTTCTCAAAAACTCATAAAAATCATGTTGTGTTGGTAATTTGTCAAATTGAGTAAGAGAATGTCTCACAAAATGTCTAATCTGCAAATACCTAAAGAAATGACCATGTGGGAGACTAAACTTTGTTTGCAATTGCCTAAATGATGCAAATTCATTATTAATGTAAAGATCCCTAATTGAAACTATACCTTTGTTTGACCACTGCCTAAACACCGGATCTATTAAAGCTGGTTTAAATGTTTGATTTTTACATATAGGTGCATAGATAGAGAGATCTGGAAGATGCAATATCCTCTTGATTTGTTTCAAAATTCTTACAGAATTGTGTAAAACAAAGTCATGTTTAAATGTCTTCAGGTGGATATCTGGTTTACTAAATAATAAAGCCGATAAGGATACACCAGTAGAGGATTCACAGTTATAAGATTCTATTGTAGGCCAGCATGGCTTTTGGCAATCATTCTCATTTTGGCACCAGAAAACCAAGGCCCTGGCATTGCAGGCCCAATAGTATTGTCTCAAAATGGGCAAACCAAAGCCACCCTCCAAGGAGGGTTTTTGGAGATGCATTTTGGAAATCCGGGGAACCCTGTTGGACCAAATGAAGGGGAGAAGAATGGAGTCAACTAATTTAAAAAATGATGCCGTAAGAAAAATTGGTAGATTCTGGAATAAATATATAAATTTAGGAAGTATAATCATTTTGACAATATTCACTCGTCCAATCAAAGAAATTGGGAGTAATTTCCAGCTATCAATCTTATCTCTAAGTTTATTTAGTAGTTCTATAAAATTCAGTTTGAAAAGAAGTTTAGGGTTCCTGGGAATTACAATTCCTAAATATTCAAAGTGCTCAGTCGTAACTTTAAAGGGTAATTTATCAAGAATATTTTTGTCTAAACCATCGGAGAGAGGCATAAGAACACTTTTCTCCCAGTTTATGGTAAAGCCAGAGAATTGACCAAATTCCTTAATTAACTCAAGAAGAGGTGGAAGAGACCGTCTAATATCAGACAGCGTCAAAATAACGTCGTCGGCATACAGACCAATAGTGCATTCAGTTACATTATATCTAAATCCAATAATTTCAGGGTTAGCCCTGATGGCAATAGCGAGTGGTTCAAGTGCCAAAGCAAAAAACACTGGTGATAGGCAACAACCCTGCCTCATACCACGCTGTAATAAAAATGGAGGGGACTTATTATTGTTGGTAAGTACGCAAGATCTGGGCCGTGCATAGAGAATTTTTGCAATAGCCATAAATCTCTCGCCAAAGCCGAATTTCTCTAGGGCAATAAACATATACTCCCACTCAATTTGGTCGAAGGCCTGCTGTGCATCCAAAGAGATGACAGCAGAATGTGGTAGCTTATTGGAGTATATAACACTCAAAAGTCTACGGGTATTTGAAAAAGCAAACCTTTCAGGAAAAAACCCTGCTTGGTCACTATGAATCAGAGTACTAATATGTTTGTTCAATCGATTTGCCAGGACTTTAGCGACAATTTTCTGATCACTATTTAAAAGGCTAAGAGGACGGTAAGAAGCTAATTTTGTTTGATCCCTCCCTTTCTTTAATAAAAGACAAATATTTGCATCGTATAATGACTCAGGATAATAACCTTCTTTCACAGAAGAATTTATCATCCGAAGCAACAATGGAGCGAGTTTGTCAATGTGAGCTTTATAAAATTCAATACCAAGTCCATCAGGACCACATGCCTTTCCATTTGGAAATGAACGTATGGCAGCTTTGATCTCTTCTAAGGTAAAGTCAGCATCCAGCTGTTGTTTAGCGGTTTCAGTCAAAGTGGGTATATCTAATTTATTTAGGAAATCCAATATGTCCTCCTTTGATGCAACACGGTCTCACGGGGATTCGTGAAACTGTCACGTCAGTTTTTGTTTCGGTTTCGTGCGCACCAACACGATGTCGTCATGTTTTTCGTGCCGCTCACCACGAGCGAAACCCGCTGTGGTAATCACATCTGAAAGTGGTTTATACCGGCGGATTCATGACGATTTAAGCTGTCCATCAGCGTTTGCGGCTGCGGTCGCGGCTGCGGCTGGATGTCTGGCGGCCGCAATGGCGGCGGCGGCGGCAGCCACAAACGCCGATGGACAGCTTAAATCATCACGAATCCGCCGAATTTGCATAGGAATTTAAAGAATGTCCGGCGGCCGAAGCGGCGGCCGCGGCGGCGGCCGCAAACGCCAATGGACAACTTAGATCATCATGAATCCGCCGGTATAAACCACTTTCAGATGTGATTACCACAGCGGGTTTCGCTCGTGGTGAGCGGCACGAAAAACATGACGACATCGTGTTGGTGCGCACGAAACCGAAACAAAAACTGACGTGACAGTTTCACGAATCCCCGTGAGGCCGGGCTGTTTGATGATGATGACTTTGAAGAATACAGGTCGTTATAATAATTATAGAATGAATTATTTATCTGTAATGGGTCAGTTATTATTTCCCCATTAGCTGAAATTTTATAGATTGCCCGATCAGCCTGAACGCCTTTTAGTTGCCTAGCCAGTAAACTGTCTGCTTTGTCACCAAGCTCAAATTGCTTTTGTTTAAGCTTACTGATATGGTTGCGAACCTGCTTACCAAGAATGCAGCTATACTCATACTTTAAATCTAAAATGTTTCTTAAGACATCATCTGATTTTGAGATACGAAATGATTCCTCCAGTAGAGGGAGTTGAGCTTGGATTTCAGACATCCGTTTCTGTCTGACCTTTTTGGTAAAAGACTGGTAGGAGATAATATTTCCCCTGATTACAGCTTTAAGTGACTCCCACAATGTGGAGTCAGATACCTCACCATTATCATTGAAGCTTAAAAATTCTGTGATTTTATTTGAAATATTTTCACAAAAGGGTTTGTCTGAATTTAATACCGGATCTTATTTCCAATTGTATGAATGCACTCGTATCTTGAAGTTGATTTCCATACACACAGGAGAGTGATCAGAAATTAAAATATTATTATAGACTGAGCTGACGACATTGGTAATCAAATTAGAATCAATTAGAAAATAGTCAATCCTAGAAAATCTACCATGCACTTGGGAAAAGAATGAATATTGTCTATCTAATGGATGTTGAAGCCTCCAGATATCCACTAAGTTTAGCAATTTAATGAGATTATTTAGGACCGGCACAGACTTTAATGTGGGAGTGGCTGCCAAAGAGGATCCATCAAGATGAGGGTCGAGGAAACAATTAAAGTCACCCCCAACAATAATACTATGGTTATTTTGATCAGCAGCAATACGAAAAATTTTACAAAAGAAATCAGGGCTATCAAAATTAAGAGCATATATGTTTAAAAGGGCCAATGGCATTGAATTTATGGTGCCTGTTACAAGTACATATCTCCCACTTGGATCTGCCACCATAGATTCGAATACAAAAGGTATGGTTCTACGGATTAAGATGGCAACACCTCTTGCATTTGAGGAAAAGGTCGATTGATAGACTTGGGATATCCATGGTGCCCTCAAGCGTCTCTGTTCTGTGGGGGAAATGTGAGTTTCCTGTAAAAAAAATTATGTCAGAAGACAGTGATCTTAAATGTGAAAAAACTTTTCCTCTTTTGAGAGCCGTCCCCAAACCTCTGCAATTCCAAGATGTAAATGTGAGATGACTCAAAGCCAACCCCGAGGAGTCGACCCGCATTCAAGAAGGCAAACTAAAAATGTATGTGGACCGATGCAACAAGATATCATACTGGCAGGAGAACCAAAACAGAGTAAAAAAATACTTAAAAAAACAAAACAAAAAAAAACAACATAATATCAAAACCCAAACTCTTTACGCCGCAAAAAACAAGAACGAAGCGGCAAAACCCACTGATACTCGGGAGACTGCTGGGCAATAGTCACAACATTTGCATTACTGCAATCAAAACAGCCGTGCAGTCATCTGATATAAGTTGAGTATCCAAATATAAAGCTACACATATGAAGAGTATCTTAATTTCAATCTGCCCTTCAGGAATGGGTGAGGTAAATTAGAGTGCAATATTTCAATAACGTCACATACTACTTCACCTGAGATTTCAGACTAAAGCAGTGTACACTCTGCCAGTTATACATTGTCAGACAGGGAGTTGGCAAACCTCTCAGCATCCACCAGTGTGTTAAAGATTTTGACCTCGTCCTTGTAAGTCACTTGCAGTTTGGCTGGATACCGTAGAGAGCATTTTGCACCATCGTCAGTCAGCTTCTTCTTAACGTTGTTGAAGGCTCGACGTTGTGATGAGACCTCCGCCGTGTAATCTGGGAAGATGAAGACTTTGTTGCCATGATAGTGGAGTGGAGCCTGCTGCCTGCTGAGTCTGAGGATGTTGATTAAGTCACGATCGTTGTGGACTCTTGCAATGATCATCCGCGGGCGCTGAGCGTCAGAAGACTTGGGTCTGGAGCTGCGGTGGGCACAGTCGATTTTGATGGGCTTCGTAAAATTGTTCGGGCCGACCAGTTCGGGAAGAAGTCGTGTCACGAACTCTGTAGGGTTACCCTTCTCTTCACCCTCTTTGATTCCAACAATCCTGATGTTTAGCCGCCGCGACCGTCCTTCCAAGTCATTTAGTTTAGCTTTAAGTTGGCTGTTTTCTGCTTGAAGTTCACGGCAGCTAGCTTCCAGTGAAGTCATGCGAACGTCTGCATCGGAAAGGGCCGCATTCATACAGTCCAAACGTTGTGCAGTCTGACTAAACTCGCTTTGCAACGTGCACAAGTGATTCTCGACCGTGTTCAGGCGGTCCTCCATCGACTTTTTCAATTCTTCCACCTGCGTTGAAACTTTAGCTATCTCAGCACCATACTTGTTGATAGCAGCTAATATAGCATCATTGCTAGCGCTCACCGATGCAGCCGAATGTGCCAGTTTTCCTTCATCCTTCTTAGGTCCCATCGTGGAAAAATAGCTGGTTGTCACTTAAAAACAGTTCTGGCAGTTGGTGGGCAAGAAGACAGTTAGTAAGTGTAGCGAAAAAAGGCAAAATTTAGAAGACGGCAACGGAGCCTCGTAAAAACAGGTCTACTCCATTACTGCGCACGAGCGCCCCCCTCAGGATTATTATTATTTTAATGTAAATACAATGAATTTGTAAATAAAAGTGTTATTTTCAATAATGTGTTGTAAAGTTTTCATCCAGTCTCTCTTATATGCTATAAAGTATTGGCCCTCATGATTTGTCCTATTATCTTATATATAATGATTATTATATATAATTATTATTGCAATATTGAAAAATATCATGTATTTGTAAAACACAATAATATTATTTTAATTTTCATGTGTTTAAATAATTTTTTACAGAATAATTGGGGGTGGGTCACTTTTCCATAGGGGGGTGGGGGGGTGGGGGGGGGTGGGGGTCAGAATTCTATGATAGAAAAGTGACCCGCAGGTCACTTTTCCATGGGGGTCAATTTTCTATCTGACAACGGCACATCCCAGATAAGCAAACTATGGGTGAATCAATGTTGAATCTATGTTGAGACCTAACGTAGAAATTATACAGAAAGCGCAAGGTTGATAAAATGTTGAGTCAACGTTTGCTTTTCAACCATAAATCACACTTTACCCAAATAGC
Source organism: Acanthochromis polyacanthus (assembly GCF_021347895.1). Classification (NCBI taxonomy): domain Eukaryota; kingdom Metazoa; phylum Chordata; class Actinopteri; family Pomacentridae; genus Acanthochromis; species Acanthochromis polyacanthus. The sequence continues at coordinate 35,906,400 of NC_067122.1, read as the reverse complement.
AAAAGATGTTAAATCAATGTTGAATTAGGGTTAAGAAGGTTGAATTGTGGTTACGGTTGAAGATTGATGGTTGGATCAACGTTGATTCAACAACATTTTGTTAACATTGAAGTTTGTGTTTAAAAGATACCATTGAATCTACATTGTATTTTGGTTTAATTAAAATGTTTGACAGGTCAATGTTTAATTAATGTTGAATCTATGTTTGCAAACATGTAATCTATGTAAGCAAACGTTGACTCAACATTTTATCAACCTTGCGCTTTCTGTATAATTTCTACGTTAGGTCTCAACATAGATTCAACATTGATTCACCCATAGTTTGCTATCTGGGATCTGTCCACAACAGAGTGGTTTCCATTTTAATATCATAGAGAAGTATTTTGGCATTTTTCCTTAACAAATAATGAAAGTTCTATTTGGAAGTGCCACTACTGTTAAATTTTCCTTCTCCTGATATTTTATTTTGTCCTTATCTTTAATTCAGATTTTCAAGCTATTTATGTCTCTCAGTTAATCTTCCTCCCCTAAAGCCTTTGTTTCTCCTGACCTGTCGCCCTCCAACGTCTCTTTTCACAGTAACTTCTTGAGCTGTCTCTTCTCCAGCAGCACCCAGTCTGCTGCTACTGCATTCAACATACCACAGTCCTCCTCCTCGTCCCTCTCTGTACCCTCATCCTCCACAGCCCGATCTCACGAGGATTCGTGAAACTGTCACGTAAGTTTTAGTTTCGGTTTCGTGCGCACCAACACGATTTCGTCATGTTTTTCGTGCCGCTCACCACGAAATGCGCACCAATGTATTTTAAACGGCGGACTTTTCGTGCCACCCAGAACGTATTTCAAAGGAATGTGTGTATTATATTTTTAATGTAAAACCATGGCGAATCCAACGCTATATTTTGCATGACATCGTCCCTAACCATAACCCTAACCATAACCATAACCCGGTGGTACACTTACCTTTTTTTTTTTTTTTTTTTTTTTTTTTTTTTTTCCCCAATTTGCATAGGAATTTCAAGAATGTCCGGCGGCCGGCGGCCGCAAACGCGATCACACAAGCAGTATACGCCGATGGACAGCTTAGATCGTCATGAATCCGCTGGTATAAACCACTTTCAGCTGTGATTACCACAGCGGGTTTCGTTGTGAGCAACACGAAAAACATTTCGTGGTGAGCGGCACGAAAAACATGACGAAATCGTGTTGGTGCGCACGAAAAAGAAACAAAAAATTTACGTAACAGTTTCACGAATCCCCGTGAGACCGTGTTGTCCTCCAAGACACCGATGATGGCTGTATTAGAACAAGTAGAGGCCTTTATTAGCCACACATACTGTGACACACCTTAAAAACTTTTTTCAGCATATTCCAGCTTTAGGAAGCTGTGGTCAGAATGTAGGAACCTCAAGTCTACTGACATTCATTACCTTACATTATGTTTCTACATGTACATTAAAGGACTACATTTCCCAGCATTGAAAGGTGAGATGGAAGCAGGGAAGATTGATATCTGTGACCAGGCAGAGTGCTTTTTACACCTTAATTATGCTAATAAAAATACACCAGCAGTAATTTTGTTAGTGTAAACGGCAGTCACAGATGTGATTAAAATAACACAAGCATGAACACAAGACTCACAAAGCACAAAGTAAATGATTGATTTAAATACACAAACTTTACCTGTATGTCATGAAGGTTCTGTATGTGTGTGTGTGTGTGTGTGTGTGTGTGTGTGTGTGTGTGTGTGTGTGTGTGTGTGTGTGATTAGGTGGTGGCTATTATTGTGGGGACCTAATGTCCTCACAACCATAGGAAAACCAAAAGAAATGTCATTTGTGAGGACCTCATTTGGGTCCCCATGAGGGGAAACAGTGTTTTCTTGGCCATGTTGTTGTTACTGAAAAAAGTAAAAGTGCAAAAACGTTTCTTTAGGGTTAGCTATTGTTTTGGTCTGGGTTAAGGTTAGGGTTAGGGTAAGGGTTAGGGGTTAGGTATGAATGGGAGTCAATGGTATGTCCCCACAACGATAGGAAAACACAGTGTGTGTGTGTGTGTGTGTGTGTGTGTGCGTGTGCGTGTGCCAGAATATTGTGCATGAAGCTTTTAGTAAGAGACACAGCTTGTGTAAACAGACATCATTTCTGGGTCTTTTTTTTAAAAGATTTTTTTAAAATCAAAAACAAAAGAATGAACGACTCATGCATGTATGAAAATATATTTTATGCTAAGCAGCTAAACACAGTTATTTGAGAGGAAATAACCATCCGATCTTACATTTTTTCATACTGTGCTTAGCTACAGATTGGTGGAGAAAAGTTTTTGGACATCCCATGCATTTGTGAAATACTGCACTAAGAATCACTCTAAGATCTTCAGTGTAATTTATTTTAGTACAGTCACAGCCAAAATGCTAAAAAAAAATAAAAAAAAATAAAAAAGATATTAAAAACTTAAAACTGATGTTTTTTTTGTTTTTTTTAAAAAAAGACATAAGAATTGTTGAGTATTGGGTCATTTTGGTTCCAGTGATCCACTAATGAAGCTCTGGCTTTTTATTAAAAGACACAGTTATTGTTGGCGTGCTTCACTTCTAAATAAAACCAGCACATTTTAAAGTTCTTCAGAGACAAAAATGGATAAGACAAGGAACCTAATGCCAGAAACACGCCTGAAGATCCCGATTGTCAACCAGGAAGGGTCCAGCTGCCACCAGACAGCCAGGAAGTGCAGATGCAGTCCCTCAGCACTTGGATACACTCTGTAGAAAAACAGACAAACTAAGAGCTTGGAAGACAAACCAAGATCTGGGCATCCAAGAGTTTCTTGAGCAAGAAGTGACCACATCCTGATCCACAGGAAAAAACACCAAATGACATCACAGGAGCTTTAGTAGCAGTAGTCATACCAAACTGGTGTCCAGTGTTCCACCTGCACTGTACATGGCTGACTTTTAGATCATGGCTTCAGGTCCTACAAGGCTGTCAAGAAGCCTCTGCTCAATGAGAGACAGAGGTCAGCTTGGTGTCGTTGGGCCCAAACATACAAGAACTGGATAGCCAGGAACTGGAAGAAGATTCTGTGGTCAGATGATTTCAGTTTCAAGCTTTATCTTCCTCCTGCTAATGTGAGGATAGACAGAAGGCCAGGTGAAGTATTATCTCCAGCTTGTACAGTACCTACTGTCAGGCATGGTGGAGGTAGTATCATGGCTTGGGGAAGCATGAATGCTGCTGGTGTTGGTCATCTCACATTGAACTCTGTCAAGTATTGTTCCATTCTCCAAACCCACATGGTCCCTTCTGCATGTGCTCTGTTATGACGAGGTCACACTGTATGTTCTACCAGATAATGCTCCTTGAACTCATCCAGGACCAGTAGAACTTGGCTGCAGGAGCTCAGTATCCAGGTCTTAGAGTAGCCAGCTTAATCCATCAATAAACAGCAGTAACAGGTGTGATTAAAATAACACAAACACAAAAAGCACACAGTGAGTGATTTGAACACACAGACTATGTACCGACATCATATGTGTGTGTTCATAGTGTGTTACTGTAGTTCTTCATTCATCAAGTGATCATCTAACAGTCAGTTTGTCACTGTCACAGTGTTTTCTAAATGCAAATGAAACATTTGAATTGAACTCAGAGAGGTGGAGTGTTGCTGTAAGTACAGGATATCTGGATCAATCCCTCCACAGAGTCCACCGAGGAGAGACACAGAGGAAGGAAGCTCAGAAACAAACACTCAGAAGGTTGGTTGGCTTTTTATTTTTTTACCATCAGTATCGTTTAAAATGCACAATCATACGGAGGACTGAAATACATAAAAACATGTACAATATTTACTAAAGACTTCCCGGTAACACTTTATAATAACTATACACTATTAAGCATTAGTTAAGCATTGGTTCAGCATAATTTAAGCATTAGTTAATCCTTAAATCCTCATGAACTCATCATGAATTCACCATTAGTAATGCATTACAAAGCATTAGTAAAGACAGTTTTAAACGCTGGAGAGATGGCAGCTGATCGTAGAGGCAAACAGGTTGCAGAAATTATCTAGTGTTATCTTGCAATATTTGAAAACGGTATATTTGCAGCGTGACTTCTGCATTTTGGAGCATGCGCACTAGCGTTTTTGACGGTAAGAGCATGCGCAGTAGCGTCCTACACGTCCCAGAGTCCTACAAGTCCCAGCCTCCTCCGCGGTTCTGGAGAGCGAGACCGCGCGGGTTTTTTTTATTTTTCTGAAATGCGGAAGTCGGAGAGAGAACCAACCATATCACGCTGGGGAGATGGCAGCTGACCGTAGAGGCAAACAGGTTGCAGAAATTATCTAGTGTTGTCTTGCAATATTTGAAAACGGTATATTTGTTTTACTGTAAAGCACTTTGTGCACTTCAAGGGCACACCATCGAAATGTACTGGCGGAATCCCAGAATCAGGCAGCCACCTACCTCTGGTGTGTGTGTGTGCCCTAAAGAGATTAGGGGTGGGAACCTCTGGGTTCCTCACGATACGATACGATATGCGATATCAGGCTCACGATAACGATAATCTCACGATATGGCGATATTACGATTATCGATATATTGGTGATTAATTCAAGATACGATAATTCACGATACTATTATTAAAGAGCAAAATAGATGTTTTTAAATGAAAAAATAAACAGTTTTATTTGGTGTCATCACTTTAACACAAAGTCAATTCCTGAACAGAATATTTTAGTGCAACATTCCTATCAACAAATGTGTCTTAAACACTATTTTTGCAACATTCCTGTAAACAAATAAGTGTCTTTATAAGAGACACTTTTGTACCGCAACATTTCAGTAACAATCTCTAGCTTATTTTAAAAGATTTTTAGCTTATTTCAGTATAACATTGCTTTAAAGTGCAAATTTACTGCAAGACATCTACCTGCATTTAGGAGAACAAGAAAAAATGAACAGGTTTAAATTATATTCCAATACTAACCTTACAAAAAAGAGCATGTTTTTAAAAAATAGGTTTTCAAACACCAACAATCAAAATAACATTTTCTGCAAAACTGATTGCCTATCAGAACAGAAACATGTCCATGTTACACACTGCACTGGCAGCAGAATATTTTAGTGCAACATTCCTATCAACAAATGTGTCTTAAACACTATTTTGCAACATTCCTGTAAACAGTGTGATCACTTTATTCAGAATTCCTGAGCAGAAACCTGCTAAGCTCAAACACAATCGCCACGTTCCGTCCCATCAAGAAGAAAATGAGCAACTGCGACACCTCAGTCTTTCAACGCAGACCGACCTGTCGCCACCTACTGTGCAAACTACATGTCAATTTGTGCTTCAATTGGCTCTCTGGAATATTCAGAATTTCTATACATGTTCTTTTTACAGCTGTATGCTTTGGTATATTATAATAAAGAAATGAGAGTAAAAAGACAAAGCATCCAACTAATCCAATACTCCTCACATGCTGAGCACCTGCTACAATTTACAGATGTTCCCAAAACATAAGTTAGTTTTGCAAGTTACTAAAATCTCCAAGAACTGCTGAACGATGTTCCCTTGTAGATTGGATCCACATCACTTCGTAGAGGCAAAATAAGAAGAAATAAAATTGTACCCAACATGCCTCACTTGTTGTTAGTGTAACATTCCTATCAACAAATGTGTCTTAAACACTATTTTTGCAACATTCCTGTAAACAAATAAGTGTCTTTATAACAGACACTTTTGTAGTGCAACATTTCAGTAACAACCTCTAGCTTATTTTAAAAGATTTTTAGCTTATTTCAGTATAACATTGCTTTAAAGTGCAAATTTACTTCAAGACATCTACCTGCATTTAGGAGAACAAGAAAAAATGAACAGGTTTAAATTAACCTTACAAAAAAGAGCATGTTTTTAAAAAATAGGTTTTCAAACACCAACAATCAAAATCACCTTTTCTGCAAAACTGATTGCCTATCAGAACAGAAACATGTCCATGTTACACACTACACTGGCAAGTGCATGTTTTTCTTGAGGAAAAGCAACTGGTCAGCATGTTCAGGGGTGAGCACACTTCTCTGGACACTGATGATGTCCCCAGCAGTTGAAAAAACCCTTTCAGCTGCTACACTGGTTCCAGGAATACACAAATGTCTTTGTGCCAACTTGGAAAGAAGAGGATACACATGTGCTTGACTTTTCCACCACAACAGTGGATCCTCAGTGAGTGGAAGAGAAGGAACATCTTGGTATAGCTTCACCTCCTTTTGTGCAATTGCTAGGGAAGTTGATTCTGAGTGAGGAGGACTGCTCTTGAAAGTCTGTCCCAGCAGTTCCATGAGAGCACACCTCCTTCTTTTTGGGCTCTGTGCACTGCAGTCGTCCTGGTTGTTTTTGTCACTACTAGTGTGAGGCAACTCCTCACCCGCTCCCTGTGCTTGCTCCCAAAGCCCCTGTTCCTCCTCCTTCAGAGCTAAAGCCTTTGACAGTAGTTTTGAATAAGTTTCTTGCACTTCTTGAGGTGACAGAAAGGGTAGAGATTTGAATCTTGGGTCAAGGGATGATGAGATGTAGAGTAGATCTTTTTCCTCCACAGACTGATACCTCTTTGCAAGATCCTGATGAATGGCACTCTTAACTTCTCTAACTAGAGGTGAATCTTCAACTGTGCTGGTGGTGTCATTGAGCAGTTGAGCTTGAAGAGGGGCGATCATGGAAATAGTGGGTCTCTTTTCTTCACACATGATGTTTGTTGCCACAAGCATTGGCTTGAAAGCTTCCACTATTTGTTCGGCATTTGAGATGTCGGACTCTGTCAGTGCGCAGTCAGTCACATTCTTTCTCACCTTTAACAGAGCAGAATATAACATAAGAATTCTAGTATTGTTATATTTTAGTTTTTCTTGCTATTATGAGTTTTGATGAGAAGCTCAAATTGATGTGAGTATGGAAAGAGTGAATAAAACCATGAAATTTCTATATGTACTTAAATGTGTTATAATTATTGTCTACTAATGTGATGTCAGAAACTATTAGGATTTTTTTCTGTTCACTAAATGAATCACTTATCTGTTACTTATTTGGCATGTATTTTAAAAAAAATGTATATTTCAAAATGTTCTTACCTCGGGTGATAAGAGAGCAGCAGTGATGGCAGGTTGTTGCTCCAGAAACCTGGCGACCATCTCATAGGCACTATTCCAGCGTACAGGCATGTCCGTGATAAGCTTATGAGAGGGCAAGCCCAGTAGTGTTTGATTCTTCTTCAGTGCGTTTGCGCCTATCGTGCTCCTGTGAAAGTAGTTTGAGAGCCTTCTAATCTTTGCAAGAAGCCTCGCAACGACAGTTACCTTCAGCGCATGCTGTGATGCAAGATTCAACACATGTGCAAAACACCGTACATGTTGGTAGCCTGTTAATTCCATCGCGACAGTCATATTTGAGGCATTATCGGTCACAACAACTGGCTTTTTTGTGTCAATCTTCCACTCTTCCACTGCTCGCTGAAGTACTTCTGCAATATGTGCGCCAGTATGGGTTTCGTGCATTTCACGGGTTTGAAGCACGTATGATTTGATTTCCCAGTCGCTGATGAAATGTGCGGTGATGGTTATGAAGGAGAGCGTGGCCCTCGAGGTCCAACCATCGCATGTAAGACCAACTCGTTCTGTTGACTCGAGGGTATTCATAACCAGAGATCTGTTTTCTTCGTACAAAGCTGGGATAGTTTTTTCAGTGAAATGTTTTTGACTTGGTATTTCGTACCGTGGCTCCAGAGTGCGCATCATAAAGCGAAACCCTTCATTCTCGACAACGCTGTATGGCCGCAGATCTTTACAAATATACACAGATATTGCGTGGGTAATCGACTTTGCTCTGTGGGAGTTGAAAGGGAGCTTGGCTTTAAGTAAATCCCCCAAACTGGTCTGGCCAGGAGGCAGGCTAACAGAAGCAGCTTTTTGCTCTAACGCTAGCAGTTCTGGGTGGTGGTGTTGCAAGTGGCTGTGCATGTTGGTCGTGCTCCCAGTGTACTTAACTTTGGTTAAACAGTTCTTGCATATAGCAAAGTCCTTCTCCAGTTTTGTCCCATCCTCAGTACTATAAAATCCGAAATGTATCCATACTTTTGACTTGAAACTTGCCGGTGCATCTTTCAACCTCTGCCTTTCACTCGTGTTCGCCATGTTCTCTGCTGTTGTGTGTCTTCTTCGCCAGCCAACTTCCGCCTACTGTACGGCCGCTCACGCGAGGCGCTCCCCTATTGGACGACCAAGGAATTGCTCAAAAGTAACTAACAATGAATGGAGCCGTTTATAGCGGACATATGTAAATACAAAATGTCGATATTTGGCGGAGGCATATCGATAATTTATCTTCACATAAAATGTCGAGATATATCGCCATATCGAGATAACGTCACACTCCTAAAAGAGATAGTTCACCAGTTTACTTGAAATGTTAAGGATTGCAAAGTGTGTATTTAAAAGAGCTTGTATTTTATGTTTCTATTTTATACGATCACAGACTGTTGTTATTTGAAGATGTTTGTCAAGTTTACTTGAAATCTTATAGATTGTATTTGTTTAAAGTGTGTATTTAAAAGAGCTTGTATTGTTTGGACCAATAAAACTGACACTTTGTATGTCTTTGCTTCTGTGTCATTTATAAATGCTTTATAAAGCATAGATAGTCCTCACTTTAGATGGGCTCACGGAATATACTTAACTAATGAGTAGTAACCGCATTAATAAGTTATTCATTGAGTATGAATATGCGTTTGTAAATCATATACTAACACAGTTGCTAACCCTTTAGAAAGTATTAACAACTGAGGTTATCAATGAGCAACAAAACATTTTTAACCGGATTTATTAAGTGCTTAGTAATGCATAATAAATGCCATACAGATCATGAATTCATGATTAATTAAGCACGTATAACTAATTAGTTACAAATGATTAGTTAACGATGAATTAAGCACTTTACTCATGTTTAACTAATGCTTAATAATGTGTTAGTTGAACATTTAAAACTGTCTTTACTAATGCTTTGTAATGCATTACTAATGGTGAATTCATGATGAGTTCATGAGGATTTAAGGATTAACTAATGCTGAAATTATGCAGAACCGATGCTTAACTAATGCTTAATAGTGTATAGTTATTATAAAGTGTTACCGAATTCCCACCTAAAAGAAAACATCAGACCAGTATTTGTAAAGTTGGATAAAGAACTAGTTGAAACCAAATGGATGAGAACATGAGTATTTTTCCTTTCTTAAACTAAAACTTAAAAGCCATCAGTTAGCCTTGAAAACATTATTGAGATCTCTGTTCTTTCACAGATACTAAGATGATATTCAAAGATTTAATCCATTTGATTCTCGTATCTTCTTCTCTTCCAGACATGTCTGTAAACTCCTCTTCATCCTTCAATGGCTCCCTTCTTCATCCAAACATTTCCTTCATTAGCTCTGACCACTCTTTTGAGATGCGTTGTCTCGTGACCAGACCGAGCTCCTTCATCTTCACCTCATACTTCATCGCCAACATCCTCCTCCTCCTCCCTCTCTATATCTTCATCATCTACTATGGTCTCCAACAATGGAGACTAAAGCGCTCCACCTCCTCAGCAGCAACCATGAGTCACTCTGACAGCTTCACCTACAACATGGTCACCATGGAGCTGATTGGTGTCTTTGGGTCTGTTCTCTCCTGTTGTGGTGCCTACAGTGATCATGTAATCATAGTATTTGTGGGGTCCAGTCTTTTTTCTTTCACCTGGTTGGGAGGGACGTTCTTCCACGTCCTGACCTGTGTGGAGCGCTACCTGGCTGTGGTTCATCCCATCACCTACCGGAGCCTGAGAAAAGAGAGAGGGATCAGAATCAGAAACATCAGCATCGGCTGTGTCTGGCTGCTTTCTGTTGTAACTCTGGGTTTATTGATGATGGAAAACTTGTTCACCGTTGTGAATTGGTCATTCATGATATCATCTTTAGTCATCATCTCCTTCTGCAGCCTTTCTGTTCTCCATGTTCTGATTCGTCCAGGTCCAGGGGAACAGGGTAGGGGCAGGGAGAGGGTTGACCAATCAAAGCAGAGGGCATTCTACACCATTATGGTCATACTGGGAGTACTGGTGGTGAGGCTTTCATGCAATCTGGTTTGGTTTGTACTGCGCGAGTTGGAAAGTGATGCTGAATGTGTGATAATGACAACTGGTATCTGGTTTAGTCTTCCCAGCAATCTGGTGTTACCTCTGCTGTTTCTACTCAGAGCAGGAAAACTGGTGTGCTGGAAGAAAAACATCCACTGAGGATCAAGTCAAGATTTGCAAAAGTAAAATTACAACAGATACACAAAAACTAGCAAAGGGAAAATTATGTAGAAACAGTGATAGTCAAGACTAGACTGAAAGATGATCATGAAGTTTATTTCGCATCTTTATTTTTTCCCATTTGGTGTCAGATTAACTCAGGTACAGACCTGAATCTGAAACCTGCTTATTTCCTGTGTCTGGCTGCTTTGCTTGGTGGTGTAACATCATATTGATTCTCTTTAACCATCTTCTCCTTCTGCAGCCATTCTGTTCTCTGTGTTGTCATTTGCAAAAATATAAGTAATACTGTAAAAAAAACACTCACAAAAAATGTCCATAACAAAATGACAGTTAACCTTATTTGATTGTTTTTTCTCTTTACCGTCTCAAACATATTTAATGGGCAACAAAACAGCCCAAAATTACTGATTGAAACACCCTCTGGTTTGCTCTCTTTAAGTGCTAAGTTTGTGTGTCAGCTGCTGAGGTTTTAAAAAAGAAAATAACATTTTAGCTGAGATAATCACACACATAAATTTTTACATATAGAAAAGATTTCAGCTTGTCATTGACTCTTAATCTTATTTTGTGGTTTCATGTGGGACTCACATGGCAGAAAGTACAGGAGGTCCTCGACTTATGTCAGAGTTCCGTTCCTATGGCTCAATGTAAGTTGATTTTCACCGTCAGTCGGAACTCTAGTGAAAATGTAAACAAAGCTGTTACGTGCATAATGACAACGATCAGTTCTTCAGTCATGAATACCAACAACTTTCATGCATGTATGAATCATTTTATTAGAAGATAACAGAATATGTTGAACTGTTTTTACAACTTGATCTACTTGATCACCCCTGGGAGCCATAATGAAGGGCGAAAAGTTAGTGAATGTAGCGCAATCCAAGGTGGCGTACAAATGTAGAATGAAAACAAAGCCGTCTTATAGCACCACGTGATGATGTATTCATCCACTCCACTTGCCAACTAGTTCCACGTAACCAGTTCTGTCATAACGATGAAACGCCATAGCTCGAGGACGTCATAAACCGAGGACTTCCTGTATGTGATTCTGACTTTGTAAGTTTATGTAAAAATCTTTCCTGTGTTTGTTTTGTTAATCTGCTGAATAATCATGTTATGAAAAAAACAATTAATTCATGTATATTTTCGGCTAAATTTTCCTGTGTAATGCTCATAAAACCTGTTATGTTGCTTTTGCTTCACTGTATAATCCTGATTAAACAACTATAAGTTCTGGTTTTATTGGATTTATTTCCATGAAGTTACATGCTTTAAAGAAAATGTTTTTCTGTACATGAGTCTAAACAGCAGCAGTGGTTTTTACTGCAATTCATGTCTGAAGTTTTGATGTGAGAATTCATAGTTTGATCACATGCAGACAATTTAAGTAGAATTTGGGATTTTTTCTTCTTTCTACTTGAAGAAGAACATGAAGTGATTTTTCACACTAATCGTGATGCAAATGAGTGGCAGCAAAAGGCCTCAGCAGGAGTTGGATTTTCTACATTACAACAAAGTTCAACAGCATAAACAGGATGTGCAGCATTTACAGATGACACAAACAAGACATCAACAGTCCCAATAATGGTCACTGAATAAGTGGAATGAGCACCAAACAGAATGTAAAAAAATAATGTTTCTCATTCAGCCAGAATACTAAAAGAATTCAGCATTGAGTTGAAAGCACTGGGTCACATTACATGGAAGCTCATAAAAAAGGCAATTGAATTTGATTCAAATAGTCATGAAAAATAACTAAATTAGGCTACATATTCGCAAAGAAAACACATGCTGGACATGAGACCAATCCAGGATAATTTTAAACATCATTTTAAACATCAAGTTCTCCCACTTAAATTGTGACAGAAGTCTGTAATTTTCATCATAGGTACACTTCAACTGTGAGAGACAGAATGTGAAAAAAAAATCCGGGAACTCACATTGTAGGAGTTTTAGAGAATTTATTTGTAAATTATGGTGGAAAATAAGTATTTGGTCACCTAAAAACAAGCAAGATCAGTTGGCATTCTCCCCCTTCCACTATCACTGTGTTAATGTTTTCATTGCCACAGGAAACAACAACAGCAACCTCCAGGTAGCAAACAGTTTCAGCTTAAGATTAAACTGAAACACAAGTTTTGCTGAGTATTTGGATTGCCCAGTAATGAAACTGAAAGTTTTTACAGGAGATTATTCACTGGAATCGCAGTGGTCGTCTCCCTGCATGCAAATGTTCCACCACAAGTCCAGCTGTCACTATCTTCAGTGACTGATAACTGTGTTTCATTTGAAGAAACACAAGTCAGAGTGTTTCCTCCATCACAGAAGGATGGTGAGGTGCAGCCTGTATGAGCATTCAGCTAGAGATGGTTCTTGTCCATCCACTGCTTCACCTCTGGGAGATGGAGGTGGTGTTGTCAGGGTTTAGTGGCAGGTATATATGGGTGTCATCAGTGTAGCATTGGAATGATATCTTATGTTTATGGAAGATGGAGGACAAAAGGAGCATTTAGAGGAAGCCACCTGTCACACAAACTGTTTCTGCCTTTTCACCTTATGTTCATCTCAACACCTGCTTTTGACCACCAGAACTGTTAAAAGTGCAGAGCTGCTAGCATGAAGACACTCAGAGGATCCACGTCTGGACCAACAAAGTTACAAGACAGCAGCAGACACACAAACAGCAAAATAAAGTCAATAATTTGCTGCTTTTCTTTCATTTCAAACAGAATATTGTGATGGTTTTGGACTTCTGGTCAAACAGAACATCTACATTTTACACTTATTGATTAATGTACTAAATTAATTGTCTGATCAATCGATAATGAAAATGCTTGTCATCTGTCAGACTGCATGTGATGACATCACATCCTATCTATTGGCTGCAGTGACCTCATTAACATGTCACTGGAGGGAGAACCAATCAGAGTGAGCTACACTCCAAACATGTTTCACTTTGATAAGAGAAAAGTCTCAAAGGGCAGCGACTGCAGCTGAACCCTTAAAAGATTTCACAATGAAATCACAGTTTGAAATAATGCCAAGAGCAAATCAAAGCTGCATTTTAGGATCTAAGTTACACAACACGTCTCAGAGTTTAAACTGTGTGTCAGTTACAGATTCCTGCTGCCATCCTCCTGGTGTGACAGTCACAGTTTGATGCTGCCATGTGGTGAAGCTTCATCACGTTTTAAATTTATTACACAATGAACATTAAACTGAAGTTTGGCTTTAAAACACATATCACAAATCTAATCAGAATAGCTGCCAGAAAAAGTGCAATTAGATATTAACCACAAATCATACAGCCCTAATGGTCAATAGGTTTATCAATGCTAATTCAGAGAAACTGTCCCAAACTAATCAGATCAGAGTTGCTGACGTGAAGCATCATTATCCAGGACCGACTCCCCCACATTGGGGATGAATTAATGACCATAGAATCAGCTACTAAATGAAACTCTGGTACTGGAAATAACAGCAGGTTACTGTTAGCAGCTAATTATGAGCTGCTAATCCTGCATCACAACACACCAACATGTGCAGCAGCTGAGCTTCAACTTCCAGCTTCTGAGCTGCTGGACACACCGCCTGGAACTGAGTTTACAAAGAAATAAAGTCCAGACTTCTTCCCTCTGGCTTTAGGTTCATTGCTCAAAGTAGATGTTCTTCACTTTGTCAATGCAACAATCCCTAACAAGCATCCACAAACCTCCATGAAGCCAAATGTCTCTCGAGGACATCACAGCAGGGTTCACCGTTTGGTATTTGCCCTCCTCAGTCCAGCAGCAGTGCAGCTTCCTGCCTACACTGTTTGAGCCAAAGCACAAAGACGCCACCTGCTGGAGCAGCTGGTGTCCTGCAGCTGCTTCACCACAACCACAGCATCCATTCTGTCCACTCTGACAGGAATATTTCCATGGACGTGACAAAGAGCTGAGCTGACACTCAGCATGTGTTTGAAGATTCAATCATAAAGACAAAACTGACTCACTGATATTTTATACAGTTTTACTCTTAAAGGACACATAGCTGGGCGCAGGTTCAGGTCCAGGTTCTGGTTCTGGTCCAGATCCAGATCCAGATCCAGATCCAGATCCAGATCCAGATCCAGATCCAGATCCAGATCCAGGTTCCCTACTGTGAATAATGATCGTAGTGATGAGTGCTAAGCTCTCACATGCAGAAGAGTCGTGGACAAAGCCCCTTTTTGATAGAGCTGGTTGCAGTTCAAATTCGCCTGACTTAGCACCAGTTCTTTGTGTTTCCACTAACTGAGCACTGTCTCCAGGCTTCAAAAACTGATACTTTTTAAGCACTAACTCTTTGCTGGGCCAGAGTTGAGAACCGAGAACGTCACAAGCTGGGGGTGGGGTTACGGTGACCGACTATCAATGGTGAAAACATAGAACCGCTATTTTTAAACAGCGGGGCGAATAGTAATAGTAGTAGTAGTGTTTAGGGTTTGTATTTTGGAAACTGGTAAATATGGACGCCAAATCCAAGCAGCATTGGTCTGAGGAGGAGACCCAGGGCTTCCTGTAACTGTGATCTTCATATGAAATTCAGTCAAAGTTATAGGGAGTGCACACTTCTGTTTATTATTGAAGTATGCTTACATGATGTGTCTATATGCACGACTCACAGAATTTTATTCAACTTTCAGGTGAAATTTATGTAAAATGTTTATGATATATCATGAAAGTAAGGCATTTAAGTATCAGCATGCAATTGTGATTTATAGTGATTTCTTAATTTATTGAAACAAAAGCTAACAGTGGTGGGTATATCACAATATAAAATGTCTCATGACCATTTGGACAGAACAGCAGCCTTCAGCTGAAATCCAGTTGTGTCCCACCAGGAGCGTGATCGCAGATGCACCCAGACAACAGCTGACCTCTGTCTCACAGTTAGCCTTAAGACCATCTATAAAGATAAACATAGATACTATCATCAACTTATTGTATTTGTTTAATCACTATGTAATGGATGCAAGCATCGTCGAAGCTAAGTAGCTAAGCTAACAGGAACACGTTCACTGTTAATACATCTCTGATAATTACCTGTCTTCTCAAACGTAGTCATTGTTTCTTGTGACTATGATGAAGACAGGTAGCCATTAACAGTTAGATTATTTGTTTGTGGATTGCAGTGAAGGCTTGCAAAGTCAGGAATGGCGCATATGGTGCGCCAACGCTGCTGAAGGGCTACACATACAGTGACACAATGACGAGGCTCCAACTGGGCTCCTTCCCAATGGAAAAGAAAAGGTTCTGAGGAGGCACGAGGTTTGAACCAAAAAAGCACCAGCACTGGACTATAGGGGTGTAACGAAATGGTCAGCTCACGAAACGATACGAAATACGAAACAGGGCTCACGATACAAAATACTCACGATATGAAATAAAGATTAAAGAAAATCCCCAACAGTAGCAAGTTATGCAAAAATCTCATTTTCTTTATTTTCTTCCTTATGCAGACATACAAAAAAATAATGCTGCATCAGTACAAAATAAATAACCGATTTATTTGACGAAGGAGCGTCAGCTATTTCCTCAACCTCGTCTTCCTCCATTTTGAAGCGAGCGTTTTGCTACGGTAGGCGAGGAGGGTCAAAAATCATCAGTCTCAGTGGTGCGCGGCGCCCCTTCGCGTTTTTTATTTCGTCCGTCTTTGAATTTTATTTTGCCATTTTGTATTTCGTTACTCCCCTACTGAACTAGGACCAAGCTAGCACCTGGTTCTCTTTGGTCGAAAAGAAGCTAGTGTGACCTGCCCCAGATTGTGGTCCAGATTCATTCTCTCTCCACGCTCTCTCAGAGATCATTTAGAATTTAGAGTATCTAATAGTTAACGGCGCTATTATTTTTTGGTGTGCAAACGTGACAACTTCCTGTCTTCCTGCTGCTGTCTGATGCTGCAGCTGTTAAACTCAGAGCCGATAGTTCCTAAAAAATATTTCAGATGAATCTTATTGTTTGAAACGCATGGCCAGAGGTTTGGTTTTTGGACTGATGAAGCCAGAAGCTGCTCCAGGGAATCCTTTTACACTTTTAAACCTCAGTTTACAGAGAACCATCACTGAGGTTCCACTCCACATGCAGGCTGTCACTGACTGCTGGACATCATTAGGCAACAGGAGCCAAGTAGGATTTGGTGGTGCTTTGAAAATGTTCCTATTATCTCATTATTGCAGACTGACTCAGAAAACATTTACTTTGTTAGTAATGTTGTCAGTGGACAGAACATTTTGTGGATGTGTTTTAAAAATATCTAAATAAAAGTAAAAATAATTAAAGTGCCTACATAAATAACACCTTTATGGCCCTACTCGTGTATGTACCTGCTATAAATTGGTAAATGTAAATGATGCTGTCTGAAAATGAACCATTTTCTTTCAGTAGGCCATCATATATTTTCTGTCTGTGCAAAAACAATCTGTCCTTCCAGGAGGATGAGCAGGTCTACTTCAGTGGTCCAGCTGACCGTCAAAGGTAAGGGTAAAGGATGAATATTTTAAAATTTGCACAATGTCCACAAGTGTTTCCAGTATTTCTGTGAATCCTGCATGGATAATGTTGTCTGTCTAATATATCTCCGCTGGTTGGGAAGCTAATGGGACTTAGCCACAAGTGCTCTCAGAACTACGCCAGCCTGTTCGTTGCGTTGATTGGTTGTATACCTACCCAATTGCTGCAGAGGGATTTGATAGACAACCTTTTAGCCCGCCTCCCTCCCTGTCAAGCTTCCCTAGACCCTTGTGCTGTTAGAAACATGGGTGTAGCATGGCTAGGCTATAACTGCAGCTCTCCGTACAACTTTGTTCATCTTCACTCTGACACACGGCGCTTCAGTTCAGAGAAAGTTCACTTTCAGTGCTGAGCTACACATTCTCTGTCTGTTCCAAATGTGAATGATATAAAACCATGTTAGATGTTTTATTAAAAGCCTTAATGTTTCTGAAACACACTTTCTGATCTTTGAGAACTTTATGTGTGTAAAAATGAAAAGGGTGAGATTTTATGGCTTCTTCTATTAGACCAGTCCAGACCTAAAACCACAACATCTGATCTTCATTTCTGAAACTTGAGCATCAGAATAAAGGTTCCACAGAACAGAGAGTGTGTTTTAATATCAATTCCTTTCTATATATAGTAGTCTGTCTCCACTATATGGACCAAAGGAGGTGGACACACCTCTTAATCACTGAGTTCAGGTGTTTCATTCAGACCCATTGCCACAGGTGTATAAAATCCAACAGCCAGTCATGCAGTCTACATGCAGTCACACAGTTGGAACTTTGAGGGAACAGTTTTGTCTTCCAGCTTGACTGACCCTCCTCTTGTACAGCTGAGTTTGGTGTGGAACAACTTGAACATACTGCTCAGAGTCCTGACGTGAAGTCATGAGACGACTTTGGGATGAACTAGAACAGAGATTGTGATCCATACTTCTCTTCCAGCATCAGTGTCTGACCTCAGGGCTCTTCTGGAGGAAACAGCAGAAAGAATTCACAAAGTGACTCCAACATCTGGTGAAAATCTTCTTAGAGTGGAAGCAAATAGTTTCAGCTTGAGATGGAAGAATAAGAACAGATGTGAGTGTTGGGGATCAGCACCCTCCAGTGGCTGCAGTGAGTAACTGCAGCTCTCAGTTCAAATAGTTTGTGTCTGTAGAGCCGGACGCTGCACACGCTTCTTCTCCAACCACACATTTACAGCATTTGTTACAGACAGCTACCACAACAGATGATCACTAAAGTTCACCATTTAAGATTTAAATGTACAACTTACGATCTTAAAGGAGGATTTCACTCAAAATATGCTTACAAATTAAAAGGTATATTCAAGGAGTATTCCACTTTTATTTTGGTAAGTTTATCTACAGGCTGCACTTTCACACCCAGTATTCCACACAAAGCACCACTTCAAATCCTACCAAAGACTTTAAAGGTCTAATTCACCCTAATAGTACTTATTACAGTATCAGAACTGGGTTACTAAGACTTTGGGACATAGTGTGTAATTATAAGGTAAAACAACAATATAATCATCTGGAAGGGCCTTTGTGGTGTCTAAATCTGAAGCAGGATGTCTGAAAGATTGGAAAGCAGCTAAACACACGGACAACTCTGGAGGCAAATATATCTTTATTTTGTACAATAACCAGAGGTGGGTAGAGTAGCCAAAAATTGTACTCAAGTAAGAGTAACGTTACTTCAAAATAATATCACTCAAGTTGGAAGAAAAAGTAGTCATCCAAAAAAATTACTCAAGTAAGAGTAAAAAAGTATTTGGTGAAAAGACTAGTCAAGTACTGAGTAACTGTTTGACTGTAATGTCCGAATTTTTTTCTTTAGAAATGATGTGATCAGACAGACAAAAATGTAAAATAATGTGCAAATTTTTATATTTCCAAATAATAAAATAAAAAATAGCAAAAATAAATAACATCTTTACAAAATGACAAGTTAAGGCAAAAAACACAAATTTCCAAATCTCAGTTTTTCACAACATAAAGTTTTAGAAACAAGTACCTGTAGTAAGGTAAGGTTTTTTAGTTTGAACAGTACAAACTACTTCCAGTGTGTCAAGTGGGGCCTAGTTATTTGAGATCCCAGGAGCAACCACTACCTAAATAAAAGCTTTAAGCAGACCAATGAAAAGTTAAAATGAGAAATTATATATAAGTTAACCACATGATTATGCTTATGCTTGATGCAAGAATGATTTTAATAGGACGATATATATTCTGAAAATGATGATTGCTATAGAAGAGAATGATTTAAAATGAGTTATTTGATCATGCTAAGAAAAATGATTTAAAAAGTGATTCTGTGTATCTGAATGATCACTAAAGTAATCCCTGTTTAAGCTCTGTGTGTGCAGGGCAAAAAGCAGAAGTCACCATGACACTGGAGAAAGGAGGACATTGAGGAAGTTCTGTGGCCAAATATGGTTATAGGAAGCGCATGAAGAATGTCTTCACCATTGTACATTGAATATGCCTTGAATGTGCCTTGACCAGGCCTTGACAATGTGTGTAGTTGTTGTGAGCCTGATAGTTGAGCAACTGAGCGTACAGATAATGTGTGTGTATTAGAGGATGAGACTATAAAAGAGAGAGACAAAGACACTGAATTCGGAGTTTTCCCCCGGAGGGGGGAGATGCTGCTCGCTGGAGCTGCCGGAGAGCATTGCCAAAGTTCTGAAGAGCCGACATCGGACCTTTCGCCCAAGAGACGTGAAGACAACGCGGGACTTAGGCTGCAGAGTTCTTTGAGGACGTCGTTGGAAGCAAAGTTGTTGTTGTGAACTTTGTTCAAAAGAAGAAGACCACACTCTGCCAGACGGAGAGTCCTGAGAGGTCTGCAGTTATCCAAAGAGATGAAGAGAAGACAGCACCCACGGCATCCAGAGAGGCACAGGAGGCAGCAGCAGAGGGCTGCTCCACTCCAGGGGCTGGAGGACCCAGTGACCCACCACAGCCTGATGAGACGGGGGCTTTCCACCACCACCATCCGACTGAGAAGACAGCTGAGACGCCCGCACTTGTGTTCCAGCTGCTACTAAAGATAACTGCCAGACCAACGATTGGCTTTCGGGACCTCTCCACTCCCCCTGCCTAGGAAGAACACCCTCCGCCCACAAAGAAGACTTCGTACCGAGTCTGCTGGTCTACAGAGGAGTTCAACCAGATGCAGGTCAAGACTGGGTGAAACAGCGGTGGCCACGCTGTCCGCTCTCTCTCCTAAATTAACTAATTAGAGAAGATTCTTAGGTACGCTCAGCTTAGTTTAGTTAAGTTAGAAATAATCAGGAATAATTAAATTGTTTAATCATGAATTGATGCTGTGCCCCTGCTAATAATTGCTTAATAAAACGCTATATTGCATTTAAAGAGAAGGCTAATGAGATTATTATGATTCACCTATTCTGCATAGTGGTAAAAAGTTAAGTTGATTGTGTGCCTTAAATCTAATGGTTCTTAAAGGTTACTTTAATCCAACTAGTTATTTAAACATTACCCCTGAGGTTAGTTTTCCAAACCTCTAAAACGAACCTAGGAATATCAGCAAGTGCCACAGTTTTAAGAGGAAAGCTGTCGTTAACAAACGTGGTCAATAAATCAATTCTACTACTTAGGAGGGCTGCTTAGTGAGAGAGTATTTACTGGAGTAAGAGGGGTAAGACGTTTGGAAGAAGACAGTTAGGACCTAGGCGAGTATTCCTCGACACCAGCTTAATTATTCTGCTGAAACCTGTTAGGTGGAATACTAATAGGCAGATAGAATCTAACCCTTTAAACGGAGAGCTGGTCCTGAGTTAACCTGAGGAAAGGGTTAAAGAAGGCTATACTGACTGACAAGTGACAAGATATACTGTATTTCACTTCCCTCCAAATGGCACAGGCTCAGTAGATAGAAAATAACACTACAGGATTGGATTTCCCCTCCTCCCCTGGTGTGTCAAGCAGGGCTACCAAGCGTGACGTCAGGCTTCATTTTGGCCGTGTTAGTAAACAGAAGACACAAGCTGGAGATATCCATGCTAATGCTATACTAATGCTGTTGGACTCCAAAGCAAGATCAAACATCTCAAACGCCTCCATTTTTTTCATTCCTGTCTGCTACGTGTGTAAAGTTTGTGCCGCTATACTGCTACAGTTCGAATGTGGTCATGTGGCCGCAGGACGACATCTTGTGAAACACAGTCATGTGGTAGATCCACTGGGGCTTCTCTCTGGCAAAATAAAACTTGTCTAATGTGGTAAATAAAAAAGTAATTAGTTGAGTGTAGCCCGGTGTAACAGAGTAAGAGTAGCGTTTCTTCATCATAAATCTACTCAAGTAAAAGTAAAAAATATAGCAGAGAAAAACTACTCTCAGAAGTACAGTTTTTTCAAAAAGTTACTTAAGTAAATGTAACGGAGTAAATGTAACTCGGTACTACCCACCTCTGCCTTTAACAACGTTTCTATTGATTTTACCCACATTTCTCAGTTTCAGTAGAGATAATAATTTAATATTAATATAATTTAATATTAATATAGCCCATACTGCAGTACTCTGATAAAATACAACAGTACGTTTCACAGTCTAAGGACCCCACTACAGTAGATTTGTACTTTCTTCCTCATTGCTTCGACATTTGCAGGAGGTTGCATCAATCCTCTTTCAAGCCATTGAAGTTCGTACCATTTATCCCCAGGAGATGCCGAGGAAGACTGATCTATTTATATTGTTGATGTTCATGTTTGATCTGCTGTGAAGGAACTTTGATATGTCATCTCTCTGTTGTGTCGACAAGTAACTTCCCAGTTCTTTGAGAGCAGAAACCTTTGTCTGCGTCTACCTTGTCATGGAAGCCTTGAGGGCAAACTTCAACCTGACTATTGGTCAAGTTTCTAAATCAAAGCACATGGGGTTCAGTTCCTCTAGTCTTTGCCGTCAGTCAGCAGCTGAAACCAAATCTTTACACTGTGTTCTGTGATATTCTTCACTCAGTATTTCACCGTTTGATTCTATTGTGAAATCTTATTCTGCCAGCCACTGGGGTAGATTTTCCAAACAGTATCCCTTGTAAGATATTATCTGTAGAAGCTGTTATTTTATTTAACATCACAATTTGCGTGATAGATGATTTTTATCATCAATAAAAATGGTTAAATCACAAGGCTTAAAGTAAAGTTGCTTGAGGCTGTTTAAACCTTAAAACTCAACCTTTACATGTGCTGTATCCCAGGATGTGCAACTAGGAGGAAGGAAATATCACAGTACCGTGTTACAATGCAAAATCATTAGGATTTCAGAGACAGTATGGCATATATAAACAGCAATGTTTAAATTACAAAAATATTGGACGAAATAAAAGAGTTTAAAGGATATTACAATCAAATAAACACAGGAAAGGATTCCCATGTATATCATGACAGTCTAAGGTTTCCAATGACTCCTGTAACTCTGAATTTTCGTTGATGGATAAACGCATGAATCTTTGTCTCAAAGAACAATCGTCTATTTTGGTTCTTTCATAGATTTATTAAAGGTCAAAAAGACAAAATCTGCTGGGTCAAAAATATACACAGTACAGCAATCTAAACAATTAGATATTATGTTGGAGATCTTTTGGATATTTTTACCTCAATTAGACACTTTTTTTTCCCCGTCCACCAGCTTCTGGTCGTATCTGACCCTCCTCTTGATAGAACTCTTGTTCAACTACATTTGTTGTCTTTCTGACACTGGTTTCTTCATCAGTTCACAGGTTCCTGAGACTTTGGGGAGACCAGTTTAAAACCTTATTTTTTATCCATTTCCTTCCCCCCCTTTGATATGTGTTTGAAGTCATTGTCTTGTTAGAACATCAAACTGCATCCACGACCCAACCTTCTGGTTGATGGTTTTAGGCTTTACTGAAGAATATGGAGGTGTTTCTCCTCCTTCATTTCTCCATTTACTTTGTGGAAAGCTCCAGTTGCACTGGCAGCAGAACAACTCCAGAACATAATACTACCACCACCATGCTTGATGGGAGATTTGGTATTGGCTTCACCTTCTGTTCACCAAATATATTTCTGGTCATTGTGGCAAATAGCTAAATTTTTTTGTTCAGTCAAAGACACAATGATTCCATTTTAGAAAAGTAAGAGTTCTAAGAGTTTTTGGAAACTCAAGACTTCCATGACATATATGTACACATACAGTGCTGAAAAAGTATTTGCCCCTCGACAGAAATCTTTTACTTTTGCATATTTGTCACACTTAAATGTTTCAGATCATCCAACAAATTTTACTAAAAGACAAAGGCTTGTTAGATCTAAACATCACTGAATAGAACCTGTCTTCATTGTGAACTAGCTAAAGGGTCTCAAAAAGCAACATATGCCACGTTCTAAAGAGATTCAAGAACAGATTAACATTCATCAGTCTGAAGGGTTACAGTGAGAGACGCTATCCACAAATGCAGAAACATGGAACAGTGGAAAACCTTCAGGAGTGGAACAATGACCAACATTTCTCCAAGAGCATGCTGACATCTTTATTTTATTTTTTGCATGAAGTAGATATTTTCTAAGGACACTGCAGAAGTCATCCTGACTTTCATTTGTCTTTATGTCCAGTGTGTTGCTGAGCCTGTCAGATACACACCTCTTCAACGTCAGTGTTTGCTGATCAGTCAGTAAATGTTTGGTCTGGTTTTATTCAGGGTCATTTTGTGTTTATGCACACTAAAGGCTACAGACGTTCTACAGGATGAACCAAACTATAAGAAAGCTCATCGTTATGTCATGCGCATGTCCAGTTCTGTATTTTCATTCTACCAGCACATCTTTGCATGATTTACAGTTGAAAAAATAATTGTCTAATCCTGTCCTTCCACAGCTCTCAGTTCAGCCTCTGTCTGAAACAGATAGAGATTGATATCCTGTCCCTTTAAGCCCGCTTTAGTAGCCGTTTCATCAGCTGTTCTTCCCTCAAGATGTTCTCAAATTCATCTGTTCATGTTCAACCAGCGGACAACATCAACAACCAACTCAAAAACTTCAGCTACGAGATTTTAACTGACCTAACAGTATATAAATGACAGAAAATCATTAAAAACTATTTATTTGTGCTTTTATTGTATTGTTTTTCTTTTCATCATTTCATCATTTGTGTTCCTGAGGAATGTTGGTTTCCTGTATTTTTATGCCGTAAGTGTAGAGGTAACTAAGCACAGGATGATTATTATGCTAATAATGTTAGAGTAAAAGCTGGAATGCTTAAACCAATTCCATTTTTTTATTTTTTAGCCAAGATTAATGCCTCCTATTTATCCACAAAACGGACTTTATGGAGGGCATTTCTGGCCATTAATCTGGCCATTGTGTCTCTATGTGTAACACTAACATACATTTTCCATAAAACAGCAGACCTGTGCTTGTGACTGCAACAGTCTAGTAATTTTTAAAAAATCAAATGTATATCTTGACTTATGAGTGACCCAGGACTCTAGATTTTTCCCCTTTCGTCAGAGTGTTCTATCTTTGCTGAGCCTGTAAAATGACTGCAAAGTTACATAATCCACACCAAAGGTAGCAATTCTCTCCAAAAGGAAACTCAAAACTTCGCTTCAAAACTGCTGGAAACAAACATCTGCACTGATCCAACAAAACCCATGACTGATCTCACAAACTACAACTAAATGGGGCCAATATACTGGTTTACCGGACCAAACGAATACAACAGGGTGACATATAAAACACTAAAACCTAAAGTACAACAGAACAGCACAGTTTGTCTGCTTAATCAGAATAGCAATATTTAAAAAAATCCAAAACATATCTAAATACCGAACATAAGTCAAAGAAATTATGTAATATTTAAATGAAATAGTCCCTTCCTCCCCCACTTGATGTGGCAGGATTTGGTATAAGCTGATCTGAAGCTCTGACAGAAAAGTCTGGTGCTCCTTTGGTTCTATCTCTGGTCTGAAACCAGCCAGATGAGTCCAGCATCAGAAGATACTCCAGCACCTGGAAGACAAACTCTACAAACATGAAGTTGATCACATAAAAGTTAACGTTGGTGCTACAACATGAACTTAGGTACCTCAACAAATGCTACATACAAAACAAGACTGCTGTATGATGTGAAAAACTATGTGTTGTCATTTATGTGTTAATATTTGTGCAATATAGGAGTCAAAAGTGTGTCTCTAGAAAGCTAAAATAGTGAATGGTGTTACCAGCTTTTACGGCCGTGGTGCTGTAAGTGAGCATCACTGGAAAGAGCAGCTTCCTTGTAGTCCCAGTGGATCTCAGCAAAAGGAAAACCCTGTAAGATGTTAGCATATTGCATGGCTAACGTGGCTAATGTTATCATTCGCTCTGACTGTTAGCTCAGTTAGAGTCACATAGAGCTACAGTAGGCTATGTGGAGATCGTAAAGCTGAAGGACAAACAGAAATAATAGAAACAGAGCATCCAGGTAGCTCAACAGGTGTTGACCCATAAACAGAGACTTTAGTCCCAACACAGCAGCCAAGGTTCAAATCCAGCCCATGGCCCTTTGCTGCAGGTCCTTCCCCCATTCTAGTCCCTACTTTTCTTTTTCTGTCTTCCTCTTTCCTTTCCATAAAGCCAGAAGGCAAAACAAATACATACATACATACATTTTATATGTATATATATATATATATATATATATATATATATATATATATATATATATATAAAGAAAAAATAAAAGATTCTCTGTTTTCGTGTGCTTGGACTGATCTTCTGATCTTACATCCTCTGATGGGACACACATGGAAAATGAATGATAAGAATGTAGTAATTGCAGAAATGGAAATGCTGTGGCATTAAGATTTAGTGCATCTTGTAACACAGAGACTCCTGCAGGTGTCTCTTTGCTCTGGATCAGGTTTTAAGGGTTTGTTGGCAGCTGACAGCTCTTTAAAATCTGATTGTTGGCCTAACCCTCCATGTCCTCAATGATGTTCCACCAGCCTGCTGATAGAACATCATAGAGGACAGTGTTGTAGTTTGTAGTTTGACCTGATGGTGGCAGTGTTCTCTTGTCGCTGTGTCTGAACCCAGAAATCATTACCCTGAAGTTTGTTTGTTTTACTCACAGTAGCCTATGGTGCAGCACCTGGGCCACAGGCTTGGTGCAGAACTGCATTTCTTCAGGTGCTTGAGGATTATGATGAAGACAGTTCTGCTGAAGATGAAACAAAAAACAGGCCAGTGATGATAAAGTATGTACTGTTTAAAAGCAGCAATTAGAGGAGAAGTTAGAAGTGCTGAGTTAAACTCATCCAGTTAGCTCAACCACCTTCACTCTGCGGCTACTTTTACAGGTTACATTTCCAACTTAGATTTTTCTTGGGTTCAGAAAAAGTTGCTGGAGGCTCTAAATGTTGTGTTTGTCCAAAATTAAAACCACTAAAGTCCAACCAAAACACCTGAGATGCCAGATTTGTTGAGCCACATATGAAACATTGGTTTGGTGTTTTGATAGGGATTACGGTAGTGACTAGTTTTGGTTTTGTAGCTGGAAGGTCACTAGCTACCCAGAGTTTAAAAATTAACCCCCTTATTTGAGGATTAAACTGCACATAGAATATAAATGAGGTGTGTGACTTCAGGTAATACAGGTAAGCAGAGGTGTCAGTGGTAATATTTAAACCACAGCTGACAGCATCACAGTGATTTTCTGAAGCTTTAGAGGAGGTAAAGTTGTAAACTTGGCTGCTGTTAGTGTTTTAACACGGCTTAACTCCCAGTGAAAAGCTGACGACAGAGTTTCCTGTTTGTTGCCACGTAATCAGCTTTTCATTTAAAAGTGGTGTTGGACCGGTGTTGCGTTGACAGTGAGCACGTCCAGCGTCAGTGTTCCCAATAGTTCTCACTGTTGACTGTGAGAGATTTCAGCACACGCTGCAATAAAGCTGACTGCTGTGATTGCTGTGTTTGTCTCCTCAGAGAGTATTTACTCTGAGCCTAGGCTCCACATCGAAAGAAAAGGATTTAGAAACTTTGTACAAAGTCACAGAACAGCAGTGATTCTGACAGAACAAACTCACAGTGGAACGCCGAGCTTCACGTTCGCCTGCATGTCAGAGACACAGATATCATCTGATTCACGTCTTTCTTTGTCCGTATCATGAATTATTCAGTCATTCCTGTTTGTATTTCACTCCAACCAATCAGCATTCCTTGCTTTCTTCAAATGTGACAGTTGAAAAATATCCTGAAGTTGTTTTTATTCTACAAGCTGGTTTCCAATGACATCTATAGCTGTTTTCATCTCTTCCTAGCTGTCACCTTTCTATGTTTCTACTAACAGAACAGACACATTAGAAGTGTTTGTGTGGATGTTTCTATGTGATGATAGAAATGCCTTTGGTATATAGTTTTAATTATCACTGTAGAAAAGGTTGATGAAAACGGCAACATTTGAAAAAGCATTTTTTCCTTTTCAGTTTGTGTGGAAGAATATTTTCAAGTGACACTTCGTGGTGAATGGAAACACATTTGTAATATGTTTTGACATTGCAAACATTAATAATCAGCTGTTTCCACTCTGGCCTGGGACGGGCATCTTTCTGCATGGAGTTTGCATTTTCTCCCTGTGCATGCGTGGGTTTTCTCCGGGCACTCCGGCTTCCTCCCACAGTCCAAAAATATCCATCCATTCTCTATACACCGCTTTATCCTCACTAGGGTCGTGGGGGGTGCTGGAGGCTATCCCAGCTGACTCGGACGAAGGCAGGGGACACCCTGGACAGGTCGCCAATCTGTCACAGGGCAACATATAGTGGTCTATACACCAAGTGGTGTATAGAGAATGGATGGATGGATGGATGGATGGATGTTTCCACTTTGTCTTTTTCATGAAGCATACAATAAGAGCTGACAGTTACAACTTTCCCTACTCAACAAATTCCTTTGTGCATTCAAGGCAACTAGTTCTGTTTCTTCTTCTTCTTTAAGGTTTTCTCCTCCTGACCTCCATCTCCTCTACCTCTGCTCCTGTTTCTATCCCAGCCATATGTTATGTTGCCTGGAGCTCCACCTACTGATGCAGAATCTAGAATCAGAACACAAACAATTCCGCATTACACTTTAGAAACAACACAAGGAGCAATGAATTTTGTGCAGTTATGCATCAATGCATGTAAGAAAAGGTCAGAAAGTTTCGTTCAGCAGTCTAGATGGCAGTGAATTAACCTCCAGCTCTACTGTAAAGAACCTTGGAGTTATTGTAGATCAGGATATGTTGTTCACCACACACATAAAGCAAGTCTGTAGGACAGCCTTCTTTCATCTGCGTAATACTGTAAAGGTCAGGAACATGTCTCAGAGTGATGTTAAGGAACTAATCCATGCATTTAGAACTTCAGTGCTGGACTACTGTAGTTCCTTATTATCAGGATATCCCAATAATTCTGTTCAAAACATCCAGCTGATACAAAATGCTGCAGCCAGAGTTCTGACAGGAACCACTAACAGAGATCCTATTTCTCCCATATTAGCTTCTCTTCTTTGGCTTCCTGTAAAATCCAGCATAGAATTTAAAATTCTGCTTCAAAGATATAAAACTCTTAAAGATCTTATCGTTCCATATCATCCTAACAGAGCCCTTCCCTCTCAGACTGCAGGTTTACTGGTGGTTCCAGAAGTTCCAGAAACAGAACCTTCAGTTATCAGCCCCTCTGTTGTGGAATCAGCTCCCAGACATCATTTCTACTTTTAAAATTAGGCTTAAAACTTTCCTCTTTGATAAAGCTTATAGATAGGTCAGCTCAGCATCACCTGAGCCAACCCTGAGTCATGCAGCTACAGGCTTAGACTCCTGGGGGATACCCATCATGCACTTGGCTCCTTTCTCCCTTTAGTACAGACCCTTTCCAGAAAATTAGAATACAATGGAAAAGTTTACTTATTTCCATAAGTCCATTCAAAAAGTTAAACTTTCATAGATTATAGATTGAGGGCCCACAATTCAAATGATTTCAAGTATTTATTTTTACATAATTTGGGCTTCCAGCTCATAAAACAGCAATTCAGAAAATTACAATACTATGAAGAAATCAGCCCAAATTTTACAGGGCAGGAATTTTTTTTAAACTGAGTGTCACACAGTAATCATCTACTAAACTCAGAGCACCTGCACAAGTTTCCCCAGGGGCCATTAAATTGCTTCAGTTGTCTCAGTTCGGTTCAATATGGGGAAGACTGCAGCCTTGACAAATGGCCAGAAGACCATCCTCCATAAGATGGGTAAGCCACAAAAGTTCATAGCTAAGGAGGTTGGCTGTTCATAGAGTGCTGTGTCCAAGCAGATCAATGGAAATTCTCGTGGAAGGGCAAAATGTGGCAGGAGAAGATGCACCAGCAAAAGAGATGACCGTGGGCTTCAGCGGATTATCAAACGGAGAAGATTTGATAATCTGGCAGAGATACAGAAAGAGTGGAATGAGACGGGAGCCACAGCTTCAAAAACCACCACATTCACACGCATTCAGGAGATGGGCTACAACTGTCGGGTTCCTCGGGTCAAGCCACTTCTGAGCCAATGTAGGAAGCATCTCAACTGGACCAAGGAGAAGGACAGGACTGTTGGCCAGTGGTCCAAGGTCCTCTTTTCCAATGAAATTAAAGTGTGCCGTTCATTCAGGAATCAAGGTCCAAGGGTTTGGAGGAAGACGGGTGAGGAACAGAACCCAAGTTGCTTGAGGTCATGTGTGAAATATCCACAGTCAGTCATGATTTGGGGTGCGATGTCCAGTGCAGGTGTTGGTAAGCTCTGCTTTGTAAATCCAAGTGTAACCAAGTTAGGACTGGTGAGGGCCTTCTGGTTTTCAACACACTGAACCGGCAACGCCACCTAGGGACTTTCACCCTAAGAATGTTAATACTGCCTCTCAGAGGGTTCCCCAACTAGAAACACAGGTAAGTGCACAAATGAATACAGAGGCGACCGTATAGAAAAATATAAATACACTTTTATTTATACAAAATATATTCACACAAATAATATAAACACTCATTAAGACTAGAAATCGCACAAGCCCTGCCAAGCTATATAGTGCCACAGCAATCTAAGGACACACACGCTAATATTAGTATAGACGGTTATTAAAACTGGAGGTCACATGAGCCCTGCAAAGCTACGAAAGGGAGAAACCGGTCTAACAGAGTCAAAAGCACAGCCACGGCAACCTAAAAGAAAACAAAACACACTGGGGGAAAGCGAAACTAAAACCAGACAAACTGAGGCAAAACAACTAGAACTAACGGGAAAAGAAAACCCAACCAAGATAAACCCCAATAAAACAAGGCAACAGAGGCAAAACTGCAATGAAACAAGAAATAATTAACCATGACAAAGCAATACAACGATGACAATAAGCATAAGCAAACACTTTGGTTACCTCGGCTGTCCGACCCTACAAACACATGACGACGCCGCTAAGCCGGGACACCGTCGGCAGATTCTGGACCGTAGCTGCAAAACACTGCTCTTAAAAGAACAAACAGTATTAACACAAAACTCACAGCTTACCAGCGTTTTGCATGCTGTACAGCACATACCTGTTCCAGGAGTGTACTGGAGCTACATCTGTCACTCAATTTAACTCCCCCTGGCTGGAACGGATAAGCCAATTAGTTCTGCCCCACAGCTGTATGGTATGACGGCTAATCAGCCAGTCACACAAGGTCACTTCAACAGTCTACCAGAATGTTTGAGAGGACTTCATGATTCCTTCTGCTGAGGATCTGTATGGAGATGCAGATTTCATCTTTCAGTAGGACCTGGCCCCTGCCTATACCACCAGAAGCACCAAAACCTTGTTTGATGCTCATGCCATCACAGTGCTTGACTGACCAGCCAACTCGCCAGACCTAAACCCCACTGAGAATCTATGGGTTATTATCAAGAGGAAAATGAGGGGCACCAGACCCAAAAATGAAGAAGAGCTGACAGCAAGCATCAAGGACATCTGGGCTTCCATAACTCCCAGGCAAGGGCGTAGGTTTGCATAGGGACGGTAGGGACATAACACTACCAACTTTTCAAGAGGGTGAAATTGTCCCCACCAACTTTTAAGCAACCTTATTTGCATTATATAACGAGTTCAGTTATATAGGAATTTTGCTTGTCTTCCCATATGTTGTAACGATAGAATTGACCCTACCATTAAGTGAATTATTTTCATTATGTTCAGACCAGGTTCAGACTTACATTTACCCCTTTTCACTTGCTGAACGTGCTGGTCCAATCAAACGTGCGTTTGATTGGCTGATGACTTGACCCCTCCCCCCGCCACCCACACACACAGCCCCGACAGAAATACACAAGAAATAAACATGCCGCCTTCTCCGCCCCCTTCGAAGAGGAGGGATATTAGAAGTTTTATCGGCCAGCAGCAGCAGACGACGACTACACTGTAAGTAATGTAAAAAGACGTCAATGTTGTGGACGTGGGTAACACACCACTAATGTTGCTACTGAAAGTCCGACCTGCATCAGAGTTAGCATAACATTAAACTGTGTGAACTTGCTAACCTGCAAAACTCGAGTAGGAAGCTGCTTAGAGAGAATTGTCCTCCTGCATGTGTTTTCTACTGTTAACATTAATTAAACTGTGAGAAATGTAGTGAACTCTGCTGGAAAATATAGAACCAGAAAAACCTGAGCAAGAAGCTGCTTAGAGAGAGAGGTCCCAGTCTGTGTTTCACAGGAAAGTGTTGACAGTCAAAAAAAAAACAAAAAAACACATGCTGCTGCTTTTCTTCTTGTAAACGGCCTGGTTTAGAAGGAAAGAAGGCTAGAGCATGTTGTGACTTTACACTTTTGAAACCAAATACCTATTAGTGCATTTATTTATTAATTAAAATGTATTTAATTATTTTCTACATTATTTATTTAAAAATATTTTTATTTGCAGCCTATGCAGACATTTTTTCAAATAATCTACATTAATCATGATCGAGGTAAAAAGTTCAATTAATCGCGATTTAGATTTTTTCCATAATTGCTCAACCCACTGATGCACTTTAGAGATGAAAATAAGGGAGAAGAAGATGAAAGAGACCAATTAAAGCAATGTATTACTCTTGTGGTGAAGGACAATGTAGGCTAACATGTCGTTCCATGTATGGGTTAAATAGTACCCCCCCTCCCCCCAAAAAAACAACACACACACACACACACACAAAAACAGCCACTGTAAATTTCCTTTATATGAAGAAAGGGGGAACTCCTCCATTTTGAAAATTACTTTCTCCCATGAAAATAACAATTTTAACTTTTTTCATTTTTACGTAGGTAACACATCAGCAACTAAGAGAGGGAGAGAAAGAAGGGACACAGCAAAGTTTTCAAAATGTTTCTTTAGTAGTTTTTTGAAAACAAAGATTTGAATCGAATGGCGTATCACCTGAACCAATACACATGAAAGTTAGTATAAGTCAGTACAGATTTATTTTGCATTGATCATTTAGCTTATCAATTAATTAGGTTCATATTCGTGAGAAATGTAGCCCTGACCCCCGTTCACCCAATCTGTTTGGTCTTATTAATGTCCCGTCCCCAGCAAAAAGTGTACATGCAGGTTATGCTGTTATATCGTCCCTACCAATGTTGAGACCAAACCTACGCCCTTGCTCCCAGGCAATGCCACAGGCTGATTGCCTCAATGCCACGGCACATCGAGGCAGTGATTAAGGCAAAGGGATTCCCAACCAAGTATTGCAGATTAACATATCATTTTAAAAGTACCATATTTTGATTGATTTGATGGGAGCCTAATTTCTTTCTTTCTGCACAAACTGGGAAGTTAATGGTGATTTCTTCAGAGTATTCTAATTTTTTGAATTCCTGTTTTCGTGGGTTTTATGAGCTGGAAGCCCAAATTACGTACAAATAAATATTTGAAATTGTTTGAATTGTGGGCCCTGAATCTATAATCTTTGAAAGTTTAACTTTTTGAATGGAATTATGGAAATAAATAAACTTTTCCATCGTATTCAAAATTTTTGGAAAGGGTGTGTTTATACACCACCATTACATGTCACTAACTGTGTTTGCCTTGAGGTCCTGTGTTCTCTCCATGGATGTCTCTGGATCTTCATGTTTCTGATCTAAAACCGCTGACCTCACCTCCTGCTATCTCCGCCCCCACACCTCCTGCTATCTCCGCCCCAGCACCTCCTGCTATCCCCACCCCTCCTCATTGCCACTGTTACCCAAGCAGTCAAGGCAGATGTCCACCTTCCCCGAGCCTGGTTCTGTTGGAGTTTTTTCCCCCCCTCTTTATTCCAGATTTTTTTCATCCCTTCCCACTGGGAATTCAAAGACTGCTTTGGACTGTTGGGTTCACGGTTCTGTTTGTAATTGGTAAGGTCTGTACCTCGCTATGCTAAGTGTTGTTAGATGACATGTTGTGAATCTGTGCTATATGAATAAAATTGAATTGAATAGTCAGATGTTTGATGATTGAACACTAGGGGACTGTCAGCTTTAAAAACACGTTTCAGAATGTCAGATTTGTTCGAAAGTACATGTCTGACGTGCCACTTGTGATCAGAAAGTGTGAATAAGGGCACTTTAAGTAGGTGGTGTGAATAGAGAAGCAGCAAACAGGACAAAGCTGCTGTAGTGTTGATGCCTGAGACGAGGAAGCAGCCATTATTTCTCTACTACAATACTACTGACAGCAAATACCAAGAGACTTAAAACATGCAGAGAAACATGGAGGAGAGCTCAGTGTTTCTGAATCCAAACGTTTCATGTAAAGCAGAAGTTAAAGTGAGAGTAAATAACAGACACAGCAAAGTAAAACAAACCACAGTCTTTTTCTGCCTAGAGATCTGAAAATGTGACCTTTCTGATGCAGAGGTTTTTGGTTTGACGTGACCCAGTTTGCTGACCAGACACCAGGTCAGATACTGGTAATGTGACTGTATTTCCAGTTAGTGTTGTGATGAAATTTGATCAATCTCACCTTGAACCCAGTATTTAGATCAGATCAAACATACTGGACACTCATGTGAACACATAAAAACAATTTCACTGTGGTGTTTACTTTGAACTCAACATCCATCCATCATCTATACGCTGCTTGATCCTCATTAGGGTCATGGGGGGCTGGAGTCTATCCTAGCTGACTAAGGCCCCGTCCACACGAAGACGAAACGCTGAACAGTTTCAAAAACGATCGCCGTTAAGACGAAGGTGTCTCAGAAAATGTGTGCGTCTGCACGAATGCACTCGATACGCATGGAAACGCTGTAAAACACATGCCAGACCTCTAGGGGCGCTGTAACGATATGACGGAAACACGCGCAAACAGAAGAAAAAAGACTGTGGGCGTGCGCACTTGCGGCAAAAGTTGTAAACAGAGAGCTTTATCAGCACATTTGCTACACTGTACGCCACCATTGTTATTGTCGTGGCCGCGTGTGGCACATGTGTGGCGTGGCGAGGAAGCTCTAAGGGAAGGGGAATGGAGAATAGGGAAAAAATGGCTAGGATTCACATAAATATTGCGACAACGCCACCCAGGGGAATTTCACCCCCGGGACATTCAATTCAACATGATCAACCAAGGACCATTTAAACACTGAAGGCACACAGGTTCATATTCACTTGGGCTGAGATGTGTTTCCAAAAATACAACAATTTCTTTATTAATTATGGCATTAAATATAAAAAGCAAGCCACCAGTTTAAAAGAGAGAATCAGGAGTACTAAACTTAAACAATAAAGGGAGCAGGCTGGCTTACCATGGCGGCAGGCAAACAAATAACCAAAAAGAAAAAGGGGGTCCAAATAATCACACCTGTGACAACACACCAACGAAAAGGGGATCCGTGAACCACCACCAGGGATTAAACTGCCGCCGAGGCTCACCAAACCTGCACAAAAGAAACAAATAATTAGTACTCCTGATTTAGCAGTGCTGGTGACCAGACCAATATACACAGTAAAAACACACACGCACACTCACTCACTCCACACAATAGCTTTTAAAACACAGGTGAAATATGAGGCATAATAATCCTCATAGCCTGAGGTTTTTAACAGAAAAAGTACACTGCAGTAACTCTAAACACGTTGGCGATAAACCTAATGAAAAACACAGTCAAAAACAGCAAGTTGTCGGCACCAATCAAGAGCCGGCAAACAGAACGAGAAAAAGAGCCGCAACGAAGAGCCGGCGAAAAGAAAGAACCGAAACAGCAGCCAGTCCAGGGAACGATGACGTCCAATGAACCACACGTTTAGCTGCAACCTAGTAAAGGTAGACAATTAAGCAGAATTGTCATTAAATAACATCACCTGGACTTCATTGATCACTTCCTCATTAAGCGATACATACCCGGTTAGCTGTGGCGCAGCGTAGAAGCAATGCAGGCGGAGGAGATCCAATGACAGCAGCAGCAAATAAACTGCAGCAACCACACAAAATCAGGGACCAGTTAACACATCAGATCACATAATGCGGACTGCATAGCTTACCCTGTCGTCATCAAGCCTCTGCAGAAGCCTGATGACGAGCTGGTCATTTGAGTCAAGTGTTTTGGAGCAGGAAGCATCTAAAACATGCAGGACATGGGGTCCTGAGGAACAAGGTTGAGAACCACTGGTCTAACCTAAAACAGACCAACATGCAAAAGTGTGATCTTTTCCTGAGCCTGCCCACCTAGTTTTAGAGGGTAAAACACAAAAGTAAAAGCCACTTCTGTAAAGTCCAGTCATGGTTGCCATGGCGACCGTGTTTCTTCAAAAAAAAAATCCCTTCAAATCATATTTAAGAATGCAGTTCAGCTCTATTGGAACGTCATTCCTCACCAGTTTCTTACCAAGCTTGCATTTTAAAACAGTTGCAGTTTAGTTGAATTAGAAACATCTCAAGCCTCTGTTTGTGTTTCTGCATATAAAACCTTCTAAATAGGTTTACAGAACATGCGCTTTAAAGTGGCTGTGTTCCAGTTACTGCAGGACGTGTTTTTGCTGGAATATGTGGTCTGGGCTCATGTTACTGTGCTTACAGAGTGTTTAAATGTCTTCTGTGGGACATTTCCTCCTCTCAGCTCTGTCTTCCATTCATCTGTCTGCTGAGTCTCACTGCATCTCTTTGTCCACCAACTGTCTCTCTCAGGCCTCAGCAGTGACAGGCTGAGAAATGGCCTGAAGAAGAAGTCCTTTAAGACGGGATGACAACACGCTGTCAGACCCTGAACGCATCACGCATCTGTCAGGCAGGAAACACACAGACACTGATATACTCCACAATCAAGCTTTACTATAACTGTTACCTGTCAGATTAACACTTTAGAATCATTCTCACAGTTAAAAATGGAGATGCTGATGTGATTAGAGCTTGTCTCAAACGCTCTGCTTCATTTGTTTCTCAATCTTTATCTCGTCGTTCTGTGATCGACAGAACGACACCAGCAGCCCTGATCAGGCATTAAAGGCAGGTGTCGATTGAAAACCCTGCTTCCTTGGAGGACAGCAGAACTGGACCACAGAGGGGATTTGAATCCTACCTACCACTGTTAAGCTGATGTACTGAATGTGTAGACATGGTTTTAACAACCCAGTCTACACAAAATTATATTTGGATACAACTACAGTGCACTCTTAAGTATGCTCTGTAGTGAATGTTGTTTGGAAATAAAGCTAAGTTGTGACTTATGATAAGGTGTTAAAGGTAACTAGTTTCAAACAGCGACAGAGTAAAGAGGTAGGAGAGGTGGAAAGACCAGAGTTATGTCCCTTAATGGACGAAAGACAGTGAGCCTCAGATTGAAGTTTCAGTCTGTCATTGTTTACTTTTGTTCTCATTTTCTGGCTCGGTTTAAGAAAATATCACATTTTGTTAGAAGCTTTGTTAAAGTCAGGCACCAAAATTACTCGGATAGTTTAGTAAAAATGTGATGGTTTCAGTTAAAGTAAATCTCTTTTACTACATGTTCAAAGTGTCTCCTGCACTTTCTGCAGTAAATTAAAGACATGTTGATTAGAAGTGTATTTATGATATGCAAGAAACAAACTAATCTGGCAGAAAACATTTCTGTTAAATGAGAAAGCAGTCTAGTTGTACAGAAACATGATTCGGTGAGTTGGGTTTTTCACACAGTTATTTTCTATTGAACACTGAAAAAGTTGTAAATAGACTTTTAAAAAAACATCACACATCTTTCTAATAGTTTTGAGTATGTTGCCAAATGCTTCGGTCAAGTTTGATAAAATCCTTGTGGAAATAAAATGCTGAGTTAACACTTCTAATTAAAAATTCTGAAGTCACCACAGACTCTGAGCTAAACAAGCATCATCTGAAACATCGAGTATCCAGAGAATTTTAGTGGCATTAGAATGAAGACTTGTGGCGATCACGGTGTCTGAATCAATATGCTGAATATAAGTCTGTAATGGTAAATGTCTAGAAATGTACTTATTAGTCTGGTAATATTGATTGATAGATATTGATGGGTGACTTAGCTTTGACTATGATAAGTAGAAATGGACACCAGATTACAAGATGTCTACTAATTTTTTGTAAAAAAAAAAAAAAAAAAAAAAAGTCACCCAGTGTTGCGAATAAAGCTTCCTCCAGAGTCACTGGGTGTTCCATGATCAAAATATACCAACAAATAATCTATCTGCAAGACTTTAACACTCACACAAACTGTTATAATGATTTTAAAGCTGCTTTACCTTCAGTGATTCTGTGTGGTGAAGCTAAAACAAGTTGCTACGTACTGACAGATTCCTTCTGGACTGCCTGACATAACTTTTTGAAGACCTGACCTGGTTCCTGGTAACTTCAGGTGTCATCATCAGGGCTGTGTAGTGGATGCTTCTGCAGTTCAATGTTTGAATGTTACTTCTTGTCCCATTGTTACGACCCAACCTCTAGGGGCTGGCTGGATGCAACAAAATAACCAGATGTTATTGGTTTAGGTGAAGGGATTTATTGCTTAGTAGTAAAAGGGAACGAAAAAGGTGACAACGAAACACAAGACTGGTGGGTGTTGCTAAAACAAAGAACAGAATAAAACATAACGGCTAACAGAGTTTAAAACTAAGCTAAACACAAAGAAAACAACTAAACTCCCTAGCCAAACAGAACTACAGAAGCAACACCCACCACCAGGAACAGAAACTAATACAAAAAGTGTACCAACAAACTAAACAAAACTGGTGCCTCTGGAACGATGTACATAATGAGCATAGTTTACAACAGCTCAACATACATAGTGGTTTCTATACCAAGTTAGCAACTACACAAGTGGAGCCTCAGTCTCCACACTTAACAAAAGCTGCTAACAAAAGGTCAGAGTTGTCTGGAGCACAACCACAAGTGCTTCCAGACCAAAAGACCACACAAAGGTACACAGAACCACGGAACAGAGAGCACCAGGGTGGACTGGTCTAAACACCAGCCACACCACAACTTCTCTTCTTCTTCTTCTCTCTTTTTAAATGGCGGGTCGCAAACAACTTAAGGTGCATACCGCCACCTACTGCACAAGAGTGTGTATCATCATTCAACACCAGCCACACCACAACTGATGGTATGGTGGTGTTTTATAGTGAGCAGGTGTGGTGCCGGGCTGCCTCTGGTTGGTCGGAGGAGGAGCTGCTGGAGGGTGGTCCAATCAGGACGGCCGGAGGGCGGAGAGGACCAGACGGGAGTGCAGGTTGTCATCTGCTCGGTCGTTAGCTGAAACGGCTGGCAGCTGGGGCTCCAAAAGACTCTGCAACAAGCCACAGCTGCACCCACACACAAACTTCTCCCAAACAAAAGGCCCAGCAAAGCACCACCTCAAGAACAAACGGCACACCGATACTGGTGGCCGTAACACCCATCGACAAACTCAATTTTATTAGCATCTAGAACATTTTACAAACATGAAACCTTGGTGGACTAAATTATAGTTTACAGTAAAAATATAAACTGACCTTGGAGGTGTTCTGTTAGCTGTTTTACATCTCATCTGTAATGGCGGTTAGCAAAAGTGCTTTTTGGAGCTTAGGGGAATTTTCTTTTTGTTGCGATGCTGCATAAAGTGAGTATAAAGCGGCATGAAGTCAGTGCCCAGCATCCATCTCTGTAAGTATCACCTGTGTATTGGTCAAACAGCTTCAGAAGCCTGCTCTCGTCCCTCTCTGAGAATGAATTGGGGCAGTTTTTGACCAACTTTCCAAAATATGACATGTAGAGACGAAAGTAGTCAGAGTTTGAACTTTTCTCACCTCAACATTCTTAACTCTTTGCGTTAATAATGAAGTGATGTCAATTTTAATGTGACTAACGACTCTCCCCAAACTTTGACACCACATGTTCTCTGTGATGGCCGCTCTTTCAGGGTGGATTTACCCAACATTCCCTTTGGTTTTCTCATGTGTTGTTTGACACATGATCCTCTAGTAAAACTAAAACAAATGCCTTGAAACCCCCCCCCCTTTTTTTACACTGTTTTTGTTGAAAACAAAAAAGATTATTGATTGATTATTTCCTTTCTTCCAGTCTCCATGCTGAGCTAGCTTCCTATTTCCAGCTGAGCCTGAACATGAGTGTAAATGAGGTTTGTGAATGCCGTCATCACTCCTGCACCATCATCTCTCCTTCATCTTCACCCTGAAACTAAATCAATGTGTAACTCTGAATCATGAACACCAGCGCGTTGCTTCTAAAACGATCCGTCTTCCTGAACAGCTGATGAATCCCTCAGCTCATAAAGTTAGGCAGGTCTACTGACATCTGCAGACAGACGTAAAGTTAAATGTGAATACTGCAGTAACTGTACAGAAATGCAGAGAGAGCAGACAGTGTTTCCATGTTAAAACCCTAACCTGTGGACAGAATAAAGAGATGAGTGAACACACTGTGAGGAGAATTCAGTCCCCATTCAGTGATCACTCAGTGGCTTGATTTATTACCTTAGATTACATTTGTCCTCCCAGACCACCTTTCCCCTACAGTTAATTCAGATCCAGACAGTGGAAATGGCAGTCTGTTTAGAGCTCCCATTTTATCTACAAAGAAGGATCATAAAACTATGATATCCTCCTGGATAATATTCTTTTGTCTCGGTCAAAAAACACAGCCAGACTGTTAGACGGCAGCTGGCTCAGAGTTTGAACAGATAGAGGGAGAACTTCCCTGTCGAGAATATAAACTATCACTGATGTTGTCTTGGATATAAGCCCTGCTGAATGTGTTGGATGACAGAAGTCTGGCTGGATCATGGCTGGAAGGTGAACAGTTCCTCAGAGGTTCTGGCAGCTGGAGCGTTCTTGAACAAGATCCCACGTTTCCTCCAAGTTCTGACTAAATGTGGTCACCTGAGTACAGATTCTCAGATGTGAGATGGATGATTAATTGCTAAAGTTTTTCCAGTAACTGGGATTGTTATTGTGTTGGTTGCTCATGACATGAATAGATAAAATGTCTAAAAAGTTTAAAATCCACGTAACATGTTTATTAAACACCTGTGCTTCGGTGAAAAGAAAACTCCTTCCTTCAGAGTGTTCATATGTCGGTCGACTGTTCCGTCTTGGGATTTTTTTGTATTCAAATTTCCCACAGAGAGGGCCAACGTGCAGTTTAGTGCAGGGTGTTCAACTAAAATTCAAAGAGGTCCAGTCAGAGAAAATTTATTAAAGCCAAGGTCCAGAAAATCATAACGTCTAACTTGAGTTAGTGTGATATATGCCGATGTGACCTGATAGTTTTATTAGCGTCTGCATGTGATCAATAGCTGGCTGTAAAATCAAATAAATTCAGTACGGTTCAAATACATTTTGATATCTATTAATAAATAAATTTTGATATAACTGTACCTCTGAAAATAAAGTGCAGAATTTGAAAAAGACTGAAAAACCTGAACCAACTTATATACATCTTTAACAATAACTAAATCTCATAAAATGTAAACAATTGAACACTTCCATTTTTTTTCCTGTCTTATATCACTCCCTTTATACCCCTGCTGCTTAATGGGA
This sequence comes from Acanthochromis polyacanthus, assembly GCF_021347895.1. Taxonomy (NCBI): domain Eukaryota; kingdom Metazoa; phylum Chordata; class Actinopteri; family Pomacentridae; genus Acanthochromis; species Acanthochromis polyacanthus. Next base: position 35,865,540 of record NC_067122.1, on the reverse strand, counting down.
GAACTGAGCTGCCAGTATTCTGAATCGTGGTCTGAATGGTGTCAGGGTCGTTGTCAAACACATCTGGAGCTCATTGGTGAATCTGGAATGATATTTAGTTTTGATTATACTCATAGTTGAGAAGTTGCCTCACAGCTGTATGTTGAGCCAAGCATGGTCAGCATATGCAGGGCTACTTTCTTTTCATTTGTTTATTTTTCTTTTTGTCTGTCCTCCTCTCTTCTGTCACTCACCTAAACTCAGCTAAGATGTAGAGAGCAATTCATTGGCTGACTGACATCACATGGGATGTCTGAACTCGTACCTAATTGGTCTGTGTGTTTCCAGAGCTGATAAAACTAATACCATAAACACTGGAAAAGCTGTGCCGGTCAAATGTAAAATACTCGAAGGGTGTTGCCAGAGGCGTTTCAGGGATTTCTATCTATCTATCTATCTATCTATCTATCTATCTATCTATCTATCTATCTATCTATCTATCTATCTATCTATCTATCTATCTATCTATCTATCTATCTATCTATCTATCTATCTATCTATCTATCTATCTATCTATCTATCTATCTATCTATCTATCTATCTATCTATCTATCTATCTATCTATCTATCTATCTATCTATATATACATATAGATAGGTATAGGTATATATTAAGGAGAGCGGGATACCCTCCTCTTTAATTTCCCTCATTTGTTCACTATCCTGTCTTGTATCTCCAGTTACTTCTTTCTGTTCTATGTTTTTAACCTTTTATGTTTCTTTATGTCCTGCATCAGTTTGCTGCCATTATTATTATTATAACTATTTTGTTACTTTACAATTAGACTTTCTTTCCCCCTGGATTAGGTTTGTTTTGGACCCTGCATGTTTCCTGAATTCTCTAGTCATTTTGTAGTTGTCTGTCCAGCTTTTGTCAAGTAGTTTTTATTTAATTTAAACTTCTTTTAAGTGACTCTAGCGCCATCATCAGGTTCAAATCTACATTTGTCTAAAAATATGTTTTGTAACTCAATACCTGTAAAACTAAGGACATTGTAATAGTTGTGCAAAACACGTGCATATTTTAGCTGAGTCAAGACCTGTTCAATGATTTCTGTATCTCATTGGTTTCCAGAACATTACCTTTAAATTTTACCTGTAATATTTACAAAAAGTACGTTACAAGCATGAAGACTCTGGGTTTAAAATGATACGCGTCTAAATTTGATAGAGCTATAGCTTCGTGTGCAGTGCTAATTAGCCAACATTAGCATGCTAATTGGCTAATATTACTACACTAGCGCGTAACAGTCTGATGAACATAGTAAACACATACGAGCACTGATTACGTTCTCAGAGGTCCGAGCACAACTCTAGGCTCATATTCTTGTTTTCGTCATGTTTCGCATATTTGTAAAGATGTTATTTCTATTTTAAGACATTGCTTGAATATGGCCCCTCATTTACATTTTTAACAATTATGAATCAGCATGTCGGCTCTAACCGGGTCAAACCATAAAACATTAGATTCTCAGGGTCTGTTGCAACTTTATGAAGTACAGCAGCAAAAACAGACTGTGTGCAGAGTTAAGATGAATGACAGTGCCCTTTCTATTCTAATCTATTCAAATGCTGGTGTCTGGCAGGGCAGAGTCAGATAAATAGGCAGTGAGGCCACAATCAGATAAATATAGAGAAAATGATGAGGGAGAGAAAATAAAAAAGACTAATGGAAAACAATAGGGACAGAAAAGATGAGGAGACAAAAACAGACCAAATCAAACGACTAATGACAAAGAAAAAAGGATGGAAAAATGAAAGAAACTTATATTGTAGTCACCAACAGAACACATCCACCACTGAGTTAAAGTTATATAAGCCTGGAGCTCCAAAGGCAGAGGAACAGATGGGAAATAAATGACATATTTATCACTTATAAGGCAACAGGGGAGAATAACATCAGGGTCATATTACTCATGTTGTGAGGACATAAATTACTTAATTAAATTCTAGGATAATCCTTACGGAATAAGGTTAGTCTTAATTTAAGATGAGGTGCTACAAAAGCCGATAAGGAGAACATTTATTTCTTGTTTTGTTCTCCACAAAGTAGACCAAGAGATAGATGATATCTAGATCCCATTTGAATAGTAATTTATTCAAGCTCAAAACAAAATGTGACGTTATTTTAAGATACTGGATTTCAGATTTTTGTGAGCTATTAGCCATAATAATCAAAATGAAATTATGAAACAGCAACTACGGATTCCTAATAAAGATTGCAAACAATTAAAAGTTTAAAGAGCATGGTAGAGCTGCCACCATCTGGAAGAAAATACAAACAAGGTGGACAACATCTAAAACGTGTTGCAATTCCTCCACTGTTCACCTGATTTGCATGTAAATACTCAAATCAAAGCGGAAAGTGTGAACTTAGAGAACATCTTGACTTGACATCTTGACAGTGAGGTCCACAAATAATTGGACCTGACTACACATATACATTCTTACACAGTACCAGTCAAAAGTTTGGGCACACCATCTCATTCAATGGTTTTAATTTATTTTAATTATTTTCTACATTGTAGATTTCTCCTGACTGAATATACCTGAACTGTACGAAGTGTTTCTTGTACAAAATGAATTATATGATTATTTGTTTATATTTGCCTGAGCGTTAATTATACTATACTTGATATTTTCATCTACAAACTGTTTGAATTTTACTACCAGTTATATATGTAGTATATTTAATTCATATTAACTATGAATCAATTTCAATGTTAGCTTGTACTTTTATGTATCATCTATCTTATCATACATGTATCCAATTGTGTGGTATATGATCCTTGTTCCCTATCCTCTCCCTCTACCTCTCTACCTCTTCTGTCCTTCTCAACCCGTCGGCCAGCAGCAGATGGGTCCCCCCACATAAAGAGCCAGGTTCTACTCAAGGTTTCTTCCCATTAAAAGGGTGTTTTTCTTGCCACTGTCACCTTAGGGCTTGCTCTGGGGGTTCAGACATATGGGTTCTGTAAAGCGTCTTCAGACAATTTGACCTGTAACTGGCGCTATATAAACAAAATTGAATTGAATTAAATTGAAAAAGATTAACACTGAATACATCAAAATTATAAAATAACACATATGAATTCATTTAATAAACAATACAGTTTTAAGCAAATCAGATTATGTTTTATATTTTAGATTCTTTGCTTTGATTGCTGCTTTGTACACTCCTGGCATTCTCTGGATGAGTTTCATGAAGTAGAACCTGAAATGGTTCTCCAACAGTCTTGAAGGAGTTCCAGAGATGCTGAGCTCTTGTTGGCCCTTTTGTCTTCACTCTGTGGTCCTTCTCATCCCGAACCATCTGGACTGGGTTTAGGTCAGGTGACTGTGGAGGCCAGGTCATCTGACCTAAGAAGCACTCCATCATCTCTTTCTTGGTCAGATAGTCCTTCCACAGCCTGGAGGTGTGTTTGGTGTCGTTGTCCTGTTGAAAAATAAATGATGGTCCAACTAAACGTATATCGGATGGGATGTCATGTCACTTCAGGATGCTGTGGTAGACATGCTGGCTCAGTGTGCCTTCAGTTTGGAATAAATCTCTGACAGTGTCACCAGCAAAGCACCTCCACACCATCACACCTCCTCCTCCATGCTTCACGGTGGAACCATGCATGTAGAGACCATCCATTCACTTTTTCTGGTCTCACAAAGACGTGGTGGGTAGAACCAAAGATCTGAAATTTGGATTTATCAGACCAAAGCAGAGATTCCATTCCATCCATTCCTTGTGTTTCTTGGCCCAAACTAATCTCTTCAGCTTGTTGCTTTTCCTTAGTAGTTGTTCCTTAGCAGCTATTGGACCATAAAGGCCTGATTGGTCAGTCTGCTCCGAACAGTTGATGTAGAGATGTGTCTGCTACTAGAACTCTGTGAGGGATTTATCTGAGCTGCTGTTAACTTGCCATTGCTGAGGCTCATGACTCAGATGAACTTCTCCTCAGCAGCAGAGGTGACTCTTGGTCTTCCTTTCCTGAGGCGGTCCTCATGTGAGCCAGTTTGGTCGTAACACTTGATGGGTTTTGCGACTGCACTTTGGGATACATTCAGAGTCCTTGAAATTTTCTGGATCAACTGACCTTCAGTTCTTGAAGTAATGATGGCCTGTTGTTTCTTTTTACTGAGTGTTACAGATGGAGGTAGTCTAACCTCCAGCACTCCTAACGAGACTCTCACTCAGCTCACCTGTCCTCATTGCACCCAGCTGGTGCTCATCAGCCTGGGTAGTCTATAAAAGGAGGTTTTCTCCCTCAGTTTGGTGTGTGACACCAAAGAGCCAACACCTTCAGTTGGTTTCTCTGATGAGTGTTTTGAGTGTGTGAGAGTGGTTATCTGTTTTGAGGGAGAGGGTAAATTCTAGAGTTTTGTGAGGGTTTATCTTCAAGGAAATGGTTGCACTTAACATTTTCCCCCCACCAAACGGTTCTACCTTTGTTTGAGGCCTCTTTAGTTTGCTTTCTTCTAGCAAAATTAGTGGGTGGCTGTGGAGAGTCATAGCTTCACTCCACCTTTTAGACCCCAAAGGCCTTTTTTTTGTTTTGTTTTGTTTTATTTTGCAAAGGTGCAGACTTTCTTTTTGCTACTATCCCTGTCCTTCACATCACTGACTTGCAGAAACGTAACACTGAGTGAAGTGGTTCTTGCCATAACATGGATTAGTCTAACAGGCCTATCCACTGTGTATTAACCTTACCTGATGGTATCCCACACATTAAGAAGCCAAGTAACTCCACAAACTGAATCTAGACAAGGCACAGTTTTTAATTTAAAACCGTTCCAGGAGACTGTCATGGAGCTGATTGAGAGAGAACCAAGAGTGCAAAGTAAAAGGGGGCTACTTTAAAGAATCTGAAATACAAAACATTCTGGTTTGTTTAAGACCGTTGAGAGTTTTAACAAGACAATGACATCAAGCACACATCAAATGTTACAAAAAAATGGATAAATCAGGCTTTTAGACTGATCTCCTGAAGTCCTGACTTCAACCCATCAGGATCCTGTAGACTTTAATGAAGAAACAAATCTGTGTCCGAAAGTCAACATACTTAGTTAAACTGTAGCTCTGGACAGCTATTTGCAGCACCTGTTATCAGTGAAATGTTAGCAGGTTTGATTTAAAAGAACCAAAATACATGATTGTTTCTGAGACAATCATGTTTGAGTAATTCCATCATAGAAAATTAAAGAAATCATTGGAAGTTCAAGACTCCTATGGTATACATGGCTTTCACAAGTCTATGTAAACATCTGTACACACACACACACACACACACACACACACACACACACACACACACACACACACACACACACACACACACACACTCTTGAGCTTGTGTTTGATAAAAGACAAAAATGTCTCTCCAGTATGTGCTGGTGCCCATACATCCAGTTGATATGTTGTTGTGAGTGTGTGTGACAGAACGAGGTTCAGCCACAAAAAGTGAAGCCATACAGACTTTATGGGCCGTGCAATGGCCCTGCTGTCAGCACTAATGGAAAACTGTAGCACTGCGACCTGAGAGGAGGAAAGGAAGTGGTTCACAGGGTGGAGGCCGCTGTCCAGTGGCTGTCACATGCATCACTCTGGATCAGTCACATGCAGCTTGTGGATGTGCTATAAACCAGCAGGATAGTAGTGTTTTCTGAGGGTCTAAGACAGTGTTTGGTTTGTGGTTGGGTTGGTGGTGGTTGGAGAAATTTGAACTTGTTAATAATGATATTTAGAGTTTAGGTTTTCCTGACATTGTTTTACCATCATCTCTACAATATTTATTAATATAAATCTGGTTGCATTATTATCAAAAATCTGTTAAATTCTCTCAAGTAACATATTTGTGATTTAATGAAAATATATTTAAATAACCCATACACAGATGGAGTATCAGCATGTCATGCCACCATTATTAATCCATAGAAAATATCACTAACGGGTCCTAACAGTTCTAGTCAGGAGACCACACAACATGACCTTTCAGACATTAACTTCTGTCAGCAGCCTGGAGGATCCAACCTTCTGAAGAAGATCAACACTAGTAATGAGAGGAGGGTTTGCAGATACCTGTCACGGATTTAACGAGAATGGACGCGGGCAGAGATCCACACTACCAAGGCTGGTGGAAAGAGTAGTTTTATTGGTTAGTGAGCGAGTAATGGCAGAGGGGGTGAAAAGAGTCAGGGGGCTGGTGGAGTGGGGGACGTAGGACGCCGACGATCCGGGGGGCCAAGGTGGTCGGAGGGCCAGACGGCAGCTCACGTCCAGACAGGGTTCCAGGAGGGAAGCCAGTGAGGGGATATGATCTGTGGAACGCTGGAGGTGAGACGCAGCCGGGGTGCTGCTGGGGTTTCTGGGTAGGTCGGGGAAAGCCAGTCGGGGATCCAGGGAGGGGGTCCAGGCAGAATGGGGGATCCAGCGGGGGGAATAACCAGTGCTGAATGGTTCGGGAGGACAGAAGAGGAGTGGGAGAGAGGAGCATGGGAGGGAGAGGAAGAGAGGAACCAGATGGGAAAAGGGATATTTGGGCTGTCAGGTGGGAAGGACGGGGGTGAGAAGGGAGCTCTGACAATACCAGGAGATGAAATACCAGTTTCCAAAACCAGAGTATACCAAGAGCATGCTTGCTGTTTTCTTCAACATGCACTGCGAATTTGTTTCCAAAGGACATACTGTTAAGGCAGGTTTCTGGTGTATCTCCTTCGGTTTTTGAGGGAGAATATTTGGAGAAAACGAGCTTAACTGTAAATGGGTGTTCCAATGCACTGTGTGCCTGGATGGGATCTTTGGCCACAAAAACAAAACTGTCAGTCTTCCTCCTCCTCCCCAACATGCTATTTAATTTGAAGGATCATCATTTTGACACAGTTTCAGAGATTCATTGGCAATTGCAGATGGTTGACATGTTTACATAACAAGATTTTCACATGCTAATCCAAGCACTGAAGAAACGATGGGTGCTGCATTTCACTGTCAAAGGACACTATATTCAGCAGCAGCGATGGGCATCTGGGGAAGTTCTACCATGTCTAGCACCAGGATGATCAATATGGATCTTTTGCTTTCTGTGGGTTGCAGGGTTGGACCTCCGTGGATCAGGTTTGTTCCAGGAAATCTCACTGGTTTCAGCAAGCTGATAAAATTTAGATCGAAGGTGCTTGAAGGTAAAGTCACTTCCTTGGACTCTTGTTGTGTTCCTTGAGCTGTTCCTGAACAGGGGTCTATGTGGTATGTGATTCGCATGAATGCCAGGACCCAAGGTTCCCTAGCAGAACATTGCACTGCAAGCCACCTCCTCCAGGAGTGGAGACCCAAAGCAAAAGACAGATTTTCCTGAACAGCGCCCTGTGTGAATGTACACTACCTTTTAGAAGTCTGTGGCCACCCAGACAAAAACTCACGCTTTTATTCATGTGCTAACATAACTGCACTAGGGTTTTCTAATCATCACTGAGCCTTTCAACACCATTAGCTGACACAATGTAGCATTAGAACACAGGAGTGATGGTTGCTGGAAATGTTCCTCTGTACCCCTATGGAGATATTCCATTAAAAATCAATCGTTTCCAACTAGAATCGTCACTTAGCACATTAACATCATCTACACTGGATTTATCATTCATTTAATGTTATCTTCATTTAAAAAATATTTTCTTTCAAAATAAAGACATTTTTAAGACCCTAAACTTTTGAATGAAAGTGTATTTAAGCTTGCCAACATTTGTGTTTAGGACTATGAGAACATCTTCCATGATTCTGATAGCATTTTGTTCTCTTGTGAGTTCTTTGTTTACATAAAATAGCTCAGTGGAGTTGTTGAAAACTGTAAATCCGTGGAGGAGGAAGGATGGGTTAGCAAAATATGCAGCTCATGTACCCTCAGGTGTAACTAGATCTGTCACTAGATTTTCATCAAGGAAACTTAGCTCAGTTTTCGGTTAATTTAATTAATACAGTTTGCTACGAGATTATAAACACCAGGAAATCACATTATTCATTTTCGTTGAAGAACCTCTGATTTATGTCTGAGGGTTTATGTAAAGGATAGTTTCTCCTGTGTACAGAACTCATAATGAACCACGACAAAGCGTTTTCAGCACTGAAATCCTAAAGTCAGCCTTTTACATCATCCAGTGTGTCAGTTGTTCAGCATTGCCTCAGTTCTGTTTATTTCTTACTGTCACTCCATGCATAACAAAACCCAATCATAATTCCAATTTATAATATAAAGATTCAAATACATATTTATGAGTTTGTCATTGTTTAGTAATATGTGATTTAACCACAAAGCAAATATTTGAATGAACAGCAAATATAAATTACTCATGAATAAATTCACAGATATTTCTGAAAAAACATTGTTTCACAGCAACCTGACAAATCAGAGTGACCATAGAGAATGTGATGGTTGTACAGGGTGACACAAAAAAAAGGGAACTTTTTAACAATCCAATAAAACCAAGAGTGATGGAAGAAATATATTTTATTCATAGTAACTGAAACCTTAAAACGTGCCATTTAAGAAACAATGATGGAATTTAAATTTTTTGCTTTTACGATTTTAAAATGGTTTACGCTATTTCTGTTATGAGATGTGGCTAAATGTTTGCTTGGGTTGCATTTTGATGCTTAATAAAGCTGAAGTAAGCAGTATTTATTTGAAGTCATTGGGTCAAAATGCCATAGTAGGATTTTAGGTTGTAACTTAAGTGGACTGAGAGGAAACTGAGCTTCTCGTCTGTGTGGAATCCAGGCTCTATTATCAGTGTAGATGAACTGCTATTGACCCGGTAAAGGAGGACAATTAAAGTTTGTTCATGCAATGGACATTTATTTTCATTCTGTGCCTTCATGGCCATGTGCATGTGGTGCATTTAAGTGAAACTATCAAACACTGTTACTATCCCTCTCATTCAACCAGACTTTATTTATTCAGCACTCTTCATACAAATGAAATGTAACACAAAATGCTTTACAGATGAAAGGAATAAAAATACAATAAAACAGTGTCATGTGATACATGAAGGAGGCAAACATACAGGGATGAAGGAATTCAGGAAACACGATCTTAATAACATGTGCAATAAGGAAAAACTAGATGAGATCAAATTAAATGAAATGGTATGAAAAACATTAAAAAATATACACTACCATTCAACAATTTGGGGTCACCCAGATAAAAACTCACACTTTTATCCATGTGCTAACATAACTGCACAAGGGTTTTCTAATCATCAGTGAGCCTTTCAACACTATTAGCTAACACAATGTAGCATTAGAACACAGGAGTGATGGTTGCTGGAAATGTTCCTCTGTACCCCTATGGAGATATTCCATTAAAAATCAGCCGTTTCCAGCTAGAATAGTCATTTACCACATTAACAATGTCTACACTGGATTTATCATTCATTTAATGTCATTTTCATTGGAAAAAAAAAATTCTCTCAGAAATAAAACATTTTTAAGTGACTCTAAACTTTTGAACGGTAATGTAAATTTATTTTTAGATTTTTTTTTTATTTTTAGCCTTTATTGTATGGGACAGTGGCGAGAGACAGGACAGTAGGGAGAGGACCTGCAGCAATCCATGGACTGGATTCAAACCCATGACCGCCGTGTGGGGACTATAACCTCTGTTAGTGGGTCAATGGATCAACCAGCTGAGTCACAGGGATGCCCACCCAAAATACACATACATTATTGAAATATGAATGAACGGGTGAAGGGCAAAATAGAAATCAAAACTCATAATAAACAAAATCGGAAAATATAAAGTGAAGTAATAAACATTGCACTGAACAGAGTAAAATGTGCAAATATCGTTCAGACTTCAGACTACTTAGCAAAATGAGTACAAAAAGACTTAAAACTGATGATTTAGGCTATAAATTAATGAGGAAAACGTTCCATGTGATGAAGTAGTGCCGTTTGATCCCACACCTTAATAGACCCCTTTCACATGACGTATGCATACTTAATTAGGCATCTGCGCGCACAGACCCGGTTCAAAACAAAGCCTGTTTACATGGCCAAGGCGTGATATTGCAAGCACATATTACGCTAAATATGCCTTCTTGTTGTGCTGTCGGCTGTCAGAATCGTAGTAAAGCAGATGATATGGCAGCTGTGAGAGCGACCAGGTGGAACTTGCTTTGTTACCACGGCTAAACGTTTGGTTTGCTCAATACTGATTTCCGCGTTCTCCAGAGCAGTCGTTACGTTGATATCACAGTTCCTGCTGATATACCAGAGAAGCCCTGAGCCCGTTAGCAGGACAGTGCAGTATGTCAAAGTAGTGCCCGATAACGCATTGAAGGATTACTTTAATACCCAACATGCTGAACCAGGCCAGCAGCAACAGGACAGCACACCATCTGCTGCATCCAAACAGCAAGAGGCCGTATCCGGCAGGCAACAGGAGGTGGCTGTCGGCGGCGGCAGCCCCAAACAACAGCCGCCACAGTCTTCTCAAAGCAAGCCCATTGATGCGGCCAAAGCCGAGACGTGCAATTTCCGAAACGTGATCTTTCTGTTCTTGTTCAGGGAACTCCGAGACACCCCAGTCGTCAGACACTGGCTCACCCATTAAATTAAAGTGGAATGTGGAGGAGCTCCTGCACCGGGTCTGCGCCCGAATACCCTGTGTTAGTAAACACTGCAAGGGGTCTATAAAATCAGTCTTCTCTCACCAACCAGAGAAGGCGCCCCCTGCTGGTTAGTAGAAAAAAGTATGTTTAGGGCATTTCTGTGCTGGCTTCATTTTTCAGACTCTGTCCTGTGAATCTGTTGTTTTTCCACCAGGGGCAGTGTGTTACTTTAACACACATTTCCTACCAACACTAAGGATTTCTAAAGTACAGGAGATGTTTGACTGAATCATAATAACAGAGGAGGAAAAAGACCGGAGAAGATGAACAGACGAAGCAACAGATCGATGGAAAAACATTTCCTGTGGAAGACCTTGGATTCAACCGGAACCCAACACAAAATGAAATATATACCAGCAAACATCCACACTTCCTCGCCCTCCTGTCGGCCCTCTCAGCAGTAAGAATGGTTTTGTGGATTCGAGTGGACGTAAATTCCATTGTGATGAATAGCAGCATTGATTGGGGCCATCGTTACCATTCTTCTTTATGGTTCCAATCATTTATTCTTATTTGGAATGAGAGAAGGCCTGCCTCCACTAAACACTACTATCCTTCTGCATTTACTGCATCAGAGACGGTGTACACAAAGCATTCATTCATTCATTCACTCAGACATCCAGTATGTGAATGCTTCTTTTTCCTGCATGCTTTTCTTTCTTCTTCAACAACTGTGCACTCTCGGATGTAAGTGGGTGCTATTATGTCATTTACAAAAGTCTTATCTCCTCATGCTGGGTCTTATTCTCCATTTTATCTTCTATCTTCCTGTTTGCTTTCTTTCTGTTCAGGGTCCATGTTTTCTGTAATATGTAATTTGTGCTGCGTTTTGTTCATTCGCTCATTAGTGCGGTATTTAAATGAATTTTGAGAAAGCTGAAAAAGTAAAATGTGAACAAATATTCGTATTGATGTACTGCTGCTCAAGGACACACAGAGAGATGATTGGTTACATTTTATTGCATTTAACCCTTTAAGCTTCAGTCAATTCCAGCCGTTTTCAGTACAAAAAATCGCTAATATTCTATTTTTAAATAAAAAAATTACGAAAAATACGGGGAATATTGGACGCACATCGCGAGGTGCATTTCCTTGAAAACGACTGATTCGTGGATTTTATACCGACTTCAGGACATGTTTTGGATAAAATAGTTTACTGGCTTGTGTTGTCTGGATGTAAAAGGTTGGATTATGGCCGTTTTTTGTGGAATCTTTTTTTCTGTGTGTAATAATAAACCCGGAAATATGAGTTGCGCTGTGTGCGTTGAAGCCGTGTATAGAGAACGGATGGATGAATATTCGTTTTTGTCGGACAAATGTGTTTTTTTCACCCGCTGTGGTAATCGCATCTGAAAGTGGTTTATACCGGCGGATTCATGAGAATCTAAGCTTTCCATCGGCGTATAGTGTTTGTATAATCGCGTTTGCAGCCTTCGGACATTCTTGAAATTCCTATGCAAATTAGTAAGTGTACCACCGGCGGGACACTGAAGCGCACTGAAGCGCAAAGGGTTAACCAAAACATCAGCTTTCCCACTTCAGCCATTAAACATTTTTCTAAGTTTTTTTTATGCTCAAATTAAAAACGCACCACTGCATCTGCTAAAAAAGTCACTGCAGTTTCTTCTTTCTTTTTTCAGGGATGTGATTTTTCCGCGAATTCGCGGAATTCCACTTTTTTTCAGGGATGGGAATTTACCGCGGATCCGCGGATTTCCGCGGATTTCATTTATTTGAACGCCGATTTCATTTATTTGAACGCCGATTTCACAAGTTTGAACACTTTATTGTCGCTGATACTCCCGCGCGATGGTAACGACGTTAACGATAGCTTGTTAACGACGATTGTAAACGGCCCAGCGATTGGAAGTCGCTGTGCCGCCGCCGCACCCCCACCCCCGTCAACAACTTTCCGCTAAAATCAGAACTTGCTGATCCCATCCCTGTTTTTTGCTCTGTTATGTCTGTGTCAGGGTCTGGGTTTAACTTACAGTATATCGCTGATTTCAACTTTTTGTTGCATCATCTTTTGTTGTGTGCTTTGACAGACAATTAAACGTGAATCTTTTTGGCTAAACTGTGTAATGTTTAACCCATGAACACTCGGCAGCCTCCGTGTGAGAACGCAGATCCTTCTGGTTTATATAGTGTGAATCATTTTAAGATAGAAAAAAACTGCCCTGCCGAAAAAGTCACACTCTAATATTTCATTGGACTGCATTTAGCTTTGAGTACGGCACTCATTCACTGTGACATTGTTTCTATAAGCTTCTACAGTGTCACAGTATTTATTTCTGTCCAGAGATGCATCAATATTTCACCAAGATCTTCTATTATGATGGGAGAGTCGGACCACTGCACAAAGTCTTCTCCAGAACTTCCCAAAGATTCTCAGTGGTTCTGAGGTCTGGACTCTGTGGAGGACAATCCATTTCATGCTCCCTCATCCACTCATTCTCAATGTGAGCCCCATGAATCCTGGCATCATCATCTTGGAACATATCCTACCATCAGGAAAGAAAAACTCCACTGATGGAAAGACCTGGTCATTCAGTATCTTCAGGTATCAGTTGACCTCATTCTTTGGGAACGTAACGTTGCTGAACCTGACCAACCCCAGATCATAACCCTAACCCCCACAGGCTGGTAGACACTAGCCATGATGAGTGCACCACTTCATCTGCCTTTGTTCTTACCCTGATGCCCCCATCACTGTGGAAAAGGGTAAATCTGGACTCATCAGACCACATGACCTTCTTCCATTGCTCCAGAATCCAATCTTTATGCTTCATAGCAAACTGAAGCCTTTTTCTGATCAGCCTGATCGATCAGTGGTTTTCTTAGAGCTACAGCTGTTTAGTCCCAATCCTTTGAGTTCCCTTTATGTGGAAATGTTCTTACTTTAGTTCCTTACTTTTAACATAGCTGTTAGTTCTGCTGTTGATTTCCTACGATCATCTAAGAGTTTGTTCAACATGTGTTTCTGAACGTGATGTTTCACCACTATCCTTCAGGTTTTAATAATGTGTTGGATGGTTCTTCACCCAATTTTAGTCATTTCATCTCCTTAGTTGTTTTCTTTGCTTGAGACAGGTCAATAATTTGACCCTTCTTAGGCAGATTAACATCCTCTCCATGACCACAGGATACGTCTGCCAACATGGTTGTTTAAGAAATGAGAAGCTCCTCCCTGCATCAGTTAGGGTTAAATAAGTTGTTGTCATCACTGCAGTAACATCCCAGCTAGTAAAAGTGAAACTGTAAGGACTGTCCATCTGAAATATCTACATTGCAGATTTCACTTAAGAACAAAGAATGATGTAGCATAAGGTCACTGAATGTCAGGGTGGATGGATAGGTCAGTGTCGTCACCTAAATAGAATTAAACCTTAACCTTGAGAGGATTTACAAAAAGAATAATTTTGTCTGAGGAATGAACAAGTTTTTTAATCCTGATAGGGTAAGAAAATGGTTTGGAAGGAAGAGACAAAGGACCATTTAGTTGCTATGTTTGGGTAAGGGCTTTAAAAATTAACACGTTGACGCAGATTAATCCATAACCATGATTAATCAGATAAAAAAAATATAAGCAATTAATGCATCTGCAGCACAGAATGACTTAAAATCCCTGAAACATCTCTGGCATCTCAGGCAGCTTGTCCAAGTAGACTCCAAGTAGCTCCAGGCGACTCAAAATGGAAGACACTAAACCAGGGATCACTAACTTCTGGACCGTGGTCTGGATCCAGACCCAGATGCCGTCTTATATGGACCTGGACCGGTAATCAGTAAATTGTAACTGAATTTTAAATTTGACAGGTTGCTTCTATCGTCCCAGCGCCGCTTTTCCAGTGTTTCCATTGGTTATCAGCTCAGAAACACACAGATCAATTGTGTCTGAGTTCAAACATTCCATTACATGTAGACTAATAATAGTCATAGTTTACCTCAAATATATCACACTAATTCAAGTTTGACATTATGATTTTCTGGACCTTTGCGTGAAGAAATTTTCTCTGACTGGACCTCTTTGAATTTTAGTTGAATACCCTGTACTAAACCGCACGTTGTCCCTCTCAGTGGGGAATTTGAATACAACAAAAAACAACAACACCCAAGACGGAGCAGTCCACCAACTACAGTAATATGAACACTCTGCAGGAAGAGGTTTTCTTTCCACTGAAGCACAGGTGTTTAATAAACATGTTAGTGCATATATATCCCCTTGTTTCTGGAATCTGTTTGCTCATGCAAAGTAAAACGCAATTAATATAAATTAAAAATGAATGACATTTAATCATGATTAATTGAAATTTATCCACAGGAAGCCTGTGATTAATTAAAATTTTAATCAATTGACGCGCTAGTTTGGATATGAAGCTGCTTCAGTGTAGTGCTGAGCCATCACAACCTCAGTTCTTAACACTATAAGCCTGATGCTATTTTCAAGGTCATTTCACTATCTTTACTCTTAAGTTCTTACCTTGATCATATTCACAGCTAGTCATACATACAGTGTCATGTTTTTAGGATGATCCAGACTAAACAGAGCTTCTTGCAGATCCTAGGAACTTAATTAAAAAGACTTTCTGTTTGTAATTACAGAAAACCCGAACTGTAGTTCATCCTGAAAACCTGAATATGAAGTTGACTCATCAAAAACTCATCCGAGACTCATCAGCTCAGCATTAAATACTGTATGCTGACCATAAGCATGTGGAAATCTTTGGCAGCAGCTTCCTTTAAGAGACAGTTGAGCTGAAGCTAATCATTCCCTGTGATCATTAAATGACGTCATCATACAACTTCCTGCCTTTTGATCCTTTACCAGTTTTTGTACATTCCTGCACATAAATTCTCTCAGTGCCTCCAAAACCTCTCAGTTCTCTTCTGTGGATTCTTAGTAAACGATTTAACTGATCAGGTCAGTTTCTTCTGCCTTTCCAGCCCCGCTGTGTTTATTCCCTCCCAGTCTGAAGTCCAGCCTCAGTGAGAGCATAGCCAGAAGGCATATCACTGCTATTTACGGAGGACGAAAGACTCAGCAGCTGTCTTCGTCTGTATCCACCAAATTCCTTTATCGCTTTGAGGATTCACACTGACAACCTTTTTGATCATGAGCTCCCTGCAGAGCACCTGAAGTACGTTTTTGAAGCTCCCAGGGTCACAGCACAAGTGAGTCACACACACTGAACACACCAGGCATTTCAAAAGGAAACTTTGATTTGATTTTGGTTAAATACTTGATCTGTAATGACTTTTCTGAAATAAAAATGTTCCGTGTAAAAGCCAACAGAGCATTTAATGTAGTTTGTGTTTTGCTCTTGTAGAACATCGTTGGATAAAATTACCTATAAGGTCCACTGTTTTGTAAAGGAAAGGTTTTAAGCAAATGCTCGAAGAACCTTTTGGGAATATCTTGACAATGTTTTAATCTCCAGAGGAGGCTGTCAGGAATACATCCATCCATCCATCCATCCATTCTCTGTACACCGCTTTATCCTCACTGGGGTCGCAGGGGGTGCTGGAGCCTATCCCAGCTGACTCGAGTGAAGGCAGGGGACACCCTGGACAGGTCACCAGTCTGTCACAGGGCTACATATACAGACAAACAATCACACTCACATTCACACCTACGGACAACCATTTCATTTTTTGGGGGGGCAATAAACAGTAAAATTTCAGAGAGTAATTCCTGGGGGGGCATGAAAAGAAATTGCTCTCTCCCTCTCTCTCTCCTGCTCCTTTGGAACTTGCCTTGCAAAGTTGAGCCCTCAGCATGTTATTAAAAGTAACAATAGCAGTTTTAGCATTGTTCTGTCTTAGTGCATATTCTAACTGCATACAGGTTTTTCTATGTTCAATCAGCAAAATCAATAATGTTAATAGGTGGAAGGTGGAAATGATACACTTTTATGACCACATCTAACAGAATTTCTTTGCACCCTGCTCTAATTTCCACTTTAGTCCATCAAAGTTACTTTCACAAGAAAGTGAAGCTCAAAATAAGTTCCAAAACTATAGAGGAAATACCATCAAGAATAATCCAATAACTACTGGACTAACTACTAGACTACAAAAAATAATAAAAATCTTCAAAATCTGGATATCTCTACAGAAACAAACCTAATGTCAGTTACATATAAATTGGGCTTATATTTGACATTAATATCCTGACAGACGTTTTTGAAAATCCTGTCCTCTATATTTCCTCCCCTCTTTTCCCTCATCTATTTTCCTCTCTGTCCTCCCCTGTCTCTCTGTCACCTCTGTCACTGTCGCTATTCTACATACTCGTTTGAGCCTGTTAAAGGCATTAGAGGAGATTTAATTTCCCACAACTTTGAACGTAGCATGCGCATGCGCACATACAACCTCTCCCTCACCCCCCTCTAACCTCCCCCCTCTTAACATTTACGAAGAAACGCCCCCCTCCAGAAACTTGCGTAGCACTCGTGAAGTTGTCTTTTACGGCTGGGTCCCCCTGGATCTTTATCTGCCATTATGTAAAAAAGATGAGCAGAACAAGTCGCCAACTAACTACGAAGCTATACCAAAGCAACACATACAGAAAACACGTAAGTCCAAGGCGTACGTAATCTACGTAACTAGGCCTGAGCCGGAAGATTTTTGATTGATAGGAAAGGGAGCAAACCAAACGCCTCGGTCCGAGCGCTTTGATTGGCTGATGTTTTTCAGGTCCTGCCATGTCCACAGTTATTTTTTTTTTATTTTTTATTTTTTTAGAAACCATACATACAAGTCCACTAAAGGTCAGTATATTCATGTTATGTGAATCAGACAAATTAAACAAACAAACAAAAAAAGCCTCCTCCATAATGCCTTTAACGATCATAAGCTAGGCTATTTCCTTACCGGTGTGCTGATTTAAAAAAAAAAAAAAAAAACTTTTACAGATTACCAAAATTTCTCATCCCTTGAAAGATCATCATGTGCTGTTGACACACGAAGCTTCCAGTGTTGTGCTGAGATCTGCATGTCTTGGCCCAAAAAACTGGGGATGTGAATCTCGGCAGATCCAGAATGTGTCCTGCTAATAAAATGCATCCCCCTGTTAACTATTATGGACATTTTCAGATCAAATGATGCAGAACACACCAGAGATCGGTGCCTTTTAACCAAACTGTGTGAAAAATAGAGGATGCAAATCTCGGCAAATCCAGAATGTGTCCTGCCGAATAATGCATCCCCCTCTTTACTATTAATGAATAAGGTTCGGGCATATTTTTCAACAAGAAATCCAAGTTTTCATATGCTGTGTACTTCGAGTGTTTTGTAGTTACAGCTAAACCCGACAAAACGTATCTTTTCATTATCAAGAACTACTGTGCCGTAGAAAACAGTTTGGCGTTTCAAAGTTTCTGTTTTAGCGGAGAATGCAGATCTTGGCACCTCAACATCTGTAGCCCAGCACGCTGAAAAAGCGTGTGGACTAAACCAACTGAGGAATGGGGGGGGGGGGTCGTCATAATCTTTCAACAATTAAAAATAATAAGTTTTACTTTTATAATTTGCAGTGCTTGTGTTGTCCCATCCATCCATTCTCTATACACCGCTTTATCCTCACTAGGGTCATGGGGGTGCTGGAGTCTATCCCAGCTGACTCGGGTGAAGGCAGGGGACACCCTGGACAGGTCACCAGTCTGTCACAGGGCTACATATACAGACACACAATCACACTCACATTCACACCTACGGGCAATTTAGAGTCACCAATTAATCTCAGCATATTTTTGGACTGTGGGAGGAAGCCGGAGTACCCGGAGAAAACCCACGCATGCACAGAGAGAACATGCAAAGTCCATGCAGAAAGATCCCAGGCTCAGGCTGGGATTTGAACCGGGGATCTTCTTTTGTGTGTGCATCTTATACTGCGGTTGACATGTGGTGGTTAATTGCTGCTGGTTGTGCATATTTGGTAGTCACCTGTATATGGGTTCTCAGATTTGTATTTGACGTCTTTGAAGTTGACAGAAACTTCGCCTTGGACACAGTAGACATCTGAAAACAACTTTTCTCTGTTTTTTCAAAAAACCCATATAACTATTTAGGTAGGGCCACGGTGACTCTGACTCCTTCGGTTGCTCCTTGTCTTCTCCCTCCTTCTCTGCCATCTCTCAGTGAACTGAAGCGTGTGTGTGTGTGTGTGTGTGTGTGTGTGTGTGTGTGTGTGTGTGTGTGTGTGTGTGTGTGTGTGTGTGTGTGTGTGTGTGTGTGTCCAGTGAGTCACAGGAAGGGATTGTTGAATGACGACATCAACAGTTCCTCCGCTTCTATTGGTCGACACAGACATGTCGGCGTTTGGAGAGGATGTCACTGTCTGATCCTTAAAAGTGTGAGATTACACTGCAGCAGAGCAGAAAGCTCCGCTTCAAGCAGTTCAACATTCATCGTTTTTAATGTAGCTTTTTGCGTTTGCTACCGCGCTACATGACCAAAAGATCAGCTAAGCTGTTGAAACGTTTTTTGATTTTGTAAACAACGACGCTATCACGTCGTTACAGAAAAATGTAGTTAAACCACTAACAACGCTATTTGTAGTGACGTTACTGCCCAACACTGAACACATCATAGGACGTTCTTATATGAAACGTTAATGTGATATCAGAAAAAAGATGCTCTTTAGGCCTCAGATGATAAAACATTCCTTGTGACAAGTTCATGTAACATTCTTCTTGCAATGTTCTGAGGACGTCTTGGGAATGTTGTTGAGGGAATGTTTTTCTAATAAAGTTTTTTCACAGTGCCTTGGTGGTTAGCACTGTCACCTTGCAGCTAGGAGATCCATGGTTTGCATCCCAGCCTTCCTGGGATCTTTCTGCATGGAGTTTGCATGTTCTCCCTGTGCATGCGTGGGTTTTCTCCGGGTTCTCCAGCTTCCTCCCACAGTCCAAAAACATGCTGAGGTTATTTGGTGATTCTAAATTGTCCATAGGTGTGAATGTGAGTGTGATTTTTTTTATTTTTTTTTGTCTCTTTGTGTAGCCTTGTGATAGATTGTTACCTGTCCAGGTGTCCCCAAAGTCAGCTGGGTTGTGTTTGTGATCTGTGACTACAAAGAGCCGGCAAATCTCTTCTGCCATCAGAAGAATCACTGGGTGAGCAGGTTCAACAGACTTCAGATGTCGGTACGTTCCAGGACTAAATGTTGGGAAGTCTGCCAGGACAACTTCCACCTCCTCAGGTAGTGGAGGTGGAAATCTTCTCTGCTGACTTGTATATGTAGGCCAGTATTCGCTGCCATAGAGCAAAAATAATGGCCATTCAGTCTGATAGATATTCAGATAGTTGTTTTCTGTCAAGTAAGGGTTTTTCCACCCCTTCTGGTTCAATGTTCTTTTTTGGCAAATGTGGAGCTTACTTCATGAAATGATAAGAACTTGAAGACAGCCATGCTTAAATTACTTCCACACACTGCTTCCCAGGTGTTTCAGTATCACAGGTACCCTGACATTACTTTGTATCATCATGAAAACATCCATCCATCCGACTGAGGGTGAAGGCAGGAAACACCTGGACAGGTAACAGTCTGTCACAGGGCTACACATAGAGACAAACATTCACACTCACACCTACGGACAATTTAGAATCACCAACAATTAACCTCAACATGTTTCTGGATGGGTTTCTCAGTGGGGTCGTGATCAGCGCTTTTGCCTTGCAGTAAGAAGATCCCCGGTTCAAATCCCGGCCTGGGCCTGGGATCTTTCTGCATGGAGTTTGCATGTTCTCCCTGTGCATGCGTGGGTTTTCACACATGCACAGGGAGAACATGCAAACTCCATGCAGAAAGATCCCAGGAAGGCTGGGACATGAACCAGGCATCTTCTCGCTGTAAGGTGATGGTGATAACCGCCAACCACTGTGCAGCCCACAGATACCGATGATAATCAGAAATTACTCAGTTTTTAAAGGTGGAATCAAAACCTTTACACTGGTATTTATTGATGTTAATTTGGAGAATTGAATGTTGTCATGTATGTAAAATGAAACACTAAAAACATGGTCAGTCTGTAGACTTCCTTAGCTGTTTGTCCTTAGTGCAGAATGTTACATGTTTAACATTACAGAACATACCAGCACTGTGAGCGTTAATATTTTCTCATTTGGTGTTTTTATGATTGTGTTATTTTATTACCTGTTAAGTGTAATTTGTGAGGAGAACCCAGATGTCTCCAAAATGATGGGATTACTAATTGACAGCTGCACCAAAATCCACATGTGAAAACTTCAAAGTTCAGAGACGTATACTGAAGACACACTACTGGAACACACTGAATGGAGGGGATGATCTCTGCAGTACCTGGTGTTGACATCAACCACAGGGGGGCAGTGTCACATCAGATATCTTCCTTCATCGACTCCTACTGTGATGACTGTTAGAAGATGAACTTCCTTTGAACATCAGCTTTAATAAATAATCATTACAGGATCTTTCACCTTCCTTGCGCACACACTAAACTGGGTTTATTTTATAAATTTTATACAATAAACAACATAATCTGCAGCATCATACAGTTTAATCAAACTCTAAGTATTAAAATGCAGTTCAAACTATTCTATGAAACGTGGAGTCAGACGGAAACTGTGTCTCACTAAGCTCTCATTCAGTTTGCTTTCTGTTTGCAAACTCTTCATCTGCTGTTGTTGTTTTGGCTGCAGATTTCTGTGAACCATTGATCAGTGCAGACGGAGGATGTATAAGTCAAGAGAGTTCTGGTTTATCTGTCATCTGAGCACCTTATCTTTGAACATCATTTCAGGGGCTTGTGGTTGAGAAAGAAGTTATAGCAGCGTTTATCCACTGTCCTCCAAATGCTCATTATCAGTATGTTAGTACCGTTTTAATTCCTGAACAGCCTAAAACACACAGCTGAACAAACTGGGTCCAGTTTGTGTCATTTTGTGGTGTTTTGTGCTGTGGCTTGCATTGCGTTGTTTTATGTCTTGTTTATGTCATTATGTGACTTGTTTTTGTTGTTTTGTGCTCTGTTTGTATTTGTGACTGAAGGTTGTGTCCGTCCTGGCTGCTGTTGGGCACCAGCTGTGCGGGTACCATAATTGCTGGGCGGTACCATAATTGCTGGGCGGTACCATAATTGCTGTGCGGGTACCATAATTGCTGGGCGGTACCATAATTGCTGGGCTGTACCATAATTCCTGGGCGGTACCATAATTGCTGGGCTGTACCATGTGTCCTTTATATCCAGGTGTACAGCAGTGGAGCTTTACTGTCTTCTGCTCCTTTCTTGCTCCGGTGGTGGCTGTGGCTCGGCGGCAGCGTTGCTGGGTGCAGTCGTTTCTGTGTTTGGTGTGGCAGCCCAGCGCTTGTGATCGCCGTCGAGGCACGGCGTCTTCTCTCAATACGTGACTGCTCTGCTGTCTTCTCCTTCTCTTTGTTGTGCGTAATTGTGCATAGTGTCACACAATCTCCACTCCTTTCAGCGTGGCCGACATGGCTGGAGTGACACAGTGATCTGCTGGAGTCCTGCTGTGTGCACAATTACCGGCCTGTTCTGGTCGTGTGTTTGAGCCGAATTCTCGTGGCTCACATCCTCCGGTCACCTGGTATGTGTTGATTTGGTTCTCCCAAACAATTAGATTGATTTTATTTAATGAATTTATAGAACTTTAGGTTTATAGCTCTTTTTTTAGCAGCCCGGTGCAACGGTTTGGCCCACTATCACCACTCCGAGCTGCACTGCTGTTTAGGTTCTTTGTTTGTTTTGTTGTACTGCTTTTTGTGTTGTTGTTGTTGTTGTTGTTTTCTGTTTGCTTTGCTGCTTGCTTGGAGTGGACTACGTCCAGAGGCCAATTGTGTCACTGCTGATCCAGAACCTGTATGATGGATTATACCTGGTGACGTGGGCCTAATGTTTAAGGCCTTATGGATTATTTGATTTTCTTTGCTTCTTGAGCTTGCTATTTAGAAATTAATTAAGTAATTTCTTTTGGGCATTTTGGTTTCATTTATTGTATTAGTTTGGTTGAGTTATCTTTTTTAAATCAAGTTTATTTCATTTCATATATTGATTTGATTGGTTGATTAACTGTTATTCTTTTGTTTTTTTTTGCTTTGTTATGTACGTATTTGTTTAAATTCACACCAGTTGCATGTTTTTATTCATCTGTGTTTTGTCTTTGTTGTCAGTGCTGTGGGCTGTCTGCGGCAGTTGATCCCTGGTGGTGGTGTGTTCTTCTTTATATTATGTTGGTTTTTTTTGTCTAGTTCATGTTGTTGTGTCTTATTTTGTCTCTAGTTTGTGTCATTTTGTGGGGTTTCATGTTGTGTGTCATATTGTGCAGGTTTATGTCTCATTTGTGCCATTTTGTGTCTTGTTTGTATTATTTCATGTCAGATTTTTGTCTTTTTTTTTTTTTTTGCCTGTGTCGTTTTGTCTTGTTTGGTGTCTATTTTGTGTCATTTTCAGTTTAGTTTGTGTTCTTTTGTGTGTAGTTTGTGTCTTTTTCGTGTTGTTTTTCATCCAGTTTGCATCATTTTGTGGTCTTCGGTGTTGTGTCTCATAGTGTGTCATTATTATACGTGTAATTTCTGTGTCTTGTTTTTGTTGTTTTATGTCAAATTTTTCTCATTTGTTTTGTCTGTATTGTTTTGTGTCTGATTGTTTTTTTTTAGTTCATGCCTTGTTTGTCACCTTTTGTGTCTTGTGTTATTTTGTGCCTAATTTATGTTGTTCGTGTTCTATTTGTGTTGATTTATGTCTAGTTTGTGTCATCTTGTGTTGTTTTTGTGTCTCATTTTTGCTTGTTTTGTGTTGCTTTCTGTCTTGCTTTTGTCATTTTGCGTTTAGTTTGCATCATTTTGTCAAAAAATTTGTTCAGATGACATCGTCAGCATCAGATTTTACAGTTTCTATGAGTATTTTGTAAAACATTGCGCTGCAGATAGACTCTGACCGTATTAAACAAACATAGGAAGGTCACATATAGATATATTCCAACAAAGGAGTAGTCACTGCTCTTTTTCTTGGTGTTGTCAATCACTTTGATCCAAATGAAATCATCGTTCTCTGTTGTGTCCTAATAACTGCCTGTTTTGTATTTTTTAATTCCAACATATTGTGGTCCTGAGGGACTCTTGTCAGAAGCATCCAGCTATTTGAAGTTTTAATAGATTGAATATTTGCTAAGTTCATGTTTGCCTGGAGCCATAATTTCAAGTAACACACACACATGCACACTAGTCCCAGTGTTGTGTGGAGGGAGGGTCGGTCATTTTAGAGAGTTTAAGAGATTTTAAGGACATTTTAAAACCTTCCTATAATCAGATAAAGTCAGACATACAACATATTTTCATGCAGGAATGGTTTCTGACTGTCACCTTATACTATAGCGTGTCATACAGGATACAACTAAAGAAGTCCTGCAGTTGTTGACATGCAGTCAGTGTGATCAGGACATGCAGGGAGTGTGGGAAAAAGCTCAGACGTAACTATTTCTGAGGCTGCTGGTTATGCAAGGAGAAAGATTTGAGGAGATTTGCAGTTTGTCAGAGCTCCAAAGGTTTGCTTTTGATAAATGTAGAGCATGTCTTTGTAATACAGCTCAGATCACATCAGTGCTGGCGTTAAAGGAAACCTTGGCATTTTGTTTAGCTGAAATTCAGACACATTAAACAAAAAATATGTGTCTGATCCATAGTTTTTAAGCAATGTGAATTGTTCTTGGGGTAAACACTGTCAGGATTTTCATTTTACACGACATGCAAGTTGAAGTAGTTTTCTTATTTCGCACAGACAATGTCTACACCTGAAAAGCCTTGTTGCATTTGAGAATGCATCCAATGGGGCATCATAATAAAATTAGGCATGATGTGTTAATTCCACCACAAGAGATATGTGATGTTATTGAAAATCAGTTAAATAGCCCACATATGTCGGTATCAGAAATTGAGAGTTGGACAATATCGGCATATCGGTTATTGGCAAACAAGCCAATATCTCATTCAGTTTAAATTAAATTCAGTGTAAATGCAGGTGCACGGTGTCGGTAAGTCTGATATCTAACTATACATGTGTTTGAGAGACTTATTTTAACAGTCTAAAACTGTTGCTTTCATCACTTTTAACCAAGTCAATCTCTACCTTGTGGGAATAAATGAAAAAAAAGTCCTCAGGTACAAACCCTCTGTCTGGGTGCCTCTTATGGTGCAGCAGGACTGTGGTCGCTGAGGACATCCTTCTATTAAGGCTGCTGTCCAGAAGTGGAAAGATGCCAAACTCACTGAGCCAGGGGAGTCATAAAGGGTCCTGAGCCTCCTGATGGAAGAAAGGCCTTACCGTCAGGTCCTACCGACAGAGCTCAGACCTTTCTGTGTGCATAAGCTAATACGATAAAAGGCTTGGCAGATGTAAAAGGCCACTGCTGGTTTCACAGAAATTTCTCCAGAGAAACGCTTCCCTCAGAGCGAGCAGGTCAGATAGTCTCTGTAACGTCAGAGCAGCTTTTCCTCCTCTGGTTCAAAAGTCTCGTCTCACACGTTATTCCTGAGCTGCACACCAGGAATGTGTGTGTTCTGTTCCTAAATCAGACTCAGTGTGTGGTCAGTGTTCTTACCGATAATAATAAAGGATATGGACTGCACTGAAACGGTACTGACTGTTTGATTGGCGTTAACGGCCACTACAGAGGGCTTTACCCACCCTGCAATCTACAACAAACTCTGAGTGAAAACTGCTTCAGCATCTTATTATGCTATCAGAAACCCCAGACGTGACTGCTTAGAAACCAGTGCAACAATGCATTTCCTCCACTTTCCTCCATCAGTGATGTGAAGGTGTTTCCTTCCCTGATGAAGCTTTCTGGAGATGCACAAAGCCTGAGGACTTTCTAAAAATCAGCTCTGCCTTCTCTGCATGCTGTTGAACAAAAAGACGGTTGATGGCTGAAGACTGGTTGTCAGGTTTACTTCACTGAGCTTCCAAAAAGAGACGTTTGATCCATCATTTGACTCTTCTTATGAATAAACTTGACCACAAACAAAGGTGGAACATTCTACCTACAATGTTATGAGGACGTTTTGGGAATGTTCTCAAGTAAACACATTAAAGAATGTTTTTCTATAAAACATCCTCACAATGTGGCATGATAGCAAAGGAAGAACAGAAGAACATTCTCAAACCATCCATCCATGCATCCATCCATCCGTCCATCCATCCATCCATCCATCTTCTCGCTGCAAGGCGACGGTACTAACCACTGCAGCATTCAAACTAACTTAAACCAACATTCAAAAATTTTTTCCAGATGTTATCGAGGCCTCAGATGACAGAATGTTCTTTTTAAGTCACACCTGTAATGTGATCTATAAAAACAAAAATGAATTTATAAAATGTTCCCACAGTGTTCCACACATTATGACATACAAAGGAAGAACGTTCTCAGAACAACATTCAGTGTTGAGAAATTTAGAGCATAATGATCTAATCATGTTGTTACCAGACATTTTAAAACATCTTCCCTGCCTTTAAGAAGAATATTCTGGGAACTAAAATAAAACTTTCCACTGAGAACATTAGTAGAACTTTGCAGAATTTTCTCAGAAAAAAATACAACTTTCTGGATGGGATATGTAATCAAAGGTAAATAAAGAAGCGCATGTAATAAGCAAATCTTCTAAGGAAATTTTGACTTGAAAAATCTACTAAATTTAGATAAGACATGTCCAAAGCTGGTTAAATTGAATTAAAACGGGAAATTAAGTCCACAAAAACAGTACATCAGATTCACTGATGGAAACAGAATTTTGGAGATTGATGGCAAGTGGGAACGTATAAAGGAGTAAATATGAAGAAATATCTCTGTTTGTCCTCCTCTTTGGCATCAGTCTCAGCCCTTTTTCTCCTTCTTCTTCTCCTCCTTCTCTGCCTTGTACATGTGTCTGGATGATTTTGGCCTATATTGTCCACATGTCACAGTGTATCGCAGACATTTGACGTACAAATGCACTTTCGGATTTGTCAGTTTGTTTCTCTGGCGGCGTATGGCCGTTTCTAAATATCAAACAGTCAAAGTGCAGAACTCCGGTCATTGAAAAAGAGGCAGACAGAACAAATATTACCCAAAAACACAGTACAAATGACAAGTTTTATTGAATTTGATCAGTTTTCCAGCAAAAAATAAATATAAAATCTAAGCAGTAAAAATGAGCATTAATTAAAGGACTGGAGGCTGTTACTGAGCTGAATTGAAATTATGATGAGAGGCTGAACTATTCAATAAAAAACAAGAAAAGCACTGAGAGAGTGCAGTACTCCTCCAATGATGCTCAGTCCTTGAATCACTTCTGACAGATAATAATGATAATAATAAGAATAATAACAATAATAATCTTTATTTATATAGCACTTTTCATACATCAGTTGTAGCACAAAGTGCTTTACAAACAGACAAATAATTAAAATCAAATGAAAGAAATTAAGACCCAAATCCACCCCACCCAGCCCCGAACCCACCCACCCCGCAATCCATACACTGTATTGTTTAAAAGCAACATAAATAAAAGACAAAAATAAATCAGGGACATTGTTATACCCAGTACTTACTGAAGAAACGCCATCTTAAAGGTTTAAAATAGGTAAAAACTGGAGGTTAGTTTAAAGTGTAAAATAAATAAATAAATAAATAAAAATAAATGAATAAAATAAAAGGTAAAAGGTAATTCAAGTCCCAACAGGTCCTCAGCGGTGGATTTGTAATGCGATGACAATTATGTGATCCTCAGCAGCTGATGTAGTGTTCACTTGTTGTCATGGTTACAGTGACACCATGCCGCTATCTAGCAATGATGCAGAAGTCTTTAACAAGTCCATGGATCCATACTATAATCCACATCACTGCCAAAATCTAATCACTTGATCCTTGTGTCATTTCTGACCTTCCCTGAAAATTTCATTCAAATTCATTTTTTCAATAATGTAGCTAAAAGACAGACAGACGGACAGACAGACACAGGGGCGCCGAAAAGGGGGGGGGGCATCATTAACAGGGACCCAGAAAGGCCCCTGATAAAATTATAATACTGACAAAATGAATATGGCACTATCTTGTTAATTTATAATCACAAATAAATATTATTTACAATGCGCTGGTAACACTAAGTTTATTTGTTTTGGAAACATTTCTCAAGGGCCCCCCCCTCCCTTTTTACGGAAAATGGTTCAGTCCTACTGAATCAACTGAACTGCTGCGTGCTGCAGTGCTTCAGTCAGACTGAGTAGGGTGACAGTATGCCTCAGAAGTCAGGTAGTGAGAAACAAAAAGAAAAAATATAAAGCAGGAGAGAGAGGCCAAGGGCCGGCAATATGTTACCCAGTTTTTCAAAAAACAAGGTGGGTTTGGTTCATGTGGTGGAAAGTTCTGGAACATTAGCCTGTTGTTGTTTCTACTCTATCTTAACTGATTTTTAAGCTAGCTCACTTTTCTCTCCATATTAGCTCATATTTTGAAGAAAACTCTGGAATTTTATATTTCACTGTTCACATTTAGCAAGCTGCCCATATTTAATCAGCCCCCCCCCCCCCCCCCCCCCGTATCAAAATGATGCATGTTTGAACAGACACGTCAAGTGCAGCAGCAGCAGCAGCAGCAGCAGCAGCTGTCTATGAGGCCAGTGAGCCCCCTACCCCTGAACAAGCCTCAGTACCCACAACTGAGGAAGGAGGTGAGCAACTGCAGCCGCCAGAAGAAAAGGTGAAGATTCCATGATGAGACCTCTGAAGAGGAGAGGTCTCAGGAGAGTGCAGAAACTGTGTTTCGGAACACTGTTATTTACTGCTATGGACAGGATCATAAGTGACTTGGGAACTAGGTTACAGACCACAGCAAATATTGTAAATTAATTTTCTGCTGTTCTGAAAGTTGGGCAGATTAGTGAGGACAAAATCTCTTCTCTGTGCCAACCATTGATCACAAAGTATTCTGGTGATCTTACACCTGATTTTAAAAATGAAGTAGGACACCTTAACAGTGTATACGCTTCCAATTTCCTCCCGAACTTGTCCCCTCTTGAACTCCTGAATGCTATTTGTAAGCTGCAGCTCAAAGCATCTTTGGAGAAGTGTGTATTGCTTTGCGTATATTTTGCACACTGCCAGTTAGTGTTGCAGGTGGTGAGAGAGCTTTCAGCAAGCTAAAAATGATAAAAAACTACTTTAGGTCCAAAATGTCACAGGAAAGGCTCTGCAGTCTTGCCATGCTGTTCATCGAAAGTCAGTTGGCTAGAAAGCTGGACTTCAAAGACCTGATCAATGATTTTGCTACTGAGAAGGCTCTGCGTTGGGCTCTTGGTTAGAAAGGTTGAGCAAGGCCCAGTTGTAAATATGTATTGTAAATATGTGTGCAAGAGGAAGCTTGGCTGAGCAAGGTTGTATCTGGCCTGTTATGTTTTTTCTTTATGAATGGACCTACTTTGTTTACTTAGTTTAACGTCTCCAGCTGATTTTATTATTGTGCTTGTTGTAAGATTCTATAGATGGTGATGAGAAATCATAAAAGGCAGTTGGCTTTTTGTATTTTATTTATTTATTTTATTTTTTATTTTATCTGTTTCTTCAAAGATCATAATTACAATTTATTTAATGGAAGAGATTATTTTATGTTCAAGTTTTGAATTATTCAGGTATGTAATTTAATTTGGGGAAATTTTATGCTGAAGAATGAGAATCAGTCTTGCAGTAAATAAATGAAACATTGTATTCAGAGTATTCAGAGTGTTCAATGCTTCCCCTACCAAGTAACTGTCACATTGTCCTTTTCACAAATATGGGAAATAATAGTCAAAAATATCATTAAAATGCACAGTTTTATGTAAACGGCACAAAATATTTTCGCCGGCCTTATGTCCGGTGCTACAGGGGCCCGGTAAAATTTCTTTTCATGGGGCCCAAACTCCCTGGTGGCTCCCCTGGACAGACGTATGCCGATCATCACATAACTCCGCTGCGTTCCTTGGTCCTTGGCGGAATAATAACAAATATCTCATTTTCACAGAAGTTGAAAACGCTCCACTGGATCACAGTTGATGTGAGAGATTGTTCAATTCTGGCATCACTGAGCTGCAAAAACGATTTGTTTTCTCTGAAGTCAGTGCTGTAGCTGAAGAACATCTTCAAAAGTTGTTTATTTTTTGCCAGTGTATTTTCCATTGAAATTAAGGGAGTGACCAGTCAGCCATTTTCTCTCTGATGCCGTTCCAACAGGACCAGTCTGCAGTGCTACTGCTGGAGCTTTCAGAGTCTGCTGGGATTTATTTGTTCTTTCTAAACAGGTGACTCAGTGCTGAGGAGTCTTCCCCTACAGGTCCGGGGTTTGAACGTTGCCTCGGTTCTTCTGCTTTGATGTTCTCTGCTCGAGATTCTCCAAGTTTCTGGACTCTGAAGAGCTGCTGTCACATGCTCACTTGGCCTGATATAACAGTGATTAATGTGATACAGCATTTAAAGGCAGGACAGTAACGACGTGTTTGGTAATGTTTGAGTTGAGCTACAACCGTATCTGACTTCCATATGATGAGCTACAGTCTGACATAGAAATGTGTGATTTGTGTATTGTCCTGGAAGAACAGCAGATAGCTTAAAGATTCCCTTCTCTATTATCTTTGATTGCTTCAAACATTTGACTTTTGAAAATGATGTAGGGTTTATAGTATACAGTTATGTCTTAAATTGGGAGTTACACCCCTTATTGTGGCCATTTTCAAATATCCTCATACATACCCTGTAGTTTATAATTTACCTCAAGTATCTTTTTCTGTGGGTTACTTTGTGGATCAGTGGTTAGCACTGTCGCCTTACAGCTAGAAGATCCCTGGTTCATGTCCCGGCCTTCCTGGGATCTTTCTGCAGGGAGTTTCCATGTTCTCTCTGCTGGCTTTTCTCCAGGTTCTCCAGCTTCCTCCCACAGTCCAGAAACATGCTGAGGTCAATTAGTGATTCTAAATTGTCTGTAGGTATGAATGTAAGTGTGATTGTTTGTCTCTATGTGTAGCTCTGTGATAGACTGTTACCTGTCCAGGTGTTCCCTGTCTTCACCCTCAGTCAGCTGGGATAGACTCCAACCCCCCATGACTCTCATGAGGATTAGCAACAAGCCCTCAAACTCATACGACCACACAGGTCGTATGTACGTGTCCCCGAAATACGACCCATGAGAGCGTATTTAGGTTAGCGTCCCTACGGGAGACAGGAAGGCATTACGGGATTTAATTCGCGAAACAGCTTTTCCCTCACTTTCGCAAGACCAGTTTAGGGTTATGGTTAGGGTTAGTGTTAGTGTTAGGTCAATGTTTGTTCATGGTGACGTTTCAGCTGAGACACCGGAGTGTCGATATTTACTCAACCGCTAGTCGGTCGTAATAAGGGCGTGTAGAGACGACCTATGTGGTCGTTTTGTCAAGGAGGACAGTCTCGGATTAGTGGTGTACAGGTAATGCATGGATGGATCTTTTTCTGTTTCATGTTCTGTGAAAAATTATTTACATCAACACTTAAATGGTCACTATGATTGGCCAATATTATCTGACTGATTTCCCACTCAGGCTCTTAGACTTGCTGATCTGCCACCACTATTGTTCATACAATCTACTTTTTCTAGAGAGGAAATTCTCATTATCACTCCCCACTCCCTGCTGGGCCGAGATGCTAAATACCAACACAGAGCATATTCTACATCCACATCGTGAACCTTTGGGCCAGACTTATTGAATACCACTCAGAGGAAACTCAAATCAACTTTATTACTAGCCTCAGCTTTGGCAGAAACACACTACAAGTTAATTTTGGTGGCTGTGAACCTAAAACTCAGAGACAGTAGCAGCCTTTGGATCACTGACATCTATTTGTTGACCTTCTGCTGCTACATGATGTGACTATTGACTGGGGTAAGGGTTAGGACCGAAGGTTACCTTCAGTCTGTGGTGTTTGGAAACACTCCCTGGAAATGGTATTAAAAAAACTACAAATTGTTTGCGATCACTGGAAACAGGTGAAGCTAGAACTCAGCATTACACTGGTGTATCAGCGCTGGTTTGTGTGGGCTGAGTGGAGCGGTAACCTCGCCAAAAGGCAGGTTAAAGACAGAATCTGATTAGATGTGACTAGATTGCCTCACTGACCTACACACACAGAAGCCAAACACTTACATTATGTACAGTATTAGTGTTTGTTCATGTGGAGGAAATAAAACAGAAGCGGTGGAACAGAACAGATTTCATGCCAAACATCCCCCAACACTGCAGCTGCTGTACTTACGCAGTGACATCCACCTTTTATTTATTGTAATCTGGTAAGTGGAGCGACTTTGATGAATGTTGGCATTTCCAGAGTGAAGAATGAAGCGTTTGAAGCAAGTAATCTAGAAATGGGTTCCAATCAGGGTGATTGCAGTAAGCAGGCGGTCGGCTGGAGAGAACCAGTTAACACAGGAACCTCTGTCTGCAAGACCTTTTGTCCCTGAACGCCTCACGACATACCAAACCCTGACTCCATCACCAAGGCAACTGTGGTCCTGAAGTACAAATCTCGGAGCTCATTACGCAGCAGCTGATGTTTCAACTATGCAGCAATGTGCACATTAGATGCACAGAATAACAACCTGTATTAAATAAAAGCACAGAAGACCCAGACATCAGTTTTCCCCACATTAGGAATTCTCCAGTGCAGGGTGTGAGGTTATGCTGGATGTAGATGTGTTTCTTTTCATGTGTGGAAGCAAGGTAGAGCACAATACTACGTAGAAAATCATACTTACTTCACAGTCGGTACAATAAGAAGTAGCAGAAAAACATTTTTAAAGTATTCTGAAGGAACATTTTGAGTGTATTTCTACCTAGAATATTTCCATTAATAACAATGTTGTGGACTAACCAACTAACTAACTTGGTGCTTTCTGGCCATTTGTTGGTAAAACTAAAAGTCTTACTGAAAGAAAACAGTGAAGCTAGGTGCTAAGATCACAGATTTTTCAGCATTTGTGATCTCACAACAACACAGCACACGATAAGGGCATGCTATGCAAATGTTGCACTGATCTCCTGAACTGACTTCATTACATATCTAACATAAGCAAAAACACAAATTAAGTTAACTCTTTCTATGACTTTAGCTGTGCAGTCTGTTTTCATGTGACATTAGCTGTGTAGTTCTATTCTCTCTGGCTTTAGTTATGCTGTTACCTGCTGTCTGTAATTTTAACTCTGTAATTACTGTGTGTTTGCATGGCAGCATGATATGGTCATTTCAAGCCGAGTGAATGTGTGAAAGATTTTAGAGCAGCAGTGCTTAGAGCCCAGAGACTTAGAGGATCTTCAACAAAGACATTAAAGCTAAAGAACCAATATTAATTCAATTTTTTTCAGTCTGGCATATTTCCCATTAAAGTGGATGTTAGCTAACTAACTCACTAAATTTATGGTTTTTGCAGTTCTTTGGGGTGAAACAAGAAGTTTGAAAGTGAAACTAGACACCAGGATCATCCATGTTAAAGTATAAAGGATTTCCAACCAGGACATGACTTTTTACTTGTAGTAACAGCATCTACTTGTTTATGGATAGCTGAATGTTTGGTATTGATTTTTTTAACTCCATCTCCAAACCAGCAGCGCTTCATCGGTTGTAGTTCCATGGCTGAGCTTCCTCTCATCTGTATTAACATGGAGGTTTTCCAAGTTTACTGAGTCCGTGAACACCATCAGTTTCCTGATGCACGCTGTTTTTCAGGATGTCTTTGTCCTTCTGCCTTTGACTCCACCCTCTGAGTCTGATCTTTCATTGGATTTAGTTCCTCGGCTGTGATCTCCAGCTATCAGGTCAACCCAGTGAGTGACCTGGTTGCCTTGTGGTTACAAAGAAATCCTATTTGACCAAACAGCATCAGCAGTGAGTCCCTGGTTTAACTTCCTGACAAGTAGTCTTTAAATGTTTGTTATTCCTCTTCTCGCTATCCCAACATTTTACTTTTCACTCCACTATTATGCTCTGATAAAGGTAAAAATACTAATTTTGTTTTATAAAATTCAGTTCAGGAGCGAAGCACTGTAAAATGTATGGAATTAACTGAATCACTGGGCTCTGGAGTTACTTTCAAAGTAGAATTAACAACAAAAACTCAAACTGCGGCGCCATCTTGATCCAAGATGGTAGAGCAGTTAGATTCCACTGGGTTGCACATGTGTTCCTCATGAAGTTTACTAGCACCTCTTTTATATAAGATATTCTTGGTTATTCAGAATAGCTCAGTAATTTAACCTTTAAGTAAGAATGTGTTATTTCAGACCAGTTTAGCCCAAATACTGCTCTACCAGTCAGTCTGTTTTGTAAATGGTGCCTTCCAGCAACTGCAAGGCACCTGTGCATATGGGAGTTTTTTGCTCAAGGTGAAGGTGAGCTGCTGAGTGGTCTCTGAAGAAGGGGAGGAATCTAATCCGAGACCCTCTTCCACAAAAAGAAAATCGAATTGTCAGATTCATTTTGTATCAGCTGCAGGTGGCCAGTGTTGTTGTTGTTTATGAGTCATCTTACATCTGCAAGAGGACAAATTCATCTTTACTGCCAGCCCCTGACATCTGGCAGATAGGAAGATGCAGCAACATGTCCGCTTTGTATGATTCACTGATAAATCTGAAGGTCTGTGAATGGCCAAGCAACTTTGGAGCTTCTGTCCTACAAATGTACTGCTTCAGAATTGGGGCAACCATGACTTATGTTAGTTAAAGTCCTTCTGGTGTAACTTGTTCTTAACACACAAACACTGATTACTGTTTACTCTCACATTGGGAACCAAAAACTGAACTGAGAATTTTTGCAGGACCTACTCCGGTGCTGATGTGTTTTAGTAATGGAGGATAAAGAGCACTGCAGTAAGTGGAGCTGGAAGGTCCAAAACCACCCAAGTAGAAAGAAGAAATGGAGGCAGGAATTATCAGGACGATGCAGGAGAATAAGCTGAAAGTGTGTTTAGTTCGCCCACATGTGAGACCCTGCTGTCGCCATCTAGCAGTAAACAGCAGCTTGTGCATGTGTTGACTTGCACAATGCCCTTCAATCTGTTCACCGGTCTCACGGGGATTCGTGAAACTGTCACGTCAGTTTTTGTTTCGGTTTCGTGCGCACCAACACGATGTCGTCATGTTTTTCGTGCCGCTCACCACGAGCGAAACCCGCTGTGGTAATCACATCTGAAAGTGGTTTATACCGGCGGATTCATGACGATCTAAGCTGTCCATCGGCGTTTGCGGCCGCCGCCGCCATTGCGGCCGGATGTCTGGCGGCCGCAATGGCGGCCGCAATGGCGGCCGCAAACGCCGATGGACAGCTTAAATCGTCATGAATCCGCCGAATCTGCATAGGAATTTAAAGAATGTCCGGCGGCCGAAGCGGCGGCCGAAGCGGCGGCCGCAGCGGCAGCCGCAAACACCAATGGACAGCTTAGATCGTCATGAATCCGCCGGTATAAACCACTTTCAGATGTGATTACCACAGTGGGTTTCGCTCGTGGTGAGCGGCACGAAAAACATGACGACATCGTGTTGGTGCGCACGAAACCGAAACAAAAACTGACGTGACAGTTTCACGAATCCCCATGAGACCGGGCTGGTTCACCAAACACAAAGTAGAGAAGAACAAAGTGGGAGTAAGGAGATGTATTTAATGGTTTTGGTCTTTCTTTGTTTCCATGTATTCAGTTCTTAGTCTTCTCTGAATTCACAGAGAAATTGATGGAAGAAGACGTGGAAATATAGAATATCAACTCCTGAAAGAATCTGTGCAATTACACTGAAATATGCAATATTGTAATTTTCACATCCAGAAGCATTTGGTCAATCTGAACTAGCACTATAAATACACACGTGGACAAAATTGTTGGTACCCCTCAGTTAAAGAAGGAAAAACCCACAATTCTCACTGAAATCACTTGAAACTCACAAAAGTAACAATAAATAAAAATTTATTGAAAATTAAATAATCAAAAACAGCCATTACTTTTGAATTGTTGATTAACATAATTATTTAAAAAAACAAACTAATGAAACAGGCCTTGACAAAAATGATGGTACCTCTATAAAAGATTGAAAACTATTTGACCAGAGTGACATGATTAACTCAGGTGTGTCATTTAATTGACATCACAGGTGTTTCCAAACTCATAATCAGTCAGTCTGCCTATTTAAAGGGAGACAAGTAGTCACCCTGCTGTTTGGTGAAAAGGTGTGTACCACACTGAACATGGACAACAGAAAGCGAAGGAGAGAATTGTCCCAGGACATCCGAAAAAACATTATAGACAAACATCTTAAAGGTAAAGGCTATAAGACCATCTCTAAACAGCTTGAAGTTCCTGTGACAACAGTGGCTCATATTATTCAGAAGTTCAAGACCCACGGGACAGTAGCCAACCTCCCTGGACGTGGCCGCAAGAGGAAAACTGATGACAAATTGAAGAGACGGATCGTTGGAATTGTATCCAAAGAGCCCAGAGCAACCTCCAAAGAAATTAAAGGTGAACTCCAAGGCCAAGGTACATCAGTGTCAGATCGCACCATTCGTCGTTGTTTGAGCCAAAGTGGACTTCATGGGAGACGACCAAGGAGGACACCACTGCTGAAAAAAACTCATAAAAAAGCCAGACTGGAATTTGCAAAAATGCATGTTGACAAGCCACAAAGCTTCTGGGAGAATGTCCTTTGGACAGATGAGACCAAACTGGAGCTCTTTGGTAAGGCACATCAACTCTATGTTCATAGACTCAAAAACCAAGCATACGAAGAAAAGAACACTGTCCCTACGGTGAAACATGGAGGAGGCTCAGTAATGTTTTGGGGCTGCTTTGCTGCATCTGGCACAGGGTGTCTTGAAAGTGTGCAAGGTACGATGAAATCTGAAGACTATCAAGGCATTCTGGAGAGAAATGTGCTGCCTAGTGTCAGAAAGCTTGGTCTCAGTCGCAGGTCATGGGTCTTCCAACAGGACAACGATCCAAAACACACAGCCAAAAACACCCAAGAATGGCTGAGAGAAAAGCGTTGGACTATTCTAAAGTGGCCTTCTATGAGCCCAGATCTGAATCCCATTGAACATATGTGGAAGGAGCTGAAACATGCCATTTGGAGAAGACACCCATCAAACCTGAGACAACTGGAGCTGTTTGCTCATGAGGAGTGGGCCAAAATACCTGTTGACAGCTGCAGAACGCTCATTGACAAATACAGAAATCGTTTAATTGCAGTGATTGCCTCAAAAGGTTGTGCAACAAAATATGAAGTTATGGGTACCATCATTTTTGTCCAGCCCTATTTCATTAGTTTGTTTTTTTAAAATAATTATGTTAATCAACAATTCAAAAGTGATGGCTGATTTTGATTATTTAATTTTCAATAAATTTTTATTTATTGTTACTTTTGTGAGTTTCAAGTGATTTCAGTGAGAATTGTGGGTTTTTCCTTCTTTAACTGAGGGGTACCAACAATTTTGTCCACGTGTGTATGTATATTTTTGATTTATTATCTTAAAGGTTTTTACTGTCCCCTTTGCTGCTGTAACAATGTCAATGTCAGATTAATTTATATAGCACTTTCAAAATGCCTATGGCCAACCAAAGTGCTGTGCAGTAAAATAAATCATCAACAATATGAAAACAATAAAAGCAAAACAAAACAGTAAAATAAAACAGATAAAAATCCATTAAAGGTGACTCTGCTCAGCCAAAGGCCAGGGTGAACAAGTGGGTCTTAAGATGAGTTTTAAAAATGGAGAGGCTATTGGCCAACGGCACAAAGAGGAGCGATGTTCCACAGCGTGAGAGCCACAACTGCAAAGACTTGATCTCCTCTGGTTTTCATGAGGGATGGAGGAACGTCCAGGACCATCTGGTCAGCTGACCTCAGGGCTCTGGAGGGTTGATGCACCTTAACAAAGTCAGATAAACATTCTGTGGTCAATTCATTCAGAACACTTAAAAACAAATAAAAGAATATTAAAATCAATCCTGATCCTATCCGGAAGCCAGTGAAGCGAGGAAAACATTGCCGTTATGTGCTCATGTTACTTTGTCCCGGTTAGGAGACAAGCTGAAGCATTCTGAACAAGCTGCAGATGGTTGAGTTCCCACTGGTCAATGCTGATGTACAGGGAGTTAAAATAGTCCAAGCAGCATGTAACAAAAGCATGGATAACTTTTTCTAGATCAACCCTTCTTAGATAGGGTTTGACTTTGGCTAGAAGCTGAAGCTGAAAAAAGCTAGCCTTGACCACTGAGCTGATCTATTTGTCTAATTTAAACGTTCCATCAACAATAACACCAAGATTCCTAGCCTGCAATCGTATATAGGGTGCTAGAGGGCCAAGGGAGCTGTGAAGAACCTGGACCAGATCAAATTGTCACATGCAAATTGGCTTAAACTGAACAAATCCTGTTCATGTAAATGACCCTGTGGCCTTTTCTGCAGTGCCACCTTCAGGACAAACTGTGTCTCTACAGGTGAGGCTCGTGAACAACAAAATTCCCAGCATGTTTATGTGAGGCAACACTTTATGATTTTTCTTTCTATGTCTTCATGCTGTGTTGACAGCGGTATTGTCTGCCTGTGGAGTCTGACCACCAGCTGGATGGAGAATCAGCTGCCAGTCCTCTGCTCTGAATACAGAAATACACTGTTTGTGTTTGTGAGTGGCCTTCTGGAGGTTTGAGGAGTGCTCCATACAACGCATTATGTGAATTCTGTGTCTGTGAGTGTCCTCATATGTGTGTTTGTGTAAATATATAAGATTCACAAGCGTCATGGTACTTGTGTCCAAACTTATGGCCATGGCTGTAATTCTTTGACAAAATTAACAACTAGCTAAATTGTTGCTAGCTAGTTAGCAACTTGGTCACTAGTTATCAACTTGTCTGACAAAATTACAAGTAGTTTACTAGTTCTTTGTTTGACAGAAGTGTCAGCCAACTAACTAGTTCTTTGTCTGACAATAATAGCCACTAGTTAATTAATTTTAACTAATTTGTCTAACAAAAATCAGCCCCTAAAAAAAGCAGCTACTGAACTCTTTGACTGATGAAATGCTACCAAACTAGTTGTTACCTACGTTCTAGCTACTTGCTTATTTTATTAGACAAAGTTGGTAACTAGTTAGGTAATTGCTGTTAATTATCAACTAGCTAACTAATTATAAAGTGTGTCTGACAAAATTAGCCACTCGATCTTTGTCTGACAAAATTAACAGCAAGCTAATAGTGACCAACTTTGTCTGACAACACTGGCTGCTAATATTTTTTTTGTCTGGCAAAAATAGCAAGTAGCTAACTACCTACCAACTTTTTCTAACAAAATTTCGAACTAGACTAGCTGTCTGGCTGCCACTTAATGCTGGACCAGTAGGATAGTTTAGCACTAACAGATTTTGCTGCTAATGTTCCAGGTATTTCCATTAGGAGTTAGTACAACAGAAAGCTAAAATGAGTGAATATTGGGCTTCGTTGGGTTGATACATGCGCCACTTGTTATGCTGTTTTGTAGTTTAAGCATACATTTCATTACTGTTTTTTGCTCCAGCGCAGTTCTACAGGCCATACTTGATCCCCAACCTTGGGTATTGGGCCTTAGAACGGTATAGTGTTGTAATATTCCAGCATAACAGGGATTTGACCTATTTACTACTACTTTTTCATTTTCTAGAATACATATATATGTGTGTCTCCTTGTATTGTTGATAGCAGTGTAGACTATCCATTGCAGTGCATGGCTAATACATAAACAGTGCTGCTGTTTGCTGTCTGCTGTGTCTGCATGGTACAGTATACAGTATACAAGCAACATCCAGGGAGGTTGAGATGTGGTAGTGCATGTTGACCCTCTGTGACCATGTGTCTGTTTTTATTTCTGTGTTTTATGAATCGGTGTACTCCCTAGTGACATCAACTATCCCCCCTGCTTCTCTACATGTCTGACCCTTTCACTGTCCTGCTGCTGTTGTGTGTGTGTGTGTGTGTGTGTGTGTGCTCAGGTGCTGGCTATACTTGTGGGGACCAAATGTCCCCACAACTGTAGGAAAACCGAAAACAATGTCACTTGGGGACCTCATTTCGGTCCCCACAAGTTTAAACAGTGTTTTCTTGGCCATGTTGTTGTTGAAAAAAGTAAAAGTGCAAAAACGTTTCTTTAGGGTTAGCCATTGTTTTGGTTAGGGTTAGGGTTAGGGTAAGGGTTAGTAGGGGTTAGGTATGAATGGGAGTCAATGGTATGTCCCCACAATGATAGAAAAACACAGTGTGTGTGTGTGTGCGCGTGTGTGTGTGTATAACTAGAATCTTTGTCGAACTGAAGTTTCTCGGGATTTCCGGGTGATGCATCAATGGGACTGTGAAAAGCCTGGGCACACACACACACACACACACACACACACACACACACACACATATTTCTGTCATTGTGGGGACTTACCATTGACTCCAATTCATATCTAACCCCTAACCCTTACCCTAAACTTAACCCAGACCAAAACAATGGCTAACCCTAAAGAAACGTTTTTGCACTTTTACTTTTTTCAGTAACAACAACATGGCCAAGAAAACACTGTTTCCATTTGTGGGGACCCAAATGAGGTCCCCACAAGTGACATTGTTTTCGGTTTTCCTACAGTTGTGGGACATTTGGTCCCCACAAGTATAGCAAGCATCTGAGCACACACACACACACACACACACACACACACACACACACACACACACACACACACACACACACACACACAGAGTTTTTGGCCTTAACTAAGCTTGACTAAGCTCCCCAAACAATGTGTCACGGGAGCTGAGCTGGGGCTTGCTTTTGCAGCATTCAGAAGTTCTGCTATCTCGTGTGTGTGTGTGTGTGTGTGTGTGTGTGTGTGTGTGTAGTTTCCATCCAACCGTTACAAAGTTCAACATGAGTGTATGCATACATCCATCCATCCATTCTCTATACACCGCTTTATCCTCACTGGGGTCGAGTGGGGTGCTGGAGTCTATCCCAGCTGACTCAGGTGAAGGCAGGGGACACCCTGGACAGGTCACCAGTCTGTCACAGGGCTACATATACAGACAAACAATCACACTCACATTCACACCTACGGACAATTTAGAGTAATCAATTAACCTCAGCATATTTTTGGACTGTGGGAGGAAGCCGGAGTACCCGGAGAAAACCCACGCATGCACAGAGAGAACATGCAAACTCCATGCAGAAAGATCCCAGGCTCAGGCCGGGATTTGAACCGGGATCTTCTTGCTGCAAGGTGAAAGTGCTAACCACTAGACCACTGTGCAGCCCTGTATGCATACAGTAGGACATAAAAAAACTCTGTATATTTCATTCATTTTTGAGAAAAATTAGTATTTTGTTTCCTTGTTTTTTTGTTTTATTTGTCTACATTTTTGGTCAAAACTCTTGTTACCCTTCTTTGCTCTCTACAAGGTGAGGATTTTTAATTATGTGGTGACGATTTCAAACCCATCATCCATTTCTGATTCACATCTTACCATTTTTATCAGGAAACATGTCAGCTGTGAAAGTTGAAGATATTCGAGAGTTGTCAACAAACAACAATAAAATAGCTTCAAGGCCTCCATCACAAAACGTTACAGTTTATGATCAGTAAAAACAAGTTCACATTGTCTCCTGACACCTTTACTTTAGAAATGAAGCCAAGAGGAAACCTATTAAAGATGTCTGTCAGTGAAACTCTTTAATATAGCTAATGCGCTCATCTGTTTTTTTTTGTTTCTTTTTTTGCTGTAAAACACATCAGGAGTGAACCACGACTCCAGGGTCTTCACACATCACAAGCAACAAATTGTGTCAACTTGCACATTTTGTTTGTTTTTTGTCTGATATCTATTTATTGTCAAACATCTCATAAGTATGGATATACTTCAAAGAATGAATAGCATCAAATCACCAAAACCTTTTACTTTCTACTACTTCTGTTGCTACATAGCAACCAGTGGGTGACAGGCGAATCAGGAAATATAATGAAAGAGAACATGGGTCTCTTGAAAAATGAATTAATATTCATAAGTATGATGCAACAGTTAACTATTATGGTATAATTTTTGATCATCTCAACTGGACCAATGTTTGTAGATTGTGGGATAACACTGACTGAACAATGCATACTGTGAAAACAGTGCTACCTGGGCTTCATTTTCTGTGGACATACGACTCACAACTCTGTATTTGACTTCCACTTGATTAAAAAGAAAGGAAAAAAGGCTTGTGTCAACAGATGTTGGTTATACAGGGTTGATCAAAAAAGTTCCAGGACTGTTGATGGTCACTGGTGTGAGTATTTGACAGCAGTAACTGTCATAAGTCAGGAGAGTTCACAGAGATTTATTTCTGCATGAATCACACAATGAAGCAAAAAATAAACATGACATTCGGCATCAGTCAGCAGCTGGATGGTCCAACCTTCATGTGGAAGATCATCACTGCTGATCAGAGGTAGGTCTGCAGCTTCCACCAGGAGAACAAACATCAGTTTTCACAATGAGGTGCCACAGTCTCCAAAACCAGACCAGGCACAGGAGCATGTTTGTCATTTCCTTAACATTTACATGGTTGTTTCCCAGGAATTAGACTGTCGAGGAAGAGTTCTTCTAAAACATCCTGAGGTCTCTGAGAGGGAAAATTCTGCACAACTGACCTGAATGTCCTCTGACCACAACAAATGACTCATCCACAGCTGCCCTGCTCAACAGATTTGTCTCTCTGTGAGATGTTCCTCATCCAACAAATTAGGTTCAAGGTGAATTTTTGTAGTTTCCACAAGTTCATGAGATTCATCACAGATTGTGTTGAAATGACAGGAGTGGACTCCTACTGCAGAACTAACTCCTAGATGTACTATTGCCCCAGAAAACCACTACAAAGATGTATTGAGTTACAGAACTTATATTTACTTTAGTTTAATATCAATTCAACATTGTTCCCCAAATCCTGTGTCCTTTCACCACTGGACTCCAGAGAATTCTTACACTTCATGAAATCCTTCAACATTTCTTAACAGTTTTGAGATGTGACTCCTCAGATGATCCACTAAGTTTTGTCTGTTTATCCTTAGAGCGTCAGAGGTGACGCTGCTGTCACTTTAAAACCTCAGATTACTTCTACATGGACGTTTGTGTGCTGTGAACCAGCTTTATTCTCATGCTCCAGTGCATCTTGGTTACATCATCACATGAAAGCATCAGAACGAGGGAAAGAAGCAGTGAGGGAGCGTGGCTTTGATTCGGATGGCCTAGACTGGATGTCCTACAGTTGAATTGTGGCAATTTCTAGTCTGTGAGTCTCATTACTTTAACATTCACTTTTCCTGTTTTTGGCGATTATCTGTTACAGAAAAAGTAGATCAGACTCAGAATGTTCGTGCATAATTATTCACGATTGAAAATGAAAATAGAACTTCTAGGCCTGTTTGAAGTCTGAGCTCAAAGCTTCCCAAGACGTGATTAAGGATTAAG
Organism: Acanthochromis polyacanthus; assembly: GCF_021347895.1. Taxonomy (NCBI): domain Eukaryota; kingdom Metazoa; phylum Chordata; class Actinopteri; family Pomacentridae; genus Acanthochromis; species Acanthochromis polyacanthus. The sequence continues at coordinate 35,822,323 of NC_067122.1, read as the reverse complement.
GAACTCTATTCTATTCTATTCTATTCTGACCCTGAGAATCTCGTTTTTTTAAGACAGGTGATGTATGAATAAGGGTCAAGCATGTCTTCCTAAACAACTAAACTGCATTTTCAAATACTTTTTCAAGGGGATTTTGTCTTGAACTAATGTAGCATATGACACTGCGGGGTGTCGCCCTTCTCCAGGGTATTTTCCTTTAAAAAGGAAGTTGGCTGTTTGCCGGAGAAGACGCCGGTTTCCTGTGGGGTGGCATGAGTGTTTGCTGGGCACACATGCTAGGTAGGAGAATGAAAGGAGATAATCCGTTAAATATTTAGACCCTCCAGAAAAACGCGGGCTAAAATCCTTGATTATGCGAATAAATATGCGGGGTTTTTATGCCATTTTATGCAGAGAAACTGCAGAAAGTTGCAAAGTATGCGAATAGCTGTGAAATATGCAAAAATATGCGCGATTCACCTGCCGTCTGGTCGCGGAGGGATGTGTCCTCTAATCAGACACTGGGACTGCTGTGGGGTTACTGGACTGACAGCCTGTGCTCTGGGAGGGGGAGAAGCTCACAGCAGCACCTGCTGCTTGTTCAGTAACTGCAGAATGATCCGAGTTTTCCTGTCAGTCTCCAAAACGGCAGAAAAAGTCTCTAGATTTGTGGCGAGTCGCTTTTGACAAAAAAACGTCGCTAGTACGCTTTGAAAAGTTGCTAGATTTAGCGAGAAAGTCGCTAAGTTGGCAACACTGGCGCCGCGGTCCGCATCAGCTCGTGCTTCTAGTGTGTGTGTGAATGCGTGAACTGATTACGTCAGGCCAGGCGTCACATAAAAACTCAATCACAACTCTATTTATATCGGTTATAGTTTTCTCATTTTATGCGGAAATTGTGAAATCAAGCGGGACCCGCATATTTCTCTTTTTTTTCATGGAAATGTGAGATACTTGCAGGAATTATTCACCGTTTTGCGGGGATTATATGGCCTTTTGGGAAATAATTGACCCCCGCATAATCAGCAGCATTTTGGTGATTAATGCGGGAATTCATGCGATCGCATAATCACGTTTATCTGGAGGGTCTAAATATTATCGTAATATGGTGATTGTTTTATGGTGTTTGGTATTTTACATGCATGTTGTATGGCAGGGTTTTATAGAATTGACGAAGAATGGATTGATTGTATTGTGCCGTGTGAGTGAACAACTGAGCATGGGATGACGGCCTTTCAGGTATGCGGCTTTTTAAATGTTTTTAGAGATGTGATTGAAGTGTTTTTTAGCCTTTGGTAATGTTGTGTTTTTTACAGTGTTTGTGTGGGCCGCTGCCTGCTGTCCTTTTGTAATCTTGTTTATATTTTTTATTTTGAGTTAGTTCGCCCGGTAATACACTACAACTGTGGGAAAGTACAGTGAACTAGAGCGGGCGAACTAACTCCCTAGTCTTGTCTTTTGTTTTATGTTTTGTTTTGTTTGTGTCACTTCCCCTTTTAGTATCATCTGTGCTCTGACTCCCCATCCCCGATCTTGTGGTGTGTTTTCGTGTGTGGTGTATTAGCTTGCAGGTCTTTTGCTGTGCCCTAAGTTTGGAGTGAATTCATGCATGTTATACCTGCGGGTTGATCCGCCATTTGTGGTGCTGTAAAATTAATCGGGTTCGACAAGGTTCAGAGACAAAGTGATGAAGTAAACAGGGACACCCACTTCTCCTTATGAAAATAAATAATTGTTAAAAACTATACTGTTGTGTCCGTCCCGATATGTAACCCGTGTAACACTAATATAATTTGTCAGCTGTCACATGGTGGGAAAGTTGGTCCGTTTGATAAGCCCACAAAGTCCAAGTTCCAATACAGGACTTTGGTTGGAGATGTCAACCAGAGACTGGACTTCTAGCTAGAAGACCAGATGATGGACATGGGACCATCCATCTCAGAAGACAGTCTTGTTTTCTGTCTTTGTTAGTTTTGGTTTTCAATCATTTTTCTGCTTTAGGTTTTAAAAAAATCATGCTTTGTTTAACAGTTTTACATGTGAGAAGCTTGGTTAGGTTCAGGCACCAACATGACCCGGTCAGGGTTAGGAAGATTCTAACCCAAACCATGGAAACCGTAATTAAGCTTCTCACATTTAAAACTGTTCAACAAAGCTTGATATTTAACCACGCTTGACGTACACGTCAGCGGGGTTACTGCATTCGCTTCAGTATCTGGCTGGCTGGGTAAGTATGTGTGTGTGTATGTCCGTTCAGATATCTCTGCAAGTGCTGAAGTCAGGATAATCAAACTTGGCACTGAACATCGGTCTAAGGTCCCCTGCTCAGTTGTGGAGTTAGAGGTCTGGGCGTGGTTCTGCCATCTACTAAGGGCTGATCTAGTTTCCATTGTGTTTGGCTCATTGGATGTGGACAGTATTAGTGAGGTGGTTTTAATGTTGTAGCTGACACAATTACACGCAGCACACCAAGTACATTAATGTTGGACTATCAGTATAGTCTAAGTAATGCTTCATTGTGTTATCATGGAAACTCTCCTGAATGAAATCCATTTTAAAGTTTAAAAAGAAGGGTGCAGTTATGGTTCATTGTTCTCTGAAGGACTTTCAAGAGACTTCTTTCCCATCGTGTACACACTGAACCACGAGTCGCTGACCTCATGGAAGGACTGATTCAATCTGCTGTTAGTCATGTTTACAGTGTTCTTTAAAGAACCTCCGGCTGTCCTCATTACAGCCAGTCAGCTTTGACCCTCAGCTGGTTATCATCCAACGGTTTCACAACTTCAGCACAAAATTCTGTGAAACTTCAGAGCACCTGCTGTTTGTGAAGTGAGAAAGTTGCAATGTGTAAATAACAATTCATTTCATAAGTGGTGCTGAAGCAGAAACACCCATGGACAATTGAGTATCTTCAGAAAAACCCGATGAAACCAATGATTTTGGTGTGGACCTGCCACTTCTCAACAAATACTAGTGTTGTCTAACTGACATATTTCATCCAGTTTAATCAAATGTGTTCGTGTCAATAGAAATAAAATGTAAGGATAATACCCCAGGCCAATAGATGCACTTTTAAATTGTATTTCAGATATTAAGTTATGGATGGCAGGTAGCTTCTTACAGCTCAACCAGGACAAAACAGAAGTACTTGTTACCGGTCCTGAAGCACACAGAGAAAAGCTTAACTTACGACTCAAAGCCCTGGATTTTAACACATCTGATCGAGTATAAAACCTTGGTATTGTTCTAGATTTTAAATTAAATTTTAATGCTCACATTAAAAGCATAGTTAGGAGCGGTTTTTATCATCTGAAGAACATTTCCAGGGTACGGCCATTTTTATCTCAAGCCAACACTGAAGCACTAATGCATGCTTTTTTTTACCTGCAGAATAGATTACTGTACGCTCTTCTTTCTGGTCTCTCTAAAAAAGTATTATCCCACTACAGCATCTTCAGAACTCAGCTGCACGGGTTTTGACGAGGACCAGAAAGAGACACATTACATCAATTTTAAAGTCTCTGCACTGGTTACCTGTCTGCTTCAGAATCGATTTTAAGATTCTTTTAATGGTTTTTAAAGCTCTTAATTGTCTTGGTCCAAATTACTTATCTGACCTGCTTTTGAAATATGTGCCTTTTAGAACCCTCAGGTCTTCAGGCAGTGCTCTTCTAATTGTTCCTCATGTTTTAACCAAAACATATGGTGAGGCCTCTTTCTGCCATTACGGCCCACGTTTGTGGAACAGTCTGCCTGAGGACCAGAGGAAAACAGAGAATGTGGACATTTTTAAAAGCAAACTCAAGACCTACCTTTTTAGCTTGGCTTTTGATTAAACTAAATTTATTTATTCGTTTATTATTTTAACCTTTTAGTTTGGTTTTAGCTACTTGTGTTATTTTATTATTTATCGTGTTTTTATTTTTTTTTACGTCGGCTTCAGTCCGGTCTGAAGTCTTTTATTCCTTGTATTTATTTATCTTAATTTTTTTATTGCTCTTATTGCTTTTATTTATATATCCTATTTATTTTTATTTATATATCTTTTTACCTATTTATCTTAATTTTTTATTGCTCTTATTGCTTTTATTTATATATCCTATTTATTTTATTTATATATCTTTTTACCTATTTATCTTAATTTTTTTATTGCTCTTATTGCTTTTATTTATATATCCTATTTATTTTTATTTATATATCTTTTTACCTATTTATCTTAATTTTTTATTGCTTTTATTGCTTTTATTTATATATCCTATTTTTTCTATTTTAATCTATACCTCATTCTCTGTTGTTTCCCCACTGTGTGAGATAGCGTTTCCTCAAGTGTTCTTAATTCCCGAGTTTGTGCAAGTGTGTGTTTATGTGTAGGTGTATGTGTGTGCGTATGTTTTTTTTAAATATATCTTGCATTAAGTGCTTTTAATTGTTGTATTGTTTTTATGTAAAGCACTTTGAGCTGCTCCCTGGCATGAAAAGGGCTTTATAAATAAAGATCAATCGATCGATCGAAAGATCGACAGTAACCACAGTATGCAGTGAAGGATTTAAAGAGATACTGATGACAACATGGCAAGCTGACAAAATAAGCTAAATATTATTGGATAGCTTTGTAGTTAAAATTGCTATTTATATGATTTCAATGAAGATATTGGGGGAACTGAGGCCAAAATGCATAAACTAGCATCCAGGAGAAATAAATAGATGTTCTGTGTCTCTTTACCAGAAGCAGAAAAGTGTAAAATATATTTTCATCATGATGTATGTAAGAAACGACCACATCTCCTTTGTCCTTTAGCAAAGGCTAACTATTAAAAAAAGTTTTCTCTGTCTTCCCCTTACGTCTTCTACAGGTGTTAGAACAAGTCTAAATGTATTAAATTAATATATAACAGTGAAGATCTTTCTAATCTGTTTCTTCCATGTGGCATTACTGAATCCATGCAGCTGTTTCTTATTTTAACATTTTCAACATAAATGTGAGTGATCTCAGTTTTCTGTCTGTAAAACATGACTGACTGCCAACATTTTAATTAGTGTGAATGAAAAGAGAGTAGATTAATTTGTAAAGAGTTGAATAAAATGTAAACCTTAGTTCAGTGGTTGATTCAGACTGAATCATTTAAAGTCTCAGACTGTAGTTTGAGGGTCACTGCTCTAATCATTAAAGAAAGAAAGAAGTGAAGAAAGGGCCTGTTGCTGTGGCTTTTATACCATTGAAAACATAAAACAATAAATGTGTTTCCTACCATGAGACAGAAGTAAAAATGTCTATTTGTGCTGCAGAGATTTTTAAAATCTCATGCTGGACAGAAAATCTTGTATTTTCAAATCCTCCAATCCACTTACAGATGAGCATGTTTCCTTCAGGCGGAACTAAAAAAAAAAAAAAAAAATTAAAAAAGCCTTGGACCTAAAGGTTGACAGAGAAGAAGTGTACTTGTGAAACCATGATGCTATGCTGGTCTTTTTCATCAGTTCCATGTATTTCTCATCGGTTCCAGTAAGTTGATACAATTAGTATTAGCATCTGACTTATTATCTTTACTTTCAGGAAGAGGATTAAACTGGTTTCCTGTTGAGAACCAGAATATTTCTTTTTGCTTTGTACACCAGATGGGAATTGGGGTGCATGTTGTCAGAAATGGGGTTTTTAATGGTCACCTAGTCTGTATTTTGGGTAAATTGAAAGCTTTAGCTCAACAATAACGAACTTCATGAGGTGTCTGAACTCGTATTAGACTGTTTCTCCGTCCTGGAGGTGGTTAATATGGTAATACTTCTGCTGGGAGAGCTTCCTGATTGAATTTCTGCGGTTCATATTTAGATGGAAAATCTTGTGTTCTATAATAAGACTTTAAAGTGTGTGGGTGTGCGTTTGCTCCGGTAGCTGCCTCTCTAATGCGAGGCTCTCGTTGACCTGTGGACGTTTTGTTTTCTACACAGCGTTTGGCCTCAGCACTCGAACACAACACTATGATTTCTGAAGTGGGTTCAAAGACTTAAAGAGAAATAAGCAATCCAACTTTAGCATCGATGGCGCTGTGTGGAAAACAGAATCTCTTCCATCTCCTCAGATCTTATTGTGATTCTCTCTCTGACGCTCCTTCTTCCACCATTGTTTCATGATCAGAGACACTGAAGATGCTTTTCCAACTATTGATTTGTTCTAATGTTGCCTATCCTGGATGCTCATTCTGCCGTGAGGCCTGCTATACTATTTGCTGCTTTAGCTACCGCTACCAGACCTGAATTGCAGGATTAGAGAGTTCAACGAAAACACAAGGTTCTGAACGCTGCACTTAAACCGCCGCTGCCCTTTAGCTGATGTCTGGGAGGTGGAGTGGTGGCGACGCTGCCGGCTCCAAGGCTTGCAGACTGTGGAGAAATGTCACAAATGTATTTTATTCTCTACTCTGCTCTCCAGAAATCCCTCTCAGGCCTGGACAGCAGTGAGGCGTTTTGAAATTTGATGGTGGTTAAAACAATAGAAAGCCACCCAAAAATCAAACACACACTCTCTAACCCTACTAATGCGAATATGCAAATATTATTGAAATAATTATACTAGTCTGAGGAAATTAATGGAAAAAAATGGTTTTGAGGAAACAAAAAGAGTGAAATAAGCCTCTGTGTTTTAAAGTTAACCACAAAGACTAGTTGACTGCTAAATGAACTCACTTACATCATCCATATGGCTATCAGACCACTGCTCACTTCAGCTTCATTCAACCCTGACTTTTACAGACCAGAAGATGTTAACCGTTACAGAAGTGTTTGTTATGGTCGTTGTTGCTCACTAAACTGCCAATATGCCGCACAAGCACTGACAAACACCATCCACAGAAATATAGACTCAAACACAACCAAAAGAGTCACAACAATGCTTTCCTTCAATATATCACCGATCTATGTGAAGAACAGGCACGTGGGGGGTGGGGCGGGGGGTGAAGGGGTGGGAGTGGGGGGGGGGTGCTCAAGCACCTGCCCCTTTTGCCCCTTGATGCCCAAAGTGCCCTTTGTCAATTATTTAATTTAATTAATTTTTTTATTTGTGTCTGTGTGTGCAAAAAAAAGCATTTGAGGTCCAAAATAATAAATAAATAAAACAAAAATAAAAATAATAATAATTCAGCTCTACCCTCAATTGGTCACATGATAGCTCTACAAATAATAAAGGGCAGATTATGAATCAGCACAAGCAAGGACTCCAGGAAGAGCAGCCACAGTTAAACAGCCCAGTGTCTAATGGTGACCGAAATTCAACTTCAAAATAATAAGCTGAAGGTTTCAATGGTGACTATAACAGGATTTGAACTATTGACCTTCTGATCAGTAGTACAGAGAGTTAACCACTGTTCCACTGCTTCCACATTATACTCCATGTGAATATGATATGAGTTCCTACAATTCAGTCAGTCATATTGTCAGGTGTGATTCTTTATGGTGTTTCCAATTCGTGCTCCATTATTGTTAATGTTTTTATCTGTAGCACTTTGAGATTTGGTTTTTAAATGTAAAGTCCAGTATAAATTAAATTTATTATCATTATTATGTGCCCCCTTTTAACTTTGAGCACCTGCCCCTCCAAAGGTCTCTGCAAGTCCCTGATTAAGAATGTAAACAAAAAATATACCATAATTCATAATATATATATATATATATATATGTGTGTGTGTGTGTGTGTGTGTGTGTGTGTGTGTGTGTGTGTGTGTGTGTGTGTGTGTGTGTTAAAAACACACACTATCCCTCTGCCTGACGTGTGTTTTCATCACCACAGACACATTTGTAGTTTGCTGTGACTCAGTCCAGCACAAACCACCCGTCTGCCCCAAATGCTCACCAGACCAACAAATGTGGATTAATCCGCCGATGAAAATAGTCCCTGACAAATGAACGGTTTCCTTCCGCTGGAGTAATTCTGGATTAAAGCCACAGTGAACAGCTGGATCTATAAAATGACTGCTTGAGTGTCATGGTCCTCTCTGGGCATCATAAAACACACTGTTGGTTTGGTGGTGTTTCAATGAGATTAAAGGAAATGTAGAGTCACGTGACTCTTAAAAGTGGAGTGGTTCGGTCAAGGGTGAAGAAAGTAGTAATGCACGAAGTCGGATACCTCTGTAAAACTACCATGAGGGTTTTCCATCTGTTCTATCAGCTATCAGTTCACTAGAATCTTCAGAACTGCGTCTGTGGCTCTTTAGAGCAGATATTTCATCGTCTCTAAGGTTTTGAAGCTGTGAAACATATTATTGTCCCCATGTTAATTGTTTTTCACATGCAGTAGGCGTTTGTTCTTGTCCATGAGTCGCTTCTCTCTGCATCTTACACCATTTTTCATCATTTTTTTGGTGAGTCCACGTCTTCCCACGCCCTCCTTTATGTTCCTCTGTGACTCCAGCATTCTCTCCTCCTCCATCTCCCTCTTTTCTCCTCCCGTCAGTTTGTTTAAAGCACACTTCAAAACCAGACCAAGTCTTTTGACCATCGCAATTTCCACTTGCAGTGTGTGTGTGAGGGAACAGCTCCTTTCATCTTTAAATGGGCTGGCCAATTTTCGGCTCCGTTCTCTCCGGGTTTCTGACTGTCTCTTACATCTATGGCGACTCCCTCTCTCCCATCACTCTTTCATTTTCTTTTCTTTTTTCATCTGTGCTCTGAAAGTTCTCCCATTCTTTCTTTCTTCTTTGTTTGTGTCCTCTTTTCCCTTTCAGAATCTCATTCATCTCCCTTTACATAACTTCATCAGCTCAGAGTTCACATGAGCTTTATTGACATGAAGGTCCTGCAGTGATCCATCTTTGCTGTCATGTTCCTCTCCAGCAGTTTAGCATCAAACAGCAGCAGCAGCTCAGCTCACACTACTGATGGACTTCCCAGCTAGAATTTGCTTGTTCCAAAAATGTTCTGAGAAAATTCTGCAAAGTTCTACTAATGTTTTCAGTGAGGAGTGTTATTTTAGTTACCAGAATGTTCTTTAATAACTAAAGATGTTTGGTGATAACATTGTTAGACCGTTATGCCCTAATGCTCTCTAAACTGAATGTTGCTCTGAAAGTGCTCTTCCTTTGTTATCATACAACATTATGTGAACATCTTATGATGCAAATGCTTTATAGATTCTATAATGTGCTTCCTCATCAACACTCCCAAAACTTTCTCAGGACATTTCAACCAGAATGTTCCTTTTTAAAATATATATATATATATATATATATATATATATATATATATATATATATATATATATATATATATATATATATATATATATGGCATGCCGTTTAGGAAATTATATATATAATGAAAGTCGATATATATATAATGAAACTTGATATATATATAATGAAAGTTGATATATATATAATGAAACTTGATATATATATAATGAAACTTGATATATATATAATGAAAGTCGATATATATATATAATGAAACTTGATATATATATAATGAAACTTGATATATATATAATGAAAGTCGATATATATATATAATGAAACTTGATATATATATAATGAAACTTGATATATATATAATGAAAGTCGATATATATATAATGAAACTTGATATATATATATATATATATATATATATATATATATATATCAACTTTCATTATATATATATCAAGTTTCATTATATATATATCAAATCTTTTTTTCCTACCGAGCCCCGGAAGGGACATGTCCGTATGGCGAAGCGACAACGAAGGACACTCACCCGGACGAGAATTTTATTGAGTTTTATTTTAAAATCGGCCTGAAACACACAGACATTCAAGCAGTGCGATGCGCTAAGAGTCTGCCATGCAGACCAGCGATCCTGATAATGGTAAGTTTTATTTCTCCAACATCCTGCTGTTATCCTACTATGAATACGCTAGCTACAACAGTCCCACACCAGTATTATGAACGTTCCGCCAGCTAACGCGGTCCGGACACCGGATCAGTGATCAGAGGTTGGCGTTGAACTATTGTTTGCCAGCCAGTTAGCCGCTGGTAAGCTAACAAGCTATGAAACAACTCCTTATAAAACCGGAGGAAAGCAGCAGCAATATTTCAGTCCAAGACCTGTATTCAGAACCTCCCACGCTGTTACACAATGACCCATTAATCATATTACTGAACTATATGGTTATCATTGAAATTTCCCTTGAAGAACCAGTGAACTCTTTGCGAACACATTTTAATTTATGTGTTGATTATGTTTCGTATCAGTAATACAAGTCTAAAAAACTGATTGAAATGATCAAGTTAACACAATGAAGTAAAGAGTACTGGTAATCTGCAGCTATTTTCATAATTTCAAGGTGAAATTCTGATGTGTGATTTTCTAGCTTTGCAGATGTGGAAATCCAATGCACTGATTTCTTATACACAGATGCTTTTGGTGTTTTTTGTTGTAAAATAAAACAAGGCATTTATCACTGTTGGAAATGATTACAGGTATTATTTGTAACACTTTCTAACATTGTATGGACAAAGCAATAAATCAGTTAATGGATAAAATCATTTGTATTACAGATGCTATCAACAGCATGTCTTGTTCATTTTATTTAGTTGTCGGCCTTGGATGATGAGGTCCAGTTACCAGGAGCACTAGTCTGCAGCTTACTGGTTCCGTCTTGCAGCTCCTCCACGCTGTCCTCCTCTCTACAGACCAAATCAAGTAAGATCTGTTTAGACTATGCAGACATCAACATGATCAGTATGTTATCTTTTGACCCATCCTAAAATCACAAAATAGAACATTTACTTTAAGTTAACTGTGTTTATGAAAATAGAAAATAATTACTGACAACTAGTACTTTTTGGTGCTTTTATGCAGGAAAAGGGAACCAGGAAGCTGCTGTGGATCCTCTGCAGTATCTGGAGAGGTCAGAGGAACGGTTCTTGGAACAGATCGGAAGACACCAAGACGTGACCTCTGCCATGCTCCAGAACATCCAGAAGATGAATGAAAACCTTGGTTGCACTGATGGGACGCATGGTGTCGGTGCTGGAGCAACTGTCCCAGAATTAAACTGCATTGTTGACTATTGACTTTTCTAGAAAATAAATCTTTTTTAGTACTTCACCTGTTTTGTATTTTACTCATGCACTTTGGATGAAAGAACAGAAATTTGTGATGAGAGATGCAAATTTTGTCTATAATCTACAGAGACTTTATTCAGTGTTCAGTGCACACTTTTGTTACACACATTTTGACAGATAAGCAGTTGTGCTTTTCAAGCAGATTTTAGTCAGAAACATCAGTAGCATATATTGTTGTTTTTTTACTGTTACACCAATCTAGGTAGATAAACTGCACTACTGCAGCAGACATATTATTGAAATGTGCTTCTATTATGTGTCTACATACACTGCTCACAAATAGTTATTCAACTTTTGGGTGAAATTGATGGAAAATATAAAAAGTGCATGCTGTAGTGATATATCATAAAAGTAGGGTATTTAACTAGAAACATGCAATAGTGATTTCCTCATCTCAAAAAAAATTATTGAATCAAAAGCTAACAACAGTGGAGGGTATGTCACAATAAAAATGTCTCAGTTTGGACAGAACAGCAGCCTTCAGCTGAAATCCAGTACAATTGTGTCCCACCAGTGGCGTGATCATGGATGTGTCCAGGCAGCAGCTGACCTCTGCCTCGTAATTAGCCTTAAGACCAGCTATAAAGATAAACATAGATATTATCATTATCATCAACATATGGTGCATGTGTTTAACCTTTAAGCTATGTAGGGATGCAAATGTAGTCGAAGCTAAGTAGCTAAGCTAATGCTAACACGTTCAGTGTTCAGAATCAAAACATCTCTAAAAATTACCTGTTTTCTCAAACGTAGTCGCTGTTCCCTGTGACAACCATGAAGACAGATAGATAATCACAGAAGAGCTCATCTGAAGAGCAAATGTCCAATAAGGTTCCTGTTTTTGTTTGCCATGTCCTTCCAGGGCTCAGTAGGAAAAAGTCTGAATATATGGAATGAAACTTTGAATAGATGGAATGAAAATCTGAACATTCTATATTCCGACTTTCATTATATATATATCAAGTTTCATTATATATATATCAAGTTTCATTATATATATATCAAGTTTCATTATATATATATCGACTTTCATTATATATATATCAACTTTCATTATATATATATCAATTTTCATTATATATATATCAAGTTTCATTATATATATATCAACTTTCATTATATATATATATCAACTTTCATTATATATATATCGAGTTTCATTATATATATATCAAGTTTCATTATATATATAATTTCCTAAACGGCATGCCATATATATATATATATATATATATATATATTATGGCATGCCGTTTAGGAAATTATATATATAATGAAACTTGATATATATATAATGAAACTCGATATATATATAATGAAACTTGATATATATATAATGAAAATTGATATATATATAATGAAAGTTGATATATATATATAATGAAAGTTGATATATATATAATGAAAGTTGATATATATATAATGAAAGTTGATATATATATATATATAATGAAAGTTGATATATATATAATGAAAGTCGATATATATATAATGAAACTTGATATATATATAATGAAAATTGATATATATATAATGAAAGTCGATATATATATAATGAAACTTGATATATATATAATGAAAATTGATATATATATAATGAAAGTTGATATATATATATAATGAAAGTTGATATATATATAATGAAACTTGATATATATATAATGAAAGTCGGAATATAGAATGTTCAGATTTTCATTCCATCTATTCAAAGTTTCATTCCATATATTCAGACTTTTTCCTACTGAGCCCTGGAAGGACATGGCAAACAAAAACAGGAACCTTATTGGACATTTGCTCTTCAGATGAGCTCTTCTGTGATTATCTATCTGTCTTCATGGTTGTCACAGGGAACGGCGACTACGTTTGAGAAAACAGGTAATTTTTAGAGATGTTTTGATTCTGAACACTGAACGTGTTAGCATTAGCTTAGCTACTTAGCTTCGACTACATTTGCATCCCTACATAGCTTAAAGGTTAAACACATGCACCATATGTTGATGATAATGATAATATCTATGTTTATCTTTATAGCTGGTCTTAAGGCTAATTACGAGGCAGAGGTCAGCTGCTGCCTGGACACATCCATGATCACGCCACTGGTGGGACACAATTGTACTGGATTTCAGCTGAAGGCTGCTGTTCTGTCCAAACTGAGACATTTTTATTGTGACATGCCCTCCACTGTTGTTAGCTTTTGATTCAATAATTTTTTTTGAGATGAGGAAATCACTATTGCATGTTTCTAGTTAAATACCCTACTTTTATGATATATCACTACAGCATGCACTTTTTATATTTTCCATCAATTTCACCCAAAAGTTGAATAACTATTTGTGAGCAGTGTATGTAGACACATAATAGAAGCACATTTCAATAATATGTCTGCTGCAGTAGTGCAGTTTATCTACCTAGATTGGTGTAACAGTAAGAAAACAACAATATATGCTACTGATGTTTCTGACTAAAATCTGCTTGAAAAGCACAACTGCTTATCTGTCAAAATGTGTGTAACAAAAGTGTGCACTGAACACTGAATAAAGTCTCTGTAGATTATAGACAAAATTTGCATCTCTCATCACAAATTTCTGTTCATTCATCCAAAGTGCATGAGTAAAATACAAAACAGGTGAAGTACTAAAAAAGATTTATTTTCTAGAAAAGCCAATAGTCAACAATGCAGTTTAATTCTGGGACAGTTGCTCCAGCACCGACACCATGCGTCCCATCAGTGCAACCAAGGTTTTCATTCATCTTCTGGATGTTCTGGAGCATGGCAGAGGTCACGTCTTGGTGTCTTCCGATCTGTTCCAAGAACCGTTCCTCTGACCTCTCCAGATACTGCAGAGGATCCACAGCAGCTTCCTGGTTCCCTTTTCCTGCATAAAAGCACCAAAAAGTACTAGTTGTCAGTAATTATTTTCTATTTTCATAAACACAGTTAACTTAAAGTAAATGTTCTATTTTGTGATTTTAGGATGGGTCAAAAGATAACATACTGATCATGTTGATGTCTGCATAGTCTAAACAGATCTTACTTGATTTGGTCTGTTGAAAGGAGGACAGCGTGGAGGAGCTGCAGGACGGAACCAGTAAGCTGCAGACTAGTGCTCCTGGTAACTGGACCTCATCATCCAAGGCCGACAACTAAATAAAATGAACAAGACATGCTGTTGATAGCATCTGTAATACAAATGATTTTATCCATTAACTGATTTATTGCTTTGTCCATACAATGTTAGAAAGTGTTACAAATAATACCTGTAATAATTTCCAACAGTGATAAATGCCTTGTTTTATTTTACAACAAAAAACACCAAAAGCATCTGTGTATAAGAAATCAGTGCATTGGATTTCCACATCTGCAAAGCTAGAAAATCACACATCAGAATTTCACCTTGAAATTATGAAAATAGCTGCAGATTACCAGTACTCTTTACTTCATTGTGTTAACTTGATCATTTGAATCAGTTTTTTAGACTTGTATTACTGATACGAAACATAATCAACATAAATTAAAATGTGTTCGCAAAGAGTTCACTGGTTCTTCAAGGGAAATTTCAATGATAACCATATAGTTCAGTAATATGATTAATGGGTCATTGTGCAACAGCGTGGGAGGTTCTGAATACAGGTCTTGGACTGAAATATTGCTGCTGCTTTCCTCCGGTTTTATAAGGAGTTGTTTCATAGCTTGTTAGCTTACCAGCGGCTAACTGGCTGGCAAACAATAGTTGAACGCCAACCTCTAATCACTGATCCGGTGTCCGGACCGCGTTAGCTGGCGGAACGTTCATAATACTGATGTGGGACTGTTGTAGCTAGCGTATTCATAGTAGGATAACAGCAGGATGTTGGAGAAATAAAACTTACCATTATCAGGATCGCTGGTCTGCATGGCAGACTCTTAGCGCATCGCACTGCTTGAATGTCTGTGTGTTTCAGGCCGATTTTAAAATAAAACTCAATAAAATTCTCGTCCGGGTGAGTGTCCTTCGTTGTCGCTTCGCCATACGGACATGTCCCTTCCGGGGCTCGGTAGGAAAAAAGATTTGATATATATATAATGAAAGTTGATATATATATAATGAAAGTCGATATATATATAATGAAACTTGATATATATATATAATGAAAGTTGATATATATATATAATGAAACTTGATATATATATAGTGAAAGTCGATATATATATATATAATGAAAGTCGATATATATATATATAATGAAAGTCGAGATATATATATAATGAAAGTTGATATATATATAATGAAAGTCGATATATATATAATGAAAGTTGATATATATATAATGAAAGTTGATATATATATATATATATATCAAGTTTCATTATATATATATCAAGTTTCATTATATATATATCAAGTTTCATTATATATATATCGACTTTCATTATATATATATCAAGTTTCATTATATATATATCAAGTTTCATTATATATATATCAAGTTTCATTATATATATATCGACTTTCATTATATATATAATTTCCTAAACGGCATGCCATAATATATATATATATATATATATATATATATATATATTGTAGAACAATAATATCTCATAAAGTTCTGTTCTGTCATCTGAGGTCTCAATAACATCTGGAAAATGTTTTCTGAATGTTACACTGAGGACATCTTTTGTTAGTCTGCCAAGGAATTCAGTGGAGTTATGTGCGATTTGTCTGTCTGTCTGTCTGTCTGTCTGTCAGATGCATTGCTTAAAAATGGACTAATGGATTTGGAGGAAATACTCAAGGAAGATCAGAAATGACACATGGACCAAGTGATTAGATTTTGGCAGTGATGTGACTTGTAGTCTGGATCAACGGATTTGTTACAGATTTTCTGTATCGTGAGATAGCGACACAGCGTCACTGTAACCATGACGACAAGTGAATGCTACGTCATCTGCCTGCTGACGATCACATGATTGTGATCCTACTACAAATCTACTGCTGCAGACTTATTGGGACTTATCTGACAGAAATGATACAAGGAACAGCTGATTAAATTGTGGGGGTGTTTCTGAGTATCATCAGTTGCCACTGCCTGCTGTATATTTTGGTCATGTATTTCGGTATCCATACATACACACGCATAACACATGCCTGTGCTCAGCGCAAAGTCACTGTGTTTGTGGGTACATCTATATTAAATAGATACATTCTATGGTGCCGTGATTTATGATCATCAATAACTAATAAACAAGAAAGGCACTCAGAGACTGCAGTATTCTGCCAAGGCTGTTCATTCTTTCATATGGCATTGTGAGAAATGCAGCATATTTTTGTAGAAATGCAGCCTTTTAAAAGCAGTGTTAAGCAACATGAAATTTATATGCCTTTACTCATTGTGTTTTGAGCTATACTTTTATTCTGAAGGATGTGTGCATGAATACACATAAGTGAAGTATTCTGTGAGCGCTGGGAAATTGTTATTTGCCGTTTGATGGTCTATGTTGATGCAGTTCCAAATGAAGATACAGTGGTTTTACCTGTTCCATGAAGAAGCCGAGAATTTAATCATTAGAAGTTAGTTATTGATGACCAGAAATCACGGCACCATAGAATGTGTCCATTTAATATAGATGTACTCACAAACAAAATGACCTTGCGCTGAACACAGGTGTTTGTTATGCATGTCTACGATACCAAATCATGTGAACTAAATAAGTAGTGGGCCACGGGAATTGATGGGACTTGGCAGCACCTCCACAATTTAATTAGCTGTTCCTTATATAATTTCTGCTGGATAAGTCCCAATAAGTCCTCAGCGGTGGTTTTGTAATAGGATCACAATCATGTGATCGTCACCAAGCAACAGACACAGGATTCACTTGTTGTCATGGTTACAGTGACGCCATGCCAGTTGCTGTATCTCGCAATGGGGAATCCTTAACAAATCTGTGGATCCAGACTATAAGTCAAATCACTGCCAAAATCTAATCACTTGGTCCTTGTGTCATTTCTGACTTTTCCTGAAAATTTCATCCAAATCTGTTAATCCGTTTTTGAGGAATGTTGCACATGGACAGACAGATTTACAGACAAATGTACGCCGATCGTCACATAACTCTGCTGTGTTCCTTGGCGGAGTAATAAATGCTGCATTTCTGACGATGCCATATGGGGGAATGAACAGCCTTGGAGGAGGACTGCGCTCTCTGAATGCTTTGCTTGTTATCATTATGAAAACGTAGAAGAACGTTCTATAATGTTTTTCCTCAACAAAAAGCTGAAATGTTCTACCTTTAACGTGTCACATCACAGGAACATTGTAAAATGCTCTGTGTTAATAAAACATTCTGTCATTTGATGTCTCAATAAAATCTGGAAAATATTTCTGAATGTTGTGTCCCACAATATTGAGTAAAACATTTCCACTGAAGAAATAGTTTGAACTTGTAGGTAATGTTTTCCAAACACTCTACGAACATTTAAAGAATATTTAGATTTCCAGTAATGTTCCTATGAAGTTAACTAAATGTTTTAAGGTCAACTTTCAGAGGATGTTTCAGGAACACAGATGATGTTCCATGATGACAAATGAAGAACATTTCTAGACAATTCTAGAACAATTCTAGCTGTGGGAATAAATTACACAAAAAAAAGTCATCAAAAAAATCAACTACTACCAGCATTTATTTCTGAAATGGTGTTCCAATTTCTGTGTGGCTGTAGTGGAATATGTCTAACAATGAACTAAGTGGAACTAACTGGACTCTGCAGGTGTAGATGTGTTCTCTGAGGCCTGATACAGTAAATGCAGATTAAATGACAGGCTCTGTTCCTCTATCTGACAGCAGCAGCTCATTAATCGGAGCATCATGCTGCTACTGGCTTCACTCTTCTCGCTCTATTACGGCTTTTTTTCAGTTTGACTATATTTCAGCCCAATTAAACTCTTTGCATTGTTCAGCTGGGACTATCCTCGGATCCCTTTTGGATCAGGCCTCGAGTTTCTCTGGGTTTTGATTTTTGCATGTCAGGTCTGGGAAGGTTTTCCCTGTGGGCTCCTCTGCTCTGGCGGCTGATTGTGATGCTGGCAGTCTCAGTGCTGTCAAATCACACTCAAGTTTATGCGGCTAAATTGACAGTTTTGCCCTCAAAGACGAGAATGCATGCATGATTTAAAAGAGGGTACATATAATTCACATTAGAATCCACCTTTAAAATGGAGTGTTTTGCTCAGGAATATGATGTTATATCGCAGACAACCTTTATAATTTTGTGAAGGGAGAAGAGCTCCAGTGTTTACAGCAGCAGTGCCAGATGCACCAGCTGGGCCAGGCCAGTCGGTTTGACAGGCAATCCCCCGAGCAGGCCGGCAGAGATCGACAGGCCAGCAGATGCAGACAGACAGCAGCGAGCCCACACACAGCGGGCAACCGTAACTGTACGACAGGCAGCACTCAGATAATGGTCCTTTCAGAGCTACTCTCCTTCTACCGAAGGAACACTTTCCAGAGGCGATGAAGATGAGGACTCATCACTTATCATAAATTTGCTGTGGTCAGAGCTTCAGAAGTGGAAGATGACAGGATTAAGGAGGGGAAGGGAACGAGTAGCTTCCAGGCTGCTTTGTTAACTGACAGAGCACTTTCAAAACTCACAGGAGGAACAGGCCAGCGGTGGTTTGTGTACAACAAAAGGACAGAGTTGTTGACAAGCAGTTAGATAGTCGGTCAAGCCCCACAAAACAAACAAGTTCAAAATAACAATTAGCATAATCATATTTGACTGCATCATAGAAGTGTCCTGCTAAAGTCCAGATATGGGTCGTGACTGCATGTTTTGGAACCGGACAAACTGCAAAAATCCTCCATCCAACCCCTAACAACACAACTGTAACCAGAGGTGGGTAGAGTAGCCAAAAATTGTGCTTAAGTAAAAGTAACGTTACTTCAAAATAATAGTGAAACGGAGTCACATGATTATTGTTACTTCGTCTGATTGGTGAAACATAGTCATGTGGTAGATCCACTGAGGCATCTCTCCAGCAAAATAAAGCACATCTAATGTGATTTAAAAAAAATGGAACGAGTGGAGTGTAGCCCAGTGTAGCGGAGTAAGAGTAGCGTTTCTTCATCATAAATTTACTCAAGTAAAAAGTATGGCAGAGTAAAACTAGACAAGCCCTCAGTAGATGGCAGAACCACGCCATCTACTGGCTGCTACTGTGCAGCCCCTACCGTCACACATGTAGCTTTCAATTTTGATCATCCTACGTCTATCCCTTCCTACTTGATCTGCTGACCTCCAACTCCACAACTGAGCAGGGGACCTTAGACTGATCTTCAGTGCCAAGTTTGATTATCCTGACTTCAGCACTTGCAGAGATATCTGAACGGACACACACACACACATACATACTTACCCAGCCAGATACCGAAGCGAATGCAGTAACCCCGTTGACGTACGTCAGGCGTGGTTAACTACTTTCAGAAGTACATTGTTTTCAAAAAGTTACTTAAGTAAATGTAACCGAGTAAATATAACTCTCTACTACCCACCTCTGACTGTAACATTAATGAACATTTTTAGTGTTCTTGCAGGTCTACAAGGAACTGATTTTATCTTAAGAAGGAACCATGAAATAAGAAGAAATCCGGCCTGTCAGACAGCATCACTGAATGTCTTACACAGCAGGTTCTTTTGCTGATTCGTTGATAGAGAAGTCAGCCATGAAATACCTCTGGTTGGTTCTAGGAAGGAAATTCTCCAGTTTCCAGGGAAACAGTCATTAGACAGGGTGTGGAAGGTAATCTCTACTATGGAGTTCTGCAGGTTTGCAGAGCAGCAAGACAGAGGAACAGGAGGACAGGGGAACATTCCTACAACACTGGATAACATTCCCTATAAGTTCTAATGATTTTTTAAAGGAAAATGTTTTGATCAAATGTTAAAGGAATATATTTAGAACATTTTCACTTCCAATAACGTTCCTACAAAGTTAATATAATGATATCATAATGTCAATATTAAGAGGATGTTTCATGGTGACGGTGGAAAAACATTCTCAAATCAGGAACTAATAAATGTTTTCAGATGTTATCAAGGCCTCCAGTGATTTTATAAAATCTTCCTGTAGTGTGATGTGTTTAAAATGGTGGAACAGTCTCCCTGCAGTATGTTTTGAGGATCTTGTTCTTGGAACACATTATGGAACATTCTTCTATAAGGTGTTTGCACAATGATAACAAAGAAAGGATGGCCTCAATGCAACATCCAAACATTTTCCAAATGTTATTAGTACTCAAATAACAGAACCTTCCTGTACTGTGATAAATTAACAAAGGCAGACCATTCTGGTTGCAATGTTCTAAGGACGTTTTAGGGATGTTGTGGAGGAACACATGACATAATCTATAAAGCGCTCACACAATGCTCCACACTGTTCCATGATATACGGGATTACAGAGTGTCTTATGAAGAATGTTGTCATCTAAGGTATTGATAGCATCTTAAAAAGTTTTCAGAATATTTCTCTGAGAACATCTATCTGTTTTTCGAACGTTCTTTAATGTGTTCCTCTCACAACAAGGCAGACTGCTTTATTTTTCATACATTACTCTAATCCAAAGTAGTTTAAATAAATCCACTGGACTTTAAGAAAGTTTCTTGAAGTTTCTTGAGTTTCTAGATTGGCCAAA
Source organism: Acanthochromis polyacanthus (assembly GCF_021347895.1). Taxonomy (NCBI): domain Eukaryota; kingdom Metazoa; phylum Chordata; class Actinopteri; family Pomacentridae; genus Acanthochromis; species Acanthochromis polyacanthus. Next base: position 35,801,569 of record NC_067122.1, on the reverse strand, counting down.
ATAGGAGACACTGGCAAGCCCATGGCACATCCATGTTTCTGCCTAGAGAAACTCCCTCTGTACTGGAAATAGGTGGTGTTCAGGCAGAGGTCCAACAGTTGACAAATCTGGTCTGGGTTGAGGTTTGTTCTGTCGCTGAGGGTGTTGTCTTGTAGAAGCCGTTGTCTCACTGTTTTCACCGCCTTCATTGTGGGAACACGTGAATAGGGAGGTGACATTGCAGGATACCATAGTCTCATCTGTATCCAATTTCAGTCCTCTCACCTTTTCCACAAAGTCCATGGAATTCTGTACATGGTGAGGATTCTTCCCTACCAACGGGGCCAAGATGGTGGCTATATGTTTAGCGATGTTGTAGGTGAGAGTTAATGCTGTTGACGATAGGTCTGACGGGGGGGTCCTTTATTTTATGAATTTTCATGTTTTTATTTACACATGATGACAGATGTTTGTGTAAATGTTTGAGTAGATGTGTAGATGCTTGTGTGGATGTTTGTGTAGATGTTTGTATAGATGTTTGTGTAGATGTGTAGATATTTGTGTAGATGATTGTATAGATGTTTGTGTAGATGTGTAGATATTTGTGTAGATGATTGTATAGATGTTTATGTGGATGTTTGTGTAGATGTTTGTGTGAATGTGTGTGTAGATGTTTGTGCAGATGTTTGTGTCGATGTTTGTGTAGATGTTTGTATGGATGCTTGTGCAAATGTTTGTGTGGATGTTTGTATAGATGTTTGTGTGGATGTGTAGATGTTTGTGTGGATGTTTGTGTGGATGTTTGTGTGGATGTTTGTGTGGATTTGTAGAGGTTTGTGCAGATGTTTGTGTAGATGTTTGGATGCTTGTGCAGATGTTTGTATAGATGTCTGTGTGGATCTGTGTATGGATGTTTGTGTAGATGTGTAGATGTTTGTAGGGATGTTTGTGTGGGTGTTTGTGTAAATGTTTGTGTAGATGTTTGTATGGATGCTTGTGTAGATATTTGTGTGGATGTTTGTGTAGATGTGTAGATATTTTTGTGGATGTTTGTGTAGATGTGTAGATGTTTGTGTGGATGTTTGTGTAGATGTGTAGATGTTTGTATAGATGTTTGTGTAAATGTGTAGATATTTGTGTGGATGTTTGTGTAGATGTTTGTGTTGACATTTGTGTGGATGTTTGTATGGATGTTTGTGTAGATGTGTAGATGTTTGTGTGGATGTTTGTGTAAATGCTTGTGTATCTGTGCAGCAGTTCAGACCTGTGCACTTACATAATCAGTTCAAAGCTCTCCCTCCTCCTGCTGAATTCATGCCAAGCGAAGCATTTCTGGAGGAACTTGTCTTCTTGTGCTGCCAAGTCTTCATGCTGGAAGGAAACAGGGGAGAATACGAGTTACTTGGCTGAACGCAATGCTAAAATGAAGGAGTATTGATGTGTGGAGCTGCCGGTTATTGCTGGAGGTGGGAGGAAAGGGCAGCCAGTCCTCTGATTTACCAGCTGTTTGAGGGTATTTATTTACTCGCCCCGTAATATAGCAGGGAATTCAGTATTTCTAGTCACCCATCAGCTACAACATTAAAACCGCTGACAGCTGAAGTGAATAACATTGATTATCTTGTGACATTATATAACATGTAGATATATGAAGCAGCAAGTGGAAAGTCGATGCTTTAAGTTGATGCCTTGGAAGCAGGACAAATGTGTAAAGTATTTGGACAAGGGCCAAAATGTGATGGTGAGATGCACAGGCGTCAGTTTAGGGGGGGACGGTGGGGACGTGTCCCCCCCACTTTTTGTCAGGGGTCATTTTGTCTCCAACACATTCAAATTCTTCACATGTAAGCCGTTGTAAACCCAGTTATTTTCAGTAGTATAGAAAATTCCGACGCTCCTGAACGCACCATCCGCACTCGGCCGAGAGTTGCACAGACATGCAGCACACCTTCGTGAGGTCAAAAAAAGGCGCAGATGCTAAATTTGCGCCCATGCCAAGTGGAAGCTCCGACCAGAGGCGTGCAGGGGCAAAATTTCAGCCCAGGATAATTAGTACTATAGCGGCCCACAGACCTCTTCACTTGCATTCACTGATGGCGCAGCAGATTGCGTCTCCACCTTTGGTGTGGTGGTTGTGAGTTTGAGCCCAACTTGTGACATTTTGCCGCCGTTCTTCGACATTTTCTCAAGGTCGAAGAACGGCAATTTCTCACCATGGGACGCATGGTGTCAGTGCTGGAGCAACTGTCCCAGAATTAAACTGCATTGTTGACTATTGGCTTTTCTAGAAAATAAATCTTTTTTAGTACTTCACCTGTTTTGTATTTTACTCATGCACTTTGGGTGAATAAACAGAAATTTGTGATGAGAGATGCAAATTTTGTCTATAATCTACAGAGACTTTATTCAGTGTTCAGTGCACACTTTTGTTACACACATTTTGACAGATAAGCAGTTGTGCTTTTCAAGCAGATTTTAGTCAGAAACATCAGTAGCATATGTTTTTTTTTTTTTTTTTTACTGTTACACCAATCTAGGTAGATAAACTGCACTACTGCAGCAGACATATTATTGAAATGTGCTTCTATTATGTGTCTACATACACTGCTCACAAATAGTTATTCAACTTTTGGGTGAAATTGATGGAAAATATAAAAAGTGCATGCTGTAGTGATATATCATAAAAGTAGGGTATTTAACTAGAAACATGCAGTAGTGATTTCCTCATCTCAAAAAAAAATATTGAATCAAAAGCTAACAACAGTGGAGGGTATGTCACAATAAAAATGTCTCAGTTTGGACAGAACAGCAGCCTTCAGCTGAAATCCAGTACAACTGTGTCCCACCAGTGGCGTGATCATGGATGTGTCCAGGCAGCAGCTGACCTCTGCCTCGTAATTAGCCTTAAGACCAGCTATAAAGATAAACATAGATATTATCATTATCATCAACATATGGTGCATGTGTTTATGTAGGGATGCAAATGTAGTCGAAGCTAAGTAGCTAAGCTAATGCTAACACGTTCAGTGTTCAGAATCAAAACATCTCTAAAAATTACCTGTTTTCTCAAACGTAGTCGCTGTTCCCTGTGACAACCATGAAGACAGATAGATAATCACAGAAGAGCTCATCTGAAGAGCAAATGTCCAATCAGGTTCCTGTTTTTGTTTGCCATGTCCTTCCAGGGCTCAGTAGGAAAAAGTCTGAATATATGGAATGAAACTTTGAATAGATGGAATGAAAATCTGAACATTCTATATTCCGACTTTCATTATATATATATATATATATATATATATATCAATTTTCATTATATATATATATCAAGTTTCATTATATATATATATATCGACTTTCATTATATATATAATTTCCTAAACGGCATGCCATATATATATACATATATATATATTTTTATGGCATGCCGTTTAGGAAATTATATATTGAATAAAAGTCAATATATATATATATAATGAAAGTTGATATATATATACACACGTGGACAAAATTGTTGGTACCCCTCAGTTAAAGAAGGAAAAACCCACAATTCTCACTGAAATCACTTGAAACTCACAAAAGTAACAATAAATAAAATTTATTGAAAATTAAATAATCAAAATCAGCCATCACTTTTGAATTGTTGATTAACATAATTATTTTAAAAAAACAAACTAATGAAATAGGGCTGGACAAAAATGATGGTACCCATAACTTAATATTTTGTTGCACAACCTTTTGAGGCAATCACTGCAATTAAACGATTTCTGTATTTGTCAATGAGCGTTCTGCAGCTGTCAACAGGTATTTTGGCCCACTCCTCATGAGCAAACAGCTCCAGTTGTCTCAGGTTTGATGGGTGTCTTCTCCAAATGGCATGTTTCAGCTCCTTCCACATATGTTCAATGGGATTCAGATCTGGGCTCATAGAAGGCCACTTTAGAATAGTCCAACGCTTTTCTCTCAGCCATTCTTGGGTGTTTTTGGCTGCGTGTTTTGGATCGTTGTCCTGTTGGAAGACCCATGACCTGCGACTGAGACCAAGCTTTCTGACACTAGGCAGCACATTTCTCTCCAGAATGCCTTGATAGTCTTCAGATTTCATCGTACCTTGCACACTTTCAAGACACCCTGTGCCAGATGCAGCAAAGCAGCCCCAAAACATTACTGAGCCTCCTCCATGTTTCACCGTAGGGACAGTGTTCTTTTCTTCGTATGCTTGGTTTTTGAGTCTATGAACACAGAGTTGATGTGCCTTACCAAAAAGCTCCAGTTTGGTCTCATCTGTCCAAAGGACATTCTCCCAGAAGCTTTGTGGCTTGTCAACATGCATTTTTGCAAATTCCAGTCTCGCTTTTTTATGAGTTTTTTTCAGCAGTGGTGTCCTCCTCGGTCGTCTCCCATGAAGTCCACTTTGGCTCAAACAACGACGAATGGTGCGATCTGACACTGATGTACCTTGGCCTTGGAGTTCACCTTTAATTCCTTTGGAGGTTGCTCTGGGCTCTTTGGATACAATTCCAACGATCCGTCTCTTCAATTTGTCATCAATTTTCCTCTTGCGGCCACGTCCAGGGAGGTTGGCTACTGTCCCGTGGGTCTTGAACTTCTGAATAATCTGAGCCACTGTTGTCACAGGAACTTCAAGCTGTTTAGAGATGGTCTTATAGCCTTTACCTTTAAGATGTTTGTCTATAATTTTTTTTCGGATGTCCTGGGACAATTCTCTCCTTCGCTTTCTGTTGTCCATGTTCAGTGTGGTACACATCTTTTCACCAAACAGCAGGGTGACTACTTGTCTCCCTTTAAATAGGCAGACTGACTGATTATGAGTTTGGAAACACCTGTGATGTCAATTAAATGACACACCTGAGTTAATCATGTCACTCTGGTCAAATAGTTTTCAATCTTTTATAGAGGTACCATCATTTTTGTCCAGGCCTGTTTCATTAGTTTGTTTTTTTAAATAATTATGTTAATCAACAATTCAAAAGTAATGGCTGTTTTTGATTATTTAATTTTCAATAAAGTTTTATTTATTGTTACTTTTGTGAGTTTCAAGTGATTTCAGTGAGAATTGTGGGTTTTTCCTTCTTTAACTGAGGGGTACCAACAATTTTGTCCACGTGTGTATATATATATATATATATATATATATATATATATATGTATACATACACACACTTTTAAATGGTTCTATTCATAAATAGAAGTACCTGAGATAGTTTTCAAAAATCATTAAAATGCGATTTATGTTGACTTCTTGTGTGTACTGTTTGCAGTTGTGTTAGTTCAATAATCACAGATTCTACAGATTAAACTTTACTGTTTACATAATGAACTTTTTAACCCAGACATATTCCAGAGTGGTTGGATCTGAATTCATGTCCGAGTGAAAAAAGAAGCAGAAACTGGTTGGGGAGCCTGAGGGTTTTGTGGCAGCTTGTCATCTGCAGATGACTTCCAGTGTTTCTCCTCTGTCTCAGCAGCTTTCAAGACCCTGCCAAAAAGGAACTTCACAAGTGTTTTTTGTCCCCAAGGACTTCTTGTGATGCTGTATTGTTTGAAGTGGGTACAAACAAACCAAGTGGGACTCTTGACTGACAAACCTGTTTATTCTGTTGATGCTTCCATGAGACATTTTCACCATTGTTCTCTGTGTAACAATACATTTTTTTGTCTCTTTACTTCATATGTGTGGCATCTTTTCAGTAAAAGTTTCAAGGTCCAAGTCAGTCTGAAACCATCTTTTAAACAGAGAAGAACTTTCAACATTCTTTGTTTGTTGCTGAAGTCTGTAGTTTACCTTGTGGCACAGTTAATATCATAAATAAAACAAAAATAAAAATTTGAATGAAAACTAAAGAAAACAGTTAAAGATGAACGAATGACACATGTCAACGTCACAGTAACCATCTGTGGAACCCCATTCGCTCAGCTCCTGGTTTGTAAAAGTGTCATCGAACATGGAGCAAGAAAAACAACGTCATGATAGGTGAGGATAACACCTGTAACCATGGTGACTATACAAAGATTACCACAGCTGCAGGAGGAAAACTGTGACTAAAACTGACAAAAATGAATAAAGAGTGACTGAAACCAAAAGACATGTTCTTTCAAAATCTTAAATTCACATCAGGGCCCAAAGTCGACACACTCCACGGTGATATTTTTTAGTTATTTTTTGGTCTTTTTGCCTTTGTCGTAGAGAACGGTGGAGAGAGAGAGAGAGACAGGACATGTGAGGAGAAGAGTGGGGGTTTAGGGTTAGGGTCGGGGACTACAGCCCTGTTCATAGGTGACCTGCTCAACCAGGTCAGCTACCAGGGCATGACGATTGTGGTTTAACTCTGCCAGTACATGTCTACACTGTGCATTTGGAGCGGGGGCTGCATAGTGGTCAGTGGTTAATACCATCACCTTGCAGCTAGAAGATCCCTGGTTCACCTCCTGTACCAAAAGTTGAACACTAAATGATGCATTTTATCCAAACATTCCTGGGATCTTTCTGCATGTAGTTTGCATTTTCTCCCTGTACATGTGTGGGTTTTCTCCAGGTTCTCCAGCTTCTTCCCACAGTCTGGAAACATGCTGAGGTGAATTGGTGGTTCTAAATTCTCCGTAGGTGTGAATGTGAGCGTGATTGTTTGTCTCTATGTGTAGCTCTGTTATAGACTGTTACCCAGGGCCGCATTGGGAGCCAAATTCGACCCGGGACTTTTTGGACCAGACCAGCCCACCTGTGCAATCGAACTATTGTTTTTTATTATTGTTTTACTCTGTCCGGCCGACGCTTCGAGAGCTTTTCTTCTCTTTTCTCTGAGCTTTTCAGCCCCTCCTTTACATTTTTTGACGTTCTTCTCCATCTTCAACTGCCTGGCTGGGCTTTACTGCACACATCGCGATATCAAGTCTAAACTCTATTCAGGCCAGAGCTGTCACCTGAGGGCGGGGCTGAGCATGCCTGCGTGCCTGCCCCCCTGCTCGCCTGCCTGCCTGGGGCTGATGAATGGTTGGACACTCATTCCATTCGGCCGCATATGGATGAATAAACAGAATTTTTTTTTTTTTGCCTTTTTATTGTGATAGTCGCAGTGAAGAGTGACAGAAAATGGGGAGACATGCAGCAAAGGGCCATGGGCAGGAATCGAACCCAAGCGGCTGCGTCAGAGACCAGCCCCTGTACGTGGGTCACCTGCTTAACCCGATGAACTATACGGGTACCAGATGACAAATAAACAAAATTTTTTAATAAATACCAGCGCACCGTCCCAGATGTGGACCGGCCCTTCGGTCAAACGACCGAATTAAATAACGTTCAATCCGCCCCTGCTGTTACCTGTCCAGGTGTCCCCTGCCTTCACCCTCAGTCAGCTGGGATAGACTCCAGCACCCCATGACCCTAATGAGGATTAAGCTGTCACAAATCGAGGACTGAACCGGGGCAGAGAACCACGCTACCGAGGCAGAGACAGGTTTTGAAGTGATTTATTTTATGGGAAGGTGTAGGTAATGAGGTGGCGAGCCAGGGAATATGAGCGGGAGGGAGTGAGTAGTGGGTCCGGGGTGGAAGCTTACGGGGCCGGGGGCCAGCAGTCGCAGGTGGAGTCGGGAGGAAGCAGAGTGCAGCGGATGGTAAGCGGCCGGACGCCTGGCAGACAGAGGACGGCAGGTGGTGAGGAAGCAGGAGGTGGAAAGTCGCATGCCCCACTTTTCAGTTTTTTATTTGTTAAAAGAGTTTAAAATATCCAATAAATTTCATTCCACTTCATGATTGTGTCCCACTTGTTGTTGATTCTTGACAAAAAATTTAAATTTTATATCTTTATGTTTGAAGCCTGAAATGTGGCGAAAGGTTGAAAAGTTCAAGGGGGCCGAATACTTTCACAAGGCACTGTATGTTTAAAGATCAGTTGGTTGTGTTTCCAGACTTATGCTAACTTACTCAGTATCCCTCTAAACCACAAATCAAACTGGTAAGTTTGAAAATCATGTTATGTTTAAAAAAATCCACCATTTCTCAGCCAGAAATGGTAAAATAAGAAAAAATAATGTGATTTTTAACTTTCAGGCAGTCCTTGAATGCTTCAGAAAATTAAAAAAAACAAAAAAAACAAATCAAAGCTTTGCATAGTGAAAAAAACACCCAGAAACTGCTGCTTGAAGCTCAGAGGTAAACACCGAAGGCTTCATGCAGAGGTGAGGAAGACTTAAAAGGTTGTTGCTAGAGGTACGGACCCGCACCCGTAGCCTGTGGCCTACAGATACGGCACTTTCCATTTGCCAATCAGATACGTGAGATCTGGTCACGTGACTCCCGGTAGACGCTAGCGGTACGGACCCGTAGCATCGGTACGACAGGTACGGACCCTTAACCAAACACTAACCCTAACCCTAACCTTTGCTTACCTTTCAACAGTTTGCAGTGGTTAGCAGCTTCTTGACTCGCGAGACTCGCATACGGGTCCGTATCTGTCTGGCAAATGGAAAGTGCCGTATCCGTATCTGTAGACACTACCTACTAAAAAATCATTGTTTGTGGAGTTAGAGTTTGTTTTAGTGGAACAATGAGGAGGTTTGCATTAAATTAAATGTTTTATTATGTTTATATGATTTAGAGCTAAGGAGCTTATTGTTGTTTTCTGTGTAAGTTTTCATTTTTTTGCATTGCTGCTGAAAACACATGCAGTCACCAGTTTAGACACGCTGATAATGATGGGATATTTCTGTTATCCTCTTTGTTTTATTTCTGGTTTTCACTTGCTTTCTTTAGCAGGTCTAGTCCAAGAATCCACTACAACTGTTTCTTTTTAACCTCTTTTTAATCACTTTTTCTAGAACTTCTGCCACACCGGTGAAGTTAATGTGAACGTTGCTGAAAAGGTGGATTCCAACTTTTTCTGATTTGGGGGCGAATATGAAAGATTCAGCGTCATTTTAGTGCAGTGGAATGCCAGTTTTCATCTGCTCCTCAGTAATGTAGCGCACACACAGATGATGACTGTGTCCTGTTTTTGCCACATACATATATGTGAGTCTATAACAGTGAGACATTTTAAGCTGTAGCTTGTCTTATTGACGTGCAGAAGATATAAATAATGATTTATTAGCGGAGGAGAGAAACTGCTAACGTCTCTGAACGTCTGTCAGAGACGTCGGTTGTATTTGAAGTCAGATGTGATGTTAACATAAGAAAAAAGAAGCAGCAGAAGAAAAAAGAAGAAACTATATGAATGCATATTTCTGTACAGAGGCTTTAACTTTATCTGTCTGTGTGATTTCTAAATTTGAATGTGAAATGTGTGCAGTGATTGAACTTTGAAATTGGGCTTGCGTGTTGCGTGGAACCCTTACTGCTCAGCAGGAGAAAGACATTTATATGGAAATGAATTGTGTACGGTAATCAGCCTGGCATTTGTGTAATTGTAGCTCGGTTGGCAAAACATTTTTTACTTTTGCTTGATGTCACGGCTGTCATCTGTTCATGCATTTGGTTTCCAGCAGCAGTTCTGTGCAGCAGATTTTGGGTTGTCCCCCCATGTGGAGCCCAACCACAGACCTTAAGATTAAACACACAGTCTGGAATAAATCTATAGCTCCCCTCAGTCAAACAAAAAACCCTCCAAACCTCAAGGCAATAAAAAGGAGAGCGTTAAATTGGGGTGACCACATGTCCTGGTTTTAAATGGAGCATCCCAGTGTCCGGAGAAATCTCTGAAATATATCGATATGTTCCGCTTTTAACTGGTGAGTCGTACTTTTTGTCATTTTCCTCACAGCCTGAGCTGCACTCGACACACAGGCACAGAAATCAGCACAGAATGGTGATTTTGTTGAGCTATTTCCATCTGCAGAACAATTCACTGGACAGAAAAACACTCAGACTGAAGTGAACACAAACATTTTCCCTTTTGATTTCCTCGTTTCTTCCACCTTATCCTCCAACATGCTAAATAGACATTATGTTCCCTCTAAAATATATCCAATATTTCTTTAATTTCAAATCTCCCCTGAAAATGGAGGATGAAAAATGATTCAAATGGAGTATTGCCAGGTTCATATGTGTACGGTTGTAGCCATGACGACCTCTGGTCAGGTTTGAGCCTCCAACACTTGATGGAAATCTTAGAAACAGCTCTAAAGTGATCCAGTTATTGTTTATAACATTCACAGCCCAAGTTATAAGCTGGTTTCCTGTGAAAAACCAACAAGTCGACATCTAACTGGTTAGTTGTGGTAAGAAGCAAGTGAATATTGACTGCAGCTCCAGGTATTAGCCAGATTTAGCATCTAAGCTCAATCAGCAAGCTAATATCAACTTATTCAAACAGTTTTCAGTCAGTTTTAAACCCAGGATTCATTTAAGTTAGAAAGTAAGACTGCTGTTGCCAGAGCCTCAATCTTCTGCCTTTCATTGATGAAGGGTTTCTTCCTTCCCTGTGTGACTTCAGACCTGCTTCAAGAAGTCGGCTTCCAGCTGTCCTTGCTAAACAAGTCATATTTCTGGACATCCATCCATTCTCTATACACCGCTTTATCCTCACTAGGGTCATGGGGAGTGCTGGAGTCTATCCCAGCTGACTCGGGTGAAGGCAGGGGACACCCTGGACAGGTCACCAGTCTGTCACAGGGCTACATATACAGACAAACAATCACACCTACGGGCAATTTAGAGTAATTAATTAACCTCAGCATATTTTTGGACTGTGGGAGAAAACCCACACATGCACAGGGAGAACATGCAAACTCCATGCAGAAAGATCCCAGGCCCAGGCCGGGATTTGAACCGGGGATCTTCTTGCTGCAAGGCGAAAGTGCTAACCACTATGTCACATATTTCTGGACAGTGTTCTCTCATTTTTAAGATCCCTGGAGGTCTGATGATAATTCCTGACACAGGAATGGATGCACAAAGGAACTGGTTCACTGAGATTAAAACGAGGTCAGCGCTACCTGCAAGAAAATTATTCCAAGAAGATTCTACTGGATCATGAACTGTTTCTACTTGGTCTGTACCAAAAAGAGAAAAATTAAAATAAAAAATGAACAGACAATAATGAATCTCAGCTTTTTAAATGAAAAAAAAGACCATTTTTAAACCTGAAAACAAACAGACCAAATGTCATTAACTGGACAAGACAAAAGGCATCAAGCCTCCCTGAGAGAGAGTTTTCTGTAACGAAGTCCAAACAAAAATTATAGGGAAGTCTGGTACCCCTTTAGATATATAAAGGGCATAGATTTGGTAGAGAGCTAATTGTCAGTTGGTTTAGTTGTAAGAAAGGAGCAGTTCATTATTTGTTTGCTGGCGTTTTATTTAAAGTTTTTTCTGTAGATGTTTTTCTTTCTGTATTGTTGACCTTCACCGCTGTTTAAAAGTTTGGGGTCACGAAGAAAAAACTCCCACTTTTATCCATGTGCTAACATAACTACAAGGGTTTTCTAATCATCAACTAGTCTTTCAGCACCATTAGCTAACACAATGTAGCATTAGAACACAGGAGTGGTGGTTGCTGGAAATGTTCCTCTGTACCCCTATGGAGATATTCCATTAAAAATCAGCCGTTTCCAGATAGAACAGTCACTAACCAAATTAACAATGTCTACACTGGATTTATCATTCATTTAATGTTATCTTCACTGAATAAAAGTGCTTTTCTTTCTAAAATAAGTACATTTCTAAGTGACTCTAAACTTTTGATCAGTAGTATACATGATTGAATATTAAACAATAAAAATATTGTTAAAAAAGTGAAACATAAATAAACAGCAGGTTTGTAAACAAAAAAAGCTTAAAAATGCTATTTTATTGTTTAAAAACTTCATTTCATTTCATTAAGACTGAGTTGTACAAACTGTCTCTGATTTTTTTTCTTTTCTTTTTATCACCCCTCATGTTAGCTCATTTTTTAGCGCCACTGTTGGCTCGTCCCCTTCAGTTGGAAATGAACTATATAAAGTCACTAAACCAACAGCAGAACAACCATCAGGCTCTAGGACTTCCAGCAGGGATTTAACTGTTTCAGTGGAGATGGAGTTTCTTTCACTGCTCAGTCTCCTCTGCAGGGTGACAGCTTCATCTCCTCCTCACCTTCTCCCATAATACCCAAATAAACAGCCAAATGCATACAATTTGCATTCTGTTTACTGCCTTGGTGATATTGTCATGCAGATAATAAAGCCGGTGAATAGAATTTAAAGAATGAGCTGCAGAGAGAAAAGCAGAGCCTGGTTGTACATACTGAGGTGCTTTTGTTGTTGAGGAAGAGATGCAGGAGGAGAAGAGGGACATAGCAGGAGAGAAAAGGAAAATGGACTGAGAAAGACTGCCCTTATTATGTAGCTCTGGTTTGTTGTTCTTAACATCCCAGATGATATGAGCTATCCATCCATCCATTCTCTATACACCGCTTTATGCTCACCAGGGTCATGGGGGGTGCTGGAGTCTCTCCCAGCTGACTCGGGCGAAGGCAGGGGACACTCTGGACAGGTCACCAGTCTGTCACAGGGCTACATATACAGACACACAATCACACTCACATTCACACCTACGGACAATTTAGAGTAATCAATTAACCTCAGCATATTTTTGGACTGTGGGAGGAAGCCGGAGAGCCCGGAGAAAACCCACGCATGCACAGGGAGAACATGCAAACTCCATGCAGAAAGATCCCAGGCCCAGGACTGAACTGGGGATCTTCTTGCTGCAGGGTGAAAGTGCTAACCACTACTCCACTGTGCAGCCCTGATATGAGCTATGTTCATCTTAATTCACAGCAGAAAGAAGAAAAACCAGGAGGAGAGAAGTGTTCTTAGCAGAAAGAGAAAGACAGAGTTGAGGTGGAATGCAGTATGTGGGCTTTTGCACAATTTACACATTTATTTTTTTGGAATTGTCTATCATTTTTACTCCACTTGCTACACTAAAGATCCAGTTTTCAGATTCAGATTAAATGTATCATGTCATTTTCCAAAAACTACATCAGCATCTGCAAACACATGTGGGACATTAGAGAACTGAAGGACAAATCATTCATGTAGAAAATACTGAAACATGCAGTATTTTTCTCTTGCTCCACCCCTGATGACCAAACTGAATCTCTAAAAAAACAGTTCAAATGAAATTTAAATCTCCTGTTTTGGTTTTATTTGTTTCATTGATGTTTCTGTAATTGTGGGAACATTTTTTAATCAACATAATATTTTGAAAAATAATTGTTATGGATGGAATGTGTGTCCTACAACATGTTAATGACATTTTTTTTTTGTCATTTTGTGTCTTGTTTTTGTCATTTTTTGTCTTGTTTTTGTCGTTTCATGTGTTGTTTTTGTCATTAACATCATCCATCAGTTTTCCTAAAGAATGAGTAGGGCAAAGCTGTGTCATCTCTTCTATTTTACATATGTTCATCACATTGTCAGACTAATTCTTTTGACTGTTTTCCATCAGTCAGTTTGTCCTCTTGGTCAGCGGTAACAGCTAGCTAAATATCTAGCTTCTACTGCTGAGAAAAAGATCACATTAGCATGGATTAGCAACCCTGTTACTGTGATTAGAGTAGGGTTAGCAAACAACACATAAAACATGGAATAAAAATGCTACCATTGATGTGTAAGCTGAGACAATACCTACTATTGATCAATATGGAGCAGAAAACCGGAAAAGAGAAGGTTGATTTTTCAAACATTTTGAAGTCCAAATGTTCTCCAGTTCTAGAATGATCCATAGAATTTCATGGGATAATTACAGTCTGTTAGATATGGCATGATGCTTGATGTTTGATTGTGAAAAAGATCTTTGTGAGGTTTTCTGAGATAAATCTGAGGATGTTTCTGACTACAGTTAATAGTAAAAAATTAACCAACATTATGTACATTTCAACCTGTGTTAACATGTTATAGTTTGGATTAAATAAAATGAAAGACAGAATAGTTTATAAAGTGGCAGTTTCCCCTCCTTTGTCTTTGGCCGAGTTCAGTATTTAAACCTGTGATAAGACTTTTATGACCCTTTCAGTCCTCTGGGGTTTTTTAAAACAGCAGGACTACGTCACTAAATCAACAGAATATTGTGGATGAAAATTCACTCTTTACTCTGGTGTCAGGAACAAGGAAGGTTGCAGAAACTCCTGATGCCATTGAAATGGAGTAGATGGCAGGAAGCATGCCGAGGCTTTTTGACTCCAGTTTTCTCTGGAAGATGTGACGTCTTGTGGAAAATATATCACCAGTATTTCCTATCATATGTGAAAGTTGTGACCAAATATGGAAGTATGACACCATTATTTTTGGAAAAGTTAACCTCTTTTTTTAGACTAAAAGGAAAATTCACCAGCAAATAAAATATATTTTAATATATGATCTCATTTGGGTATAAAAGACAGTGTTTAGTTACTCTGTCTTCAGTTCTATTCTGGTGTGAACTTGTGTTTGTCTCTTATGACAGAATAAACGTTGAACTGTATTGATATTTTCTGAAGCTTTTAGAGGCTCCAGTAGACAGAATTTTATGGTTTTTATCTGGACAGCTCATCCAGGGAGCTACAGGACAGGTCAGAAACAGGAAGTGAGGAACAACAGGACAAAAGAAAAGCGGATTCCAGCCAATGCAAACTCAGCAACAAGCAGATGATCAGAAGTTCATGCAGCTGAATGAATGTCAGATTCAGATTCAAAAACTTTATTTGTCACCTAGGGGAGCAATTAAAAAGGCACGTAGAGCAGGCAGTGCAACAATGACGTAATAAACAAATAGGGATAAATATATATACAAATCTAGAGCAAATAATATAAGAATAAAAAGAAAAAGAAAAGAAAGAGACAAAAAACACAACTTGGTAACATACTAGGGCAAATACGAATGAAAAGTAGGTGCAATAAGGTAGACACAAGAATATATCAAGGTAGATTTAAATTGCAGAGTGCAAAATGACAGAGTTCACAGAAGGTCCAGTTAAAGCCCGTGTGTGGTTAGGGTTAGGGCATTTATGGTTTCTGTTCTGGAGGCTGATAAGGTAGAACCAGCAGGTGATGGTGCTCTTTATAGAGTTATAGAATGTCTGGAGAATGCTAATACTTACTCCAAAAGAGTTGAGCTTCCTTAGGAGACACTGCCTCTGGTGACATTTCCAGATAATCTCCACTGTGTTAGAGGGGACTTTCAGCTGGATGTCAAAGATGGTACCCAGATATTCGTACTCCTCCACAAGCTCAACAGGCATTCCATGGATGGTGGTGGGGACAGCTGTAGCCAGCTCCATCTATATGGAAAAGGTCTCCATCATCTCCTTGTTTTTTCTTTTTTTTTAACATTCAGCTTCACACAAGAGTCGTCACAACAGTCCACAAACTCCTGGAGGACTGAGAAGGTCCTGACAGCAGAGACAGGAGGACTGTGTCGTCTGCATATTTGACCAGGTGGGAATTATCAGGTCATCGTGTCAGACCTGCTGAGGGAACCACAGCTGCAGTCAAAGCTCAGCAGGTCATGCAGTGACTCCAGCTGTTGGTTCCCATGAAAACCCAACTACGCTTCAGTTACTGCCAGCAGTAAGACGACATCTAAAACACTGCAAAGAAACAAAGACTGAGTCTAAAGTGGAAGTGTAGAACTAATGTTTTATTAAAACTTATTGAGCCCTGCAAGGTAATTCTATTGCTACTGATGGCATCCTCCACGGAAAACAATTCCATCTTTTATATTTGCACATTTACTGTCAGCCACAAGTTTGCTGTTATTTATTCATTTATTCAGTCAGAGCAGATGCAAGGCACCGGTGATAACTTTTACAACAGTTTGAGCAGTCAAACAAACAGCAGAAGGAACAAGTCGACCTTGATTATTATTTTGTTATGAACAAATATGGATTAAAAGTGTTTAAAAGTCAGCCTTGATTAAACTTTGAGTGTTTGTTGAGGGAACATTTTGCTTTGTGTGAAAAAACATTCTTGTGATGAGAAACTCTTCTGTCAGTTTGAAACTGTTTGTTATATTTGGGAATCATCCAGCCTGTGTTTATTTCAGCGGTTTCTACATGTATGTTCTGATCATCAGCACATATTCTACATCTAATTTGTTCTTACAGTAAATGTGTGACAACAGCACAGCAGCAGCTTTATTTGATGGTCTAGTTATTAAATTTCCTTGGCAACATTATATCTCATGACTCCTCCTTTTCCCATCATTGTCCATTTAACCAGTTTCATATGTTTTGTCCCTCATTGGATTGTTAGTTGAGTCCCACACTAGTTATCAAACATGCAGCTGACAACTGTAATTTTTGTTTAAGGACCTCCTTCACTCTCTGAGTTGTCCAAACCTTCTTTCTCAACTGAGCTTGACTAATTTGCAGATCGAAGCTGATCTGTTGTTCACTCTGGATTCTAAAAACGGGTTCTTAAACAGCGAAGTAAAGGACAGACTGAGTGATCCAGGACAACATCTACTTCTGCACCTGCTTCTGTCCATTTTGGTTTCAATCATCCATCCATCCATTCTCTATACACCGCTTTATCCTCACTAGGGTCACGGGGATGCTGGAGTCTATCCCAGCTGACTCAGGCAAAGGCAGGGGACACCCTGGACAGGTCACCAGTCTGTCACAGGGCTACATAAACAGACAAACAATCACATTCTCACCTACGGGCAATTTAGAGTTATCAATTAACCTCAGCATATTTTTGGACTGTGGGAGGAAGCCGGAGTACCCGGAGAAAAGCCACGCATGCACAGGGAGAACATGCAAACTCCATGCAGAAAGATCCCAGGTTCAGGCTGGGATTTGAACCGGGGATCTTCTTGCTGCAAGGCAAAAGTGCTAACCACTAGACCACTGTGCAGCCCTGGTTTCAATCATAAGGCGTTGAAAATGCTAAAACTTGGGCACCATATACCAGCTGTGTGACATTTACATCCTTAAACTTCATATTAATATGCTTTATCAGATCACATTTGTGGGATTTTTTTCTTTGCATGTTGACAGAAACAGCAGCAAAAGTGATGAAATGTTGATGTTCAGGGAGACAGTCAGCTGCTCTGTGTTTAAGATCCACACCAACTGTAGATGATTTCCCTCACAGTGGAATCATTTATTTCTAATAATTCTGCAATGTTTTTAAATCTCTCAGCAGTTTCCATAGCCTTGTTACTGCCCGTTCTTTATGTTTTTGCATGACGGCATCACACGCTTCTGTTTTTTATTCATAAGAACTCAAATAAAAAGGACAGAAATGTGAAGTGTCTTTTATTTGATTATATCACATTCAATCAGAAGATTAAATTTGCTGGAAAAACTACTTTAGCTTCAACTGACAGTGTCACATCTGGTTTGAAGAATCTTTACTTTAAATGTATGACTTGTGTTTTTTATTTTTTTAACCATGTTGTAGAGCTAGATAGTCAAAGCAGGTTGTTGTTTCTGATGTTTATGTCTTATTTTAACAAGTCAGCAAACCTTTACTGAATGATTAAACATAATTTTACCAGCTGAACGTCCCCACACTGCTGGATATCATTACCTACTACCTCTAATAACTTTTATAAAGAAAAAATTGTCCTCAGATGTTCAAAGAATGTTTTAAGGATATTGTCATTTCCAAATAAATTACATGTTCCGATAAAGTCAGTTAATAATTTTTAGGGATGTTGTCAGGAACACAGATTTAGGTTCTATGATAAGATATTAATAATAATGATGATAATAACAATAACAATGTGATATAAAAAAAGCACCTGAAGTTTATCTTGATGAAATGAATTAATCTGTGAGGATGTACAGTCAGTGATAGTAAATGTGCTTCATGTTGTTTCAGTGTTGGAGTGTCAACCAGATAGTTAGTGCTGCTGGATTTTTTTCCAAAAACATTACATGTGTATCATCAACATAAATAACATCGGTATTTTTAAAGATGCCAGTCTATCACAACAGCCCTACTCACAAGTTATTATATTTTCTAAAATGGTTCAATGTGATAATTTGCTGTATGCAATTAGTTCAGTGTGTCTTCTCTCATTTAAACACATCCTGTCAGACAAACATGCAGAGAAACAATCTTGCTGGTTGTCTCTAAGTGTTTTGTCATGCAGAAATAAAACCTGCTGAGATGCACAGCAGTGAAGGTGTTGCATGCAAATAGAACAGAAGAACACACTAGCACCACAATCCATGAGTCAGATGCATGAACCTGCAGCAGCACACACCGGCCTGATCAATAATGCAGAGCTCTGCCGTTTATGAAGCGTGGGGCTCCTTCAGGGCTTGTTTAAGGCCGCCATTCTCTCAACTGTTTACCTACAAATAAGTAGCAGAAGAACTTCTGCTACTCTGACAGCAAACACTGCTCATCACACATCCAAGTGCTTTAGTATGGAAATGGCAGCCAAAGGAAATGTGTGACCAAACAGGGTTTCATTCTTCTGTTCTGTGTTGAGAAGAAAACCTGCTCCATCAGCTTCACAGTGTGCACACGGCCTGACATCTGACATCTAACATTAGAGCTAAATGGATTGTTATTGTCGCTAAACATGGTAACTACAAATACAACAAGGTCAGACTGAAAAAGATCCTGCTTCAGAAGGACACATCAGAAACATCACATTCCACTGATGGATCACCAAGGTACCACAACGTAACTTCAAAATGACTGCAAAAATTCACAAAAGGACCACAAACAAACATGAAACCCCTACTGTGAGACATAATGACCAAAAGGTGACACAAAACTACCCAATAGAAAGATGCAGTGCTAAAAGAGACAACAAATATGAAACGCAAAACATCCCCATAGATACACAAACCAACCACAAACAGACACAAAGCAACCACAGAGACACACAAAGCAACCACAAAGCAACCACAGAGACACACAAAGCAACCACAAAGCAACCACAGAGACACACAAAGCAACCACAAAGAGACACAAAACAACCAGAAAGAGACGCAAAAGAACAGCTTAGAGATGTCGAACTACAGATGCCAAAACAACAAAAAGCCACATGCTCTATAATAGACAAGACGCAAAACAAATACAGAAAGAAACAAATCTGCCACATAGATGCAAAGAACTACAACGAGAACTAATCAGACAGAGATGGAAAATGGTCACATAGAGATGAAAAACAACCATATATATGAAAATAACAATAAAAAGACACATAACACCTAAAAGTCATGCAAAATGACTAAAAGTAGACAAAAACAAGAAAGAGATGCAAAAAGACTCCAAAGATATGCTAAACAGCCAAAACATTATGTAAAATGACAAGAAAGAGACACAGAAGCACCAAAAAGACACGTAAAATGATTACAAAGAAATTAACAACAACCACGACGAGGCAAAAAATACACAAAGAAACACACAAACGGAAGCAGTAAGAGACACAAGGTTCCTGTGGTCATGAGACCTCAGGACTAAGTGACACAAAAGGAACGACACGAAAAACTGAAAAAGACAAACAAAAAAGACACACAACACACAACAAAGAATCACAAAATGAGATGAAAAATGGTCGCAAAAAATGCAAAACTACCGCAAGACAAGCTGACCAGAGTGATGCAACACCACCATATAGAGGAAAAACAATCACACACAGAATGCAAAATTCAAACTGAAAGAAACAACACAACTACAGAGGATTCACAAGGACGGGATTCAATATATTTAAAACGGACACACACACGATACTTGGACATAGTTACAGAATAAAACAGAAAATCGGCTGAAGGACGAAGAGTTTGAGCTGCTCGGTAATTAAAGGCCTCCTGACTCTGCTCTGTTCTTAGAGGCTGTCATTTCCTCGTGTCGCTCCAATTACAACACAAGCAAACAGACTCTGCAGCAGAGACTCAGAGCTAATGATAGTGATTCTGCACTCCAGTTTCTGTGTGACTCTGACGCATGTGTCTTCTGCTGGTGACGTTTGGAGGGTCAGCATGTGCTGGTTCATGCTTCACTGTTTCCTGTCAGTCATGATGATGTTCAGCAGAGCGATGCTGCAAAAAGCTCCCAGTGTTTCCACCTGGAGGGGATGAAGCTACACAGAGACACTAAATCCCAGGTTCACTGTTTTCTCTCCCAAAAGTGTGAGATTTAGGGTGAAAACCCAACTTCTAAACTGTTGAAATGAATAATTCTCCTGAATGCCTCATCAATGTTGACCAAACAAAAACACAAACTTGCCACGCAGAGACAATAATGACCGAGAAGAGAAAAAAGATGACCACATGCATGTGCCCTTTGATGACAAGGAGACGCAGCAGACAGACAAAGAGAAACAAAACAACTACAAAATGACAAAAGAGACACAGAAGGGCCACAGAGATGTGAACTGACCACAAAAAACAAGCAAAAAAACAAACAAAATGACCAGAAAAGACACAAAGACAAATGTCAAAAAGAAAATCAACTGCAAAGTGACAAGAAAATTATCAAAAAGAGAAGAAAATGTCCACAAAACCATGCTTTATGACCACAGACAGACACAAACTACAGGACATAAATGGACAAAAGAGAGACACAAAATGACCAAGAAAATACACAAAGCAGCCACAAAGACACAAAACAATTACAGAGGCACAAATCAACCACAACTGATGAACAACAAAAGAAGTAAAATGAGTAGAAAAGGACACAAAAGGACGACAAAGACACGCAAAACAACCAAGAAAAGGTATTTCCTTCACCTGTTAGTGGTCCGAAGGTCATATTTCAGTATAAAATGCAGTTCTGCTGTTCAAAGCCAGACTATGTAGAGCTTAACAGAAAAATATGTAACACAAAAAGTTACATTAATCAGCAATAAAATGGAGCCTTGTTGTTTATTTAAACTTTTGTCTGAAAAATAAAATCCCTAGATTTAATGAATAAAACAACTGAGGCCAACATGACATTTATATGAATTTTGAAAGCAGGTTAGAGCAACAGTTTAAATATTTTATGTTTGCCTCATTAAAACTCTGAGTTAAACCGAGTAACTAGCAGCTTTTTAACAAAAAGTCAGTGATGCTATTAAGCTCCTATAAATATTATTCTACAGCTCTACCAGATTTGATCCAACAGAAATGAAAAGCATGAGTGTCTTTTCATCCAATCTGCATTTTCTGAAAGTCTTCAGAAAATGAATGAAAACACCAGCAAGTCTCTATTACCCCCAGATGGTGTATTTCTTATTGATAATAGTACTTTTAAAGTTCCTCTTCTGCAATGATTAAACACCTAAAAACTCAACTCTGTCTTTTGCCTTATTCAGCACCTTGAGACCTGTAGTGTCTGATCTGAGACGTGTTGCTAGGCGTGTTGCTAGGCGTGCTGTATGTTAGAGTGGAGCGTGTCTTCTTGCTGAAAGAACTCAATGTTGTATTAGAAGTTCCTGTGTCTAGGGAATTACCTTATGGATTCCGCAACTGGGTTCATCAATGAGGCTCTTGTTTTGATCTTCTAATAGGAATCACATATTGTGATATGGTTCCACTTGTTTAAAACATATAAAAGTGACCTCCGGTTGCTATTCGGAGAGCTTCATTTGGCGAAATCCTCCCAGGCAGTTTCTCTGTCTGATCGATGCTGTTCTTCCTTATAATAGACTTATTATTAAGCAAGTCAGTGTCACCGAACGTTTCCTTCAACATCTGCATATCAGGGACATCAGAGAAACTACGACAGACCTAATAATATGTTAATTGTTTCCTCCTTTTTCCACTTTCAACACTGTAAAACTTCTTTACACTAAACAATGCCAAACTGTTGTGTTGGATTCAACCATCAGCAGCTGTAGTCAATCGTAATCACTCAGGAGGAGCTAAAAGACCATTCCACAAGGAAAATATGATCAACAAAAGTATCCACATGACCATAGCTGATTATTCCAGTGGCTGTATGTTTATATTTGACCCAGCAGATACTTATTACAGAAGACCTCTAGGAAATCTATGAAAGAACCAAAATACAAGATTGTGTTTTGTGACATTTTGTAAAGACCACATTTCATCCAAAATACTGACCTGTTATGGTTTTGGTTTCACCCACAGATGAGTGAGTCCATGTTCTGTGCATGGTGGCTGAGTGGTAAGGCATTGGTCTAGTAAACCAAAGCCCCATTTGTGTCTGTATGTCAATTAGTCAAACTCATATTGGTTTCTCCAGTTGAGAAATGGTGTGCAAACATGTTTCCCGTTTACAAACTGAAATCCAGACTCCCCTTTGCTTTCTTAATTGGCTTTAGTTTCCATGAAATTATCTGCGGTGATGTTCTGCTGCCTGACTGCTCCCTCTGGTGCTATAACCTTCATAATGTCATGTACTCTGTGATGCTCAATTATTTTCCAATCTTGTAGTGTGAGCATGTCTGAGATTAGAAAGAGGAATACTTGTGAAGTTTCTCGCGTGATGCAACATGATTGAAAAACCTTTTTGCCCGGTTTGTGCATTGAACAAACCTTCAGTAAAGAACAAACTGCTTTTGGGGTCCCTGTTAGTTCATCTTACAAACCAAAACATGAAGTTCCACTGTGGAAGCACTCAACACAACAGATTATTATGATTTATTTTAGGTAAAAATTACACGAATGCACTACACTGAACCAGCACATATCAAAACTTTATTTCTTGAAGATGAAGAGTCCCAGAGGGAATTAAGAAAGGAAAGAGAAAGAGAAAAGTGAAGGACGTTGTAGAGAAGGAAAGGTCAGCATGGCATGAAGCACGTCTACATGGATTAACCCCTCTGGGTCCATCAGAACATGAGCAGCATCAGCAAAATGTTGTGCGTGCCTACAGGAGATCTGTGTCCAATAAGCCTCTTTTCCACCCTTCACATCACCACAAGGGAACACAACAGAAAAGACACACATAACAAGTACAGACAGACACAGAATGACATAAGAGAGATACAAAATGAAGTGAAGTGACCAAAAACTTGCACAAAATGTAAGACACAAAACAATGACATGGACACAGATCAACCACAAAATGACAAAAAATGCCAAAAGAGAAGAAAGAAAACAACCTCAAAGTCATGTTCTGTGACCTTTAGGAGACACAAAAAAGGCACAAAAATACTACTTAATTACAAAGAGACACACATCAACCATGCAGTGACAAAAAATGGCGAAAAGAGAGGCAAAACGTTGACAAAAACATGCTCTCTGATGATAAAAAGACGACAGACAGCAGCAAAGAGACACATCAACAACTACAGAAAGACACAAAATGACAGAAGAAACACAAAATGGTCACAGAGATTAAAAAAACAATCACAGAAACACAAATTAATCACAAACTGATAAAGAAAGCTAAAATGAGAAAAACATGCTCTATAGCCACAAAGAAACACAAAACAACGACAAAAACATAGAAAGAACACTGAGATGTGACAGGACCAGAAAGAGACACAGATGAACCACAAAACGACAAAAAAAAAAAATGTCAAAGAGAAGCGAGGTACAAAATGACCAAGAAAAGACAAAAATATTAGAAAGAGCCACAAGTAAACCACAAAATGACCAAAGAAGAAGCAAAATGACCCCAAAAAGACACAAAACAGCCACAGAGAAACACAACTGCAGACACAAATGAAACAGAAAATGAAAAAAATCAAAGAGAAATGAAATGACCAGAAAAACGTTCTCTGACGACAAAGAGACAGCAAGATGCAAAACAACAGAAAGACACAAAAAGAGCAAATGGAAATTGTTGTGTTATTCCTGTGTGTGTTTCTGAGCTATATTCAGCAACTTAAAAAAATCAAGAGAATTAAAGTAAAAGTAAAAAATATGTCCTGAGTCTGTTAAAAAACATCAGAATCAACATCAGTAATTCTTGATATATTCCTGATTGTGATAATCAAAAGACAGAACGTATAACATACCAATGATTACATTAAAAACAAGTATTTTTATATTTGTTTTCATAATAAATAACAGTGACATCATGTAAACAAACTGGTACTAAGCAGACACACTGTGAGCACTAACCTCTACTATAGAAGCAACAAACAAGTCCCCATAGAAATGTTCGTTTGTGTCAGAACAAAAGTTTGTGCTCTAGAGTTAGTGTAAATCACTGTAATGTCCTCTGAAGTGTTGTTGGTTCAGAAACCCATGCAGGAGTCTGCAGCTGAGGAAATGTCTTTCTCCTCATATTAGAGGAATCCAGTGTCTCAGCAGAAATGAGGTGATGTCCCGACATGTTCAGTTATGAGACAATTAACCTCTGCAGAGACCCCGACAACCAGGGAGGACGGAGGTCACCGTGGCCGATAACAGTTCCAGCATCCAGGGAGGTTGAGGGAGCATGTGTTTGGAAAAGAGAGCTGAAAAGTGAGGCGCTAAGTGAGGCGATCGTGTGTTTCTGCCGGTGTGCAAGTTAACAAGGTTCACGCAGTGTCAGATGGACTCAGCGACTTGTGCCTGTAATTTTTCTCCTTCTTTTACAATTAACCTCCACTGAGACCCTGAAAATAATGCTGGCTGTCCAGACAACAAAGTCATACAGAAAATATGAAAAGGGACATGCTAGCAAGGCATTTGTGTGAGTGTGTTTAGCAGTACTTACTGTAGGCGACAAAGCTGAGTCAACCCCTGTGCAATGAAATGGTCCATGAGTGAAGACTGAAAGCTGGCAAAGAGGTTAGAAGTCTCCACTGGAAACAGAACAACCTTAATGCTAGAAAAGTGAGTTTCAGCTTCATTCGTGGCCTTCCCTTCTTTCATTCAATAATATTTGATTTGTATGCGATGATTCCATCCTCTCACAGGCGTTCCACTTTAAAATGCTCCAGAGTTGATCCATTAGATCCACGCAAGCGACACAGTTCTGGACCAGATCATAGGTTGTGTGATTGGGTTAGTTTGTTTAAATTAATCTTCTGACTTTAGCACAATCTCAGTTTCCTCGTGCCACTTTACAGATGTCACTGTGCTGGTCCAAACATACCGGACGTCCATCCTGTCCAAGTTTGGTTCCATCTGATCAGAGTTTACAATGTTTGCAGAAAGAAAGGCAAACACAGCTTTTAATGTAAAATGCTCCAAAGTTGTTCCATTGGATTCATGCAGGGAATACACAGTACCTGACCAGGGGCCTCATTTATAAAACATTGCGTAGGATCCATACTAAAAGTTTGCGTACGCCGAAAATCTGAAAAGGGCGTATGCCCTTCGCCCCTGATTTATAAAACTGTGCATAAGCACAGCTGCACGCAATTTCTTGATAAATCAGACACCAGCTGGAAGATTGTGGAAGTGGATCCACCTCACATTCCGCCCACAACACACCCACATTTTACCATGAATGGTCAATGCAAAGTAACTCATGAATGTATCTGTATATAAATAAGCTGCTGATCCACGGCATTTCACGCAGCGCCGGCCGGCAGTCTTTTCACTGCTGTGCGTCAGGATGAATGAATCATGTGTTGACCCAGGCCACCCTGCCACTAAATTTGTTATGATCATGTCCGATGTACAAATAATTTGTACACTGATTGAATGTACATTTTTTTCGGTTCACATAGACGAATTCATTTTCACTCGGAGCCCTTACAGCAACATGAGTGCAGTCAGTTACGCTGATTACATTTAGGAAACCGGACATTGCTGCAAATTGCTGTTTAATGTTGGCCTGTTCACCCACAGTGTAAGGAAGCCTGATGTATTGACTGGTCATGTTTATAATGTCATCCAAAACAGCTGGCATTATTGCACTGTGGTGTGACGCATGTGGGCCTGCGTGCCTGTACAGGGCTGATTAATGGTTGGACGCTCATCCCATTCGGCCACATATGGATAAATAAACAAAATTATTTACTTTATTTTGCCTTTTTACTGTGATAGTTGCAGTGAAGAGTGACAGGAAATGGGGAGAAGAGTAGGGGGAAGACATGCATAAAAGGGCCGCAGGCAGGAATCGAAGCCGGGCCACTGCGTCAGAGACCAGCCCCTCTATATGGATCGCCTGCTTAACCCAATGAGCTATACAGGCACCAGTTGAGCAATAAACAAAATTATTTAATAAAGACCAGCACACTGACCCAGATGTGGACCGGCCCTTCGGTCAAATGACTGAATGAAATAACGTTCAATCCGCCCCTGTTGATATATGAACATAGTTCTGCAAATACAGTCGTTGGCCGAATAGCGCACTATATGAACATCTACAACAATGAGGGTTTATGATTATCAGGCTCTATAGGTCTAATATGTGATAACAATAAAAGTTTGAGATCAATCTGGTTTCAATTCACCACTTCACCCTCCGGCACTGCCGTTCTCTCTGTCTCCAAAATGTGCGTAAGAAAGCATCAAAGTTGGCGCACCGGTGAGCACATTCTCACGCCAAGTTTGTTTTTATAAATCACAACCTTTGGGTAGAAAGTGGCGTACGCCACTTTCTAGCCCTGTTTTGTGCGTACGCAAGCTTTATAAATGAGGCCCCAGGTCATACAGTGCTGTGAAAAAGTATTTGTCCTCCTGCAGAAATCTTCTATTTTTGCAAATTTCCCTTGGCAGCAACAACTGCAGTCAAATGTTTTTTTCCAGCTTGTGATCAGTCTTTTACATCAGCATGGAGGAACTCTTCTCTGCAGATAAGTTTAAATTTGGCCACATTAGATGGTTTTTGCTATCATAAACTGTCCTTTAAGGATTTGCTGCAGCATATTAATTGGATTTGAGTCTGGACTTTGACTTGGCGACACCAGAACCTTCATTTAGTTCTTTCTGAGCCCCTCAGAGGTGGACTTTCTTGTGTGCTTTGGGTCTTGTGTTTCAGCTTTAGGTCATGAACTGATGGTGGATGTTCTCCAAGAGGATTTTCTGATAGAGAGCAGAATTCATGATTCTATCAGTGCTGACAAGTCATCCAGGTCATCCAACTATCACACTACCATCACCATGTTTCACTGCTGGTATCATGTTCTTCTTGTGGAATGCAGCTTTAGCTTTACACCAGATGGAATGGACCGATTTCCTCCAAAAAGTTCCACCTATGACTCATCAGTCCACAGGATGTTATCCCAAAAGTCTTGGGGTTCATCAAGGTATTATTTTTAAATTCCAGACCAACCTTTATGTCCTTTTTGCTCAGTAGGGGTTTGATCCTTTAACTCTCCCATGGATCCATTTTCTCCCAGAGTCTTCCTTATTGTGGAATCATGTAAGACGGACCTTAACTAAGGCCAGTGAGGTCTGCAGATCTTTAGATGTTCTTCTGGGTTCTTTTGTGACCTCCTGGATTAGATGTTGACACATTCTTGGAGAAGTGTTGGTAGTTGGTCCACTCCTGAAAGTTCTCCCCTTTTCCATGTTTCTCCATTTGTGGATAATGTCTCTCACTGTGTTTCTCTGGAGTCCCAGAGCCTCAGCAATGGCTTTGTAACCCTCTAGAGCAGGGGTCGGCAACCTTTAACACTCACAGAGCCATTTCCACCCGTTTCCCACAGAAAAGAAAACACCGGGAGCTGCAAAATGCTTTTGGCATTTAAAATCAAGACAACACTGCATTTATCGCTTTTTTACCTCTATGGCCTTGTTAATCAGTCGTGATTAATTAATTGCGAAGCCTCTAATTAGATAGATTCATTTTTTAAAATTGTGTCCTTTCACTAATATTTATCTTCCTTGGTTAATATTATTTTTGCTCCTGGACCTCATATGTTACGTAATGTTAGCTGGAAATCAATATTTTGCGAATGTCTATTTAACTTGTAAAATCTATTTATCTTAAGCTAATAACTTTTCTCCGGTAAGTTGCTGCCCTATTTTCCAAGACGACACTCCTCTGACTCTCTGACCTGCTGCCTGGATGCTGGACGTGTCATCGAGCTGTGTTCTTGCGAGTAACGTGTATTACCCTATCATGAGTACTTTTGACTCAAAGACCAGACGTGTCTTTCTTGGAGTGGAGCTTTAATATACAGGCTTGCCATTCTTGAGTACAAAACGATGTGAAACTACAGGCGTTGCTTCTCCAGAAGTAAAACAAAAAAAGGCATGAAATGTGTGGGAATCGGAAGCTCTGTGTTGTCTCTCTGCCTCACTGTTGCCAACTCCTCAGTAAGGAAAGTCGCTGTTGGCTGTCCTAAAAGTTGCTAGAAGTCGCTAAATGACGTCATCGTCTAATTTGCATATTTCCCAGTTTGCATGTAACTGTAATCAACGTTGTAGGAGAGAGGAATAACGTTGTGGAATAGACCAAAAAGTGAGTATAAAACACCCAAGGGCTCAAGCCCCCCTAAAATAGGCCTAATGACGCCACTGGTCTTATCTGTTATTCAACAGTTTGGTCTCTCTGTGGAGTTCTATGGACACATTTCTGAAAGACGTCTTTGGTTAAGGTTTAACTGAATGCCCTTGCAGTTTAAGAGAACCCCAGCAGTTTGCTCGGAGAAGAATCAAGAGGATTAAATAAGACAGAGAGCTGAACCAGAACTGCATTTCTCTTTGTGTAGGTACTGAATGGCAAAATGCAGCAACACACTTTTTTAAATTGTCTCAGTATCATAATTCAATATTGAATCTAATCTCAGCATCAAGGTATACCCTTAAGAATTCCTGGAGTAATAGGGATTGAAGAATAATAAAAAATGACACATGGATTGTGAAAAACAGGGTGTGGTGGTCAAATGTTAACGCTGGTCTTCTAAAATTAAAATAAAGGGATCAGTTCCCATCTCTGCCTCATTTAAATATGTGTTGTTGGGCAAAAACCCTGGAAAGGAATCTGTGTAGATTGAAAAAGTTCAGTGTTTGTTGTTGTACATTATTGGTCCACAAAATAATGCAAAAAAGAAATGAAAGAGCTGCTCACAGAAGAAGAAAATAAATGACTGTGGAGTTCAGGCATAGACTGAAAACATTCTGAAAACACCAAAACATAAATCCATTTAAAAAATGTTCTCTCGTGAAGTGCAGCAAGACAGCAATCTTGTATTGTGTAATTTCCCGCCAGTACAAAAGAGTTTTTCTTCTGCCAACAAAACTGACGACATCAGAGTTTTGTGACACACAAAGTGAGTTTTTTATCCATACTGTGACAGGGCAGTAACATGGAAGTGTGGAAAGAAAACATGTGCTTTCTATCAGCAGATGGAGCAGCAGAAGTGTTCACTGACCTCACTTACTGTTAGAAATGTTTTAAATTTAATAACATTAACTAGCTCAGGCCAAACTGCTGTATTAAAGTGTGGAGCTGCTGATAACTCACGTCCTCCTACAGCCACAAAGACACTGTTTCAGCACCTCGTCTGCTTATAGCTTCAAATCTGGGACACCTCAGACTGTATTTATTCGTATTTATCATTCAAAATAATTAGAGCAAAAAGTATTGATTAAATATTGGTTCATGTTTATTCTTATATATTTTTATGTGTACTATGTTTTATCATTTTTTCTTGTTTTTTCATTATTGCTTGTGGTGTACAGCCCCGCTTGCTACAACTATCCATCCATTATCTATACACCACTTAATCCTCATTAGGGTCGTGGGGTGCTGGAGCCTATCCCAGCTGACTCAGGGCAAAGGCAGGGGACACCCTGGACAGGTTGCCAGTCTGTCGCAGGGCTGCTCCAACTAGGACTTCATAAAAAGGGCTGTACAAACAAAAAAAAACAGTCCAGACCTCAGCCCCACTGAGAATCTTTGGGATGTTCTGGAGAAGACTTTGTGCAGTGGTCTGACTCTCTCTTCATCAATAGAAGATCTTGGTAGAAAATGAATGCATCTCTGGACAGAAATAAATGCTGTGACATTGCAGAAGCTTTTGCCACAGTGAATGAGTGCCGCACTCAAAGTTAAAGGCGGTTCAACAATATTTTAGTGTACAACTTTTTTTGTTCATTCAGTGTATTTTCACACCACTATAAATGTGCGTCTGTGGACAAAAGTTGTGGTCAGAATGTTTTCTCAATCAGTTTAAAACCCACAGTTTCTGCTGCATTTGTTCCTCCTTATGCAACCCTTAGAAAACCTTCACAAACAACCAGAGAACACCACGATGTACAGGAAACAGGACTTTAGGTTAACTTACATACTTTCACACAATGAAGCTGTTTGAGTCCCAGTAATGAAATAAACGGTAAAATACATCCTGAAGGTGCAGCATGATGCCACAATAATGGCTTTAATTGTGGTTTATGTTTCCCAAGTCGCTCAGCTGAACGGCAGAGCATGTGGGCCGGGGGAGCAGCAAAACAATGACTGATCGGAGCAGGAAACAGCATAAAAACCCATCATGCAAGTAGTAAGACTTCCATTTTGTGAGACTTTTTCTGTGGCTGAATTTTTTAGTCCATGCTCTACTTCTTTCCCTTTCTTTCTACCTGTCATTTTCTGTGTCAAAGTGTCACTTGAAGACTCATTTCTACAATGATGTATGTAGAACAATACTTACAGTAGGAAACAAAGCTGAGTCAACCTTTGTCCACCAAAATGCTACATGACAGAAGATTTAAAGTTGAAATAAAAGATTTAAAAGACTACCATTTAAAAACAGGTCCAAAAAACCAACCTCAGTGGAACAGATTTGAGCTTCATTAATGACATTCCATTGTTTTATTTTACAATATTTTAAATTGATTTGATTGGATCCTCATAGACATGGCTGATAGCAGTGTCACAGACCTCAGCAAAGATGCTCAGCTGTACTTCAAGCATTATTTTCCACCGCTCTGCTAAATATCTTGTTGTGCCTTCCAAAATTGTTCCTTTGGATTCCTACAGGGGGTATACTTGGCCTGGTCACAGTTTGTGGGATTGCTTCAGTGTGGTTCAGATCAGGTTCAGATTTTCATGTCAGAAAATTAATCTTCTGGTGAGTATTTCATCACAAACATGCAATCATGCTGCCCCCGACAAATGTCGTCTCCCATGAGTCTTACCCAGATAGCAAACTATGGGTGAATCAATGTTGAATCTCTGTTGAGACCTAAAGTAGAAATTATACAGAAAGTGCAAGGTTGATAAAATGTTGAGTCAACGTTTGCTTTTCAACCATAAATCTCACTTTACCCAGATAGCAAAAGATGTTAAATCAATGTTGAATTAGGGTTAAGAAGGTTGAATTTTGGTTACGGTTGAAGACTGATGGTTGGATCAACGTTGATTCAACAACATTTTGTCAACATTGAAGTTTGTGTTTAAAAGATGCCATTGAATCTACGTTGTATTTTGGTTTAATTAAAATGTTTGACAGGTCAATGTTTAATTAATGTTGAATCTATGTTTGCAAACATGTAATCTATGTAAGCAAACGTTGACTCAACATTTTATCAACCTTGCGCTTTCTGTATAATTTCTATGTTAGGTCTCAACATAGATTCAACATTGATTCACCCATAGTTTGCTATCTGGGTTAGGTTCTTACAGTATATGCAGTCCCCTATAAGCAAGCTGGATGTGTTCAGTGTGGTGGGTCAAACATACTGGAGGCCCATTTGATCCAAGTCTGATCCACAGAAAGAAAGGAAATTGCAGCGTTTTATATCCGTCTCAGCTCATGACAGGGTGTAGTGGGATAAACCAAATATCATGGGTTCCATCCCCCTCCATGCCTTTAAATGGAGACTTCTATAAAGTAAAACTGTCAGACATGACTCCCAGTTTAGCATGAATGGTCAGCAGTAAGATTGCTTGACTGTGATGTATATAGTATAGGAACTTGAAATGTTTGTTATAACACAGGATTGTCTGATTAATTCCTTTCTAAGTACAAAATTTAGTTATAAGTTGCATAAATGTTCCAAAAATGTATCTTGGACACAAATAACTTTTAAGCATTGTAGATTTAGAGTGTGGCGTCGAATCGCCACCTTATCGTGGTGGAGGGGTTTGAGTGTCTCGGTGATCCTGGGAGCTATGTTGTCCGGGGCATAAGCCCCTGGTAGGGTCTCCCAAGGCAAACTGGTCCTGGGTGAGAGACCAGACTAAGAGCGATTCAGAAGACCTTGATGAGAACAATAAAAGGCAAAGCCGCTACCTCGCCCGGGATAGGGAAACCGGGGCCTTCCCCTGGAGCCAGACCTGGGGGGGGAGCTCGTACAGGAGCGTTTGGTGGCCAAGCCTTGGGGTCCCGTGGGGCTCGGTCGGGCAAAGCCCGAAAAAGTAACACGGGGCCACCGCCCAGTGGACCCACCACCTACAGGGCAGGAAGTCGGGGTCGGGTGCTATGCCCACCGGGCAGTAGGCAGGAGCGGGCGCCTGGGCGTGCCGCCCCCTGGTGGCGTAGACTAGCTCTGGGGACGTGGAACGTCACCTCACTGGCGGGGAAGGAACCTGAGCTGGTGCGGGAGGT
Organism: Acanthochromis polyacanthus; assembly: GCF_021347895.1. NCBI lineage: Eukaryota > Metazoa > Chordata > Actinopteri > Pomacentridae > Acanthochromis > Acanthochromis polyacanthus. Next base: position 35,769,309 of record NC_067122.1, on the reverse strand, counting down.
GGAGCGATACCGGCTAGATATAGTTGGGCTCGCCTCCACGCACAGCAAGGGTTCTGGAACCAGAATCCTGGAGAGGGGTTGGACTCTCTCCTACTCCGGAGTTGCCCAGGGAGAGAGGCGCCGGGCGGGTGTGGGGATACTCACAAGTCCCCGGCTGAGCGCCGCTTTGTTGGAGTTCTCCCCGGAGAACGAGAGGGTCGCCTCTCTGCGACTTCGTGTTGCAGGGGGGAAAACTCTGACTGTTGTCTGTGCTTATGCGCCGAACAGCAGTTCAGAGTATTCGGCCTTCTTGGAGTCTCTGGGTGGGGTCCTGGAAGGGGTACCGCCCGGGGATTCCATAGTTCTCCTGGGAGACTTCAACGCTCACGTGGGCAACGATGGAGAAACCTGGAGGGGGGTGATTGGGAGGAACGGCCTGCCCGATCTGAACCCGAGTGGTGTTTTTTTACTGGACTTCTGTGCTAGTCATGGTTTGGCCGTAACAAACACCATGTTCGAGCATAAGGTTGCTCATAAGTGTACTTGGTACCAGAGCACCTTAGGCCAAAGGTCGATGATCGACTTTATAGTCGTATCGTCAGACCTGCGGCCGTATGTCTTGGACACTCGGGTGAAGAGAGGTGCAGAGCTGTCAACTGATCACCACCTGGTGGTGAGTTGGATCCGATGGCGGGGAAGACTGCCGGACAGACCTGGTAAACCCAAACGTGTAGTGCGGGTGAACTGGGAACGTCTGGCGGAGGACCCTGTCCGTAGGGTTTTCAACTCCCACCTCCGGAAGAGTTTCTCCTGCATCCCGGGGGAGGTTGGGGACATGGATTCCGAGTGGTCCATGTTCAAAGCCTCCATTGCAGAAGCAGCTGTTAGGAGCTGTGGTCTGAAGGTCACTGGTGCCTGTCGTGGCGGCAATCCAAGGACCCGCTGGTGGACACCAGCGGTGAGGGAGGCCGTCAGGCTGAAAAAGGAGACTTATCAAGCCTGGTTGGCTCGGGGGTCTCCTGAAGCAGCTGACAGGTACCGGCTGGCCAAAAGGGCGGCAGCTGCGGCAGTGGTGGAAGCTAAAACTCGGGTGTGGGAGGAGTTCGGGGAGGCCATGGAGAAGGACTTTCGATCGACCTCGGGGAAGTTCTGGCAAACCATTCGACGCCTCAGGAAGGGGAAGCAAGGCTTCGCCCAGGCTGTGTATGGTCGGGGTGGAGAACTGTTGACCCGTACTGGGGATATCGTCGGGCGGTGGAAAGAGCACTTCGAGGAACTCCTTAACCCGGTAAACACGTCCTCTATGGAGGAGGCAGAGCCTGAAGACTCGGGAGTATCTGCGTCCATATCCGTGGCAGAGGTCGCCGAGGTAGTTAAAAAGCTCCTCGGTGGCAAGGCGCCAGGTGTGGACGAGATTCGCCCTGAGATGCTGAAGGCTCTGGACATTGTTGGACTGTCTTGGTTGACACGTCTATGCAATGTCGCGTGGGCATCGGGTACAGTACCTGGGGAGTGGCAGACCGGGGTGGTGGTCCCTATTTTTAAAAAGGGGGATCGGAGAGTGTGTGCCAACTACCGCGGTATCACACTTCTCAGCCTCCCCGGGAAAGTTTACTCTAGGGTGCTGGAAGGGAGGATCCGACCGATAGTCGAACCTCGGATTCAGGAGGAGCAATGCGGATTCCGTCCCGGTCGTGGAACAGCAGACCAGCTCTTTACCCTTGCGGAGCTGCTGAGGGGGTCATGGGAGTATGACCTGCCAGTCTACATGTGCTTTGTAGATCTGGAGAAGGCCTACGACCGTGTCCCCCGAGGGGCTTTGTGGGGGGCACTGCGGGAGTATGGGGTCCGAGGCTCGTTGTTACGGGCCGTTCGGTCCCTGTACAACCAAAGTGAGAGCTGTGTCCGCATACTCGGCATTAAGTCAGACACGTTTCCGGTGGGTGTTGGACTCCGCCAGGGCTGCCCCTTGTCTCCAATCCTGTTTGTGGTTTTCATGGACAGGATTTCAAGGCGCAGTCGTGGTGGGGAGGGTTTTCGGTTTGGGAGCCTCAGGATCGCTTCGCTGCTTTTTGCAGATGATGTGGTTTTGTTGGCATCCTCAGACCGTGACCTCCGGCACGCACTGGAGCGGTTTGCAGCCGAGTGTGAAGCGGCAAGGATGCGGATCAACACCTCCAAGTCCGAGGCCATGGTTCTCTGCCGGAAACCGGTGGAGTGTTTCCTCCGGGTTGGGGGGGAGTTGCTTCCCCAAGCGAAGGAGTTTAAGTATCTCGGGATCTTGTTCACGAGTGATGGGAAAATGGAGCGGGAGATGGACAGGCGGATTGGTGCGGCGTCAGCAGTAATGCGGGCGTTGTACCGAACCGTCGTGGTGAAGAGGGAGCTGAGCCGTAAGGCGAAACTCTCGATTTACCAGTCCATCTACATTCCAACCCTCACCTATGGTCATGAGCTTTGGGTAATGACCGAAAGAACAAGATCGCGGATACAAGCGGCCGAAATGAGCTTCCTCCGTAGGGTGGCTGGGCTCAGCCTTAGAGATAGGGTGAGGAGCTCAGACATCCGGAGGGAGCTCAGAGTAGAGCCGCTGCTCCTTCGCATCGAAAGGAGCCAGTTGAGGTGGTTTGGCCACCTGATTCGGATGCCTCCGGGGAGACTTCCTCTGGAGGTTTTCCGAGCACGTCCGTCTGGGAGGAGACCCCGGGGCAGACCCAGAACTCGCTGGAGAGATTATATATCTCGTCTGGCCTGGGAACGCCTCGGGATCCCCCAGGAAGAGCTGGAAAGTGTCGCTGGGGGGAGGGACGTTTGGAACGACCTGCTTCGCCTGCTGCCCCCGCGACCCGGCCCCGGATAAGCGGAGGAAAATGGAATGGATGGAGATTTAGAGTACAGTTTGTTGTTGGACCTCTCCTGACCATCAGAAACCAAACTTTAACAGCGTGACCTTGCTGGAGCGCTAAGATATATGCTAACATGAGGTTCCAACAACCTCAAAAGTTGATCTTTGAACTTTGTTTCTACGGTTGAGCATAAATTGTCATTTTCAGTTAAGTTCCTGTTTTATGTTTAGTTTTATCAGTTGAGTTTTATGTTGAATTTCTGCCTTTTTCCTTCAGGCTTTTCCAAAGACACTGCAACTTTCTGTGACATGATCCCATGTTCCTGTACTTGCTCTTTCCTCCATCCTGATTTTACAGAAAGATTGAAAGCAGGACATAAGGGGGGAAGTGGAGACACACTATAGAACTGTAGGATTGCACTCTGTAATAGTATGCAGTGATGGTGACAGAGCCTTTCACAGGGTCACTAAAACTAATAGCAACACAGAGGACAAAACAAGAAAAAACTACTTTCTCAACACTCCTCTGCACACCAAGCAGTTTTCAAAGCTGAGCTAACAGTGAGCAATGATCCCCTCATGAATATTACATCAGCTACAATAGCTAAAGCTGCTTTTTGCACCACAGATTAGATTTTGTACCCGGAACAAAACAAGACAATTAGAATTTCTTTTATTATTTCTCAGAGAGATTTGCTTGTTGTGTGTGAGGAGCAAAACTGATAACAGTATAAAAAGCAAAGACAAATTGTGTTCTTTGAACTGTGATCATTACACAAATAAAGGAAAATTAGATCTGTGTTCGAAAATTGCATCTGCTTATCTTTAACTTTGTACTCAGACAAAGGTACATGTTATCACTGTTTCCATTACAACAGAGGAGATGCAGCGTTGATATTAACATGAACAAAGACGACATGAAGATAGTGGGAGGAATGTGGGGTGATCCCAATCATACAGGTCATATATACATGGAGGACAATATTTAAGAGACAGCTCACCTAATAAAACATTCTACTTCATCTTATCTGTGGCTTTGTTGGCACAGTGAGCCAGAGTGAGTACAAAAATATACTGGAGATTACAAAATGTTCTGTACAAAAAACATTCTGTCATCTGAGGCCTCCATAACATCTGAAAAACATTCTTGAATGTTGTTTGAAATCATTCTTCTTCTTCTTTTTTTTTTTTTAAAACAAGGAACACTGGGAGAATGTTTGATAGAAGAACATTCTATGATGTGTTCCCTCAACAACATTTGTGGCAATGCTACGAGGGTTAATGTGTTTTGGTTAATTACCAAATGACTGACAACACCACCTGGGGGAATTTCACCCCCAGGAAATCCTATTAGAGGGAACCACCGCTCCAGTACAGGGAAAAGGTCACACAGGTACGTGCAACACTGGAGACAGACGTGACACCAAAGTATACACAAAAATAGAATTCATTAACAAGATGTATTCTTTTGGTTAAAATGACAATATTTCAATAAAAAAAACCTTAGTGGCGGTGCCACGAGACAGCTCAGTAGTGAGTGCCAAAATAGATGCAGTCTTTTTGGACCTCCAGGGTGCAGCCACCAAACATCTATACACTGAACTCAGGGCTGAGGGCTTACCAGACAGGGATGACTGACTGAAAAGGGAAAGGGGAGGGTCTGGATGTGACACACCACACGGGAAAAAAAACAAAACCATGGATGGACACCCAAGTGCTCTACTGTACAGGGAGTGAGGGGACCACCACCTCAGGGGTAATCAGCCAGCCACTCGTCATACAGCCCAACAGCTCCTGTCCACAGAAAAAGAAAAACGGTTAGCCACAGAAACAGAGATCTCTGGAACTACCCTGACACCACACTATAGGAGTGTTTCAGATGACGTCACACTTCTGGGCTGTTAGCTGGTCCGTCATATTGGGTGGTGAGTGTTGAAATTGTTGTGGTCAGGAGTCAGCAAGCAAGATAAGTATTGAGCAAGATAAATATAGTTTGCACTGTGACTGGGGACAAGAATGGTTCACGCCTGTTGTGTCCACGGCTGCCACAACAGGGCAGAAGGCCCAGTTAAACGGAGCCGAGGGTGAACAGACAAGGAAACTCAGTCGGCTGAGGCACCACACTTTATCAATTAGTATCTGTTTTTTAACCCGTATAATTAAGAAATTGTCATTTTCACTTTGTATTCTATCTTTCAATTCATCTTCCATAAATACACTTTATTGTGGTAAAATAAACTTTTAGTGCATGAATTGCTTTGAAAACACAATTGAAATCTCGCAAACAGCCAAAAGTCTTACTCAAATTTGATTATTTTATTGAAAAAAAAACATTTTGGGAGTTTTAATGTATGCCGAATGAAAGATAACAAATGTATAACTTAGACAATTGTGGAAATTAGGTGTTTCAACCATTATTATTTGCTTTGACCTAAGGATCTTTTCAAAATAGCTACTTCTCAAAGCGAGGATTCGTGTTGCCCCAACAGGACACCATACTGGGAGGTTAGCTCACATTAGCGTGATCCTAGCCAGACTCCACTGTTTATTCCAGTTAATTTAATTTAGATACACCAATGATATGCTAATTAAAAGAAAAAAATCATTAGGTTCATTGTTAGTTAAATCGGCGACCTGAATTACTGCTGTTTTCGGACGAAATCTGCACCAAACTGTGTTCAAAATCTCGGCAAGAAAAATCTGTGTCTGAAGTGCTACTTCCTCATATTATGAGCGCAAACGGCCGAAACTTACTCAAATCACTTCAGGCATGCCGTTGTGGGTGCTTGTCCAGTCCTTCTGTGGTACTTGATAAGGATCGATTCCAGAGCTTGCTGCAGTGAACACGGAGACAGAACAGCAGCAGCTTGCTTCAGACGTAGAGCTGCTCGTCAATAAAACCGCAGCGCCTCAGGCATCAGGGGAAACAGGTGCAGAGAACCCGCATGATCACTGCCAACAGCAGTCAGAAACAGTCATTTCATGTGCAGCCCAGCAAACACATTCAAAGTGACAGGAATAAGCCAGCCTACCTCAAAAATACAACGAGATGCATTGGTTATGCCCAGCTCCGAGGCCACACACATCCGGCTCCCAGCCTTCGGCCAAGGTACCAGCTGACTTCTGCTAAAAGCAGAGAGCAGATCAAACACAGCACGAACGTCGCTTGGAGACGCAGTAACCACTTCGGAACGTACCTGACAGGTAGGTAGAAAAATGCTCCGCCAGCGGAAACTACGCAGCCCTCTCCCAGATATAATGTGGTATAGCACCACCCACTACACCAGGTGCATCAGGAGGATGACTCCCAGCTACGCAAACCTGATCAAATACACCTCTGTGGAGATGGACTGGGCCGTCCTACCACACATTCACAAAACAACCCCAAAACATTGCAGACACAATGTTCCATCACTGTTTACACTATGGGTCAAAAGTTTTAGAACACCTTAAGTTTTCCATTTTTTTCTTGTAAATTCTGCATGTTAATGTCTGATTGTTCTCTGAAATGAAAGCAAAGAACAAAAACACAGGAAGTAAAGAAAAAAAAATCAATTTATAAACCAAAATGTAATCTCAATTTTTGGCTCATCAAAGTAGCCACCTTTGGCAGATACAAAAGCTGAACACAGTCATTCCATGAGGTTTAAGTCTGGGGACTGTGCTGCCACTCCATGTTTTCATGCTTACCATCTTGTTCTTTGTTCCGAAGGTAGTTCTGGCGTAACTTGGACGGATGTTTTGGGTCATTATCTTGCTGTAGGATGAACCCCTGGCTAGCTAGGAACATACCAGAGGGTACGTCATGGTGCCGTTTTGGTTCAGGGTTCCTTTCACTCTGTACAAGTCACCGACCCTGGATCCAGAAAAACAGCCTCAGACCATCACGCTTGTTTGACAGTTGATGTCACACACTGAAGAACCATCCTTTATCTCACTTGACGGCATGCAAAAATCCTGCTGATGAACCAAAGATTTCAGATTTAGATCCATTAGTCCATAATACCTTCATCCAGTCTTCAGTAGTCCATTGGTGGTGTTTCATGGCCCAGGCAAGCCTCATGCTGATGTCTGAGCAATGGTTTTCTAGCTGCAACTCCAAGTCTTCTCTTCACAGTTGAACCTGAGACTTCTTACTACGAGCATCATTAAGCTGTGCTTGAAAATGTTGCCCAGTGAGCTGCCTGTGACCAAGCTGTTGACTCTCACAAACTGGTCTTCTGTCATGGTACAGAGGGAGTGGCAAACCCAAGGTGAGAGTGTACAGAACAGTTCTTTGTTCTGTACACTCCGTTAAACAGCTCTCCGTTAAACAGGTTTTATTTCACAAAATAAAAAAATGCTATTAAACCAACTAAGGCTAAGAACTCACTTCAGGGCGAGGGAGAGGGAAGTCAGGCTCCAGGGGAGTGGCAGTTGGGTTAGGCTCACGCCGGCGCTCACAGCATCCAGTGGAGAGCACAGCGGCGTGGCCGAGTCCTCCTCAGGGAGCAAGGCCAGGTCAACTGGAGCAGTCAGGGGTCAACATCCCCTATCTGGATTGAAGGCTTCTAAGACCTCTCTTGGGAGGCTTTCTTGGGGGGTCTCAGGTCCTCTATCTGAAGGATCATCTGGGGGAAAAGGCAGCTGCTCCGGCATCTTCCAGGTCGCACCGTGGTCTCTGAGTGCGGCAGTTGGCAAGCAGTCAGTTAGGCAGTAGACTCTGACACTGAGTGCAGTGCTGCTCTTTATTGCTGCTGGAGGATGAGCTGCAGGTGCACGGCTCCCACAGCTGCTCTGCATCTGACTTGATCTCCAGCAACACGAATGCAGCAAGTGGAGAGATACACACCCACAGCAGAGGGGCAGGCGATAGAAAAGGGTGGGTCAAAACCAGGGTTGTAATATCTTCTGATTCTATTGTGGCAACGGGTCTTCCACTCAGAGTTTCCTCCAGTTTCTGAGCCCTTTGATAGTGAAGAAAACTGGACTCATTGACACCTTGACTTTCTTCCTCTCTGTAGGAAAGACCTAAATTTTTAAGTGTTCTAATGGTCTGTCTCTCTTCTATTGTTCATTGCCTTTTCCTCTCCATTTTTATAGCAGCACACTCAGTTTGTACTGTTCAGACAGAGGGGGTTGGAAGGTATCTAGAAAAGTTTCCATACCCACTGGATTTGGTAGCACCAACTTTCAAGGCTTGATCAACCTCCATTGCTGCAGAACAGCTTTAAGTTGTTAACCCATTTCTTCTTTCCCAAAAAAGGTCTTTTTGTATAATTCTGAAATGTGCATTATTTTTTAGTTTTGGGTAACCTTACCTTTCTTTAACCTCTGAAAATTCACCACTTACCTTCGGACCATTTCAAGCTATTCGTTGGACTTGAAAAAACCTGAATTTCAATAAGAAAATGAAAAAACTGGGGCGTTCTAAAACTTTTAACGGGTAGTGTACAAATATATAATAAATATAAAGTTAGGGGAAAGATTCATATAATCATCTGAGGCCATCTAATGTTGTCAAACATTTTTAGAACATCTTAATTTATCCTACTTTCAAGAAAAAAAACATTCTGAAAGCAAAAAGAAAGCTTCCTGATGAAAGCATTAGAAGAATTTTGCACAACTTTTTCAGATTGTTTTTGGAACAAGGTCATTCTCCCTGTTATGTCACCACCTCACCTGGACCAGGAACAAGGCCCAGGAGAGGAGCTCACCTTTTGAAGTTCACTGAATAAAGCAATGAGTCATATGTTCACTGACAGGATTTGTTTTCCACCAGCAATCACATCTTGCTGTATGTTATCTGCCTCTAGCAACTACAACTTTATTCAACTGTATTTTTTTTAACTCTGAAAACATCCACACTGATTTTAGACACCACATGGTGATCAAAAAATCTCCTTGTTTCTTTTTTCCAGACACATCACCACAACTGAAGAAACAGTTTCATTATCTAGAGATGTAATTTCTGAGACTTACTTTCTTTGCCTTCCTGCAACAGTTTGGTCAATTAAATTTGTTTTACAGGGGTTCTCCCTCTGACAGCTGAATGTCTTTTCTTTTTATGTCATAAACTCTGATATGTTTGGCAAAAAAGGTGGTAACTTAATCGCTCTACAGTGGCCATCCTGCAGATATTCAGTAATTGAAAAGGAAATGAAATCTTCCCGCATCTACTGAAAGTTTCCATAAAGCTGCATTATTCTGTCTCAACAAAAAAATAACATTTTGAGCTGCTCAAAGGAGGCATTTAATGCTGGTGTATTCAACTGCATTACAATGTCTCATACTGAGCCTTTGTATACTGTATATTCACATCCATCCTTTCATGGCAGACACCCTAGAGATTTAAGAATACAATGAAGCCTTGCATTCTCCTCTGATCAGGCCTTTTGCTTCAGTTGGTCCACAGTTTTTACTTTTAATCAGAAGTCTGCTGCATTGCATGACTGTCTGCCTATTTGATCACAGAAATTTTCATAGATCCTAAACTAATATATAAACCGGAGACATTGCCAATGTTGGTGGTAATTTCATGAACTGAATAAAACAAAGAGGCACAACTGGAGCTATGATGCTGCTCCAAACCTTGAAACTCAGCTTAAAAAACTAAGAATCACTCTGGCTTCGTCACTGAGACATCAAATTCCTCTTGAATCCACTAAACTTCAAAACAGTCTCTTGTCACTGTGAGACCTGCCATTAGAAAGTTAAAATGTTCAGTATCATTCATTCATCACATTCAAAGTGAGTCAGGGACGTCTTTAAAGACAGACATGGTAGTAGTTTTCTAGCAGTGATGTACATAGATTTTGCTGCAGACAAGGTGTTGAGATTCCTAAAATCACTGAATGATCCTCCTAGAAAATCTGTCACTTAGAGAGGGAACAAGGCTTTATGTCTATACTATGTTACCAAGGTGGAGCTGCAGGCTGTATGCTGAATATGTTGATTGGGCAATAGGGATTTTTTAAAAAGGAATTTCAAATAATCTAAAAATATAACATGCAAAATACATTATTGGATAACTACGACCCCCTTCAAGTCAGTATTTAGTAGCCATCCAGGTCTGCCAAGAACCTTCCCTACATCATGAAGCTGCCACCACCATGCTACACATCATTGTGCTGCCACCACCATGCTTCACATCATGATGCTGCCTCCACCATGCTTCACATCATGATGCTGCCACCACCATGCTTCACATCAAGATGCTGCCACCACCATGCTTCTATTCATGATGCTGCCTCCACCATGCTTCACATCATGATACTGCCACCACCATGCTTCACATCATGATGCTACCACCACCATGCTTCAACATCATGATGCTGCCACCACCATGCTTCACAATGGGAACGGTGTGTTTGTGGTGATATGCAGTACTCGATGTCCGCCAAACATAGCATCTAATCTGATGGCCAATAAGCACAAATTTGGTCTCCTCAGACCAGAGAACCTACTTCCCTTTGACTTCACAGATTCCCACATGTCTTCTAGTGAACTCTAGTCCAGGTTTAATATCAGCTTTGTTCAACAGTGGCTTTCTTTTACCACTCTCCTGTGAGGCTTTGACTGGTGAAGAACCGGCAGCAGTAGTTGTATGAACAGTCTCTCCTGTCTCAGCCACAGAAGCTTAACTCCTTTAGGGGAGTCATGGGTGTCTTGGTGGCCTCCCTCACCTATCTATTGCTCGCATGGTCACATATGTCATATTCCCGCCATTTATCAATGATGGATTTAACAGTATTTCAAGTGATATTCAGTGACTTGAAAATGTTGTTGTATCCTTTCCCTGACTCAGAGCTCCAGACTAACTTTTTTCCGAGGAGCACAGGGGCTCCTAACTTAAAATTTTCAGCAAGCAGAAAATTTAGGGGCACACACTGAAATCAATTTCCAAAGTAAAAATTCACATTTCCTCTCATTGAGCTTGACTGAGCCACATTTGTACAGCCTCCTTGGCATCACAGTCGTCAATGCTTGGTCCCTCCATACTTATTCTAATTGGGTCCTCAACAGTGTCCACATGTAGTGATCCCCTGACATCAGACTTGATCCTCTTCTGAGAAGAGAATCCTCTCTCGGATACAGCAGAGGACAGTGGGAGGGCAAGCATGATCTGAACAAGAGCTAGGATGTTCTACAAAGAATAGAACAATAGTGCAGATTTATTCAATCAAAAAGTCATGTATGCCAACTAAATTAATGAGAACATGACATTTACTTTGTAGTCGAAGCAGAACGGCAAATTTGTCACCATCATCCTCCATAGGGCATGGTATGACTTGTCCATGTAGTTCCTGGCAATAAACAGCTTTATGGACTGATACTCCTCTCTTGGCAGATTAGTATCACAGCCATTTCTGAAAAAAGTGAAAGGAAAAACTGATCAAACTAAGTTTCTGTAGCATCAAGGTAGGTGTTTGAAATGCTGTTCTGTGTTATAATTTTTCTTATTTTATCATGATCATTGAAAAGAGCCACTAACCTTGTTAAGACATAGGAGAAGTGGTCCAGCAGGAAGTCCAGCTCCTCTGTACCATAGTCTGTCAGGAGATCTTGTTGCTCTGAATATCTTGAACGACCTCACTGCCTTTATGGTTGCTGATGAGGACCCTTCATCTATCAAGGAATAGAAAGAGAGAAAGAGAGAGATATTAAAGGAAGAGAAAGATGATGTGTCATAATGATAATGGCGGTTTCTTCGCGTGCGAAGATCACTGGGAAGGGGGGGTGGATGTCCGGCGACAGGTTCGGCGGTGGCTGTAGAGGCCTATTCTAGACTTGCAGACCCTCGAGCACTGTGGGCACACATATGTGGTGTCAGATGGCGGCTGGCTTGCTGAGTCTTTTCGTCGTTGACGTTTCCCTGCCGCCACTGCTTTTCTGTCCTCCTCAAAGTTTTCTGCCGCTGACTAGATGGTTGCTCTCCATTCAATGAAATGCCCTGTTGACCGCAGCCAGCCAACCAGGTGGGGGTGAGACAAGCTTTATTTGGACCACCTTTTCTAGGCCCGTCTCCTTGTGGAGCAAGCAGTGCTGACTCTAAAAAGAGCTGCTTGGTCGCCCAGAGTGCTGCCGAAAGCTGCTGTTGTCTCAGGTCAGCAAACTAGCGACCTATAAATCTGAGCTGCCTTCATGCAGAGTTGAGACTGCGACTTCCAGTACCATCTTATACCTGTCAATTTCGCGCCTTCTCCATCGCTGTAGGACTTTTCCTTCTCTTCCCGCCTACGCTGCGTAGTTTTAAAGTGAAAGTCAGTGCACGCCAACTTGTCCCACTCTTTAGGCCTGGAGGTCCTTCCTCAGCAAGCTGAAACGGCTGTGGCGACTGCCAGGCTGTAGGTTTTACATCAGAGTGTCCTACTCCTAGCCACTGGCTCCAAAACCTTCCCTGGTGGCACGAGAGCAGTAACCCAGGCTGGGGCACGGCTGCCAAAGCCTGTCTTGCGTCTCTGACCCAGAGCCATCTTGCATCCAGTAGTCCAGCATGCCAGGCACTCGAGGGTTTGGAATCCGAGTTCACCGTCTCCTAGACTGGCTGCCAACCAAGGCTAACATGAGCCCAGTCTGCCCATTACTCAGTTATTCTGTCGGGCATTCGGTTGCATCTGCAGCCGTCTCTGTGAGAACAGGGAGTGCCACGGGAAGGCGCTGCTACAGACACATTTGGAAAGGAAAGGCCATATGCAAGTGCCCACAGCGAACCGTAAGCACAGCGGCGATCACTTTCCCAGGGATAGGAGTTGGCTATGTATTTCGCATCACTATCCCAGCTCAGGCGGGACGTCCGGCCCAGACCCTGAACACGTCTGGCCCAGACCCAGACCCCCCAACTGATATAATAACTAGATGAGCCCTCAGTAGAGGGCAGAACCACACCCTCTGCTGGCGAAAACCCTGTCCTCCCTATACAACTGATGCAATATGTATCAATTTTGATCATCGTACATATCTCCATCCCTACTTGATCTGCTGACCTGTAACTCCACAACTGAGCAGGGGACCTTAGACTGATCTTTAGTGCCAAGTTTGATTATCCTGACTTCAGCGGTTGCAGAGATATCGGACCGGACATAGCCACATACATACATGCATACATACATACTTACCCAGCCAGATACCGCACCGAATGCAATAACCCCGCCGACGTACCCGTCGGGCGTGGTTAATGACATATATGTATAAAAATTGTTATGTGTTTTCACTTGCCAAATAGACTTTTGAATCTCTGCAGCGGCACAGTGCAGTCAACTGTTGCTTTTCCTGCTTGTTGCACGTGTGGTGTTCCTGTCATTGTGAGTCCATCTGTTCCCAGTGCAACAGCTTCTCCTTTGATGGTGACCCCCTGAGTTCACACAAGATTCAACTTTAAAACAAATATTTAAAAAAAATCAACTCAGAAGCTAAAATTGTAAAAATAATTTCTCACCTGATATTCGTACAAAAGGTGAGCCTCAGTATCACCTTCTTGTTGTCTTCTCTGTGCCCGAAGGTCTGCCAGTAATTCTGCTAGCCTACCACCTGGCTTGAATCTCACTGACATTGCATCAACAGTTGCAATAAGATTCTTAATCCTATTCACAGCCTGTAAAATATTTTCCCTTGACACATGAAAAACAATAAGGAGAAAAACGATATATGACTAGACATATTTGTACACTCAACAAAAATATAAATGCAACACTTTTCTTTTTGCTCCCATTTTTTATGAGATGAACTCAAAGATCTAAAACTTTTTCCACATACACAATATCACCATTTCTCTCAAATATTGTTCCCAAATCTGTCTAAATCTGTGATAATGGGCACTTCTCCTTTGCTGAGATAATCCATCCCACCTTACAGGTGTGCCATATCAAGATGCTGATTAGACACCATGATTAGTGCACAGGTGTGCCTTAGACTGCCCACCTTGGTGATATTGTGAATTTGTCTGACTCATTCATGACTACCTTAGATGAGAGCAAGAAATCTGGGGTTTCTGGAAGTAATGTAAAGACTGAAGATAAGTCTAAATGTAAAAGTGACACATCTCTGTTCCATAGTGATGCGGAATTAACTCTGAATGTGAACCGAGCCATGTTGATCACTGCTCAGAAAAATGATCCATCGTTGTGTGTTTTTATCTGTATCAGCTACTGACAGTACATCTCCTGTTTAATGCAGTTCTGATGAGAAAGTGGAGTCCTGATTCTGACGAATTGCGTGTTGTAAATCATTTGGTCATGCGGTTCTCAGAGATAAAAGCGGAAAGATGACGGCGTTTCCAGGGGTCAGAGAGAGAGGACCAGATGGGCGAATCATCCTGCACAAAGTCCCAACCAGCACACAGCAGCACAGACCATCCATTCATTCATTCTTTGTTGAACTACCCAGGTTCTTTTGTAAAAGAAGAGATCGTGCTGCTACCTTTTATTTCATTTGTTCCCCCTTGTTTTCGGGAAGCTTAGCGTGGTTTTGTTTACGGTTTTGGTTCAACCTTATCCATACTTCTAATTTTGTTTAATATGACCTTTGTTTATGGAAAATAAATTATTAATTTCGTTGGAAAAAGGTGTGGTGTGTGTTGCTTGAGACCTCGACAGGATGACAGTTTCATGTTACATTCAGTGACCCCTATAGGTTGGGTGTAACAACAAGATTGACAGCTGCCCCATCAGCTCACATGGCAACTGTCTTCTCTAACCACCCTGTCTTTGTCCCTAGTTTCTGGAAGGCCTCTTTGGTGGCATCATATACACTTTAAAATGAAACCACATGTTATGACTGTTGAGCACAATTATTTATTACTCCTTCAATATTTACTGTAGACCAGAAACCAACTGTCATAACACCTAACAGTTTAATGATTAATCATTAATCATGAACATTGTCATCACATGCTGAGTTCAAACATAGTTTGATTTAAAACATATCTTGAGCATGTGCATGTTGCGCTTCAATGTGGCCAATCAAAACATTTTTTGGTTTCCCTTGTTGCAGGATCCTTACATATATGATTTCACACTCCTTTGTTGAAACATCGGTGTCACCATCGATCATGATTGACAGCAGACTGCAGACCATGTGATAACATCTTGCCCCATATTCCGCCATCCAAATGGGGTTCATGGTCTGACTAGTGCAGATGAGACCTTAGTCAGTTGGCTGACTAACATCTGCCCAGAGGTATAACGGTTTACACCTTCTGCTGCAAGATCTTTCTCCAAACGAAGAAGAAGAAGAATGATTGACAGATAAGGAGCGTTAATCTTCTTGTATGTCTTCCGTTTCAGTGTATCTGCGATGACGCCAATAAACTGTACACATGCTGTGTGTACACATGCTGTATGTAGGTTGCGTTCAGTTTTACACCATTCTTCCATTGCAGATCGATTTGGCCTTTATATTTTGTAAAAGGCAGTTCTTCCTTGGCAATGAAATAGGCAGTGTTAAACTTTATTATCAATTTGACCTCCTCAGTGCACTGGTTAGCAGCTTCTTGTCTTCTAAATGCAACTGGGAGTGGAGTTGCACTTTCATTACACAGGCCACGGCATATTTTATGTTTCAGACTGGCACTGTGCTTGCTCAAAGTGTTTTGTTTTAATTGTGTGGTGCCAGTATTATCAGCAAATTCCATGTTCCCCGCATGTTGTGGGTATCAACCACAGAATTTGCAGTTCATTGAATTCGTCTCCTTGAAATAGCTCAGCCAGGTGAACAGCCACCCATCATGAAAACAGAATTTCCTGAATTTTTCACAACGACCATTTCCTCGCAATCTGAGTCGGACTCATTATCAGCATTTGTCTCCTCTGGAACATTAGGTTTACTCAGGGGAAAGAACTGATAGTCCTCTTCGTCATTGTTTACAATCGTTATTTGAAACCTGTGGATTTGCGCGATAACCTCGTGACCTGCCTCCATACATCTTTTTGAACCTCCATGTGACGGGATGTCACAGGCTGAGGTGCTTGAATGATTTCAAGCACCTCATCAAAGAGGTACCAGAGGATGTGCTCTCTTGCAGGCCAGAAGAACCTGTTGACTCCAGCGCAATGCATACATTTCACAAGGGCATGCGTCTCATCTATATCCAGGATGATCCATGGACAAAGATCATTATCATATTTGAAAACACACCACTTCCCAAGGAGATCTCCAGACTCCCAACCAATAGCTTCTGTCAGCCCCTTTTGGGCTGTCTGGTTAAAAGAGAAGTGCTTTGTGGTGAAGCACTGACATCTCAGCTGCTTGTGAGAATCTGCACTCTGAGGAGGGGTGGCCAATTGCTTCCTCGTCTTGCTTTCTCTTTCCTCTTCTTGTTTCGCATCCTCCACTTTTTACGCAGCCGACGTTTCCCTCACTCACTTAGATCCTTAATCCTCTTCTTTTTACCTTGCTCTGACGCTCACTCTCTAAGTATTTCTGCCTTTTCTCAGGGTCAGCATCACGACGTGCACAGCATTGACGTTGTCTCTCAGCAGCACTTAATGGAGCCATGCTGGAGACAGATCTGTTATGAAATGTGACATTATTCTTTCAACACATATTTTATAACATGTGGTCAAGAACAAGAAAACTAAAACTCTTCTATGGTAGGGAAGTGAAAGACTGCATGTACTTTTGATATAATTAAGACTTTTATTCTATGTATTGAAACTACAGTATTACATAATTTGGACACAATTTTTGAGTGAGTTGAAGAAGAACCACCCCGTCACATCTCTTACCACCCCGTCACATCTCTTACCACCCCGTCACAATATACATGTGACGGGGTGGTATGTGATGGGGTGGTAAATTTAATCCTAAAATGGCCACTGTTCTCCATGTGGTCAAGTTCCTGACCCAAGTGAGGGTACTTTCAATTGAAAATAGCATTTTCTTTACATTAATAGTTTAAAATTTTTAATAAAAAACAGTTTTCCCTATCAATATTGTGTCACAGGGTGGAACGGTTGAGCTTGACGGACCTCATCTAACATGAAAAAACAACAAAAAACCAATGAAAAAGAATGTCAGAACTTGCCCTCTTTGTTCCTGGCTGCTCTAGAGGTCCAAATGATGTCACTTCCTCTTTGTGATGTCACTTAAAGCAACAGTCAGTAATTTATAGATAAAACTGGTGAGTGTGATGGGGTGGTAAGACAAACTGAGGGACGCACAGAAATAATACAATTTTTACCAAAAATAATGTTTTTATTTTGAATAAATATATTTTATGGAATCAGTGACACACTCATACTCGTGGAAATAATAAAGATTTGATAAAAATCTGAAATGTATTTGGTGATATTCTGGATGCAAATGTTATGTTGATCAATACGGACATGTGAAAATGGCCATGTACTCATTAAAATGATTAAAAAATAGTATGTCATTCTCAAAAAATATAGTATTTATTCATATGTTAACAAGAACAATTAAATTAAAAGCTTCAAGCTTTAGCAGACCTGCCAACCTGTACGCATTTTGCGTAGCAGGTATGCAATTTGACATCAAAATACGCTGGTATGCTCCGCCTCATTAAACTACTCAAAAAGCTGCAGACATCTGTGAGTGCTGTTAGAAATGTGGATGTGCAATACTCATGCCTGACAACACGATGCTGCAGTGTAGTGGTGCAATTTCAACCAATCATCATAGAGTAGCGGAGAATAACGAGTCTGCCGAACCCTTGTTGGCCCGCTCTCTCCTGTCCTCTGCCTCCCTCCGCCTCTCTCCCCGTTCCCTGTGCCCCCACCCGCAGCAGCTGGCGGTTAAAACGGTAAAATGGTGTGTGTGTCTCTGTGTGTGTGTTTGTGTGTGTGTGCACGCGTGAGTGTACGTGTGTGTCTTTTGGCAAATATGTACCGTTAATAACGTTACTTTCACGTTGAAAATACGATGTCATATCGGGGAAATAAGCACCGAGTTTTTTTTCCTATCGACGTGTGTGTGTGTGTGTGTGTGTGCGCGCGTGTTTACACGTGCGTGTGTGAGATTAAGTGGTACTCAAAATATTTCGCCAAGGTTGGCAGGTCTGCTTTAGAAACACACTTTTGCACACTTTTTGTGTCTCATATACTTAATCAAAAGTTGTGGACCCAAATGACACTCGTCTGGTAGAATGACTCAGTAATGTAGAATTACCAGGGGAAGAGAACCAGAACCGAGTAAGCAGGCTCAGGAAAGTTAGCAGGATAGGGAGAATATCATTACACTAAGCACACACAGTGTAATACTCAGCAGGACATCAGATCACAGAGCAGCAGTGCACACGGCACAGCTAACACTAGCATAAATGCTATGACAGAGAAAACACGAGATGACAGTAGAATACACTACCCTGGGAAAACTACATTGTTTCTAGTGACAACCATAGCACTACACTGGGAAGGACAATCACAATACTCTATAATGGATGCCATTGCTACGGTGCTGCACACACGTCTGGAGCACCTCGAGCATAAAAACACCTATGTACGGCTCCTCTTTGTGGACTATAGTTCGGCTTTTAACACTATTGTACAAACTCCGGTCCAAACTCCTCCAACTGGGACTCAATACCACCCTGTGCAATTGGATTGTGGACTTTCTAACAAACCGCACACAGAGGATCAGAATGGGAAAAAACACCTCCTCCACCCTTATTATTAACACCGGTGCCCCTCAAGGGTGTGTTCTGAGCCCTCTGCTCTACACCCTATACACCCATGACTGCTTTGCCTCCTCAGTGACCAATGTCATCGCCAAGTTTGCCGATGACACTACAGTGCTCGGACTCATCTCCAACGACGATGAGACTAACTACAGGAGAGAGGTGCAACATCTGGAGTCATGGTGTCTCAATAATAATCTGGCTCTAAACACCAAAAAGACCAAGGAGATGGTGGTGGACTTCCGTAGGAAAAGACGCATCAACCACCAACCGCTCTTTATAGGCAACGATGTGGTGGAGAGGGTGAGAAGTTTCAAATTCCTGGAAGTAATACTGACTGAGGACCTGTGCTGGAGTGACCACGTTGCCACAGCGGTGGGCAAGGCACAGCAACGCCTCTATTACCTGAGGAAGCTGAGGAGCACTCGCATCCCCAGACCTTCGATGGTGAACTTTTACAACTGTGCCATCAATAGTGTTCTGACATATGGGTTCTTAGTGTGGTTCTCCAGCTGCACTAAGGCTGACCAACAGGCTCTCCAGCGGGTGGTCAATGCTGCGGAGAGAATCATTGGAACTACTCTCCCTGAGATCAACACCATCTTCTCCGCCCGCTGCTTGAGGAGAGTGCGCAACATCATGTGAGACCAGCACCATCCTGCTCACCACCTTTTCCACCTGCTGCCTTCAGGGAGGAGGTACAGGTCCATACAGGCCAAAACTGTAAGACTGGCCAACAGTCTGTATCCACAGGCTGTGAGGCTACTCAATTCTGCCCCTCTCCCCTCTCTGCTCCCCCATTCTCACGGTCAATAACCACACCCACCAATTATAAATCTGATCTGGTTTGCATAGTTGCAGAATGTCACTATTCACCACCCCCCTCTCTCGTGATCCTTCTTCCCCAACGGTTATGTCTTTGTTGCACTGGGTGATTTACGGTATTTAGTATTTATTATTGTGAGTACTGGACTATTTATGATATTTATTACTGTGAGGTCTTTTTTTTTGCACTTATCAACTCTGTTGTATGGATGCTCCGAGCGTAATTTCGTTGTCCTTGTGACAATGACAATAAATATTCTGATTCTGATTCTGAATGATGAGCCACGCTATGAAACCAAACACTTACCTGAGACATTTGGGAGGAATGGTGAGGCTTGGTGGATCAGAGCGTGGGTACTCGGACTACATGAGGCAGAACTGGATCAGAATCCAAGTGGAGGTGGTTGTGAGGCGGCAGAAATCCCAATAGGGAGTGGCGACGGAGAACTAAACACAGGAACAACAGGTCAGTTCAAAGCAGTGTAGCAACAGAGTACAGAACTGAGACTGGCTAGAGGTGATTAACTTAGTTAGGGACCAGCAGATCCAAGCCTTTATTTTATGGCAGGACAACGGGCAGGTGAGCTACTCCCCACTGCAGGTGTCCACGATCTGCTGATTATCCAGTCAGAGTCACACACACACACACACACACACACACACACACACACACACACACACACACACACACACACACAAATATACTGTGTTTTTCTATCATCAGCCTAACCTTAACCCAGAACAAAACAATGCCTAACCCTAAAGAAACGTTTTTGCACTTTTACTTTTTTCAGTAACAACATGGCCAAGAAAACACTGTTTAAACTTGTGGGGACCGAAATGAGGTCCCCACAAGTGACATTGTTTTCGGTATTCCTACAGTTGTGGGGACATTTGGTCCCCACAAGTATAGCCAGCACCTGAGCACACGCACACACGCACACACATATGTCTGGTTCTTATATCCCCGTGGGGACGTACCATTGACTCCCATTCATACCTAACCCCTAACCCTTACCCTAACCCTAACCTTAACCCAGACCAAAACAATGCCTAACCCTAAAGAAACTTATTTGCACTTTTACTTTTTTCAGTAACAACATGGCCAAGAAAACACTGTTTCCCCCCGTGGGGACCTTATTTTTGGTCCGTGACGCGAGTCCCCACCGAGATAGCGTGGAGTCAGGTCAAAGTCCCCACCAAGTCCCCACCAGTATAGATAAACATGTACACACACACACACACACACAACAAGCTCACACCACTGTTTAGGGAGGGGAACAGAAGGGAGAGGTGGAGGGCACTGCTGTCACTTTGATATGATAGAGTCTTTTTTTGGTAAATATTATCAAAAAAGTCTAATTAAATTGAACACAACTGAGCACTGTAAAGCAATGAAAAAAATTCTAAAAGAGGGATAGATATTTTTAAAAATTTAACACTTCTAGCATGTGTTAAGCTAGTTTCTTTTGAATTATACCTTTTTAGTACAGTATGATGATCAACATAGTCAAACAGCTGTTAGCCTGTTAGCAAATTCATATTTCCATCTTCTTGACACACATTGTGTTCTCTCCAAAATTAAATCTGAAATTTTAAAAAGTTGCACAGAAAATAATAATAATAATAATAATCAAGGCTTTAGTTAGCAGGTAGCAGTGACAGTATTTCAGGTGAATGGATGCTAAAGTCAAAACTGCCTTATGTACAGTATGTTTTGCATCTTTAATGTTTCCAAAGGTCACCAGTTTAGTTTGCCAGCATGCTAACATTTACTAATTAATGCTGATATCCACTCCCTCCCTGCTGCTGCTGACCTTTAGCTCCACTGCAGGCTTTGTGTTTGTGGCTCTTTACTGTCTCAGCTGCATCATTTTGAAGATGGATTTTTAAGCGGATGAGTTGTTGAGGCTGCTACACTGTAGACTTTTGTTTTGGATACCAGAGATAATTTGTTTGTAATTTCTGATCACTGTGAGGTATTGACAAAAACAAGACAATACTTGTTCTACAGCAGCTTGTTCTGCTTCTTCTTGACTTAGTAAAAATCCAAGTAAAAAGCCAAGAGACCACAACAGTTATTAAGGTGCTGTTTCAGGCCTTTTCATATCTTCAGTAGTTTTATTTCCAATCACTCTCTGCAGTGCCTGTGTCATATTCAGATATTCCCTTGTCTTTCCAAAGCTGCTGTGACTCACATTATTTGTTCACTAAAATGAGCAGAATTATGTGGCAGTATAATTTCTGCTCGTTTCAGTGACATGAAACCGTTTGATGAATCAGACATGAAGGATAATTTCCATAGAGGATAATTTGTTCTCCACACCAGCTCAGTGAAGGACGCCTGATTGTTTTCAGTCATCCACTCTGTTCTAATAAAAAATAAATGGAGCAGAAATGACAAAGTGCATTCTTTACTTGGTCTTTTTGTTTCTGTACTAATGTTATCATGTGTTCTAAGCTGATAAAATCTGCATCTATACTGCATTACATCACAGAAGTCAAGGGTTTGTAATGCTAATTTTGTCATAGAGAATAAGTCATTTTTCTGTATGAAAAGTCCAGCAACCAGAATCCACATATAGTCATGAACAAAATATTACTCACACTTTTCAAAACTATCATGAAAGTGTTTAGTTGCCAATGACTCCTGTGACACTTTTCTATAATGGAGTCTTTAAATCACATGTTGCTGGTTCAAAAATATACATAAATCCTCCAGACAAGCTCAGCATGTTTAAATGACCTTCTGTAGGCTCATCTGTATGTTTTTCTTAGCCCTAAGTCCACCAACAGGAGGTATGATGATCAAGTGGTAAGGCATTGGTCCATGCAATTTGCTCCAATGGCCATGTGACTATAATGGATGACTGAAGCACAAAAACATACATGCACCAATGCTACTATTTCCAGATGACCTCAATGAGGTGAACTGGTAGCCATCTACAAGCTTCTGATAAACGTCCTGTTGTATTTTTCTAAATTGGTGCAGGTAAACTAAACTTTTTGGCTTTCTCACAGACTTGTTTCTTCATTACAGTTTCTTGGCTCTGAATTATAACCCAAATGAACCATTTCTTTACCATGTTGGATTCACATGCTGAGGTCCCTGTCTTCTTAAAACACCCACCTACATCCAATGCCAAACCTGGTTCTCCAATATTCCATTTACTTTGTATAAAGCATCAGTCCCACTGGCAGCAGAACAGCCCCAGACCATAAGACTGCCACCACCATGCCTGATGGTAAGCTTGGTGTTCTTCCGCCAAATATATTTCTTCTCATTGTTTATTTGTTTTTTTTAAAAGGATCCCCATTAGCTGACGCCAAGACGACAGCTAGTCTTCCTGGGGTCCACATTGTGGTCCTCTAGAGCAGTGGTTCTCAACCCTGTTCCAGGACCCCAGAACCATTGCTCTAGAGGAAGAACTTCTTCTTCATGGATCCTCTCAGCTCATGTTGATGTAAACTCTGCGGACAGACAGCTGTGTTCCAGCAGCTTCTCATTCATTCAGACCTACATTCTGATGACTCTTGGATGACTCTTGACCATCCTCACCAGCCGTCTCTCAGCAGCAGCTGATAGTTTATGTTTTCTACCTGAATATGACAATGACAAAGCTTTACCATGAACTTTATACCGACACAAATTGTTTAATAGATTATTTTTTAATCTGTAGCTGCTTTGAAATGGCTCCAAGTGAATTTCTTGAACTGTCGAAGTGAATTATTTGCTTTTTCAGATCTTTGCTGAGCTCCTCCGACTATCCTACTCTAGTGTTTTTGTCTGACTCTAGTGAATGCATCAAATGAGCCCTATTTAAACTGGCTCAGAGGAGTCAGCAGCTGTAGTCAACTGTAATCACTCAGGAGAAGTAACAGAACGTGAAGAACATCTGACGAGCACCGCTTTCTACATCACCAGAACTGATCATTCAAGTTGTTATATGATGTATGTCTGTTTGACCCAGCAGATTTGTTTCATTTTTCCAGAAGACTGTAATAAATCAATGAAATAATTAAAATGCATGATTGTTGTTTTGTCACAGAGACTCATGTTCTTCAGTGATTTCATGACAGAAAATTAAGAGTTGTAGAGTCACTGGAAGCTACATGGTCTTTACAAGTCCACACAAACTATTCTGTCAAACTAAATCTAAAATGTTTTATCCCAATAAAGATATCAGCTTAACAATCTGAGTGAAAAGTAAAATCTAAGAAAAATATTCATGAATTTTATTTTAAGCATTTTAGCGCTACACTTGAACTACATGCACTCCACCAGTTTGTTCAGACTTTCTAAGCTTTGTTATCCCAGCAGGATGGACCGTTTTTGTGGAGGACAGTCAGCTCTACCTGGTCTTCTTTAGTGTTTAAGTCAGAGCTCTGAGGTGTGGTTGGGCTCATTATCCTGCTGCAGGAGGAATTCTTCTCCTCAAAGACGTAAACCACAGAATGTATCAAGGTACAAAACAGATTAAGACCTAAATGTTACCACCACGATGTTACACTGTTGGTTTGATCCACTAATCTTTAACTGGGATTCAGTAAATAGAGCTCTGTCGTAGCCCACCATGTGTTGAAATCCTCCTTTCCCTCCTGAGAAGTGACCCAGAGAGCAGAGAGAACACGGAGTACTTGTGTTCTCTATTGGAGTTGCTTAATCTGCTTCACTTTGATTCCTGAACCCAGAGAAAGAATCTGAAATATACTTTCTACATTTTCCAATCAGAACTTTTTGTGCATCTAAATGTTTCTAAACCTCCCAAATTTCTGAATATCTTCACATTTGCATGAAAATAGGATAGATGTTTAATGTTTTGCAGATTTATTGACATTAGTTGTAAGCTTAAATCTGAGCTCTGAACAGCATCTCAGTTTTCTCCTCTCATTTCCTCCTCTGCTATTATTTATCTACTTCTACCGTTTCTTCTTCATCCTTTCGTCTCTGACGTCGTACTGTCATTTTCTCTCCATGACTGTTAAACTAATAACTGTCATTTATATTTAAACCAAAATGCTCAGTAAAAATATCTTTGACCCACACTTCATGAGTCAGACACACAGAATTAATTCATGCACTTTGCTCTTCTCAAACAGCTGAAAGGAAACACACTAATGGGCATAATGACAGAGTATGTTTGTGGCTGCATGTGTTTCTGTACAGAGTGTTAAGGAGACAGTGTTTGTGCCTCTCTGTGTTGTCTTGCTTTATTTTTAGAGGAGTTTTTAGGAGAGGTCTCTGTTTAAGCTTCCTGCAATAATCCAGTAATCCTGCCTTTGTTATTTGTATTTAGAGAATTAAAATATCTATATTTTAGTATTTAAAGGTATTCTGCTGTGGAATCAAATGGGTTTAACCCCTCAAATGACGTATTTTATCATATTACCAGCTGTTGTTAGTAGTTTTTTAACAAAAGATGAGAACCTTGTGTTCAACTGGAAGACTTTCAGTGACTCCACTGTTTGTCACACAACCGAAAACTTTATTTTTAACCACTCAGCTACATTTAAATGATTTAAAATACCGACAACTGTGTAAAGCTACACTCAAAAAATTAATTGACCCTAAAACGTCGACTTTAAGTGATTTAATAACATGTAGTTTTTCCATGTAATTTTATTAGGTAAGTTCAATGAAAGAGTTCCATTCAATTCTAAGTGTTTTTGACATGCTGATTCAGTATGATTCAATTCAATAAAGTTAATGGAAATGTATACATAAATTTTGCGTCTTCATTTAAGTTAAAGTTCAAGTGAAATTTCAGTTAAAGTTAAGGTGAACATTTACATAAAGCTTTAGGTAAAGTGTCTAAATAATTGTAGAATACCGCCCCCATGTACTGTTGATGGTATCTCAGGGGTTGATAATATTGCTGAGATGTGGAGACAGCACTACAGCACCTCATTTAATTGTGTTAAAAGTGATATTTATGTGCCTGATAATGTTGAGCGTGTTGATTATAAGGCAATTTTTTCACATGAAGTGTCTTGTACTATAAATAAGCTAAAATATAACAAAGCAGGTGGTCTTGATCGCATCACTGCTGAGCACATGAAATATGCCAGCATGAGGTTAGCCCCCCTCCTTGCCATTTGTTTTAATGCTTTATTAATTCATGGTTTCTTGCCAGAGGCAATGATGTCCGTCCTGTTAGTTCCAGTGATCAAGGACAAATCTGGTAAAGTTGGCTGTTCTGATAATTACAGACCTATAGCCCTTGCCAGTGTACTGTCTAAAGTTTTTGAAAGCATCCTGATGGACAAAATTGTGGAGATTATTTCTTCTACCAATAACCAGTTTGGCTTCAAAGCTAAGCATGGCACAGACATGGCCATATATTCCTTAAAGGAAATTGTTAATACGTATAGAGATAAGAATTCCTCAGTGTTTATGTGTTTTGTTGATGCTTCAAAAGCTTTCGATCGGGTCAATCATTTCAAGTTATTCTATAAAATGAGTAGCAGAGGTGTACCGAAATGTATTGTGAGAATTCTGTCCTACTGGTATGCCAACCAGTCCATGCGTGTAAAATGGGGTTGCTGTGTTTCTGCCCTTTTTGGGGTCAGGAATGGGGTCAGACAAGGTGGAATCCTCTCTCCAATTCTTTTTAATTTGTATGTTGATGGCCTTTCTATTGGCCTGAATAACTGTAACACTGGGTGTATGATAGGTAATACACACGTGGACAAAATTGTTGGTACCCCTCAGTTAAAGAAGGAAAAACCCACAATTCTCACTGAAATCACTTGAAACTCACAAAAGTAACAATAAATAAAAATTTATTGAAAATTAAATAATCAAAATCAGCCATCACTTTTGAATTGTTGATTAACATAATTATTTAAAAAAACAAACTAATGAAATAGGGCTGGACAAAAATGATGGTACCCATAACTTAATATTTTGTTGCACAACCTTTTGAGGCAATCACTGCAATTAAACGATTTCTGTATTTGTCAATGAGCGTTCTGCAGCTGTCAACAGGTATTTTGGCCCACTCCTCATGAGCAAACAGCTCCAGTTGTCTCAGGTTTGATGGGTGTCTTCTCCAAATGGCATGTTTCAGCTCCTTCCACATATGTTCAATGGGATTCAGATCTGGGCTCATAGAAGGCCACTTTAGAATAGTCCAACGCTTTTCTCTCAGCCATTCTTGGGTGTTTTTGGCTGTGTGTTTTGGATGGTTGTCCTGTTGGAAGACCCATGACCTGCGACTGAGACCAAGCTTTCTGACACTAGGCAGCACATTTCTCTCCAGAATGCCTTGATAGTCTTCACATTTCATCGTACCTTGCACACTTTCAAGACACCCTGTGCCAGATGCAGCAAAGCAACCCCAAAACATTACTGAGCCTCCTCCATGTTTCACCGTAGGGACAGTGTTCTTTTCTTCGTATGCTTGGTTTTTGAGTCTATGAACATAGAGTTGATGTGCCTTACCAAAAAGCTCCAGTTTGGTCTCATCTGTCCAAAGGACATTCTCCCAGAAGCTTTGTGGCTTGTCAACATGCATTTTTGCAAATTCCAGTCTGGCTTTTTTATGAGTTTTTTTCAGCAGTGGTGTCCTTCTTGGTCGTCTCCCATGAAGTCCACTTTGGCTCAAACAACGACGAATGGTGCGATCTGACACTGATGTACCTTGGCCTTGGAGTTCACCTTTAATTTCTTTAGAGGTTGCTCTGGGCTCTTTGGATACAATTCCAACGATCCGTCTCTTCAATTTGTCATCAATTTTCCTCTTGCGGCCACGTCCAGGGAGGTTGGCTACTGTCCCGTGGGTCTTGAACTTCTGAATAATATGAGCCACTGTTGTCACAGGAACTTCAAGCTGTTTAGAGATGGTCTTATAGCCTTTACCTTTAAGATGTTTGTCTATAATTTTTTTCGGATGTCCTGGGACAATTCTCTCCTTCGCTTTCTGTTGTCCATGTTCAGTGTGGTACACACCTTTTCACCAAACAGCAGGGTGACTACTTGTCTCCCTTTAAATAGGCAGACTGACTGATTATGAGTTTGGAAACACCTGTGATGTCAATTAAATGACACACCTGAGTTAATCATGTCACTCTGGTCAAATAGTTTTCAATCTTTTATAGAGGTACCATCATTTTTGTCCAGGCCTGTTTCATTAGTTTGTTTTTTTAAATAATTATGTTAATCAACAATTCAAAAGTAATGGCTGTTTTTGATTATTTAATTTTCAATACATTTTTATTTATTGTTACTTTTGTGAGTTTCAAGTGATTTCAGTGAGAATTGTGGGTTTTTCCTTCTTTAACTGAGGGGTACTAACAATTTTGTCCACGTGTGTATGTAACACAGGTGTCAAACACGGCCTGTTGTAGAAGTGTATGCTCTTGCCTCTGTACTGATCTTTGTTATGTTACGTGCTTCCGTGGGAAGTTTGGCTCTGGTCATGTGACCATAAAGCCGGTAGTTGCTATGTGCCGGTGGCAGTCAGTCACCTGTGTATGCGGAGGAAGGACGGTTTGTTTGCTGCTCGAGGTGGGTTTTTTATTCGATTTTGTCTAAAATGCTGCACTAATGACATGCTAAGTTAAATGCTTACTTGCTAACTTTATAGAGCCAACTACCAGTGCCGGACTGTGTCGACAGAGCGTTGTGATTGATAGAAAACCGGAGGCGGTGAGTCTAAACTTAGCACTTAGCATTTAGCATGTAGCGGTCGCCGCTCCAGTGGTTTACCTGCGGTTGTTAGACCAGTAACATATTACTCAATCTCAAACAACATAAAAACACTGATATATGTGTATATTCAAAGAATTAAAAAAGAGAATAAAAAATAATAATAAAAACATTCCACCATATTAATCAAACCATCACTGCTTATAGTGAGACACGCTTCTGATTTCTACACTGTTTCAAAAATTAAAGGAAAAATAAAAAGACATCCTTCCAATATAATCAAACCATCATTCTTCTGAATAAGGCACTCTTATGATTTCTACATTGTTTCAACACTGAAAATGTAAAAATGTAAAAATGTAAGCATTTGATTAATTCACACACATTCATTTGGTTATAGCGTACTGCATTTTAAATCACAGATTAATATATCATACCGTGCTTCTCTCATTCTGCCGCCGCTCCTTCATAATTCCATCTATATGGCTGACTAGGGATCCCATATCCATGACCAGGAACATATTTCTCAAAACCTTTTAAAGCAAATGTTGGTGGACTAACCATTGATTGAGCACATTTACTGGGCCGATTACTCACTGTAATTTTCTGTATTTTGTGGCGTTTTTAGCCTAGCATTATGTGACTCTGTTGTTTAAAGTACGTTCAAAGCTAACAGTACATCAACCAATGAACCTGCTACCTTTTGTTATTTGAGTGTGGGTTACATATTACATGTGTTGATGCATATGCACTTTTATTAGGTCATTGATAAACGCACTGACCTTATTGGCCAAATGAATTTAATGCTGCTATTGCTAATTTTGCACAACTCTAGCACTTTAATATAGCACATTATTGCACATATTACTTTTTGATAATTGAATTTGACATGTCTATTTGGTTCATACATTATTTGTGATGAATTGATTACTTTCTGAATATTTATAGTACAATTAGTGTGTATTTAAAATGAACTTTGATTTGTGTACACATTGATTTACTTAGTTGGTCCTGTTTTGTACAGGGCAGGTTTTTGTTTGATGGCGAGCTAAGGAAAGGCTTCTAGCCCAAGGAAGAATCATCTCAACTCAACTCTACTGGAGATTCCTGCCCGGAACCCCCAACCTGCTCTGTCTGGGCTGGTAGGAGGCTCTCGTAGCCACCCTTTGCACACTCACACACTCGCACTTTAGTCTGCGACCCAACCTCATCCACGCATCCCCCTACTCACTTTCTTGCTTCCCTCTGGATACTAAAAATCATTGTGGGTCGTATGAACTGTTATTCCAACTGTGCGAATGAACTGAACTGTGCGAAACTGAATCCCCTTCATACATAAACTCTTTGGAATCCAAAAGGAACTTTTCAGTCCTTTTCCCTTACGAACTGTGGAACTAAACCATTGAACACTGGTGTATGAATTGTACATTCTACATTGTTATTCTCTTTTGAGTATTGGAATATCGAAACTTGCAAACTGTACATATGGTGACTAAGAACTTTTCTATTTTTATATATTTACACTGAATGGCCATTCATATTTCATATCACTGTCTAATTATTATTGTTGGTTGTCTATTTGTTGTCCACTAACTAAAATACTTACAATATATGGTGTTAAAACTAAACATAAACTCTCCGTCTCTGCTTTCTCTCTCTCCTAGAGCCGCATCTTAATCTTCTGATATCTAGCCCATTCTATCACTTAATTTAATGATATGCAGCATGTACAGGCTACAAATATGTTGGTGAATCATATTATGTATGCGGATGATCTTGTGATCTTCAGTCCTTGCAGTGCTGGTCTCCAGCAACTTCTTAAGGTCTGTTCTGAATATGTTTCTGTTCATGACATGAAATTTAATACAGGTAAGAGTGTGGTAATGATTTGTAGAACTAAGGAGGATAAATGTCTAATGTTTCCTACTTTCAAATTGGCAGGTAATAATTTGAGAGTGGTGAGTAAAGTTAAGTATCTTGGGCATTTCATTACCGACCAGCAGCAGGATGACCAAGACATTTACAGGCAATGCTGGGCTTTATATGCTCAAGTAAATAGTTTGCTTCGCAAGTTTGGGGCATGTTCAGAAACAGTGAAGGTGGCTTTGCTCAGAGCTTACTGCACTCCTCTCTATACTGCCCACTTGTGGTCTAATTACAGCAAAGCAAGCCTGCGTAAACTCCAGGTTGGTAATAATGATGCCATGAGAATGCTGCTGAGAAGACCACGATGGTGTAGCGCCAGCGAGATGTTTGTGGCTGCAGGTGTTAATACGCTGCATGCCACACTGAGGAATTCTATGTATAAGTTTATATGTCGACTGAATAACTCAGAGAACAGCATAATTATGGCATTGACTAACATCAAATTTAGCACTACACGCTATCTGTCCAAGATATGGAAGCATCGGTATAGTAATCTCCTCTTAGGTAATTGATTTTTATTTGTTTTTTAATTGTTCTTTGTGTATATGTTGTGGGGTTTTTTTGTTTTTTTTATGTACTGTTTTTTGCTCTTATCTGGACCACTGTGTCTGTAATAAAGTTTACATAAACCCTATGTGTTCATTCACTTGAAGTGTGTGTTAGAGTATACAATAGTAATATATTTCAAACATGTTATCCTACATGTTAAAATCACAATGCAACACACAGCATGAATCTGACAACTTTATTGAAGTCATAAAAACATTAAAGGAGGTATTATCAAAATATACCTTGGCTCAATGTGAATAAAACTCTGTGTACAGTAAAATGGCTACTGAAGGAACACTGCATTATACGAATAATTCAATCAAAGACATCCCATAAAATTACATGCACTTTGGCTTAACATGTATAAGACCGTGATCGTGAAGATCCACCTAATAAAACGGCTATTGAGCACAACATTAACGGCGCATTGCAATGATGCATTGGACTAAACCAAAAACATAGTCCCATCATAAATATACAAACAACTCCATTCTGAAGTTAAATGCCATGGCTTTGGATCAACATGTAACCTGTAATACTGTGTAAACACATACCGAATAAAATGGCTACTGAACATTACGACTAACCTCATTACACCAGGGATTCAATAAAGAACACATCCAATCATCAATATTCAAACCCACCATTTCGATAATGTCAATAAAAACAGGCTACAAAAAAAGAAAAGAAGAAAAGAAAATGGCAGCAGTTGAGCTGTTCAGCAGCTTCCTTTGTGTACTCACTGAAGCATCTTTATTTTAAGGGCTTGGACCTTTGGGGACAGTCTGCTACCATCCATGTTCATCAGCACTTTTTGGAAGAACTCAAATGTGAATTTAAGCTCTTGGGCATAGCTGAGGTTGAGTGCGTAGATGAGCCCAAACAGCATGGCAAATCCATAGGAAATACTTCCCAGGTTGGACTGTTCCACCCCCTCAATCACCACTCCAACATTTGATGGCTTGTCCTCATCATCAAAATCCCCTTTTTGGTATCCCTGACATCAGCCTAAGTTTTCTGGCATCATCCCTGGCAAAGACGACTCTCAGTTGGACGGGATTTGCCATCGTTCACTTCATGTATTCTCGGGAACAAATACAGGACACAAAAGATTATGAAAATACGTAATTACTGCAACTTATTTCAACTTTTTAAGTGGAGTTGTATGGGGTAAAACTGGCTATTAAAGAGGCACTTCAGCCATTGTTGACTAAAAATGTGACTAAAATTGATGCAGGCTCCCTGGATATCGGGGTAGCTACGACACCAACCTCTGCTTTCAACCACAAAAAAGCCTCAAAAAACAATCCAATATCTATGGTACATCAATCACCACTAGGACGCAAATATAGGGATTAAAAATGGCCAGAGTTCTCATTTAAGTATAGTGCAGTAGTAGTGCAACATAAGGGTCTCTGCTCGACTAATAAACACGGGACTATTGTGTTGCACCGAGACACATGCAGTACACTGTTGTCAATGAGGGACAAATAATTAGTGTATTATCTCCACCCACAGTCACCACAACCCAGTCTAAAAATAATAAACAAGTTCAAGAGTATGATAGGAAGAAAATATTGATATTACCTGGTTGGAAAAAACTTCATCTGGAACTACCAAACTCACTCCTCGGTATTCCACCACATAGGTAAGCTTCGCTTCTTTCACTCATGCTGATGGAAACAGCTACATCACAGAGCCTGCTGCATGGAGGAGTGCTGCTGAGTAAGTTGGTTAGTTCCAGATAAACTACTTTCTGACCAGCTAATATGTTGTGATTTTATTTTTCTACCAGGCTCTTTAACTAGTGTATTATTTTGAGATGGGACCTCTCATAGGCAGAGAAAAAACACTAATTTATTGACCCTCATTCACAGCAGTGTACTGCCGGTATTTCCATGCAACGTGAAGCGACAGTGTTTCTCAGTTGTGCGGAGCAGGGACTTTTCTACTGCAGATTGTATAGTTAAATGGCTATTATACCTTATACAACCCCACTTCAAAAAGCTTAAAGCGGAAGTTCGTTTTTTTTTTTTTCAACCTGGGGTCTGTTTTCATATGTCCTTTCATACATGTGAGTGATAGAGAAAAGAATTTTCGAAATAGCTTCAGTATTTAGCCGGGCAGGCAGCTTAGCAGCTCATCTAACGAAAACTATCAGGCAACTGGGCCCTGCGTCAAAGTTCGCCCCGAACATGCTTTTTTCCCCACACTGCCTGCCCGGCTAAATACGGGAGCTATCTTGAAAATTCCTTTCTCCATCACTCACATGTATGAAAGGACATATGAAAACAGACCTCAGGTTCAAAAATAATGAACTTCCCCTTTAACTGTACCTTTATGGCCAAGTTAAGGAGTTAATATTTGACATAAAAATTATGGATCATAGACAGACAGATGAGAGATGGATATAGCCATATGAAAATTAGAAATTATCATGCATTCCTCCCTGTGTGTGTTCACTGGAAGGAGGGAGTGATGTGATGTTCACCTCAGGATCCACAAATCCTTTCACTCACCATAGCAGACCAATCTTTATTTAAATGATCCAAGCAGAGTAATCTGATTACGTGTGCTGCACTGCAGGAATTGGATAAAAAGGTGAATTGTCTCAAATAATATTCTTGCAGTAATAGCTATGCTCTGTTCACTTCGCCTCCCCGCCCGTCAGTGAGCTCTGTCACTACCGTTACGTGCTATATATCAGTGCAAAGCTGGCATCGCAGCTTTCAGAATCAGGGGGAATTACATAATTATCGTTAACGGAGAGTTATGTGTTTGCCAGCTGTGGTTAAATGTTTTTCCTCCGTTATATTTTCTGTCTGTTACTATTTTTCCTGGACTTTCCCGGAGACTAGACGGTCTCATTTAACAACGGCTCGGAGCAGACTTCGCAGCCATTGGCTTCGGAGACCACGACACAGCTGACGATGGCAATTTGAATTTCCCGGTCATTCCTGTGTCTCTTGCTGTTACTGGAAACAACAGCCGTTGTAAAGGGCTAAGAGAATAACGTAAACATTACTCTGGTAACCCTCATCCATATTTTAACCTAGCCGTTAGCTCTAGCCTTACAGCCTTACAAGGTCTCTAAGGTTACGGAAAACATTCTCACCCACCTTTTCATCAAGCGTTGTGCAGCTGGCGTCGCTCCTCTGCTCAAACATGGGTGCAATTTTTGGTCCACTGGTTGGTCTCAGGTTGGTAGCACTCTGCAGAGTTGAGTCGTGTGTGTCCATCGTAGCCTCCCATGGCATAGATGCACCCATTCAACACCGCCACGCTCACGTAGCAGCGGCGACAGTGCATGGCCCCACCTCTTGCCAGGTCTGTGTCTTCAGGTCGAACCTGTGCACGGTGTTGATGTGCTGCTCCACCCTGGCGAAGCCTCCAATGCAGTAGACATATCCGTTAAGAAAGACGGCACCGTGGTACGGTCGAGGACGTTCCAGGTGGTTTGTAATGTCTATCCAGTCGTTGGCCTTGAAGTCGTATGTGATGTGGTTGGTCGGATCACTGCCTTGTCATTCCCGTGTCTCTCGCTATTACCGGAAACAAGAGCCCGTTTTAAAGGGCGAAGAGAATAACGTAAACATTACTCTGGTAACCCTAATCCATGTTTTAACCTAGCTGTTAGCTCGAGCCTTTCGCAAAGGCCGTCGCGCCCAGGCTAATTGAAACTGCGACATGAGTCCGCTGTCAGCCTACACCTATGTTTTGTCAGCCTAATCGCTAGCGCTGGGCCTTAGAAACACCAACAGTACTTTAGTTAATATCGCGCCTGGGCGAAGTAGTGCTACCAGCTCATGCTAAATTCCACAAGGTGTGTCACCAGACGAAAATATAAAGGCCAAAACAAAGACATTAAGAAACTAAAAACAGGATATATCGATTTAATTATAAAATATCATGAAACTGCAACAATATATTTCAAACAATTAAACTTACATATTAATCACACTCGTCGCCTCCTAAATCCAGCTCCAGATTAAGTGGTCTGCATGTCAGTGCCAACTGTTGCCAACGGCGTGTGTGAGGGCAATTCAGGGGCAGTGGGGGTGAACCCGTAGATTTTGGTGGTTACCAAGGTGACAATATGATGGCACACGCCCACTGTTCTCTTAGGTGAAATCTATAACTATCCGGTGTAAAATGATCAGTGTAAAGGTGGACTTTGACAGTCTCCACAAAATTATGTCCCTAAACAGCTAAACTGCATTTTCAGTTATGTTTCACAGAAAACTTATTCTCTGTCTGATTAAGTTTGTAACTCCTTTTTGAAGCGAAATAGGATTTTTTTTCGCATTTGAAAAACCAGCTGATATGAGTCTAACAATGAATTGAATACAGAGTTGAGTCTGTCGTTGTCATCATCTCCATGGATATTAACCTCACCCACTGTGATCACTACATACAAACACAGTCATCCTTCTCGTGGAAGCCAGTTTCCACAAAATTATCTTTCTAAAACTGTCTTTCCATAATGTCACAGGTTACAAATGACTTTATTTTCCAACTGAGAATGCAGTTCAGTCGTGTAGGAATGTAATTTTGCAGAGCAGGTCTCTACCTTTACCTAGAGGAACTTCTTCACATGATCTCCAAGTAGCAGAGGTTTGCCCACTAGTGTCCATCTTTAATTTCACCGATGAGCTTAGTTTATTAGTTATTTATTTATTAGTTTTTGATTCATCAGTAGCTTGTAAATTGTACATTTTGAATCTGAACAGTCAAAATATTTCATTTTGTTTGCATCCATATCTCTAATAAATGATGAGCGGGTAGAATGTAGACGTACCGGCTTAGATTGCGACTGAGATGGTTGTTTAATTCCCAGTAACAAGATGCTGACTTAAATTCAGATATTAACATTTGCCATAAAATTTGATGAGCTTTAGAAAACTTGCACAGATTCAGCAAATACTGGCTGACATGCAGTATCTACCTGGACAAACTGCTGGTTAAATCCCTGAATGTCAACAATAAGTGCCACATTAGTAAAGTCGACACTGAGCTCATTCATCCCATAATACTCTTTTGTTGTTGTCTTTAACAGCATTACTTTGTGTAACTCTTTGGATCTTAGTTGCAGAGACATGACAGGAAGAGGAGGCTAGTGAGAGTTCAGAGCTCCTGAGACGAGGATTTGAGTTCCGTTTGTTTTGTGATAAACAAATACGCTGAGATTTTACATGACTCATCACACCCTAAATCCTGACAAAGCTGTCCGTCACTGGAGCAATCCAAAAATCCAAAGCAAGGGCAAGCTTTATGAGCTTAGTCTCCAGACACAGCAGTCCGAACCACAAACACTCATCACTTTTTAAGACATTATGCAGATTAAAACACACTGAGTGTTAAATGATGCAGAGGCAACACCAAAACAAAATCATGATGGTGGTTTAGAATGAGACTATCATTAGTTGTGTTTAAACGAGGAAAAAAAATGATATTCATTATTCAGCTGCCCTACAAAATGAAGGATGCTATCATTTTAGTGCTAATAAGCTTTCATTGATGCTTCAAGCGTTTAAATTTCTAATAATAATTATCGTCAGTGACAAACACTAATTTACAACAAATGACAGAAAAGTCACAGGCTTTAGTTTAACACAATGAAGACCAACTTCATAAATGTTGAAGGAAACCAAATGGAAAATCATTAGGAAGCCAGGCAACATGCGTGTCTACTCAGGACAGAACTGGTGTTTTATGTGATTTTAGAACTAATCTGAGGACAGATTCCTTGAACGTGTTTTTGAAACTCCAACTAGCTGCACATTTAAATGAGGTTCAACATTTGAATATGTCACACGGAAAGCCATATTTTACTGCCAGCCCAGATCAAGTGACGAGACCTCACTCTGCTAGAGTGATGAATTTCTTGGGCACAAGCATTTGTTTTTTTAACCGTCTGCACCCATTCGATAATGTTATGGCTTTCTGTGACGCTGCCTGGGCTGTAATGAGCAGGGAGTCGACTGAAGTGAAGAGTCACGGAAAAACTTCAACCTGCAGTGGATGCAGTTTAGGTAAAACAAGATGCTTAGAGGCTAAAAGTTTGGAAACACTGATGAATTTGATTGGTTTTCTTTATCTTTACTATTATTAGCTCGGTTTTAGTTAAAATGTGAGCCTTGTCAACAGTTAACTGGTTTCTTTCCTTCTTAATATAGTTGTAAACAAAAGTTTACTTTCACTTGTAAAGACCGCATACATAAGAGCAGCCTTGAGTTCCCAATGACTCCTATAACTTTCAATTTCCTATGATGGAATCACTGAAACACATGAGTCTTTTTGCATTTTGGTTCTTTCATAGATTTAGTACAGGTCTTCTGGAAATATGCTAAAATCTGCTTGCTCAAATATGAATTTATCAGTATTGGTGATGTGAAAAGCTGCATTTTCCAAATTTACTGAGTGGCATGGCCTTTAACTTCTCCCGAGTAATTACAATTGACTACAGCTGCTGACTCTTCTGAGTCGATTTAATTAGGGCCTATTAGACACACTCATTACACTCAGTCACAAACACTACAGTGGGAAAGTCTGAAGAGCTCAGCAAAGGTCTGAAGAAGCAAATCATTGAACAAGTCAGGAAAGTTACTTGAAGTCATTTCAAAGCAGCTTCAGATTCAAAAATAATCTGTTAAACAGTTGTTTGTCAGTATAAAGTCCATGACACAGTTGTGTCGCTACCATGATCAGGAAGAAAACATAAATTACCTGACCAGTTGCCTTTCAGAGCAGCTGCTGAAAGACAACTGGTCAGAATGGTCAAGAGTCAACCAAGAATCATGAAAAAGCAGGTCTGAATTAATAAGAAGCTGCTGGAACACAGCTGTCACTGTCCACAGGGTTTTGCATCAACGTGAGCTAAGAGGCTGCTGCGCAAGAAGGTAAATAGTCTGCACTTATACAGCATCTTTCTACCTCAACGGTACTCAAAGCGCTTTAATGTTTCTCTTTCATCTATTCACTCTCACATTCACACAACACTGGCCAAAGAGATGCCATGCAAGGTGTTGCCTGCTATCAGGAGCAACTGAAGGTTCAGTGTCTTGACCAGGGATCAAACTATCAACCTTGTGGTCAGTGGACAACCCGTTCTACTACCTGAGCCACAGCCGAAGGAAACCCTTCCTCTAAAAGCAGCACCTTAACGCTCGACTGAAATTTGCTGCTGATCACATAAACAAAGAAAAGGCCATCTGGAGGAAAGTTTCGTGGTCAAGTGGAACAAAAACTGAGCTACTTGACTACAGTGACTAGAAATATGTTTGGTGGAGAGCAGATAAGTCCAAGAACACCAAACCAACAAACAAGTGTGGTGGTGGCAGTATTATGCACTGGAGCTGTTTAGGTACCAGTAGAATTGGTGTTTTACACAAAGTAAATCAAATAATGAAGGAGGAGGATCACCTCCATATTCTTCCGTAAAACCTGAAACCATCAGCCACAAGGTTGGTCTTGGACGCAGTGGGTGTTCCAACAAGAGAATAACCTCAAACACACTGAAAGTGGTAAAGACATATTTAAATCAGCCTAAACTTAAGATTTTAGACTGGTCTCCTCAAAGTCCTGACTTAAACCCAATCAGGAACCTGTGGATCGTGAAGAAACAGGTCTGTCACAAAGGCCATGGATTTAGTTTGACTGCACCAATTTTGTGAAGAGGAGGTTCAAAGATACAACCAGAAGCTGTGGACGCTTCCAAAAGCCACTAATTAAGGTGAAAATGGCCAAAGGACATTTAACCAAATATTACCATTGCTGTATATATATTTTAAAGTAATTTTTTTGGCCTTTTATTGAGATAGGCAGGAAACAGGGGAGACACACAGCAAAGGGCCACAAGTGGGAATCAAACCCAGGCCACTGCAACAGGGACCAGCCCCTGTACATGGTTCACCCTTGCTTAACTCATTGAGCTATGCGGGCGCTCTGTGTATATATTTTTGACCCAGAAGGTTTTTGTCAAGCTGTTAGAAAAAGTAAAAATATAAAGAATAATATGGGAATCACTGAGATTAAGGACAATTATGGGACAGCCCTTTAAGGAATATGCTTAAAGAAGGAGAGTCATGAAGATTTGAATGTTAGCTGATTGCACCAAAAATGGAACTGGAGGCAGTCCTAAATAGAGGCAGCGTGTAATCTAAACACTTAGTCAAATGTAAGTGGAATGTTCCATGATCTAATCAGACAAAATAAGAAGCGCCTGAATACAAAGTTACACTACTGAGCAGACAGCTTTGACTGGGAGACTGGCTGAGGAAATGGAAATGAAGGAGGTGTGTGACATGGCAGGAATGGTTTTCCCAGCAGAGAAGGGAGCCAGGGGTGGATCTGTGGGTGTAATCAGGACCAAACTGATCATGGCTTGACATGTGGCTTCAGCAGGAGGCAGGAAGGGCAGTATAGGAGTGACAAGGAAAACTAGGCAGAAGAACATCAAGTTAGGACAAGCAAGGTAACAAAACTGGAGCAGAACAAGTTGAATAACTGACAGTTGTTCAACAGCGTGATGTCGAGTAGTGTCCTGAACACCTCTTTATAGAAGGAGATAACGGCTTGTGAGGTGAGCCACTCCCTGCCACAGGTGTCTTCATTCAGCTGATGATTCCACACACCCCACGCACACCCACATGAAGGGAAACGAGGGAGAAGAAAGGCTGCCACTAAGCAGACGCATTAACGATTGTTAAGTAGTAGATGTTTTCTGATTGTAAGAGCATCTATACTGTGCTAGTTCAGCCTCTAGAATACTAATTGAGAGCTTTGGAGGATATTGACATCAGCTAAAAACATATTTCTCACCTTCTAACTTTAACAGGATTTTACTTGATTTACACCATGTTCATCCTTTGAGTTTGTAATAGTTCTGGCTGTCTGACCAGGAAATGTACCGAAAGTTAGTTGGTAAACGAGTTTTTTTCTATCAAATATAGCCTCACATATTTTAAACAAGCACTTCATGTGGTATTTTTTGAGATAGATATATGTCATCCTGTGGATAGAACACCACATGAAATCAGTGTTTTAACCTTTTGGTCTCCTCTGAGAATTCCAGCTAAAGGTCAGCTAAAGACTATGTGGACTTCATGTATCTGCACTTTCAGCCCCTTTACTCCTCCTCCGGCTGATTGCTGATCTTTATTTTGTCCTTTCATTTACTTGACACTCTTTCATCATTTTGACATCCTTCTCCTGTATGTCACTTGGAGACGAATGAAAGTGTTTGATGAATCTTTCAATCAGTTTCCTGTAGATACAAACCTTACATAGTGACTTTATTGTCTCAGACAAAGCTGCAAACACAGAACATCCAGTAATGTCCATGTCGGGTGATATTTACTGCCAGCCTTTAGTAACTTTCATGTAGTATATAGGCTTTCTCAGTTCTCAGTGTGGAGTCTTTTTGAAAAATACTGGTTGACCTGTAGCTTTCATATATTCAGAAATAGTGCTGCTCACAGCTCTTAGCAGCTAGACCTCTGGTTTACTCAAAGTAGTTGCTTCCTGACTAAGAATGAAGATTCACAAAAAGTTGATTCTATAAATAAATGATACTTAAGAGAGATTTGGGAATGTTTTAGTAGTTATTGGCTGTTAGCCCATTGACGTGATTGTAATACATAGTGAAGAAAGTTACTTTACGTTCCTTCAAAAATTAGTTTTGCTCATGTGAAGATACAGTTCATTCCTTTACCTGAAGACCAGACTGAAAGCTAGGAGACAAAACACACAATACAAGCAGCTTTTCTGTAGTGTAGAGCAGGGCCGGCTCTCCCTATACGCGAATTAAGCGGCTGCTTAGGGCCCCGCCGCCACTAGGGGGCCCTCGAATTGACTGTGTCTGATGGTCTGACCCACAGACTGCCATCTAACATTACTTGCTTCGGACTAACCTGGCAACCACCCAACACGCTTTGTAAGTTCAGTGTCGCTGATTGGGCGGCAGCCGCAGCCCCAGACGTGTCAAAATATTTGGTTGGTTGATCAAAAACTGGCATCAAGGAGGATATTTAGATGAAGAACAGAAAAAAACAAGATGAAGCGCGTTTATCCTTCAGGTGCGGGAAAAAAGGAAAAAGAAGAAGGAGGATGAACAAAAGAGAGATACGCAAGGTAATTTTTGAACACATCAGTTGATTGTTTTGTGGATACTATGATCGTGAGTTTCATTTTTAAATGCACTTGTTGTCCTTGATATATTCAGCTCAGCTGACGGTAACCAAATCGTTGTTGCTAATGCTAGCGCTGTTTAGCTAGCGGCGCGGTCAATTTCTAGGTACAGACAGCTTCTATATTGATGTGTTTTCTTGTATTATAGATTAAGATTAAGCTCGGTTCCTGCAGCTTTCACATTGTTTATAGGATGAAGTAGAACAATATACTCACCCAGAAGGCTTTCCTGATCCAAACAGTGCTTCAGGAGACCATGATGAAATATTGGTGAAACTAATGAGTTTTTGGACGATTAATGCAGTTTTAGAAGTGGCGCTATACATGCCATCCGAGCTCCTCGACTTTGGAGCGACCTGCCAGGGGAGATAAGGCGTACGGAGTCTGCTGCTTCTTTTAAGTCTTTTCTTTTAAGTGATTGTATTTAGACTACTTTGATTTACCCTTAACATTATTTTCTGCTCACACAAACTGTAAAAACAAAATATTCTCTTTCTCAGAGGGATCATTGCTCAGGTATTTTGGTGGTGCCCTTGGACAGTCGTCAAAGGAAGCTGACACAAGAGATGATGTCACTGGTAAGTAAAAATATTCCATTGCCTTTTTTTCAGTAGTTTTGAGTGCAACCTGAACATAACTAGTTTTCCTCTTGCCACTGTAAAGTATTGCAGTGAAACTTTACTGTGTTTTTTCTTGTATTCAAATATGAACTTGTGTTTTTTAATATTGTTTTATCTACTCTGCACATAATGCATACTATATTTATGACTTTATTTTAATCACAGCAGCTGAAGGCGACTCTACTGCTGCTTCAGTAGAGACTAGTCTGCAGCAGCATACAACAACGGATGATGTTGCTGGTAAGTTAACTATACATTGCAAATTCTAAATAAACAATATGTATTTGACCTTATGTACAATGTTGGTATACTGATTAAGTTCATTCTAACACATTTAAAAACTAAGAAAAGAACTAACCACAATGATGTTGATGTTTTTATTTCATTTCAGGCCCATCATCAGCGTGTCAAACGTCATCTTCATCCCGACCTGTGGCTGGTTCCAGTGATACAGTTGGTAAGTTTTGTTTGCTGCCACAATGTGTTTATCTCTGTTGTAAAATCTTTTATTTTGTAGTTGAACATTTTTCAACTGATTTTACCACAAAGCTCAAAATTCAACTGCTGATCCAAGCCAACCCACCACTATTACTGCCAACCCTGTTCCAGCAGCACCACCGATTGATCCCGCTCAGTGGCCAACAAGTCTCTCTGACAAACTAAGGTGCGACCTTGTTATCAGAGGTCCTGCAGAGGTGGATAGAGACTTTGAATTCCCCAAATCCTCATCAAACAGAAGCTTTCACTACCATCACATGTTCAGAAAGCTTACCAATGGTGAGAAAGTTGCACGTGACTGGTTGACATATTCAAAGCAGAGTGATGCAGTTTACTGCTTTTGCTGCAAGTTATATTCAAAAAAGTCATCGAAGCTTGCCACAGAGGGTCAGAATTATTTGATAAAATCAAATACAAACAAAATGTGTAAGGTTTTCCATACAGTTGCTGGTTCGCGATGGCAATACTCTACTAACCACCGCAAGGCAGGGCCACAAAGTGATCCTGCTTAGGGCCCCCTGATGTCCAGAGCCAGCCCTGGTGTAGAGGCTTTGTTAGTTGCTTTAATCAGTTTAAGCAAAGGGAACATCACACTGTACTCAAAATATATAGTACATCTGGCCAGGAACTTTTATTTTTTTGGCCTTTATTGACAAGATAGTGGCAAGATGAAGACAGTGAAGTGGGAAGGACCTATGGCAAAGGGCCATGGGCTGAAATCGAACCCATGGCCACTTTGTGGGGGACTATAGCCCCTGTTTATGGGTCACCCACTCAACATGTTGAACTACCAGGGAACCCAGGCATTTTTATTTTAGACACAGCTGCAGTTATTGGCAACAGGCTGACTTTTGCAGGTAGCACATTGGGTGAATTTCAAGATGGAATTAAGTTACAGGAAGGTTTTGCAAAGTTGTGTCTTAAAGAGAATGGATCCTACCTTTGTTATAATGCACCTGAATAGCATCTTTTCATTTTATAGAGGTGAAATGAAAGAGCTTTAATTACAGAGTAGTAATCAACCTGTACGTTTAAGCTGAAGTCTTGGAAATGGGTGGATAGTTATGAAGTAGCTATGTATAGAAGCTGGAAATCTACAAATCTAATGCCATCACACATCTGGCCTCGAGGGGCTACAGTAAATGAACTGAGACCAGCATGCAGTCCAATCACAGAAAGTGTTGGAATTTTTCATACTCAACATCTGGTCAGAATCTTTTTTATAGTCCAATAATCACACCAGAAAGCTGTGCATGTGGCACTGTGGTCAAGTTTTAAGATGCTGGTGTTGGAGTTCAACCTCAGTTCATGGCTTTTCACAGGATTAGGATGGAAGATTTAAAAATAAGGTTTATTTGTTTATTTACAAACAAATATGTACCATTAGAGCAGTTTCAACATCCATCCATACATCCATCCTGTTGGGGTAAATGGAGGAGCTCAGGTGCAGGAAACGACAGACAATAAGTTTTTAAATGAATGAAATTGAATGAATCTGGCAACGAACTATAAATCCCAAAACGGGACGAGTAACAGGAAGTATCTTGTGTAACACAAAACAGAGGTTGTG
The DNA here is from genome assembly GCF_021347895.1 of Acanthochromis polyacanthus. NCBI lineage: Eukaryota > Metazoa > Chordata > Actinopteri > Pomacentridae > Acanthochromis > Acanthochromis polyacanthus. The sequence goes on along the minus strand of NC_067122.1, from coordinate 35,726,046 downwards.
CAGACTAGTGGCACAGAGAACTAATCAGAGAAAAAACTCCAAACTAAATTCCTCAACAAGAATTACATACATTTCACCAACAAAGCTAATCTCCTAGCGCTTCCAATGTCTCTAAATCTCAAAAATACTTATAGTGAAGTTAACACACAGAAATGAACAATACTAACTTGCTCTCTCTCAATAATGCTCTGACAACCAGCTGTCTTATCTCAACTACTACTACGCAGGTTAACGTTACTCAACTCAGGCAAACAATTAGTTTTTCTCTCAGTACTTAACAACGGAGGAAACGGGATGCTCGGACTGGGTTCCAGGGCTGATTGATGGTTTGTAGTCGGTCGACAGTCCATATGGTTGCAGGAGCGGAGCAACCATCGATGTATTAAAGGGACGCCGAATCAGCAGGAACGTGTCTGCCGAACTTCCTCAAGCAACGGCAGAAGAAACGTAGTTGGAACAAAGGCAACCATCGATGTGTGGGAGAAACGCCGGATGGCTGAAACGTCTCTGCCGAACTTCCTCAAACGAGCAGACGATACATAGCTGGTGGCAGTGGCGAGGCAGGAACTGGGACGGCTGAACCGGTGACTGGAGAGAAGAACAAAGAACAAAGAGCGGTGTTAGGAACGGATGACGGTGAGAAGTGGTAAAGTAATCAGATGAGTGATTACAGGAATGGATGTTGCTATTGCTACGATCCAGCGCTGAGGAGCAGGCAGCATCTGCTTATGAAGGAGATGGTGATGATCTGATGAGCTGCTCTCAGCTGCTTCCCCGCCCAGCGATCATGATTGAATAAAGAACACCTGTTGCCACTCCTGCCTGCTGAGCCACACCTAGAGAGAGAGAGGGAGAAAAGCATACACAACAAAACCACAGAATCATGTTCAATTAGGCCCAGCTGCTGCTGGCCTGACACATCCATTTTCTTCCTCTTTTCTAAGGTTGGGTCGTGGAGGCAGCAAATGGAGCAGGTCATTCCAGACGTCCCTCCTCCTAGTAACGCTTTCCAGCTCTTCCTGGGGGATCTCGAGGCATTCCCAGGCCAGATGAGATCTATAATTCCTCCAGCGAGTTCTGGGTCTACCCTGGGGTCTCCTCCCATGCAGCGTGTTCGGAAAACCTCCAAAAGAAGCCTCTACGGAGGCATCCAAATTGGATGTCAAAACCACCGCAACTGGCTTTTTTCGACGTGAAGAGCAGCAGCTCGACTCCAAGTTCCCTCCGGATGTCTGAGCTTCTCACCCTATCTCTGAGGCTGATCCCAGCCACCATATGGATGAAGTTAATTTCAGCCGCTTGTATCTGCGATCTCATTCTTTTGGTCACTATCCACAACTCATGACCATAGGTGAGGGTTGGAACGTAGATGGACTGGTAAATTGAGAGCTTCACTTTGTGGCTCAGCTCCCTATTCACGGTGATGGTTCAACACAACGCCTTCATTACTGCTGCCGACACACCAATCCACCTGTTCATATCGCTTCATTTTCCCATCACTTGTGAAGATACTTCAACTCCTTCGCTTGGGGAAGTAACTCCCCCTCAACCCGGAGGGAACAATCCACTGATTTTCAGCAGAGAATCATGGCCTCGGATTTGGAGGTGCTGCCCTCCACCGCGATAAGGTGGCGATTCATCGGGCAGCAGTTTCAGCTATTTCCTGTAAAATTTCTGTGTGTGCAGCTTGTTGAGCTAGTTATTTGTGGGTGAATGAATGATGGCTTCTTGATGACCACTAACATCTGCAGCAAATTTTCGACCATCATGTAGTTGCTGAGATATTTATGAAGATGACCTGATGGTGGCACCAGTGGCGGCTGGTGAATTTTTCTCTTGGGGGGGCGCACTTAATTTACCAAACCAAATAGCAGAGTCGGCAACACCGGAATACAAGAATTGATGTAAATTCTGTTCACAGCCATTTGATGTGTTATTACTATGCACCACTACGAGGGTACACCTAAGCACTACTGCTGAGTCAAATAGACAATTAAATGCATGTAAATGTTACCAGCTAGTGAATTTGAATTTATCTCCCCAGTGTTTGATATGATTTGCTCCAGATAAGGTGTAATTGGTACACACAAACCCTTAAAATCTCCTTTTCTATAATTAAACAAATTAAGAATGTATAAATATGCAAATCTATTTTTTACTTCAAAAGTAAAAAAAGAAACAATTTATTTTTCCAGCTTCAAAGAGTCTGTCCAGCAAAATCTTTGGAACAACATATTTATGTTTACATACTCAAATAAACAAAAACAAATCCATACCTGTGAAACCAACAAACATTGGACATTTTGTTAAAAAAAAAACCTAACTATAAGGCTTAAAGCAGACAGTGCTTCTGTGAGCTAACTTTTACATTAACAACCTTACATGACAACAGCAAATCTGCATATTTAAGACCAAAGCAATAAAAATTTGTCACTTTGCCTGAAAAAAAAATAGTGAAACCATTAGGCATTATACTATGCATAACTGTGCATGTGACAAATTAAACCTATCTTATCTTATCTTAGGCTTTGAGCCCAAAGTGCTTCTGTCAACTAACATTAAATATTTACAATGAAAATAAAGAAAAACTGTAATTCCTCAGATTTCAGAACATATGAAAATCAACAGGCTTTCAGTCTAAAGTGCCACTTGTGTCAACTAACATTTCTATTTACATTATTACATGACAAAAAAGTAAATCCTCACATTTTAGAGATTAAAGCCAGCACCTCTACATCTGTGTTATTTTTGGATGCAAATTTTGCTCTTCTGTCTTTGGGACATGCAAATTTCTCAATGACTCTATGGTTAAAATCTGGGGTCAGAAGGAGATCAGAGCGATCAGAGGGAGACAGCCTGTCTCCCTCTGATCGCTCTGATCGCTCAGCAGGGCGCGGTCAGCCTGCACCCTGTGGTCTCCCATCTCTTGTACTGAAGAGGAACGAACTGCGCATGTCAAAGTTATAACGAGAGTCAATGGGGAAAGATTAGTGCGTCCCGGACGTTTCTAATCTGACTTTTTATTACAAATTATATATTTTAGTAACTCTCTACAGGCTCTATTATCCATTTTGCTTGTTAAAAACATAGGATATACATGTAAATGTAATTTTAAAAACGTTTTATTAAAGGACGGGCTGTGACTCTACATGATGTGAGACAGAGGGGGCGGCGCCCTAGCACCCTCTATTGACCAGCCACCCCTGAGTGGCACCATAGGAAAAAGTCACAGAATCACCAAAGCCAATAGGATTCCTCTTCTGGGAGTCATGAAGGTTAATTCAAAAGTTCATAGTAATCCGTTCAATATTTGTTGGACCAGTGACCCAGCAGGCAGTTATTTCCATACTAGAATAATGTTGTATATGTGACTAAATCATAGCTAGCAATTTGTTTTAGAAAATGACAAACTGTTATCTATGAATTCATGGTTAACAAGGCCAACATTTCACCACTTATTCTCCTTAGCCTTCCAGAGATCATGGGTTTGATCCCCTCTCATGCTTCACCATCAACTCGAACCAGATGGCTGAAACCAGCAGCTGTGTAAAATGACGTAGTTTCATGGCTCATCTTGTTTTACTGGGATGTAGAATAAAGACAATGCAACATGTTGCAAACAAATATCCCCAGATAACAGACAAATCTCCTTTAAAGGTATAAAAGCTCTCATGCCCATGAACACAGCTTCCCTTAATAATCCAGCTGTTAAAACGGAGAGTTTCCAGGCAACCATGTGTCCCTTTTGTATTTGTTGCTTTTGGCTGTTATGATAAAAGGCAGGAAAAAGTGTGACTGTTGTTCTTTTTATGTAGATACCAGAGGGAACAGATGTCTCCGCTGTGTTAATGGGAAGTTCAGATACAGGCGAGTGTGAGCAGCTTTGCTCTGTCTTCTGCCACTGAACAGCTCGAGTGAAGCAGCAGAATCAGAATCAGAATCACTTTATTCATCCCCGAAGGAAAATTCAGTTGTCAGGGTTCTTATCTGTTTAATTTTGAATTGAATAGCCTGACTGCTGATGGCAAGAAAGATTTCCTAAATCTTTCTGTCCTGCAGCGCAGGGATAGGAGCCGTCCACTGATGTTTCGTTGTTCATTGAGGCAGATGTGAAGTGGATGATCCATGTTGGTCAGAATGGCCTCCATCTTGCTCAGTGCCCGTCTCTCCACCTCATCCTCCAATGTGTTCAATCCGATTCCAACCACAGAGCAGCTTTTTTAATCAGTTTGTTCAGACGCCGTGCATCCTTCTGTTTTATGCTGCCTCCCCAGCAGACTGCAGCATAAAACAGGACACCTGCTACCACAGACTGATAAAACATCTGCAGCATCTTACTGAAGATGTCTAGTGATCAAAGTCTTCTGAGGCAATAAAGTCGGCTCTGGCCCTTTTTGTAGATGAAGTCTACGTTTGTAGAAGACCAGTCCAACTTATTGTCAAGGTGTACACCTAAATATTTATATGATGTCACCATCTCGATGTCCACGCCACAAGTGTTCACTGGCTGAAGAGGGGGTTTGGATCTGTGGAAATCTATGATCATTTCCTTTGTCTTTGAGGCATTGAGTAGCAGGCAGTTTTTGTGACTCCAGTCACTGAAGGCACTCATCAGATCTCTGTATTCAGCTTCATGTCCATTTCTGATACATGCCACGATAGCAGTGTCATCAGAGTATTTCTGAATGTGGCAGGACTCAGTGCTGTAATTGAAGTCAGATGTATACAGAGTGAACAGGAATGGAGCCAGGACTGTTCCTTGTGGAGCCCTAGTACTACTCATTAATGTCCCAGAAACACAGTTCCCCAGCCTGACAAACTGTGGCCTTCCTGTCAGGTAATCTGTGATCCATGAAACACAGGAAGGATCCACTCCCATCTCTGTGAGCTTGTCTTTGAGGATGGTGGGTTGGATGGAGTTGAATGCATTGAAAAATCAAAGAACATGATTCTCACATACACTCCAGGTTCCTCCAGATGAGACAGAGCACGGTGAAGCATGAAGAGGATGGCATCATCCACTCCAGTGTGGGGGATCACGTGATGGCGGCGCTGTGGTAACAGCGTTTTGAGGGAAGCTCCGGGCCACTTGGCTACATTTTCTCAAAAAATCTTGACAATCCATTCTACTGCTTTCTGATATTCCGGTGGATATTACGGGGTATGTCCCTACAAACATTTTGGCCGCAATCTTTCGACAATATGGGTAAACCCAAGACAAGGGCGAAGGATAAAGATTCTGCATCTCCCTCAGACTGCGAGGCGCATCAAGATGGCGAGAGGCCTGATAGCCCCGGTGCTAACCGTGGCACCGTTGACCTAGATCCTGCCATGGCCAAGGCCTTTGAGGTTATGACTGCAAATATAACTAAAGTTATTGACGACAAGCTCAGTCCGTTGTCTGAGGCGGTCCGCCAACACACCGAAGACCTTAAATCCGCAAATACACGGCTGGACGCGGCCGAGGCTCGGATACTAGCCACTGAAGACTCGGTTTTAGCTTATGAAGCTAGGATCGGACATCTGGAAAAGGAGGTCAGAGTATTGTCTGAAAAGGCGGATATGGCGGAGAACTACAGTAGACGTCTAAATATTCGACTTCTGGGTCTGGCGGAAGGGCTGGAGACGACTCAGCCGGTTGTGTTTTTTGAGACTTGGCTACCCCAGCTGCTCAAGATTCACACAGACACGGGGCGTATTCGGCTGGAGAGAGCGCATCGGGCACTCGGGTCGATTCCTCTGAGTGGCAATAGACCCCGACCGCTGCTGTTATGTTTCCATGCATTTCAAGATAAACAACGTGTGATGGAGGCAGCGCGCAGGGCCAGTCAAGATCATCCTATTGTCTTCAAAGACTCTCGCCTTTTCTTTTACAACGACTTCTCCGCATCCGTCCTGAAGAAGCGCAAGGCGTTTGATGTGGTCAAACGTAAGCTGCGGGAAAATGGCATATCTTACGGTATGTTCTTTCCAGCCACCCTACAAGTTACACACAACGGTGCCAAGAAGAGATACACCTCTCCTGATGAGGTAGATGCGTTTATAAACTCACTCACTGACAATTAACAGTTCTGACGTGCGCCCTTTCTGTGTTCCAATATCCTAAATGTCAAATTTGGATTGTCATTATGTTTTACTGTTTAGCCAAGTGGCTTAAGTGCTGAGTTTTTGTTTGCATACTTATGCTCTATTTGAGAAAAGTAGACAAGGAGAGTGTTGTCCCTATTATTTTAGGGAAAGATCCTTATATTTTGTTTTTGTTTATTATTCTTTATGTTCTGTTCTTCACCTGTTCTTTTTCTTTAGATTTTGCTCAGATTTGGGACATTTTTCTTTATGTTTATCCAGTATTTATTTACGCAGTGTTTATTTATGCTTCTATATTTGTCAGCATTTATGCTCTTACTTAATGTATGATGGTAAGTTCTACTTTAAATGTTAAATTTTGTTCCTGGAATGTGAGAGGTTTATTGAAACCCAAAAAGAGAGCAGCAGTTTACTCCTTTTTAAAGAATGAAGAGGTCGCTATTGCTTTCCTTCAAGAAACCCATCTGGAAAATAAGGATTTTAGTAAATTATGTAAGGGCTGGGTTGGTCAAATTTTTGGTACATCTTATTCCTCTCATGCCCGAGGGGTTGCAATTTTAATAAACAAAAAAATTCCTTTCACCGCCACAGACTGTGTTAAAGATCCGTCAGGTCATTTTGTCAGGGTTTCAGGGACACTTTATGGTCAAAATGTATCACTCTTAAATTTGTACTGTCCTCCTGGCTACTCACCTGACTTTCTTTCAAATGTTTTCTCAGACTTTGTAAATTTGACCTCAGACCACTTAATTGTAGCTGGTGATTTTAATTGCATTCTTGACCCTTCTATGGATAGACTCCCAGTGCATAGCTTGTCTGTATCTAAACAGGCCAAGATGCTCTTGTCGTTATGTCAAGACATTGATTATTCTGATGTGTGGAGATGTTTACATCCTTTAAATTTGGAGTTCACATTCTTTTCATATCCTCACAAAAGTTACTCTAGACTTGATTACTTCTTTGTACCTTCTATTGATATATCAAGAGTGTCCTCATGTTCAATTGGCAATATTATTCTTTCTGATCATGCCCCTATATACATGGTTTACAATGTAACAAATAGCGCAACTGTATCTAAATTCTTTAGACTGCCCTCCTCTCTTCTTAAGGATGATCGCTTTATTTCTTATTTGTCCTCTGAATTGAAGATTTTCTTCAGTATTAATTCAGTCTGTAGAAAATCCAGGTACTCTCTGGGAGACCTGTAAGGCCTACTGTAGAGGCTTGGTTATTTCCTATATGGCATCCAGGAGGCGTCAAAGGTTGGAATATATACAGCAACTTCAATGTAGCCTTACTGACATGGAGAGAAGACATTCATCTGCTCCTGATCCTGTGTTACTTAAAGAGATAACAGCTGCCAGGGCAGCTTTGAATACTCTACTAATTCAAAAAGCAGAATACTCACTTAAATTTGCCAAGCAAAAATTATACGAATCTGAAGATAAACCGGGCAGATACCTTGCAAATCTTGTTAAAAAGCGATCAGCTGCTCAGACTATAGTCTCTGTGGTGGGATCAGATGGCTCAAGATACCTTGATACAAAGTCTATTAATGCAGAATTTGCAAATTTCTACTCAAACCTATACAAATCAGAACAACCCCACAATGCTTTAGATCTCATGAATTCTTTTTTTGCAGATATAACCCTTCCACAAATTACTGAAGCCCAGAAACAGTTTCTCAATGCTCCAATCACCAAAGAGGAAGCTCTCTTGGAAGTCTATGCCGTCAGGAAAAGCCCCCGGACCAGATGGTTTTGGGTCTGAATTCTACAGCGTGTTCAGTGATATTATATTAGATCCCATCTTGTCCATGTTAGATCACTCATTTTCCGCAGGTGTTCTTCCTCCCTCTTTGAGAGAGGCAAATATTTCTCTTATTCTTAAAAAGCAAAAAGACCCTGAAAAATGTGCTTCATACAGACCTATAGCTTTGCTGAACTCGGATCAAAAATTGCTTTCTAAAATATTGGCTTTGCGCCTTGAAAAAGTGCTTCCTGATATTATTTGTAATGATCAGACTGGTTTTATGAAGGGTCCGCACTCCACTGACAACATGAGACGTCTACTTAATATTATTCAGTTATTACATGATTCCAAGAAACCAGCCTTAGTGATATCTCTCGACGCTGAAAAAGCGTTTGATCGCGTCGAATGGTCATATTTATTCTATGTTCTTGGTAGATTTGGTTGTGGTGACACTTTCCTCAAGTGGATCCAGATTCTCTATAATTCTCCCACTGCATCTGTTATTACTAATGGTCTTAGATCTAATAACTTCGCTCTTCTCCGTGGCAATAGGCAAGGTGATCCTTTGAGTCCTCTGCTCTTTAATCTGGCCATTGAGCCTTTAGCTCAAGCTATTAGACAGAATAACCTTTTATCGGGCATTGTGGTTGGGGAGAAGGAGCACAAAATCTCGCTCTATGCGGATGATGTGCTAATTTTCCTGTCAAATCCTGAGTCATCTATCTTGTCCCTGATACATACTATTGCTTTGTTCAGTGAGTTTTCAGGTTATAGAATTAATCTTTCTAAATCAGAAGCTATGTCCCTTGGGTCCTTGGTGTCTGTTCCTGAGCTGTCTATACCCTTTCCATTTCGCTGGTCACCTTCTGGTTTTGTTTACCTGGGTATATTTGTGACACCATCTTTTGAGTTATTGTATGGATCTAATTATCCACCTCTCCTGGATGCCATAAAAGCAGATTTGGATAGATGGGCCTCTTTACCTTTGTCCTGACTTGGTAGGATTGCCCTCATTAAAATGTGTATACTACCTAGATTACTTTATCCCATCCAAATGATACCAATTTTATTGACAAACAAAGTCATCAAATTGCTTGAGGGATGGCTGAGTTCTTTTATTTGGAGTAAGAGGAAACCTAGGTTGAAAATGTTAAAACTTCAAAGACCTTGTTCTGATGGAGGTCTTGATATGCCTAACTTCAGAAACTACCAGTTAGCAGTACATTTGAATGTGATTGCACAGTGGTCCAGGACTAATCCCACTTCAGTTTGGTTAGATATAGAATCTGCTCAATGCAATTGCCCTCTCTATAATCTTCTGTTTGTGAAAAGCGAAGTTACACAGTTGTGCAGTAACCCTATTTCTATAAATACTCTCAAGGCTTGGAAAACGGTTCGTAAATTGGAGAAGAATAGTAACACCTCTCCTTTTACTCCAATCATAGATAATCCAGATTTTCTGCCTGGCTGTAATGATCAAGGTTACAAACTTTGGATGGAAAAGGGTCTTAAAAAGTTAGGGGACCTGTTTGAAAATCAGGAGTTAATGTCTTTTACTCAGGTACAACAAAAATTTGGATTACAGAAAAAAGACTTTTTCAGATACCTACAAGTCAGACATTTTGTTATCAGAGATACAACATTGAAAAATAATGATTTGTCTATTGTAGAGAACATACTCAACACGTTCACTGGTAAGAAATCAATTTCTGTATTTTACAAAGCCTTAACTTCTGCATCTCCCTCCTCTTCTTTGACTGTAAAATTGGCGTGGGAAACTGACATTGGTATTCAGATAGACCCTGATGTTTGGTGTAAAATATGGGGAAAAGCTTCTAGAATTTCAGTCTGTAACCGAACCAAATCGATTCAATTTAGAATCTTGCACTGGATACATATAACTCCTGTGCTTAAAAACAAAATGGACCCAAATTTCTCCCCCCTGTGCTGGAAATGCAAGACTGAAGTTGGTGATTATTTTCACTGTATATGGTCATGTTCACAGATACAAAACTACTGGTCTACCGTGGTCAAAGACTTGTATTGTATCTTCAATATAAACATTCCTCTGGATCCCAGATTTCTTCTTCTGGGCCTTGCGGACTCACGCATTCCCTCAAGGCACAAGCGACTATTCAACTTGTTGACCTTTACTGCCAGAAAGAATATATTATACTTTTGGATCAAAGACTCTGCTCCCACCAAGAGATCATGGCATAATCTCACTATGGAATGTATTCCCAGTGAATACATCACATGTATGCTTAATTCTTCCACAGATGCTTTTTTCTCAACTGGGATCCCTATCTGAAATTCATTGGTCCAGTCTTGGCGTCTTGTGTACTTAAAGGATTTCCCTCTTAAGTATGTGGGGTTTTTTGTTTGATTATTTTTTTATTTTTTTCTTCCTTTGGCTGACACTTTTTTATTTACCCATTTTGTAACAATGTCCCTGTGTTCTATCTGAGCAACATGTTTGTTTGTCTGTTCAATTTCTAAAAAAAAAAAAAAAAAAATCCACTCCAGTGTGTTCTTTGTATGCAAACTGCAAGGAATCGAGGGAGGTTAAGTGAAATCATGTTACTTGTGGAGCAAGAAATTCACATGGTTCTTGAATTTACTCATCTTAGATTATAGCACAGAGTCTCTGTCCAGTCTCAAAATGTTCAGCGCTAAGACTTCCTGTTTCTGTTCTGTTCGCTGAGTGAAAATAGACCTTCCTTTGAAAAGAACTTAAATTTCACAAAGGTTTCTATTTGAAAATGTACGTTTGACTAAAGCTTTCAACTGTCAGTCAGGGAATCCTGCTCTCTCATGTCAACAGTTTGTATCTCCACAGATTTAATTTCGAAGCAGCAGTTACTAACCTGGTCCTTATTGTATATTGTACAGGGTGGAAACTTTGCTGCCGTTTAACAGACTTGCATCATCTTTGACCTTTACCAGCAAGAGGTGTCTGAAATTAATGGAAGAACACTATTGCAGAAACCTAAAACTGATCCTTGTCCAACGATTACCATCCAGTTTATGTATGTCTACAGTGCGCTTTATCAGAGTTAAACAGTGAAATACACAGATCTTTATGCATGTCTGTTGTAATTCCAAATGTGGGCCTTTGCAAATGCGACATCTGCATCATCATATGACTCAAAGATTCTACAAGGCTGGCAAAAAATTTGCAGGAATATTGTAGCCATTCTGTTTTAAATCATGGCCTACAAAATGTTCGTTCTACCCCTTGTGTAGACTTGTTGAGTATTAAGACAGACCTGCACAAGATATTCTTTACCAGGATTGTCTGGCATTTACTGCACTTGTGGAGGTGAGTCACACAGCTAGCATAGCTTTGGCTTCAGTGTTTAACAACTGAAGCAAGTGTCCCTTGGTAACAGTAACATTATCAAAGGACACTTTGGTAATGTTACTTTTTTCTCCAGATTTATCCTTTGTAGGTGCAGCTGTAGAGGCAGTGTGTCTGCAAGTGTTTGTCCATCTGTCAACACAACATAGCAGACCTGCACAGTCTTCATCACAGTTTCACGCAATTTTGTATGATGTTAAGAGTAACTATACAATGTATTCAGCATGTCCCTTAAACCTTTCCTGAACAGTATTTGCCTGTTAAAGGAAATGTCATCCTTTACATCCCTTAAAACTGAAAGAGGCCAGCTTGGAATACTGCTACTTTGAAGGGCTGTACCTGGTCTGCAGTAATGCTGAGGTGAGTTGTACATGCCAAGGTAACATCTCCATGAACTCAGGACCCAAAACTTCCCTGCAGTACACTACCATAACATCTTACTGCTTCTGCTTCCTCCCATAATGCATCCTGCTGCCATCTCTTCCCCAGGTTCACGATGCACATGCAGCTGATGTACATGACAAAAAAGACAATGTAATTCATCAGACTAGTTCACCTTCTTCCATGGCTAAGTTCTTCTACCCACTGGAGGTGCTTTAGTTGGTGGGCAGCTAGTCACTGGTCTAGAGAAATCTGCAATACATTGTTTGTTCTGACACCTTTCTATCATAGCCACCATTAAACTCTTTGGCTTCATCAATCAGCCTCGGTTGCCCGTTATCCTCTCACCAGTTCACCTGTTGTCCTTTGAATTTAAGTGGGTGTTGGAAAATATGGTCTGCACTTACACTAGAGTTCAAAAGTTTAGGGTCACCCAGACAAGTTCATGTTTTCCATGAAAACTCACACTTTCATTCATATGCTAACATAACTGCACAAGGGTTTTCTAATCATCAATGAGCCTTTCAGCACCATTAGCTAACACAATGTAGCATTAGAACACAGGAGTGATGGTTGCTGGAAATGTTCCTCTGTACCCCTATGGAGATATTCCATTAAAAATCAGCCATTTCCAGCTAGAACAGTCACTAACCACATTAACAATGTCTACACTGGATTTATCATTCATTTAATGCTATCTTCACTGAAAAAAATGCTTTTCTTTCAAAAATAAGGACATTTCTAAGTGACCCCAAACCCTTGAATGGTAGCGCCTTCACTGTAAAAAGTAGAACTACAGTCTATTCAGCAGATAGCCGTTAGTATTCTGATTTGTTTGAACATGGAAATTAAAATTGCTATACTTTACTTGAAAATACACATCAGACCAATCGTGTGTACCTGTCACATGTCTAAATTTGTAATTGTGAAAAAGCTGAAATTGTAATTTGTTGTTGGTACAACAAAGCTGGAAAAAAAAACCCACAGGGTTTCCCAGAATACACAGCAAGGGCAAGTCCTCATGCTTTCTTTCCCTTGGCTTGCAACAACTCAGCCAGAATGGAGAGAGGACATAGTTATAAACTTTTGAGACATTTCAACACATCTTCATGAGAGCTGGCTGTAATTGCACACATCATGTGCGGTCACTGAAGAACAAACTCTTACTTTAAACCAACTAATTGTATGGACAACTTGTTTCTATAGTTTTGAACTGATGTTTGACTACTGTGGTTTTAAGTTGTGTTTTAAACATTGGATCACACCTATGGTGGTTTGTTTTTTGTTTGAGCAGAGGTGTTCTCATTTTTTGGCAGTGTTGACAGTCAAAATTATCCTGTATGGATTCTAGTTCTGATATTGGTGGCTGTGCTTCAGTTCTTGTGTCATAAATGTTCACTGTACTGGTCTGTACCCCATCTGACCTTGTATCTCCAATTAATACAGAATGTCCGGTGGACTTTAACCACACAAATAAAATATGGAGAAAATACAAATGAGAATTATGCATTTGCGTTACAGTCAAATAAATGCATTGATCTATTTCACCGTAGTTAAAAATGATTGTGGGGTTGATTAGCTTTTGGTAGTTCTGTGAATCACACTATTCAGCTAATATACAAGTTCATATTGGCCAAATGAAGAATTAATAGTAGCGTTTATTCACAGGACAATGTAAATGCAACTGGTACAACAATGAACTCAAAATTATTGAGACAATTCAAAAATTTTACTGCAGAAGGCTGCCTTGAAATTTTAAGTTTTCTCAGCTATTCTTTTATTTATTTTTTTAACGCGTTCATATCTTGGTGATGCACAAAGTGCTCTACAGTGTTTCCCATTCATTTATTCACATGGCGAACATGCTGACAGGGCTGCCATGTAAGGTGCTTATCTGCCATTGGGAGCAGCTTTGGGTTCAGTGTCTTGCCCAAGGACACTTTGACATGCGGAGAGGCCAGCCTTGCAATAAATGAACAATCCACTCTTCCACCTGAGCCACAGCAGCACAGATGGCTGACAACTTAATTCAGTCTATGGTCTACAAAAAGCACAGAACAGCCGCACAGTCCTGTACGGAAGAGGACCTAAATACAGACACCAGAAGCAGGTTGTAGTAACAAAAGACAGCTTTAATCAAACCTTAACAGGTTCACCAGTGGTAGGGAAGCAAACAGAACATGGCTGAAGGTCAAGGAAAAATCCAGACTAAAGTAATATAACATGTAAACTAATGCAGGCAGCTCAACATGAGGTGGGAAGCTTGAAACAGGTGGAAAACAGGCAGTGATTTCACCAGGCACAACAGGGCTGCTGAGAGGAGACTAAACAGGAGCATGGTGAACATGACCAGCTGGTTGAGAACAAAGGAAGATTTTGATCAGGTCTGTATAACAGGAAATAAACTGAACAAAACCCAAGACCACGACACTTGGATGACTGCATACTGGGATCCAGGTGGAGATGCTCGGACCCAGTCATCTACAGATGACAGATCACAGTTTATCGAAGTCTCTCAGATCCTCATGCTGCCCATTTTTTTAATCAGCTTCAGGAACTGACTGTTCACTTCCTGATGTTTCCCATCCACTGACAGGTGTCACTGTAGCGAGAAAATCCCAATGTTATTCACAGTTTCTGCCTCTCAGCTACTTTCCAGATGTTCCCTATTCAACCATCAGATGTTCTCAGACTTTCCCACCACTCATAATCACCTGATTCCCTGCACCTGCCGACACACCTGTTCCCATTTCTTCATTAGCCTCATTAGTCTGTCTGCAAACCTGCACCTTCTCCTGTCTGTAATCTCCAAACTTGGCAGCTGTAAGTCTCAGAAATTCTTTTTCTTCTTAAAGTAACTGAACTGAGAATGCCTCCTTTACCAGTCTGCATTTAGACGACCCGTCCTGTGTTTCGTGACAACAGCAGTTTCATAACACAAGAAGGACACTGTATGATTAGGTTCAGTGTTAATAATAAAAGCATCAGGTTTGCCAGGCCTCATTCAAAGGCCACCTGAGTGGTCAGCTGGGTATTTGGTAACATATTTTGTGATTGCTCCTGATCTATTTCTGAAAGCTAGTCATTGTTAATAACACAGTTTACTCTCAGAGGAGATTACAGACTGGAGAGGGACACTCACATAACCTGCTATTTTTCTGCTTTTGTCTGACCCTGTGGTTCATTTGCTCACATCATGGCACAGTAATCACTAGAATAACAGGGTTCCAGATATTCCAGGCAAATTTAATGATCCACATTCAAATAAATTCTAATCTGCATAAAGACAATGTGTTCAGCTTCAATCCTCAACTAGTGAGTCAGGAGGTTTAACAAAACGATGTCTCTAATGATTATGGTTACGTCGTTGTTGTCACAAGCTGATAAATACAAAATGTAAACGACCTGTTTGATTCTAGATTGACAGCTGCCAAAATTCACCCACACAGTTCCGTTGAAACACTGAAGGCTTCGAAGCACTGAAAAACAAAAAACACGAAAAATGTTAATTTTGGTTTCATTTCTACCTGTTTCAGAGACTTTTTTTTAGTGCCAATGAGGTACAACCAAACTGTCCTTTAGTGCCACCCACATCAGTGTTCCCAGTGGGCCTGTGTTCCACTGGGAATAAACTTGGCCTCCAAGACAAACCTCCCAAACTGGACTCTGTGCAGAAAGTTAAAGTGGCAGAACACCTCCAACTATAGTAAAAGCTTAAGAGGTTACCTTCTAGCTCCTCTTCCAATCAATAAAGTACAATATGGACCAGTTGAATCTGTTTCTAATAAGTAAAAGTGAAATTCTCAGGGTGTTGTAGTTGATGAGATGTTTGGGTTTAAGCATGGACTCAAATTTCAATGTGCAAAAAAAATCTGCTTAAAGTGGGTCGATGGGACTTTTTAAAAAACCTTGATCTCAGAAAATGTTTCATCAATCAATCTAAAACTTCAAAACCCTTTAAATACCCAAAGTTTAAATAGAAAATTTTCAAGCAAATCAGAGATGAGAGAGACCAATAGTTTTTCATTTCGTGACTAATTTTCAGTCAATGTTTATCTACTTTTAGACAAAAAACTTGTTTAAATTCAGGAAAAGATCTTGGTTTGATTAGATAGACAACAGAACACAACATTAACGGCATGCAGAGAACATCTGGCATCTAGTTCTGACTTTCATGAATATTTACAAGTTTATCGAAATACTGTGAACGCTGAAAGCTGACACTAAGAGTTTATTCCAGCCCGTTTATCAGCTGAACTCATCTCCACAGTACCTCTGTAAGTTAAATATTGTAAATGTTGAGGTTATAAACGTGTTTCTAACTACTATCTAGACCTGCTTCAGACAGATGATCCACAATGATGTCCTCTCTCTGTAGATATTATAGGAAATATGAGCCATGGTGAAAGATATAGGAGACAAACCAAAGTATGTTTTCTTAATGCTACACTTTCCAACCTTAAAACAGATCTAAATTGATTTGTAAGCATTACAATGAAGCTCATTATCAAACATAAATCATTTTTTAAGCATAAGTTATGATCAGGCCAGCCATGACAATCTTATATTAATTAGAAAAACGGTTTAATGTGACTTTGAAGCTTTATATTCTGAACCTTTGGTGCTGAAAGTGTCCTCCTTTCTGTCACTGTGTCTGTCTGCTGGTTGGTTCTGAACATGTAGCTCCCACTGACCTTTGAAAAAAACAAGGTTTCCTGAGAGACGTGAGTGAAACAAGAGGAGAAGTTATAGGCCGTGAACCAAACACAAAGCTGCCAAACACAATAAAATGTTGTAAGGCTGCAGAGGAAGGTGATAAATATCTGCAGGTTTATCACAATTGAAGCCAGAGAATCCAGTTTCTCTGACCTCCAGGTGTTTAACTTCCCTCTATTACATGTGACGTCTACATTTCTGTCTTCTGTAGCTTTTGCTGTATCTGCTGATTCTTGTTTGCCTGAAAAGCACACTTTATTTACTCGCCTCCACCTCTAGTTTTCTGTCTTCTCCTTCCTTCTCCATCGCTGCTGTAAAACCAAAACAACAGACCTTTATTTCAACTGGATGTCTGGATTTATAGGGTCGAACTTTATCTTCAATCCCCTCTTTTTACCATTCTTCTCTGCCTTCCACCTGATACAACAGATATGATCTTTCTGTATTAAAAGTTCAAATCCAAAGCTTCCTTAAAGCACTATGAGGTTTTTCTGTATGTGAAGTCAAGAGTACAGTGAGTTCTAACTGTGGAGTTGTCAGGTCTGCATTTGAATATACTGATAAACTTTCCCATCCAACTGCACTAGATACAGCTCCATTTCATGTCAGATATTCTGCAGCACTTTATTCATAGCATAAATATCCTGGGGCTGCCACAGCGTGCACATCAGGTTTAACATTTTTCATTGTATTGTACTTGTTGAGTCTGGATTCTGGTGGTTTTGGAAATTATGCTGTAGGTCACTGTGGTGGCTTTCAGGTCTGAGGGAGAAACTGATAATGTCAGTGATAAATTGAATTCGCTGACTGATTGGTTGAAAATTCACAGACAGAGATTTCACCAGTCAGATATTGTGATGTCCAAAAGGTGAAATGAGGAACTTAGCAGGAGAAAATGAAAGACATTCTCCCATTACGGCATTACGTTTCTTGACTGAACTGTTTTCTGCTTTGTTTTTTTACATACTAGACTGTATATAAAGTGGACGTAGCATCTGGCTCCAAAAATGAAGCCCACCCAGAAGTGTCAAAAACTTGCAATATCACGCCGTCTGCTAGGGTTGGCTCCAAAAAGCTTTTGCTCCATAGACCCCAATTCATTTTTGGAAAAAATAAAATTGATAGACTGATTTTCTACAGCTCAGGATTTTTTTCCCGTTAGTTTTCATGGTCAAAATGAGAGATCAGGTCTCAAAATAAATCAATACTGAATTTTAAATAAATCGTTAAAGTTGGCGGAGCCAGGGGGCGTGGCTGTACTTGATTGACAGTCCCATAGACTGGTCCTGCCCCGAGTTGCTCTCCGGTCCAGCCTGTTTGATGACGCTTTTTACGTCACTGGCTCCAAAAAATCCAAAATGGCGACCAGGAAGTAGCAAAATCCGGGCTTCATTTTCTCAGCGTTGAAACCAACGGGTGACGTCACGGTTAGTTCATGCCTGGTTTTTTTATGAAGGAGTGTAGTTATGTGTGCGTATAATAAATCCCTCCAATGAAAGCAATCTAGCTTCCAGATAGTCCTTGAACTAATCATGTGTAACCAACAGTTCTGTCAGGAGAGAATTTAAAAAATCTTAGACTAAAATTTCAATTAAAAATTGCCAAAAATGCAAATTACCTCTTTCCAAAAAAATAAAAGTAAATAAATAAATTGAGGAAAAATGGGAGAGGAGCAAAGAAAAACTTCCCTCAAACTGCTTGAGGTTCGGAGATTAAATCAGTTTTGTCCTAAGATGCACAGACAGAGCTTTCATCACCATCGAGTCGGGATTGTACAGGATTACCGGCTGGTTAGGGGCTCTGAGAGTCAAGTCTAAAACTCAGATTCTTAACCTAGTGAAGATGAAGTCAGATCATGGGTTCCTCTTCTCCACTCATGCAGCAAGACTTGTTCAAACAGGCCACCATCAGACCGTAAGCAGTACTCTTTTTGATCCATCACATGCCCTGTTTTCAGAGGATGTTATGTTGAATTCAGATAGAAAGTCCCGCTGTGCCGCTCAACCATTTTAAAAACTCTTTTACCCCTCTCTTAATTGAGCTCACTGATGAGCAGTTAGGTGCAGCTACCAAAAGGAGGTATGCAAATGTTGTTTACATAGGAAAGCATACATGAGGGTGTATATTTTTGTGTTTTTTCTTTATGCTTTTTTAACTTATTTATTATATGTCATGTATTTTATGTGTTTTTGGTAGCATGTGTTCTGTTTTATGTGTTGCAGTGCAGATGCTTTTCCCTTTGTCAAGACAAATCTCTCCCATGGGAGACAATAAAGTGAGCCATGACCTTGACCTAAACATTTTCCAGAGTATGAACGTTGAATACGCAAACTCAACTTTATAATCAGTGTCGTGCAGCAGCGGCAGCATTGTAAAGTTTGCAGACTAAGAACGAAAGGTTTCCTCCCTCATGATGCTAGTGACTCTGAGGTTAGCATCGGGGTGACTGTCGTATCCTAATATGAGGGTGAAGTGTAGTGATGTGGCCTCATATGACAGCAGGTCATTTTCCATGGAAATGTTTCAGAGAGCAACATTAAACCTGCACTATCTGCCTCTGGCTCCTCTTCTACCTTCACACACACCTTTCAACCAGCAAAACAAGCTAATTTAAACAAAAAGGTAACAAATGGGCGAATGCAGCACTGCAGGCAGCCGAGCAGATGCAACTGCTGAGGTAAGCAAGGTAAGCGTCTGCTGTTATTACTTGCTGGAGTTGAGTTAGTTTGTTTTTTGTGTGTGAAGCAGCAGCCCAGGTAGTTCATAATAAGGCAGGTAGGACCTCTTTTAGCATTTGTTTTTCTGGTTAGTTGCCAAAAGTGATGCTGAGCTGCAGAGTTTAAACAGTTGCTGGTTTATTGTCTTCAGTCACTGACATGCAGCAAACTGCTGATGTTCATGAGTTCAGGGAAACACCAAAATTTAAGTTTAGGCAGGTTTGTGTCCATGCAAGACCTTCACTGGTGATAAAACTATTTAGGAGGAATCCATAGGTGATGATTATGTCAAACTAATGTAACAATAATGAGAAAAATCTGTGTAAAACTACAAACACTAAGGGAATGAAATCAATAAGAGACGAGAACATTTAAAAATAAGAGAAAATATAATACTATTCATTTCTAATCAAGGGGCTGCACAGTGGAGTAAGTGGTTAGCACTTCGCCTTGCAGCAAGAAGATCCCTGGTTTGAATCCCGGCCTGGGCCTGGGATCTTTCTGCATGGAGTTTGCATGTTCTCTCTGTGCATGCATGGGTTTTCTCCAGGTGCTCCAGCTTCCTCCCACAGTCCAAAAATATGCTGAGATTAATTGATTACTCTAAATTGCCCATAGGTGTGAATGTGAGTGTGATTGTTTGTCTGTATATGTAGCCCTGTGACAGACTGGTGACCTGTCCAGGGTGTCCCCTGCCTTTGCCCGAGTCAGCTGGGATAGACTCCAGCGACCCTAGTGAGGATAAAGCGGTGTATAGAGGATGGATGGATGGATTTCTAATCAACATATTTTTGCCATTTATTTTACTGATTCACTGTTGCTAATTGTCAGCCAATCAGTCATAAATTAGACGGGGTGGGACTTGTCACCATGGTAACCCAGAAAATGGAGAAGATACTCTATGCGATCCATGCTGTCTCGACTACAGACTTTGAACCTGGTTTCTATGAACCATACTGCAGTTTACAAAGTAAGTATATATGTATACTTGAGATAATATCAATCAAACTGAAGTTGAGTGGATTTGATTCAGTAGAAAAATACATGACAGAATAGACAAAAAAATGTTAGTGTTATTATTATCACAAGTAAACAATAAAAAATAAGTTTTCTGAAAATTTATAAAATGGAGTTATCTGTTTTTGCAAATAAACTCTTCATATATGTATATATATATATATATATATATATATATATATATATATATATTCATTTTAGACATTCTAATGTTCTGTTTTGTGCACAGCTATATATATGAACTGGACTTTTGTCTTTGTTTGAATTATTGTTGTGATCAGATAAATGAATCAAAGTCTTACAGTTCCTCCACATCCAAGACGATGACAACATGAAGCAGCTGTTGGCTTTGATCCACAGTTTTACACATGTACCGTTGTTTTGAGATGATCAACATGGAGGCTGAAATCATGCTTTAAATTGGCTGAATGCGTTCATGTTATCTTCTCTCTGCATCAACCCTGTGATGGAACATAGAGAGTGGATGGATGATTTTATCGCCAGGTTTTGACTCATCAGTGCAGAAATATTCAGGACAAGTGTTTTCTACCAGCCGTGGAGTTAGAAATGAACCTGATGTGAATGCTGGGTTGAGGTCATCTCTTGTTGTGTGTTTGCTTTTCCCCAAACTCCTCACTAATGCAAGCACAGAATTATGTTGCATCACTGACTGGGATTTGGCCTAGAAAGTTAACAGACTGCTGCGGAGGCAATGCCATTACTCAGTGCAGTAAATTCTCAGCTTCTTCTCCAGTTGGTGTTTGTTTTGTTGGTTTATTGTCTGTCTGTCTCCATTCAGTTGTGTTGAATCATTTTGAAAATGTCTGCAGTGGTTTAGCTCCAGTTCTTCCCTGTCTGGATGTCATTTCCCTCCACTGTTAGTCTGCATGTGTGTGTGCAGAGCTATTTAAAGTGTTAGTAATGATGATGATGATGGCAGAGGGTTCTTCCAGCAGCTGTTAGTGCACACAAACACACAAACACACATGCAGGACTTCAGACAGTTGAAGGGAAGACTGAGAAAGGTCACAGAAATCAGTATGAGAGAAAAAAAAGAAAAATGAAGAAACCACATGTCAGGATCAGGATGTCAGCCCCGGTCTGGATCTGTTTTCTCTCTCTCTCTCACTTAGCCTTGCTCGCCCTCTCACCCATCCATTCAGATTCAAATTCATTTATTAATGACCACACATCAAAGTTGGTGGAATTTGTTTTCAGTACAGCATTTCATGCTCACATCTACTGTGTCATTAAAAAATACACTGAACAATACAATACTAATACAAATACATGACAAAAACAAACAAACAAAGCACAACAGGTCACACCAGGGGGGTATTCCACGAAGCTGGCTAAAACAGGCTGGGCTTACGCCGGTAAGCGTGGCTTCAATAAGCGGCAACTTTAATCTCAGCTGCAAGTAGTTCCACGAACGAGGCTCAGCTGTTTTTCAGAGACGCTTATTCAAGCCAGGCTGATCCAAGCTGCGGCTGAGCGCGCGTCCGGGGGAGATAAAAAGCCCCGATGTGTCGATCGTCGAAATGATGATATTATGTCTAAAAACAGAGCGGAGACTTTCTCTTCGGCGGAGCAGAAACTTCTCACGGAGTTGTAGGAGGACTACAGGGAGATTATGACAAGAAAAGGCAACACGGTTGCGATAAATAAAGCTCGAGACGCTGCCTGGCAAAGCATTGCCGACCGTTTAAATGCGTAAGTGTTTATTTTCTTTTTAATGAAGCACTTAGTCTGAGCGTACACACGCACACAAGTTTGAAAATGTAATTTTCAGAGGTCAAGTTTTTGACACTGATTAGGGATAACCCACAACTGCAGTGGTTGATGACTTTTTTTCCTCACCCTGAAGTTTGTCACACTACTGTGGCCCAGAGGAGATCAATCTTGATGAAATAAAGCTTTTCAAAACCCACTGAAGACATTTTTTTATGTGTGTATAAACATATATATATATATATATATATATATATATATATATATATATATATATATATATATATAAGACAAAGAGGCTACAACATAGCCTGGTTTTGTATAATGTGATGGTGGTTTTCACTTTTTACTCTGGTAGGCCTAATTCATGTTCTTGATTTGACAAATATATATCCACCATAGATGAATAAAGCAGCAGGTAACACCTAAAACCAAAGCAGGAATACTTTGGAAAAAAGGGGCAACTTCATGTGGAGATGTTTCATCAAACACTCAAACTTTGAATATAAAAGCAGAAAAAAACATGTAGGCCTATAGAGGAGATGTCATTTTTATTAGAGATGATAGTGCTACTGTGCCCTACATGTAAATAAGGGAGAAGACACAAATGAGCTTGTACACAAAATAGTTATCTCATCATTTGGCAACACCTTTGGATTATCATCATGATCAGATTGGACCGCTGGTAAAAGGAAGGTATTCTTTAAGGAAAACTGTGGCTGTTGTGTCCTGCTTATTTTAAGACAATCTGTGCCTATTCCTGTTACATGTTGACTGCACTTTGAGGGTGAAAGAAGAAGAAAATCAGATATTTCCAAGTATTTACCGCTGGTGGATTCGAACCCACGGCGCAATGAAAAGTAAAACCACATTTAATCTACTTAACTACGCTCTAACCACTGATCCACAGTTGCACTCTGTGACAAAGTGTGTTGTGTAATATGATATAGTTTGATTCACGGTTATTCCGGCGTTATTTAAAAAAGGTCTCAATGTATGTCACTGAACAAGAACATCATTGATTACAGATCAAGATGAATTTAATGTGTAACATGCGGTTCACAGGCGTCTTTCTGAAGCTCGTCAGAACCTTCTCTGACATGGGGCTAAAGTAAGCTTGACTGTTAGCCTGCCCCGGACCAGGCTTGTCGCTCTGGCTGAGTTACCATGGTTACCAAGCCAGGCTAGCCCTAAGCCTTGTTGGTGGAACAAAATTCTCACTAAAGTTAGCGAAGCTGACCGAAATAAGCCAGGCTTAGACCTAAGCCAGCTTCGTGGAATACCCCCCAGGGCATTGATTTGTTTAGTGTCCGTAACTGTTTTTGAATCTGACTGTTTTGGCTGGCAAGGACCTGTAGCGCCTCCCAGAGGGCATGAGTGTGAACAGGTGGTGAGCAGGGTGTGTATGGTCTGAAGTGATTTTTCTAGCCCGCTGTGTGGTGCGTCTTTGATACAGGGTGTCTGTGGATGGAAGTGTGTGTTCAGTGATTTTGGATGATTTGTTGATGATACGTTGGAGTTTTGTGCGTGAATGACTGTCCAAATTTCCATACCAGACCAATATTGATGAAGTGAGAATACTTTAAATGATGGCTGTGTAGAATTGAAGGAGAATGTTGTGTCTGACTCTGAACTTTCTGAGCTGTCTGAGGAAAAAGTCTTTTATTGGCTTTTTTGTAGATTTCATCTGCGTGTTGCTTCCATTTGAGGGTGTTATTTATGTGTGTCCCAAGGAATATGTATGAGTCTGTGATGGTTATGTGTTCAGTGCTAATGGAGATGGGTGTTTTGAGTGAAGGTGAGTGCATAAAGTCGACAATGAGTTCCTTTGTTTTTGATGTGTTAAGCTGAAGGTTTTGTTGTGACACCAAGTGACTACTTGAGTGATCTGCTCACGATAGTGGTTTTCATTATTGTCAGTGATGACTCCAATTATTGTTGTGTCATCTGCATATTTGAGTATGGATACTGAACTATGTGTAGATGTAAGTGTGTTTGTGTAGAGGGAAACAGCCAGGGTGAAAGGACACATTCCTGGGGGGCACCGGTGCTGAGGGTCAGAGGCTGGGATGAGAAGCTGCTCATCCTGACACTCTGTGTCCTTTCTGTCAGAAAGCTCCTGATCCAGTAGCACAAGGAAATGCCAATGTCCAAGTCCATAAGTTTATTGAAGAGTTTGTGTGGGCCGATGGTGTTGAAAGCGGAGCTGAAATCAATGAACAGTACACGGGCATAGGTGTGGGGGGTCTCTAGATGGTGGAGTATCTTGTGAAGAGCCAGGTTGACTGCATCTTCCACAGACCTGTTAGCCCGGTATGCAAACTGGTATCTGTCCATGAGTGGGGTGGTGAGTTGTTTCAGATGGGACAGTATAATGCATTCAAATGATTTCATGATAACAGATGTGAGAGCAATGAGTCTGTAGTCGTTGAGGCAGGATATTTTATTGTTTTTTGGGACCGGAGTGATGACAGAGTCCTTAAAGCTTTTGGGTACCATGCACTGACTGAGGGAGCTGTTGAAGATGATGGTGTATATTGGGGCTAGCTGGTATGCACAGTGTTTCAGAACTGCTGGGCTGACACCGTCTGGACCAGCCGCTTTCCCCCTCTTTGATTTAAAAAAGCAGGATCTCACCTGCTCCTCCTGGATGTAAAAAGGAGGTGCTGGAGGAGGAGATGGAGGGAGATAGGTGGAAATAGGTGGCTTATCAAACCTCCCATAGAAGGTGTTCAACTTGTCTGGGAGGTCTTCCTCCATGTCAGGTGTGGGAGCAGTGTTGTTGTTGTAACCAGTCATTGCTTTCAGTTTCTTCCAAATGGCCCTGGTGTCATTATTGGCTATCTGCTGTTCTAGCCTGTGTGCATACTGTGATTTAGCTTTCCTGATAGCACCTCTTAGTTCATATTTAGCCGCCCTATATTGCTCCATGTTACCCTCAGTCAACGCACGGCACTTTTTCTGACAGATAATTTTAATATCCTTAGAGAACCACGGCTTGTTGTTGCTGTGGATCTTTACAGTTTTTGTGGGGATACACATTTCCACGCAAAAGTTGAGGTATGACGTCACCGTGTCCGTCAGCTCATCCAGAGTAGCCACAGCTGCGGTAAACACGTCCCAATCAGTGCTTTCAAAACATCCTCTCAGTGTATCGATGGCAGCTCTGGACCAGCACTTCACAACTTTTGTTTTTGCATCCATCATCTATATACCCCTCAATCCTCATTTGGGTCATGGGGGGCTGGAGTCTATCCCAGCTGACTGAGGGTGAAGGCAGGGGGCACCTGGACAGGTAACAGTCTATCACAGGACTACACATAGAGACAAACAATCACACTCACATTCACACCTACTGACAATTTAGAATCACTATTTAACCTCAGCATGTTTTTGGACTGTGGGAGGAAGCTGGAGAACCTGGAGAAAACCCAACATGCACAGGAAGAAAACACAAACTCCATGCAGAAAGATCCCTGGAAGAGGGGGACATGAACCTTCTAGCTGTGAGGCAACAGTGCTAACCACCAAGCCTCAGTCTCTTCCTTCCCTCTCATCCAGGCCTGCATGCAGTGAGCTTAACTGCAGGGATCGGCTCACCTGTTCACTGTCACCAGCTCCCAGTAAAAACCAGTTCATTTCTCCACATCCTGTTTCCTGTCTGGTCCTGACCTGTTTCCCGGCTGCCCCTTTAGTTTACTTTTGATTCCTGTGAGTATCAGCATTTTGTCCTGCTTCATTTGATCCATATTTGTTTTCCTTCTTGCTCTTGTTAAAGTTGTTTCTAGGATTTTGTAGTTTTGCTATTTTTCAAGTCAAGGTCAGTTGATCTTACTTCCCCATTTTTCTCCCAGTAATGCCCTCTTGTGTTTGTAATTTCTGCACTTAGTTAGTTTTTTGTTAATTTGACAATATTTATCCTCGAGTTTTAATTTGTTAGGTTGTCAGCTTAGTTTTCCCATTCCATCCTGGTTTCATTGCTTTTACATTACATCTTGGTAAGTATCCCCATTTTGTTTCTCTGGCTTAGTTTATTCATATTAGTTTACTTGGCTTTTTCCTCTGTTTAGGGTTTTCCTTGGTTTTAGTAATTCCCCATTCTTCTTGATTTAAGTTTGGTTTCCTCTGTTTACTTTCATCTTTCTGGCTTCAGTGTTATTCTGTTGTATAATAAATCCCTTTACCAAACTCCACCTGTTGGCCTACTTCTGTGTCTGCACCTGGGTACCCAGACCTCCCTCAAACGCCACACCTCGTAATACCATTCATGCCTTCTGCATGTGTGTGCTCATGGCATGGCTGCTCTGCTAACTTTACATTAAATATCTCCTGTCAAGTAAGAATACCAGTTTATTTTACGACAAGTTTTATGATGTTCCTCTATAGACCTTTTAATGACCCACGTCACGAATGACGTCACAGCTTTAGCTGGAGGCAAAAGAGGAAGCCCCCGTTCTTCCCATCCTAACATAAAGCTCTACTTTAAGTAACAGTGCTGCTGCATGGCTGCAACAGCACCCTAGCCTGTAATATAAATTGAAAATGTCACATATTTTAAGCTTTTCATAAAAAAACAACCAACAGTATTCAGAGAATCATATCAACACAATAGATTGTTGTGTTAAACTTACCCTGCCATGCAAGTGCAGTTGGCTGTTAAAATTGTACTGTTTTCTCGATTAACAATCACCCAGGTGTCGTACATTTGAGTCTTTTTGCCGTGGCGCTGGCTTGGCAAATCTTCGGACCGCAGCACACAAAGATCCGGACGTAGGTTGATGTACTGTACTGTTTGGACATGTCCATTTATGACATAATTATAGGCATCCAGTGATTTGTATGCTTTAAGTTTTTCTTTGCTATAAACACAAGGGGTCTCAATTAAGTACATGTAAATGTCCGGCCACTCCACCTTCAGCAGCCCAGTCAAGTCCTCTTGCCACTCCTGCAAGGTGTACGGGTCAGCGAGCCTACTACCATCTGCTAAAGTTAATTTCCTAAAATAGCTGTCATGGTCTTGTACAGAGAGTGTCAGGGCATAGTCCGACATATCCGAGACGGAACAAGATTTCTGGAAACTGTCCATTTTCCAAAAAGGCAACACACAAAACTTGTTAGCTACATTAGCTCCCAGTCCCGCTTGACTTCTTGCTCCGCTTTTGCCTCCAGCATAAGCCCCGCCCACAAAAAAACGTCACAATGTTTGTAAACAAATAAAGGGTCTATTTTAAGGTTGTTGATTTTATATGTAAAGTGTCTTTGGGTGTTTTGAAAAGAGCTATACAAACAAAATGTGTTCTTATTGTTGTTATTATTGTTATTCTTATTATCGTTGTTGTTGGTATTAAAGGATTATCTGTAAACTTGGTCTGTTTTTGGGTGGTCCATCAATACCATTTTCTTCAACACCTGGAGGTAGTTTCTTCAAATTTGACTCAATATTTCCTTTTGAACTTATTAGACTTCAGTGGTTAAAGATCACTGATCTCAAAAATCATATTTTTGCCCATACCTGAAGAATTCATGGAGTAATTATAACATAACTTCACATGATAAAGTCATGAAGTTATGCTATTTTTTATCCAGAAGGTCAAACTTTAACTGTAAACTGCAACTTGAACTCGATCTGAGCAGGATTACTATTGCAACACCACATCATCAGTAGGGTAAAACTAACCTGTCTCACGACGGTCTAAACCCAGCTCACGTTCCCTATTAGTGGGTGAACAATCCAACGCTTGGTGAATTCTGCTTCATAATGATAAGAAGAGCCGACATTGAAGGATCAAAAAGCGGCGTCACTATGAGTGCAGACAGATTTTGACCATTGAACTTGGTTCAGGTCCCATTAAGGACGGTGAAGACGTTCTTCTGTCTTGTTTCGACGGTGGTCGTGTTGTTTCTATGAGGGTCAATGCTGTTGGTCTGAAACAATTTTCATGTTGTTGTTCATGTTAAACTAACATCCACATGAAAGGCAGAATCCACAGTTTCCAGCAGAACATTGAGCTGTTCTGCAGTCTTCCAAACTTCCCCTTGCTTTGGTTTCAGTGTCCCTGATCAGTTCATTCAAAGCCAATCTTTGAGCCATGTGGCGAAAAAGTAGATCTCAAGTGTTTTCTGGTACTTTGACTAACTTTGGCAGACTTTAAAAAAAATAGTAAGAAATCGTGGCCAAAAAGGCAGGAGCAGTGCACTGCTCTTTCATCAGAAATATGGTGATAAACAGAGAAGAGAATGTGATTAGTGTTATTGAAATGAAGGAAAAGTCTAGCCTGAGTTCTGACCTCTCTCAGGAACACTGTGTGCATGCGAGCAGTCAGAGTAAGGCAGTCGACAAAGATATCAACAAGACGAAATTAGAGAACGACAGCAGCACAAAATGATGAAATGTGACGTGAAGAGTGGAAGAAAAATCTGAAAAATCCCAAAGTTGAACATTTGGAACGCCAGTGGCGCTTCCTGTTTATTCCTGAGTGTGTTAGGTTCTTTGATGCGAGTCTCTAAGGACGCCGTCTGTGTGCGAACATGCAGCATGAGTGTGTGTTACTGTGAAGAAAGCAGGCAAATTGGCTTGTAGCTCCTGCTCACAGACGGCACCTGTCACCGTGAAGCCTGTTCGTTAGTGAGCCCACACCGAAAATGAGCCATAAATTAACATTAGGCCTCTCGGCTGCTGCAGCACAACTTTTATTTGTTCCTGCTCGCTCTCCTTCTTCTACTAATTCTCTGCTTTCTTATGCATTATTTGTTTCTCCCTCCAGCATTTCACTGTTATTCTTCCTTTTCCCTCCAGGTCTTCCTTTGTGTATCAGGTATTAATTTTTGGACAAACGCTGCAGACATTTATTAAGGTTCACAAGTTCAGAGTGTCTGAACTATCAGTAGGTTTACTGAGGTTTTTCTGCTGGTCTTGGTGTCATGCTGCTGTGTTTTGGTGTCCTGCAGAGTAAGAAGTCGACTGTTCTTTCCCCGGCCATGCTAATGATACAACCCACTGTGAAGTGAGGGAAGACACTGAGAGAAATCTTAGCGGTCAATTGTGTTCAATTATAGTGAATTGGAGCTTCTGATGAGAGATGCTCTTTAGTTTGACAGATTCCAAATTATTTCAAGTAAGACTCTGACAGAGTCAAACATGCATGTGGTTGAATCTTGGTTTCAATTACGCACGAATCTTCAATCATCCATCATTTACTGCTTGCCTGGAACAACAACAAACCACCACTTTGGTCTCGATGAACTGCTGAGAATTTTTGTCTAAACTTTGGTGGTTCTCAGAAGTTGAATCTTACTGATTCTCTGAACACCCACAGTGTTTTTCATTCAACGTAGAATCTTAAGTATTCAAAACCTAATATGCTTGCTAGTTTTCACTTCACTGTAGCCATATTTAGATTCTGTGTTCATACAGTTGTGTCGCATCTGGAAGTTAATTGGTGGTGCCCAAAAAAGCAAATGTCACAGATTTTGCTAAATAGACCTTTCATGCTGAAATGTCTTCTTTTTCAGGTATTCTGACTTTATTTTTTATTTTTTAAAATTCCTTTAAACTTTTATTGGCAAATATTTCTATTTATTGCAGATACACAAAATGATGAAAAAATATATTACTTCATCATTTAACAATGTTTTAAAAATGGCTGTAACATTTTGAGATGTATATATATATATATATATATATATATATATACACATATACATACATACATACATACATATATATATATATATACACACGTGGACAAAATTGTTGGTACCCCTCAGTTAAAGAAGGAAAAACCCACAATTCTCACTGAAATCACTTGAAACTCACAAAAGTAACAATAAATAAAAATTTATTGAAAATTAAATAATCAAAAACAGCCATTACTTTTGAATTGTTGATTAACATAATTATTTAAAAAAAACAAACTAATGAAACAGGCCTGGACAAAAATGATGGTACCTCTATAAAAGATTGAAAACTATTTGACCAGAGTGACATGATTAACTCAGGTGTGTCATTTAATTGACATCACAGGTGTTTCCAAACTCATAATCAGTCAGTCTGCCTATTTAAAGGGAGACAAGTAGTCACCCTGCTGTTTGGTGAAAAGGTGTGTACCACACTGAACATGGACGACAGAAAGCGAAGGAGCGAATTGTCCCAGGACATCCGAAAAAAATTATAGACAAACATCTTAAAGGTAAAGGCTATAAGACCATCTCTAAACAGCTTGAAGTTCCTGTGACAACAGTGGCTCATATTATTCAGAAGTTCAAGACCCACGGGACAGTAGCCAACCTCCCTGGACGTGGCCGCAAGAGGAAAATTGATGACAAATTGAAGAGACGAATCGTTGGAATTGTATCCAAAGAGCCCAGAGCAACCTCCAAAGAAATTAAAGGTGAACTCCAAGGCCAAGGTACATCAGTGTCAGATCGCACCATTCGTCGTTGTTTGAGCCAAAGTGGACTTCATGGGAGACGACCAAGGAGGACACCACTGCTGAAAAAAACTCATAAAAAAGCCAGACTGGAATTTGCAAAAATGCATGTTGACAAGCCACAAAGCTTCTGGGAGAATGTCCTTTGGACAGATGAGACCAAACTGGAGCTTTTTGGTAAGGCACATCAACTCTATGTTCATAGACTCAAAAACCAAGCATACGAAGAAAAGAATACTGTCCCTACGGTGAAACATGGAGGAGGCTCAGTAATGTTTTGGGGCTGCTTTGCTGCATCTGGCACAGGGTGTCTTGAAAGTGTGCAAGGTACGATGAAATCTGAAGACTATCAAGGCATTCTGGAGAGAAATGTGCTGCCTAGTGTCAGAAAGCTTGGTCTCAGTCGCAGGTCATGGGTCTTCCAACAGGACAACGATCCAAAACACACAGCCAAAAACACCCAAGAATGGCTGAGAGAAAAGCATTGGACTATTCTAAAGTGGCCTTCTATGAGCCCAGATCGGAATCCCATTCAACATATGTGGAAGGAGCTGAAACATGCCATTTGGAGAAGACACCCATCAAACCTGAGACAACTGGAGCTGTTTGCTCATGAGGAGTGGGCCAAAATACCTGTTGACAGCTGCAGAACGCTCATTGACAAATACAGAAATCGTTTAATTGCAGTGATTGCCTCAAAAGGTTGTGCAACAAAATATTAAGTTATGGGTACCATCATTTTTGTCCAGCCCTATTTCATTAGTTTGTTTTTTAAATAATTATGTTAATCAACAATTCAAAAGTGATGGCTGATTTTGATTATTTAATTTTCAATAAATTTTTATTTATTGTTACTTTTGTGAGTTTCAAGTGATTTCAGTGAGAATTGTGGGTTTTTCCTTCTTTAACTGAGGGGTACCAACAATTTTGTCCACGTGTGTATTTTATTCATTTTTAGACAAACTATTGATAACTTCCTTGATTGAAGCTAGAGTCAGATTTCATGTTTATAGTGCACAATTTCAAGATATAATATGAATTTAAGGTGTAAAATCATGAGATCTGAGAGGGGGTTATTTCCTAGAGTGGCATAGAAGAGAAATTTGTTTTTCAGAGCTGAAGTAGAATCTGGTCTAAATGTTATTCAGATTCACTGGTCTGGTTAAGGTTCTGAGATTTTGCCATTTTGATGTGAGTGAATTTCTCAAAAGCTTGGAACATAACAAAAAAAAAGAAAATTTGAAGCTGTCTTCTGTGGATGGTAAAGCATTTTCATCAAATTTAATTAGCTGCAGTTTTGTAAAAATTGACCCTCTATTTAGAGGTTACTGTAAGATCTCTTTTTCAGTGTTGTAACTGACATGTGACATTTTATTCTATGCATAAAACATGCTGCGGGTCCCAGCTCAAACACTGATATGCATCTGAATAGGTCAAACATGTCCCACATTCTTCTTCCAAATGTCAGTGTAAGTTAGGCTGAATTAGCTGATCACACACTCTCAGTCTTGGAAAAGCCTAATTTTGAAAGGTATCTGGATGGAGGATCAAAAGAGGGAAAACATTGAGTAAATACAGATTTCCAGTAGCCAGAAATCACACACAAAACCAGCCCTTATTCTTATTCTTACCTTATTCTTCTGGTCTCTCTATTGTCTATGTTTTTAAATGTTTTTTTCTATTATTAAATAGCGATGTCTTGTATCAGGTGATGTGGTCATGTGACCTGGTTTCAGCCCTTATCAGGCACACCTGTGCCCTAGTGTTGTATTATGTTCTGATGAAGGCCATGTGGTGGCCGAAACGCGTAAACTGCTGTCCATGAATCATTAAAGGACTTTTAGGAACTCGGACTGCCTCGGACCTCTCTTCTTTTTGCTGATTGAATGGATTTTTTCCACTAGATCCTGAAGAGCACCCGTTATACCTCTCTTTATCCACTGATGCACTCATCTTTTGCCTGTTTTTACCAGCCCTTATAAAGTTGGAATGTTAGTAATGTACTGCTGTCAGGATGCCATGAAGTGATGTTAGGTCTGCTATAAGGCTAGATTACAGTCTGGTTTTGTGCTGCAGGCTTGAGGAGACCCTGCAGAGAAAGGAGCCTCATTGTGTAGCTCTCTGGCCGTGCTAACGATACATCATGCTGAGGAGGGAGAATTACATTACAGCCTATTTAACTGTATGCAAAGTTTGCAATACAGATGGCTGAAGTTAATGACGGGTGCATTCTGCTCTTTATAATCGACTAAACAGTACGAAATAGTGCAGAGTCTTTGCAGAGCAGACATTAGCCTGCTTTATACTTCAGTATTTAAAAGACAAAGAGGGGGTGGGGAGAAAGATTAGACTGCAGTCATTAAAGAAATGACACTTACTTAGAGATTATGTGATGTTCATAACTGGGCAAAGGTTCTACGGCACAGCTGTCTGCTGTAGTTCAAATTAATTTCACATCCAAAGATGTCTGTTAAAATCCGAACTGGGTGCAGGTCATTCTGGTTGAGCTGTCCAGATGGTGACGAGACATTTTTTTACCCTCACTGATAAATGAGAATATTATTCAGACAATATAGAGAACAAACCAGCTGCAAGTTTAGATATGCTGAGGTTTTTTTTAAAAACCTTATTTGGTCACCGTTACAACACCTTCAGACTTAATTCTCCATGCACTTATTCCTCCAGGCAATCATGTTGCAGCAGCGCAGCATAAAATCCTAAACTTGATGTAAAATTCACTCAAAGCTTACATCAAACATCAGAAGGAAAAAAAGGATCTCTGTGAACTATGACATCATTGTTGGTTGGCAGACAAGCAGAATTATGAGGCTCACCAAACTGGAAGATGAAAATGGTCCATTGAATCTCCATCTCTGGTAATGATGCAGATGGTAGACTCAGAAATTAGATAGATAGATAGATAGATAGATAGATAGATAGATAGATACTTTATCAATCCTGAAATTGGTGTCAACAGTATGAATGCATGAAACTAATCAGCCTTGTGTCAGTGTCTCTCCTGGTGGTGCAATGCTGTGGAGAATGGGGGGTTGGAGTGGGAATAGTCCTCACCCTGTCTTGCCCGCAAGCTGAAATGTTCTCAGGTACAAATACAAAACACTGCACCTAAGGTTGCTCCTAATGGCGGACCAGCTCAGCAGCTTTGTTGCAGACCACAAACGACAGCTGAACATATGAGGAGCTACCTTGACCTTCAGCACACACTGAGGCATTCTGCAGCCAAGTGTGTGTCAGTACCTCTGACACCATTGTTCTTCTCAGAAGAGTTGAGGTGAGCCAAGGAATGGATGTCAAGTATCTCAGGATTTTATTCACTTTAGCTGGAAGGCCAAGTGGTCAGTTTAGAAGTTGAGTGACGTTCCAAACCTTACTGGTGGTCATGAGATCTGATCAGAAGAATGAAGTCGTGGATTCAAGCGGACAAAGTGGGCTGCATGGCATGTACCACTGACAGTTAGAAGAAGTGGCTAAAATTGAGACAACATAGCAGTAGCTGGAAAAAGCGAGTCTGAAAGACTCAGAGACCTTGGAATTCCACAGACAAAGTAAACCATGCTGTGACCTACTGACGTGGCCCCTCCCTCTCCTGTGCTGCGCTCTGGACAATTAGGAACAGCTGCGGAGGAGCGCAGCTGGTCCATATCAGCAATCAGTGGCAGATAAAAGCCTGGCTCTGCCAAACACTCTCTGCTGGGTCATTGCCTGTGGTTTGCTGCCGGAATCAGTCCTGTCGGTTTCAGCTCTGCCCTGGACTTCGGTGTCAGCCCTGTCTTCCCACCGGCTCTGGATTCCCTCGCCTGCTCCATCCTCCTCTCCCACTCTGGACTCCCTCCATCTGCTCTGGTTTCCCCGCACCTCGCAAATCCCTGCCTCGCCCCCACCACCAGTCCCCGCCGACCCCGTCTGCTCAGCCCTGCTCCTCCGTCAATGCCTCGTCTTCCGACCCCCAAGATAAGACGTGAGTCACCCCTTGCTTTAGATTTTTTAACCCCCACCATGGCCGTTGAGCCGTCGCCCTCAGTTTAGTTTTGCCCCCATCCTGTTTATTTCCCATGCCTCCCAGATGGAGTGTTTTTGTTGAGTTCTTGTTATTAAACCCTTTTTGTAATTCACCCGCCTGTCTGACTGCCTGCTTTTTGGGTTCACACATCGCCTGGCATGTAACACCTACAGAGAGGCCGGTCCTGAAAAGCCAGCTGAATGGATAAAACAAGATATGAGCCATTGACACGCCTTTCCAGTGGTCAGATATCCCGCTGCTATAGGAACCTGGCTAAAGAAATGATGGAGGACACTGATATCAAGGCACCAAAGCTCCTCACAATGCAGTGGTCCCTCGTCTATTGCAAGTGCTACATTCCAGACCTCCCTGTGATAGACGAAAATCAGCGAATTAGCGACCATATTGAAACCCTGGAATATTGGTTGACTCACCATCTCCAGGGCTGTGGGTCAGATGGGTTAGAATTATCTTGCATTTTTATGCTCAGATCTTCCATGCTAAATGTCCACAGCAGGACAGGACAGTTTTCTGCAGGTTTTACTCACCGCTCAGCACAACAAACATGGACCGCACTCTTACCGACTCTCCCACATTACCACAGTTAAATCAGCTGTACCAAAAACAATACAAATGCGGAACCAACATCTGGGACACAGGGAAGGGCAATAAGCAAACACGAAACAGTAAGATATCTGATCAAAAAATCAACAAATGAGATCCAAAGTACAACATAAACACCAAAAATAAACTAAATAAAGTAAATGCAAATGAACACAATCATACACAAATCCAATGCTACAATATTTATTTTATTATTACTCCGCCAAGGAAAGCAATGGAGTTATGTGACAATTGGTGCACGTTTGTCTGTCTGTTAGCAACATTACTCTAAAACAGACAAACGGATTTGATAGAAATTTTCAGGGATAGTCAGAAATGACACGAGGACCAAGTGAATAAATTTTGGCAATGATGCGGCTTATAGTCTGGATCCACGGATTTGTTAAGGATTTCCCATTGCAAGATCACTGTAACCATGACGACAAGTGAACACTACATCAGCTGTCTGCTGACGATCACATGATTGTGATCCTATTACAAATCCACCACTGAGGACATATCGGGACTTGTCCATCAGAAATGATCCAAGGAACAACTTATGAAACTGTGGGGGTGTTTCTGAGTCCCATTAATTCCCGCCACCCGCTACATATTTAGGTCATGTGATTTGGTATCCGTGCATGACATACACATGCATAACACACGTCTGTGCTCAGCGCAAGG
Source organism: Acanthochromis polyacanthus (assembly GCF_021347895.1). Classification (NCBI taxonomy): domain Eukaryota; kingdom Metazoa; phylum Chordata; class Actinopteri; family Pomacentridae; genus Acanthochromis; species Acanthochromis polyacanthus. Next base: position 35,690,547 of record NC_067122.1, on the reverse strand, counting down.
TCAGGGAATGAACAGTCTTGGTGGAGCACTGCTCTCTGAGTGCTTCTCTTGTTGATATATAGTTTAAGGCTTTATAAACCCTCCCCACACACAGCAGGGCAATAATATACAGTGATCAGATGACTATGTGAAATGGAGGCCAGCTGCTGAATGCTGCTACACACAGAAGACTGCTACGGTCTCTGAGCCAATCAGAATTCAGCGCTGGATGCAACGCATTATATTTACATTTAATATTCTTTTGATATGTTTTAATTATTATTTTTCATATATTTTTTCTATTGTTTTCCATGTTTTAAACTAGAAAATGCTTATTTTACTTCAAAAATAATTTTAAAAATGCAGTGATCGCAGAGCCGGAGTTTGGGGTGTTCGGGGCTTAAACGTCATTATTGTGGTTTATGATAGTGTTCCAGTGTAATTAGTATTTGTGTTTTATTGTGTTTTTGTGGTTTAGTCAGCTTAGTTAGTTTGGTTAAGTGTTATGTTGTCAGGACTGTGAGTGTGAATTGTAGTGTGTTTGATCACTTCCTGCCACATTTTTAATATTTATGTGTCTGTGTCAAAATGAAAGCATCTGGAAGCTGCATAGTGCATTAAAGGCAGATATTTGTTCTCCAGCATCGTCCTTCAATGCAGCTCGCCACAAAAATAAAAACAGGAAAGTATCTGTAACACAAAATTCTGTAATATAGCAAATAAATCCACGATACCAGATGCAATTTAAGAATCCACTGAGACTGCGAGAAGTGAACTACGATTTGATAAGGGGCCACTGTACCACTGTGTTTCACCACAAATCCAGCACCCTGAGACTGCACACAAATTGGAGGGAAGGAGTCCGAAGACTAGTGAGCCTCAGAGCCACTATCCAGGATGAAACAATGATCTAGAAGTACATCTGCAGATGTCCACCTGTGATGACCTGCTATGTCAATACCTCAGGCAGCAGAAACCCAATAATGATGAAGAAGGGCCATCATGGAAGGACAAACAGAAGAAATGGCTGATATCAAGAAAAAAATGTCAGTGGCAGGAAAAAGTTGGCCTGAAAGACAGCACAGAGACACCAACCATGGCAGCACAAGATCAATAGAGGCCAGGGTCTACCACACCAGACAGGTATTGTCCTCAGGTGTAGGCTGTGCAAAGATGCACCTGAGATGCAGACAGGTGCAGCATACATGCAGTGCCATAACAGAGTAGCTGCCATAGTGTACAGAAACATTACACCACCTCCAGCCTACACTGAGTATGGGCTGGAGGCAATAGAGGACAGCTGAACCAAGATCCTGTGGGACGTCCAAATCCAGACGGACAAATTGGGTATAAATCTACCAGACACTGAGTTGGTTGATAAGCAGCAGGAGAAGGCAGTTGAAGTAGCAATCCCAAGTGATAGCAACATCAAGAAGAATGAGCATGAGATACCAATGGCTAAGAGAGAAGCTAGGAAATGTGAGGAAGGTGAAGGCAACAGTAGTACCAGTGGTGACTGGAGCACTCAGGGCTTCTGTAGATCACAGGAACAACATCCAAGATCTCCATCACAAGTGTTAAACACTTACATTCATCACGTTGAGGTGATCCATTAATTACAATATGATTTTTCATATATATATGACTGCTATTTATAAAGTTATGTTAAATGTTGTTCAAATCAAAGTATTGATTCGTGCAGCTTTCAGAAACAAATCTTTTTGAATTCTCATGGCTCCTGTATCATCCATCTGAATGATGGTGATACGTAACACCAGAGTGGTGGTGAATGGGAGCATTTTTATTTTTGTTTCTATGAAGTGTGCTGTTTCCTTTCAGGGACAAACTGTCCACTGTTTCCGTCTGCTGCCTCCTTTCTGTCAATCATTACCCCTCTGCTTCAACTCTGTCAAATGTCAGTGAGCAGAGAGCAGGCCATGGGCTATTACTGGCATTCACTGCTGACACACACACACACACACACACACACTTCACAACCGCACTTCTGAACCCATGTGGACAAATGTCGTGGCATATATGCAGGCAGGAAGATGGGTTACTTTCTGATTGATGCTGACAGTGTAATCCAGTTTCATATAGTTCTAAGAAAACACACACACACATGTCTGGTTCTTATATCCCCGTGGGGACTAACCATTGACTCCCATTCATATCTAACCCCTAACCCTAACCCTAACCCTAACCTTAACCCAGACCAAAACAATGCCTAACCCTAAAGAAACGATTTTACACTTTTACTTTTTTCAGTAACAACAACATGGCCAAGAAAACACTGTTTAAACTTGTGGGGTCACATTGTTTTCGGTTTTCCTACAGTTGTGGGGACATTTGGTCCCCACAAGTATAGCCAGCACCTGAGCACACACACACACACACACACACACACACACACACACACACACACACACACACACACACACACACACACACACACACACACACACACACACACACACACACTTCTGGCCATCAGAGTAGTAGAGTGGGTCTCATTTTGTAGTGTGTAATTAATCTTGAATATGTATAAAATACTGAGTGTGTGCCAGTGTGTGTTTCTAACAGTGTGTGTGTGTGTGTGTGTGTGTGTGAATGTGTGTGTGTGTGTGTGTGTGTGTGAATGTGTGTGTGTGTGTGTGTGTGTGTGTGTGTGTTGTATGACTCCTAGAGCTTTGAACACGCCTCTCTGTGCTCTCTCAGGCCAACTTTTATTTTCCCCAAAGCCAAACACTGACTGAAAGAAATCAAAACACACACACACAGTTAACCACATAAAAGTGAACCTGCCCACATCTTCACTTGTCACCTGCATGGAGCCCACGCATCTGAAGATCAAAATGTTGTATATATTCTACATTGTGTCCCAAAACTTTGTTCTCCCCAGAAAAACAAAGCTCAAAGACTGAATATGCAGTATAATGCATTTATTCAATAACCAGTAGTTTCTCCTTTCACTTTGATCATGACTTTCAGTCTTTCATGGAAGGTACGAGGTTCTTGACTGTGGATGGTTCTATCTTCCCCCAATACAGTTAATCTGTTTTATGGTGGTCTGTGGTGGACTGGTAAAGATGTTCAGGATTCCTCAGCAGTTCTCCGCGGGTTGAGGTCAGTGGAGTTTGGGTTCCTTTCCTCCTTAAAACCAGGTAGATGATGGAACCTTGTGGAACAATGTGCAGCTCTGAGAGACCTGATGTCAGGCTGGCAGCTGCCAGCTCTGGTTAGTGCTCTCTCTCCCTCTCGTTTCCTTCTCTCCCTCTCTAGGTGCCTTCAGGTATAATTACAGCGGCAGGTGTTCCTCGTTCAGTCATCAGGAGCAGGTGGAAGCTCGTCCAATCAAGCTTCCCTCCCTCACAATATATCCAGACACCACACACCTCTCAGTGCTGGATCGTCACATGAACAGTAATCATCGTTTGTGTTTCTCTGCTTGGTTTTTGTACGATTTCTGCCATTAGTGAGTCTGACTGTCCTCCTCTGCTTCAGGTTTGGATTCACGTGCTCCACCTTGTTCCACCTGAACTCTCTGCCACTGCAGCTGCTTCCCAAGGATAACTCACCTGAGTTGTTTCCCTCCTACCTGGCCATCCACAATACCGACCTGCCGCTGCCTTTCCCTGGAATTCGAACTTGCAACACCAGAGTCCAGTCCGAGCATTCTTCAGTTAGAGTTCTAGTTTGTGGTCTTTAGTTTAAGCCTACTTTTGTGCTGGAGTTTCATAGAAGCCTTTCTTAGTTATTAGGTATGTCAGAATTAGTTTTTGCTTCAGCCTTAGTCTGCTTCGTTTTTAGTTCTTTAGTCTTCTCTAGAATAATTCAGTCTTTAGACTTTAGTTATCGTATTCGTCCTTGGTTTAATGTATATTTGTTGTACTGTTCTTGCCTGGGTGTTACCCTACGTGAGTCAGTTTATCCTCCCAACCTCTAGTAGCAGTGATGTTCAGTTTCCTTTAGTATTTCCAGTTGTAGTTTTCTGGTAAATATTGTAGTCCTTGTGAAACTTGCCGTAATAAACCTTCTAAAAACGCACCTGGTGTCTGCTGCTCATTTCCTGCACCTGAGCTCCCTTTGCAAATCATAACACCTGATGCAGACATAGCCTCCTAAACCATACTATGGGTTCTGGACATACTACTCAGAAGATGGTACTTTTTCACCATCGTCTGTATGGAGTCAGTGGTTTTGGCTGTTGGGTGTCAGAAATCAAAGAAGATCAAGTTCTCCCATTCTGTTGGAGTCAGAGTTATGGACTTCTCTGTAAAGCCAGTCTCTTCTCCTTCTGCAGTTTGGTGAGTTGTGGGGTATGTTGCCTTTTAAAGCTTTCAGCCTCAATGTTTCTGTTAAATAATGATGCTCAGAGCTCTTAGAAACATCTTCTCCAAGATTCTTCAGCCTCTTACTGCATGCTTGAAGTCTTCTATCCTTGGCCTTTTACATCAGATCCTCTGTTTTTGCAGTTAGACCAGATGGATGTCCTGAGTGAGGAAAGTCCCTTTGCCACCACTTGTGCATCCAATGATACTTCAACTTCCTGCTCAGTTTTTCCTGTCAAGCAGAACTGTATCTACTGGGAGCTGACAGTTTGACCAGACCAACAACCAATCAGTACCTGATTAACCAGGTGGAACCCATTTAGGTGACAAACAAACAAACAAACAAACAAACATGTTGTCCAGTGCAGAGAAACAACTTTTGGGACATGGTGTAAGAATCAAATGCATGGCACACATTTGCCACAAGACATTTATCTTAGGTGTTTCTTCTGTTGCATCACTAAGGTGCCAAATTACTAAAGAAAACTGTGTTACTGTTTGTCAACAGCACAAACAAATTCATTTCCATTTTTACTTTCCCATTGTGAATAAAGAATATCTATATTTTCAGAGCTAAATACTGTGATTTTAGAGTAGTATAAGACTTCTGTTGATTTTCTCGGCTAAGAAAAGGACCATTTATTTTTTTCATAGACTTGATTTTTCCACAAATGCAAATCTCTGTGGAATCATGCCTTTATATTTCACTTTGGGAAACTCTTGAATTTTATTTGGCATGCTGCTTTAATAATTCAGTCTGGCAGGCAATCAAGCATGCAGTGCCTCGCTGCAGAGTGACCTCTGTCTCACATTTCAGTCACTCTACATTATTTATACAACAATTCATATACTCATAATCATTTTAAAATGACACTGACAGACTGGAGTCTCACTTTATAGCGTTGCAGTTTGCAGGTTTAGTTTCACATCATCAACCCAGCAGCAATAAATTGAACAAGAGGGAACGTTTGTGATCGTCAGATTAGTGCACTTCACACCTTAAAAGAACTGATCAGCCTGACAGAACACTTTCAATACAAAATCTACAAACTACAAGATTTATCATCACAAGTTAACATTTTTTAAGTTTGTAGACACATTTTTGGGTAGTTTTAGGAATCTACAAAGATGCTGATGTTGCAGTTACTCAGTAAGAACCAGATTTTTACTACATTAAATGATTTGTTTGTCTAATATCAGTTTCTGATTAGTTCCTGGACTGGAGTTAAAATACAAGAAGCAGAAAAAGTAATTACTAAAGTAAGTTCTTGCTTCTTCTCCGTTGTATTCTGGCATCAATGTCGCTGTAAACACAGAAATTTAAAATGAAAATAAAACTTCTCTACTTGGAGAGATGCATAAATATGTTGTGTAATTTATTCTGATAGACTTGCTTTTATGTGATGTTGTTTATTCTACTCTCTTTAACCTTTTTTAATTTACCTATTTATTTTATTGCCTTATTTTTATTACTCTTTTTTATTGCAATGTGTATTTTCTCTTATTCTACACATTCTTTTAATCTGATGTGGCATTTTTAATGTGTTTAGTTATGTGATCTTGCTGTATTTATTTTTTATTTATGTATTTATCTTGTAAATCTGTTCCCATGTTTAATTCTATTTCTCCATTTGTGCTTATCTGGTCTCTTTTCTTTCAGTTTGCTGGACAGGCCTTGTGTAGTTCAGTGGTCTTCATGTGGTATCCTGCTTTATTTGCTCTGTCTATGAAGCATAAACTAAAATAGAGTTATTCCTGAAACTGCTACACTACACACGTGGACAAAATTGTTGGTACCCCTCAGTTAAAGAAGGAAAAACCCACAATTCTCACTGAAATCACTTGAAACTCACAAAAGTAACAATAAATAAAAATTTATTGAAAATTAAATAATCAAAATCAGCCATCACTTTTGAATTGTTGATTAACATAATTATTTAAAAAAACAAACTAATGAAATAGGGCTGGACAAAAATGATGGTACCCATAACTTAATATTTTGTTGCACAACCTTTTGAGGCAATCACTGCAATTAAACGATTTCTGTATTTGTCAATGAGCGTTCTGCAGCTGTCAACAGGTATTTTGGCCCACTCCTCATGAGCAAACAGCTCCAGTTGTCTCAGGTTTGATGGGTGTCTTCTCCAAATGGCATGTTTCAGCTCCTTCCACATATGTTCAATGGGATTCAGATCTGGGCTCATAGAAGGCCACTTTAGAATAGTCCAACGCTTTTCTCTCAGCCATTCTTGGGTGTTTTTGGCTGTGTGTTTTGGATGGTTGTCCTGTTGGAAGACCCATGACCTGCGACTGAGACCAAGCTTTCTGACACGAGGCAGCACATTTCTCTCCAGAATGCCTTGATAGTCTTCAGATTTCATCGTACCTTGCACACTTTCAAGACACCCTGTGCCAGATGCAGCAAAGCAGCCCCAAAACATTACTGAGCCTCCTCCATGTTTCACCGTAGGGACAGTGTTCTTTTCTTCGTATGCTTGGTTTTTGAGTCTATGAACATAGAGTTGATGTGCCTTACCAAAAAGCTCCAGTTTGGTCTCATCTGTCCAAAGGACATTCTCCCAGAAGCTTTGTGGCTTGTCACCATGCATTTTTGCAAATTCCAGTCTGGCTTTTTTATGAGTTTTTTTCAGCAGTGGTGTCCTCCTTGGTCGTCTCCCATGAAGTCCACTTTGGCTCAAACAACGACGAATGGTGCCATCTGACACTGATGTACCTTGGCCTTGGAGTTCACCTTTAATTTCTTTGGAGGTTGCTCTGGGCTCTTTGGATACAATTCCAACGATCCGTCTCTTCAATTTGTCATCAATTTTCCTCTTGCGGCCACGTCCAGGGAGGTTGGCTACTGTCCCGTGGGTCTTGAACTTCTGAATAATATGAGCCACTGTTGTCACAGGAACTTCAAGCTGTTTAGAGATGGTCTTATAGCCTTTACCTTTAAGATGTTTGTCTATCATTTTTTTTCGGATGTCCTGGGACAATTCTCTCCTTCGCTTTCTGTTGTCCATGTTCAGTGTGGTACACACCTTTTCACCAAACAGCAGGGTGACTACTTGTCTCCCTTTAAATAGGCAGACTGACTGATTATGAGTTTGGAAACACCTGTGATGTCAATTAAATGACACACCTGAGTTAATCATGTCACTCTGGTCAAATAGTTTTCAATCTTTTATAGAGGTACCATCATTTTTGTCCAGGCCTGTTTCATTAGTTTGTTTTTTTAAATAATTATGTTAATCAACAATTCAAAAGTAATGGCTGTTTTTGATTATTTAATTTTCAATAAATTTTTATTTATTGTTACTTTTGTGAGTTTCAAGTGATTTCAGTGAGAATTGTGGGTTTTTCCTTCTTTAACTGAGGGGTACCAACAATTTTGTCCACGTGTGTATATGGAAAATACTTTCTAATAGATCATGTTTTTGGCCATTTTAGCTAAATGCATGGGTCACACTCTTTGAATTTTTGCTCTCTTTAAATTCATGCAGACAGCTGTTAGTAGTTCATGGCCAAAGACTTGAAAATCTTGTCTGTGTTGTACTTCTTTACCTAACTGGTAAATATTTGCACTGTAAACTGACAAGGTGACGGCCGGAAGCATCTGTATTTTTGTATAATCTTTAAGAGCCAGAGTCATCATTGATGGTTCCCATAGAGAACCTTTCACTGCTCTTTAATGGAGGTGGGAAAGTTAATCAGTCCAACCAGTTAGTCTCATCTTTTCTGAGGAGCATAATGTCTTTTCCCTTGTAAAACCTGAAAACACCTCTCGTACAATCTCATTTTCTTTTCTAGTGCAGCTTCTTCTTCACTTCGCTGTGGTACCAGATGTGCTCATTACTGCCACCTGAGGCAGGACAGAAGAAAACACCCAGCAGTGCCTCAGATGTAGTGAACATTTATGTCTGTCTTTTTAATGCATATTTTTAATTTACTCATAGAAACCCTTGCGGAACACACAGACAACAATGAAAATATGTAAATGTCACAAAAATACTTCAAAAAACTTGGCTGAAGTGGAAAAGATAAAACCAAATGTGCAGTGGAAACAGAAAAGAGGACTTCTGTATCACAGTTTCAGGTTTGACTGGAGTTCTGTCAGAAACATCATGTTGGTTCCTCTGCAGTGTTCTGATGGCATCTGACTAGAAAATCAGTGCTACTGCTGGTCCATTTCTTTAAACCAACTCATCATGTTCACATGGTGGTAATAGATGGAAGCTGGTAATAATTAGCATGTTCTTTTGCACACATATTGGTTGTCTAATGATCCCACACCATTCTACACTGGAAGGAAAACACCACCAAGCCACACAAAGCTGATATTTATGTTATATTGGAATTTCATTTGTAATTTTGAGAGCACTTGGTTGGTCAGCAAACATACGTACATCTGAATAACCTCCTTCCTCTTTGTAAGGCCAGAACAGAGCTGCCTTTCCTATGTTTTGCAGTGGATGAGCAGTGTTAGCATGCTAACATTAGCACTGTGGTGTCGGATTATAGCCTCACAGAGCCGTTAGCATGACTGCAAACTTTTGGTGTCTTTCCACGAATTATAAAACAGGACATGTTAGAACTGTATGCTGTATAGAAACAACAACCTCTCTGTCTTCTTAAACGTAAAGCTGCAATTTCTCCTCTTTGCCTCGTAAGTGTTCTGTCAGATCCTTGAACTAACGCAGGGGCATCATCTCACTGAAGCCAAATAACCCAGTGAATTATGTTAGTGCAGTCAGAGCTTAAACCTCATTTACCTCCCTACCATTTCCTCCATGTCCTTATATTCTCCCTCTCTGGCTGCTCCTGTATTATTCAGAGTGCCAGTCTTCCTTATGCCTCCGTCTCTTCACAGTGACATGTCTTTTAGCAGGGGGCCTTATTAGGCAGCTCTGGGATGGATTTCCCTCCTCCAGGTCTTCTTTCCTTTTTTTGCCTGCTTTTTCCCTCCGTCTTTTTCTCTCTGACCCCCGGTGCTATTTCTCTTTTATCCTCAGTCCATTTCCCACTTTCCTTATGTCGTTGTCTTGCTTGGATTTTCACAGTTTTATCGCTTTCTCTCTCCTTCTTTGCCTGTCTTTGCTCTTAGCTACGTTGGCATCCAACTGTCAAACGAATTTCTGAGCAAACTTTTGAAATGGAACCCAAACTAAAAAGCGAATTAATGTGTGACTATTAGCTGTCTGCGCTGAGGCGGCCGGCTGTGCATTTTGAATGTACAGTTGTGTCATTCAGCACAAAAAAGGAAAGCATAATCATCAGTTTTTTGGTAAGTAAGATGTCAACTTAAATCAGAGTCCAGTGATTTATTTTCATCAGTAGACAAAGTTCAGCTCATGTTGGCACAGCAACGAGAACACCAGCAGACTTCAGTGGTAGGAAACAAGTTTTACCAGATTTAAAAACACTAAGTTCTTCTGCTTGGGACTGGAAGACGCATTAACCGTAATGTTGTATGTCTCATTAATATGCTGTCTTCTAATGTTTGGTTTTGAAAGAAACAGTTGTAAAAAAAAAAAAACCAAGTGGACAAATACATGGCCAAAATGTGCTGTGACCTAATGTAGAAAAATAATATTGGCTGAGAGTTATAAAATCACCCAAAAACATCTTCTGATGACCAACAAGCTACCAATGTAAAGCTGTCCTGTGTTGTTAAGGTCAGTTTATGTTTTTAATAATTCACTGGTATATTTCAGAATTCCCTGTTCCATCAGTGATGACATGTTTCAGATGCAGTAAAACAGGCCCAAACCATGATAATACCACCACCATGCTTCACAGATAACACTAAAATTTAAACCAAAACATTCTATTTCAGCTTTTTTTATGCACCAAACATTTTTCCAACAGCCTATGTGATCTTTAGCAAATTGCAAACAGGCAGAAATTTTGTTTTTAGAGCGGTTACTTTGTCATTGCAGCCCTGCTGTGTCCAGTGCTGATGTTGAGACCTTCAGTTGCTCAGACGTTACCCTCAGTTTTGTTGTGACCCTGGGAACTATTACAGTGCACACCTTGATCAGGCTGTGGTCTCTGTTGGTCACTAGTGAGGAGTTTTTTTTAATGTCATGAAGGTTATATTTATGCAGAAATATGAAAAATTCTAAATTGTTCACAGCTGTGATGAGAAAATAAACATCTGGAAGAATTTAACTTTCCAGACTGTGTGTCTTTCTTACAGATTGGATTTTCATTTCACGTTCTGAATATTTTTAGCCATCTTTAGTAGCATGACTCAGCCACTTCAGCACTTTGGTCCAGCCTGAAGCTCTCTGGGAAGTTTTGTACTGACATCAATTGACCCCAGAGGATAAATCTGTCCAACTTTGGTGATCTGCTTCTCTGCCTCGGCCGTCATGTTGACATTTTCGCCCCCACCAGGTCAAAGTTTTTATGTTTTTTTTTTGTTTGCCCACTACTTTAAATCTCCCCTGAACATTTCAATTGGATTCATATCTCAGCTTTTATTTCTTTCTTTCAAACTCTTCCTTGTTGAAAGGTCCACTTCTGGCTCAGCTTCAACTTTTCCACAGATGGTGTCACGTTATCTTCAAGCACTCCCAGATATAACGCAGAACTCAAAGGTGAATGAATGACTACACGTATTTCCACCTTCATGCCATTTGTGACCTGAATAGCTTTTTACTGTCAAACATGTCTATTATTACTGTGGACAAATATTTCTGTCTTTGATTCATCTGTCCAGTACAAATTATTCCAATAGACCTCCTCTTTGCCTGTGTCTGTATGAAAACATGGAGTTTTCCTCTCAGCAAGGGGCATTTTTCTGATGCACATCTCATGCAATCACATCTGTGCATCCCCTTCTGATTGCATGCAGTTTAACAGCATTGAGGTTTTTCTTGTTCAAACATGTTTCCAGTGTTTCCAGTTTGTGAATATATGCTATTATCACAACTAGACTGGACAGTAATTTGTGATTTGAGAAGCTTGAGATGCAGCTTTAAGGCTGCACAGTGCCGTAGTGGTTAGCACTTTCCCCTTGAAGCAAGAAGATCACTGGTTTGCGTCCCGGCTTTCCCGGGATCTTTCTGCATGGAGTTTGCATGTTCTCCCTGTGCATGCGTGGGTTTTCTCCAGGTACTCCGGCTTCCTCCCACAGTCCAAAAATATGCTGAGGTTAATTGATAACTCTAAATTGTCCATAGGTGTGAATGTGAATGTGATTGATTGTCTGTATATGTAGCCCTGTGACAGACTGGTGACCTGTCCAGGGTGTCCCCTGCCTTCGCCCGAGTCAGCTGGGATAGACTCCAGCACCCCCCGCGACCCTAGTGAGGATAAAGCGGTGTATAGAGAATAGATGGATGGATGGATGGATGGATGGAGATGCAGCTTTTTTTGTCGGATTAAAAAAACAACAACAAACCACACCTCTCCATTTTCTGCCATCTCTGCCTTCCACACTTCTGCTCATTTTTTGTAATCTTTTGTAATCTTATATATATATATATATATATATATATATATATATATATGTATGTGTGTGTGTGTGTGTGTGTGTGTGTGTGTGTGTGTGTGTGTGTGTGTGTGCGCGCGCGACAAGAAAGCATTTGGAAAGTTTATGAAAAAGAATTGAGACCATTTTCATCTGCTAGTATGTCTGAAATACTTTGTAAACTAGTCCAACTCTTTGACAAGTCCTAACCAGATCTAATAAACACCTTAACCAACAATAAAAGAGGGGTTAGAGGAAGGCAGAATATACAGTACTCATCATCTATGGTTTTGCTTCTAATCTAATGCAAATCCATTCTTATTTAAACTCTGTCTCACTTGGAAAGTATGACTTTTGTCCAACATACTGATTATTATACAGACATCCAGCACAATTCATTCACCTTAGTGTCACATCAGCAAATTAAAGTGCACATGTTCAGGTCTGTATTTTTATTCTTGGCCTCTACCGCTGGATCTTTGCATGAAATCAAGTCAAACACAACCAACCTGTGTAACTTCAAGGGTTCCTGAGGTGACAACAAGAAATTTTTCACGTTAAAATGAGCTTGTTAAAACAGAGAACATTTGGTCCTACTAGTACTAACTGTTTCTTTTGTTTTTGTCATCAACATTTTTTATCGTTCCTCGCCTCTTGTTTGTTTTTCATACCCCTGGATAGTGGCCTAACATATTCATTAGAACTAGCACCTTCAGAAATGAAAGCGTGAAACTGCATCACCAGAAACATTTAAGATTCAGGAAGCTTTCAGTATTTTAAACCAGCTTTAAGATCAGCACAAAATTGTCACCACCAGTGATTATCTTTAATTAATTGCTTTGACTGATTTTATTCATTATTGCACACTAATGAAGTTTTATGTTTAGTATTCTTTGTGTCTTTTCCTGCACAGGGACAACAAAGGCAAATTAGTTGCTAGCTAGCTCAGTGAAACAACAAACAGAAAAACAAATAAATGAAACTAAATCTGAAACCACCATCAGTGTTTCCCAAGGTTCAAGCAGGAGACACATCTCAAAGCTTGTGTCCGGAGTTTCCGTTTGTTTTCAATTTATGTATCATTTTTTAACAAAGCTTAAATGTGTTAGTCTAGTTCGATACTATGTTAGTATGACGCGATATGAAAATTTATTCATGAGCTCCGCCTTCCTCTCATAGACCCCCATGTCATTCCAAAAAGCGCCGGTCGGCAGCTAGCCAATCAAGTTCGAGCTTCAGCTTTGTCATGCTGTCAATCAACGGTTACGCGCACACCAAGCAAGCCCATGCAGAGGTGGGCGAGCTACGCACTACGCAACCGCGCGCACATTTGTTTTGCTTGTGGAGGAGAGAGCATCAGGGATCAGCAATTTCCAGAAAAGTTACCAATCCCACGGCTTGTCAGGCCAAGAGACTGCAGGACGTTTTTTGGCTCGGGGTGCTCGCGTCGCTCCCCAACCACGGCCTCCATAGCCCGCCTGACGGCTTCGTTTAGATGCCCGACCTCTGGAGGAAGATGTTGGGGCGTCTGGGACAAACTCTTCGTCAGAGGAGTCATGCAATTCTGAACTCTAGATAGAAATAAATAAACAATGTAACACATATACACGCGTAAATGCACTAAGTTTGATAAACAACGTCATCGAGAGGGATACACGAGTGTAATCACAAGCGTGTACAAATAAAGGGGCGTCACTAGGTATCTTGCGAAATCAGAGGGAGGGAGGGACCAACAGTGTTTTGGGAGACGCTGCGATTCAAACTCCGGACACGAGCTTTAATGTTAACTGTTGGGAGACAAAAATACTGCAAAGAAACCACCAAGAAGAAGAGAAATGCTTGGACCCAGTAGCACAAAGGATGGACGTTAAAGCAGTCGAAATCCTTTTGGTCAAATAAGTCCAATAAGAGATTTTTAATTCCAGTTAGAGAGGGTGGTGAGATTCAGAGAAGGTTAATGGATGGTTTGTCCAGGTGTGGTTTCCACTTAAAGTGTGGATTCTGCAGCAATGAGCCCAGACACTTCTCCAGGCTCTGTAGGACTGCTGTCTGTTCAGGAAGAGAGTGAAGGAGTGCTGCATCAGATGACCTGACCTCCACAATCAACCGCCTAAACCCAGCTGAGATGGTTTGAGATGAGTTAGAGCTGCACGGTGAAGGATAAAAAGGCAACAAAGGCTCAGTAAATGTGTAAACTGCTTGAAAGTGTTGGAAAATCAGCTGTCATGAAGCTGGTTAGAGAATGAAAGATGTACAAAGCTCCCATCAAAGCAAACACAGACGCCTGACTTCATTACAAGATACAAACAACAGAAATCACAAAACCATATGTCGCCTCAGACTGAAATACCTAGGTCCACATTTGTAGAATCAGTGCGTCATTGGCATATATTTGGGTTTTAATGTGATGCTCTGTTTCAGATTTACAGATTTCATGACGTCTGAATATTGATATAAACTGAACACTCAGTCCCCCAACATACTGACACTTATCTTTCGAAGCCTGCAAAGTATTAACTTTAAACGCCACAACATCCACTCATACCTACCTGGAACAGCAGCACTTTCAACCTTCAGCATCCCACTAATCTCCCCGTTAATTACTGTCACAGCATATGTTGTGTTCCCAGAATCCATATGCTCCGACACACAGGCAGATTTCCCCAAGTGAGGAAAGACCAGAAGCTGATCTGAATCTACTAAACAGGCACTAAAAACTAAAGGACAAGATGAGAATGTTAAGTGCTGCATTTCAGTAATATGGAGAACATGTTTGTACTTTCAAATTTCAGATAGCGAAACCTGCATTTTCTCAGCCCATTAGAACGGATCAGAAAAAAAGTTTGCAGTTACTCTCCTCGATATGTATTTGCTACCTGCACTCAGTCTGTGACAATATCTGTAATCTTAGAGGCTAAGTGCTGCAGTTTTCTTGAATGGAAATGGTCAGACATATCTGGAATTTCATAGGTACTATAATGCTCATTCAAGCCCCTCAGACTTAAAAAATGGGCCATAGAGGACCTTAAATGGCCATAGAGGATTCAACAGCTGTAGTCAATTGTATGGTCAAGCCACTAAGAAAATTTGATTTGCACAACTTGTCAGGCGAGCTGCTGTGAGGTGTAGATCATGCTCTCCCCGTCCCCCTCCCTTTCTGCTTCTCTTTTAGGTGTGCTTGGCACAGAGGCTGCAATCAGGATCAGCCGAGGCAGGAGCAGGTGGAGCTCAGCCAATCATGAATGGTCCCTACTGCAGTATAATCAGACACCGCTCACCATTCTGCACCAGACCGTCAAACCATCAAGAGTCAGTCTTTGCATCGTTCTCTTCGGCATCTAAGTTACTCTGGAATTTTTGGTAATTGTGTCTTTGTCTTCCCTAGCTGGATTCCATCTGTTCCTGCTTCTGTCTACCTGGATTCACCTGCATCAGCTTCATAACCTGGTTTTCACCCACCTGGATCAATCTGCACTCCACCTCTGGCGTTTTCCCCATCAGCCTGTCGCTCCACCTTTCATTCACCACACTCCCGACGAAGAGTTCTCCTCCCTCAATCCAGCTTCCACTGAAGACTCCACCTTCTCTTTGGTCTTAAAGACAAACAGCATGGCTTCATTGTTGGCTATGATTGCTTGTTGGTTTTAAGTCCAGTCTGAAATGAATCTTCATGGTCTCCAGCCACGAGATTGATTTTGGTGACTTTTTTTGTTCTATTATTGCTGACGGTGCTTCAGACCCAACCAGAAGCGAAGTGTCAGATGGTTTCCACCGCTGTAATCTGACATATCCACATCCAGGGCACTACTGTCAGAATTTGATGGCTAAATCATCAAGAAGGCAAAGCATTAAAGTGCAGGATACTAAACAACATATATTTTCATGCAGATGGCTTAGCAGAATGTAAATGATAAAGTTATGGCGTTGTCTTTGCCAACTTTGCAAGTTGAACTGCAAAGATGAATCGAAAGTTTGGCTCAGAGCCAGGCAGACAGCAGCTTTAATATGTTGCCTTCCTCTTGTACAACCTTTTCATTGTGCCAGACAGTCTCCTTTTAAATATGATGATGGCAGGCAGATGCTGGTGACATTGGATGTAAATTAAATAGAGTGCTTGTGGGAAGAGAGAAACGCCGAGGTTCATAATTTCAAATGCAACAGTCTTTTTGTCTGCAATAGCCGAGGCTGAATTTATCATGATGTTGTCGGTCCAGAACGCTCACAGAGCTGTAGCCGTTAATGTTAAGTTTTAATACAACAGCCAATGAGGCAATTAAAGACCACTGTAATTAAACATTGAATGCAATCTACCAATAGTGTGCCAGCATTTAATTTATATCAACAAAAGACATAAGTAGAGGTAGCTCCCTTCTAATTTATGCATGACTCCTTTGGTCACCGGTGAAATAATTGAACTTACATTTAGAAGTGAGTTGGACATAAAAAAGAACAGCAGATCATATGTAACTGTTTTTATAATGACCAGATGTGAGAGAACATGTGACTTTTGAGTAAAGTGGACTTTAAATTGTAAAATCATACACAGAGGCAGTGTTTTTATCAACAGTATGGAACTAAACAACCACAGCTTTACGTACAGTCACATTCATTTGCTAGGAAAAACAAATAGCAAATCTTCAGCCGTTTTTTTTTCCAGAAACAGCTGTAGCATTTCTTGATTGCCTTTTTGTTTTTTGTTAAATGAATTACATTTGTTA
Organism: Acanthochromis polyacanthus; assembly: GCF_021347895.1. Taxonomy (NCBI): domain Eukaryota; kingdom Metazoa; phylum Chordata; class Actinopteri; family Pomacentridae; genus Acanthochromis; species Acanthochromis polyacanthus. Next base: position 35,674,039 of record NC_067122.1, on the reverse strand, counting down.
TTTTCACAGTTAAATTCACAGATAACACATGGAAAGAAGAACTTTAGATCTCATTTTACAGCTGTTCTAAGGGGCTTTCAGGGACATCACATTAGTTTTATTAGTAGTTTTTCTAGTTGTGATGGAAGTTTAAAAATTCACATTTCCATTTTCAAAACAGTTTAAGGCTTAAAAGTCTTGTTTCCGAGTTCCTGTCACGGCTGCAAGCTCCAGGTAATGGCAGTGCTTTCCCCTCCCCCCACGTTTCCTCTCTCCAAGGTGTGTGTGTGCAGGTGAGGCTGCGGCTACAGGTGTGGGTGATCCCAATCAGCGGGAGTGGAGCACGAGCAGCTGGGAGTGATCCAATCACCCACTTCTCCTGCCGTAAGAACAGATGCCACTCACTACTTGTCGCCGGACCGTGAACAATCCCCAGTCTGTTCTGTGCACCGGTCAGTCCAGCTCTCCCTACATTGTACTTCCAGTAATTCTGTTCTTGCTTCCTTACAGTCTGGACTCCTGCCTGCCCCTGGAACTATCTGCACAAGACTCTGCCATCCATTGCCCTCTGGATCTCTGGAACCCCATGCACTCTGTGTCTCCCTTGATTCCTCCTGCCACACTTGATGCTGAAACGCCAAAGCCACTCCACTGCTTCCTCCTGTCACGCCACACACCATACCACACCAACTGCCTTCCCCTTATGCCACCGCAACCCGTGGCTCCGGAGCCGCATGCGGCTCTTTCAGCCCTCTGCTGTGGCTCCCTGTAACTTTGGAAAATAAATTGTTCTGCTTTTCAGGTGCGTTTCAATGCATTTTAATATAGACAATTTTATTGTGAAATTACCGCTCTTATTTTGACGTGTCACTCCACCGGATGGGCTGCTGGGGTACTATTGCATGAGAGCGCAGAGTTGAAGCAGAGAGACAACACGGAGCTTCCGATTCCCGCACGTTTCATGCTTTTTTTTTTGTTTTACTCCTGGAGAAGCAACGTCTGTAGTTTCACATCGTTTTGTACTCAAGAATGGCAAGCCTGTATATTAAAGCTCCACTCCAAGAAAGACACGTCTTGTCTTTGAGTCAAAAGTACTCATGATAGGGTAATACACGTTACTCGCAAGAACACGGTTCGATGTCCAGGCAGCAGGTCAGAGAGTCAGAGGAGTTTAGGTAAATAGATAAATAGATTTTACAAGTTAAATAGACATTCGCAAAATATTGATTTCCAGCTAACATTATGTAACATATGAGGTCCGGGAGCAAAAATGTCATTAAGATAAATATTAGTGGAAGGACATGATTAAAAAAAAATCTATCTAATTAGAGGCTGATTAACAAGGGCATAGAGGTAAAAAAAAGTGATATATGCAGTGTTGTCTTCATTTTAAATGCCAAAAGGATTTTGCGGCTCCCGGTGTTTTCTTTTCTGTGGGAAACGGGTCGAAATGGCTCTTTGAGTGTTAAAGGTTGCCGACCCCTGCCTTAGATGAACCATCCTTTCAGCCTGTTTTCTGCACCCAGACCCTCCACCTAGTATTCCCCTCAGTTAAGTCCCTGTCCAACTATCCATCCATCCATCCATCATCTATACACCTCTTGATCCTCATTAGGGTCGTGAGGGACAGGTCACCAGTCTGTCACAGGGCTACATATACAGACAAACAATCACACTCGCATTCATACCTACGGGCAATTTAGAGTAATCAATTAACCTCAGCATGTTATTGGACTGTGGGAGGAAGCCGGAGTACCAGGAGAAAACCCACACATGCACAGGGAGAACATGGAAACTCCATGCAGAAAGATCCCAGGAAGGCTGTGACTCGAACCACGGCTCTTCTTGCTGCAAGGCAAAAGTGCTAACCACTATTCCACTGTGCAAGCCCCTGTCCAACTAGATTTATACATTTGGAAAAGGTACATGGAATGAGAATGATACATATTTATGTGTCAGAACTGTGATTTAAACCCAAGATAACTCTTTGTAAATATATTTCAAGAGTTACATAGTAAAAAGCTTACCGTAAAATGTACAGTAACTTACTGGTAGCAATTGGCAAGTAAGTTGCTGTAGAATGTTTTACAGTAAGCTTTCTGTAAACTTAATCACAGTACCTATGTTGCCATTTACAGTAAGATAATTCTTACTGTAAATGTTGCTACAGTAAAAATGATCCTACTGTAAATGCAATCACAGTAATAGGGTACTGTATTTTTTGTCACAGCAAGCATGACATTAGTATAACAGGCATTACTGTAGTATTTTAATATTGTTAATTAATTAGTTGTAAAATAAAGGCATTGTCAAAAAAATTATATATTTTATCAATTCATTCAACTTCAACGTTTTCAATTTTAAATTCATAGACACATATATACAGATCCATACATTTTGTAAACATCTTTCATTTCCTAAACATTTTTCATTTTGTACATATTTTTTCATTTCCGAAACATTTTTCATTTTGACAACATTTTTTTTCATTTCCGAAACATTCTGTAAACAACAACACTCTGTTTATTAACATACAAACCCTTCCACTTTCCTGAATTGGACACTTCTGTTCAGGCTGGAATGCTGTTCCTGGGCTACAGTCTACATCTGTGCAGTGGAAGAATGAAAGAAACACAGTTACTGATGTAGAATTTTTTAGGTGAGATTAATGATCCTATGGAAATTTTAGTTGACTTCAATACTTTGCATTAGAGTACCACAGTATGTTTCTACCATTATAACACCGCATGAAATGGCAGGAGCACAGTATAACAGTAACACAGCAAAAATGTATTAAAAGTCTCACCTAGTTGTTTTGCCAGCCATAGTCAATGAAGTCCCTGATGAAAGATACCACATGGGGATTGAGGGATTCATTTTTCCGCTGGACCATCTTGCCAGTCTTTCTGCTCACTTGGAACTTGGAGGTACACTTGCTCTGCTCAGGATTGATCCTCACAAAAAAAAACCTTTAAACACAACAGACATCATGCATTACATCAGCAAAGGAGAAAACATGGCTAAGGGACCCTTACAGTGCTATTTACTGCTCCATGTATGTAAAATACACCCAACAAATTTGATCCATTAACTTCTTCTCTCTCATAAGAACAACAGCTTTACAAGAATTTACTGCTTTAAAAATAGAATAAGTAGGTGCAGTGCAGAAAACAACATGATTTTGTGCAGAAATTACACAATTGTTTTGATGCACAATAACTCATACTTTTTCCAGTCACCAGGTTTGTAAAACAGGCAGAACTATTTCCTGCCACTGCACTGCCACCCAGCAGTGATTCGGTCTCATGTTCTAGCTACATGGTGATATAGCAGTAGTGTTTTATTTTGTTTTTTTCATTTTGGAGCGGTACAGTTCAGCTAAAGGTCTAGTTTGTTTTCCTGCAGTCTTCGATAACCAAAATCATTTTGCTAATTTGGTATGTATTTTACTAAACACTATTTGTATTTGTATTTTACTAAAACTGCTCAAACAGTGGTTACATAATGAGTACTTGTTCACATGAAGAAACATGTAGAAGTGCTTACCATTGGATAAATTCCAGTGATGTGGCTGCTTCCTCTGGATACTCAATGGTGAAGACATAGTATGATCCAAAGAGGGGCAGAGGTGAAATCTGAGTGGTCTCTCAGCTGAAGACCAACTTTGCCCTCGGTAGAGAGCATCCATTTCTTCACTTTCAGAATGGACTCTCCTGAAAATTAAGTTGACATTGCACAGAATTCACTCTCATAGGGTTCAGCATTTCACATTTCAGTGCAGAATAACACTAGCCTAGCTGCGCTAGACAACCCATGGCAACGAATTTAATTCTCTGCCAGGGTGGGTCTAGTTACCCTCCATAAGGTCGAGGCTGGATTCTCCTAAAACTGGCCGGACCAATCACCATGAAGTGTAGAGTCAGAAGGCGGGCGTATCGAAGTGACGACAGAGGCGCAACGATTCTGACAGAAAAACCGGAAACAACTAGCCTAGCCGTGCTAGACAACCCACGGCAACAAATTTAATTCTCTGCCAGGGTCGACAACAAAAACGACAACAGTCGTTGAGCTCCATTAGCACCGACTCTGAATAATCCTTCTGTTAACATGTCTGTAATATACTTGAGCTTCACGCATTGACTGTATAAATAAGGCTTCACCGAACTACCGCATCCTCTGATTTCCGGCGCTCTAGGAGCCTATTCGTTGCGCTGATTGGTTGTATACCTACCCAATTGCTGCAGAGTGATTTGAAAGACAACCTTTTAGCCCGCCTCCCTCCCTGCTGAGGGTAACTAGACCCTTGTGTCTTCAGAGCTGGGTCTAGCGCAGCTAGGCTAGAATAACACTAAAAATAACACCTAATGATGTGGCATGATATAATAAGAACACCACATTAGGTCACCTCTCAAACCTTGGCTATAGGTCTCTCTAATCAACATCCAGCAGCTGGTGCAATGGTTGGTTTAGCACTTGACCACAGGAGGTTCAGTAAAAATCAGCTAGACTTCTCTTGTACAAGAGAAGTCCAACTGAATTTTACTGAACCTCCTACGATTACCATGACCTGTATTCCTGAGAATCTACACAGACACTCAGCACTTGACATTTGTAAAATTTCCATTGTTATTAAGATTAGGACATGTTTAATATAGAATATAGTGCTTACTGCTAATATAAAACTCAGCGTATGTGCTAATTTCCAAAACAAGACCGACCTGATTATATTAGAATACTGTTACAGGATTAGTACATACATAAAGCTGATCTGTATATAGCAGTCACTGCATGTTGTGTTGAATCCCTGATAAAGACTGTATGGAGTACTTATGGTAAACTCACAAATCTCAAATTATACAGCCATATCCTCAGGACTTAAGACTGAGAATACAACTACAAAATGACACTTGTATTATACTGTGTAACAAGTGTGTGTTAGGAAACGGGCATGTAGAACCCAAGCAGCAGGCAGACAGGTGGATGGTTTATGAAGAGGTTTTAATAATAACAGAACAGGGAATATTCAACGGGCAGCATGGGAAATAAACTAAACATAAACTAATAAACGTAGTGATGTTACGCTCGAGCCAGTTTGCTCGACACAGTGCCGAGCGTTTGAAGCGAAAGTGTTCCGAGACGGTGTTTGGATCCCTGCTTCAGCACGCCCACAGTCACGTGACTATCGAGAGCGAGGCCTCGTTACGTCACATCGCATGTTGCGGTGCTTCGGGTGAACTTTGAAGGGGTTGGACATTTCAATCTGTCCAGGTTTTAAAAGGCATAGGAGACAAGCAGTCCTGAGGGTTTTTCATTTTTTCCACTTAGATGCAGTTCTAACACATGACCAGCAGATGTCACTCTTCTGGTTGTGTCAAATGCTTCGAAGCAACGTGTCATTCTTGAAGCAGATGTGTCAAAGTGGTTCACTGCTTCATGAAGCTTCGATTTCACCATCACGAAATAAACGGGTAAGCTAAACTAACAAAAGGCAACGGCCTAGGACCGCAATGAAAACTAAACAAAACCTAAACAGGGAGAAACAGCTTACAGAAGTCCAGGAGATGAGGTGGGGCAGAGTTGAGGGAGACGGAGCAGGCGAAGGATATGCAGGGTTTGATAGTCCAGACAACAGAGTAATCCATGCGAGGAGTCTCAGTCAATGGCCCAGCGTTGCTCTGTGGAAAGAGCCAGGCTTTTATGCAGTGATGATTGCTGATCAGGGCCAGCTGCGCTCCTTCGCAGCTGTCTCTAATTAGGCTGAAAACCAAGCAGGAGAGGGAGGAGCCCTGACAGTGTGAGTATTTTAAACATTCATTCAACCTTTATTTAAATTTTGACGTAACAATGGAGGCCTGTACATTTTGGAATCTGAGTTTACCATGCTGTTTGTAAATGCAAATCAAATTTCTTTGCCAAAGATTCAAGGCAGCACACAGTGACTGCTTGATGCAAATATTCTTTATAGGTGAAGTAACCCTTTAAGCCTGTGTGTGCTGTGTACTGTCTAGTGCTGGAATCTTACCGAGCATGATGAGCCTTGGAGTGTTAGGCAGAGAAATCTGGGCCTCAGCATCTGCCTGGGTGGAAATTTCCTGCAATACAAAGTAAACAAAAAAACACTGTTATCACCCCCATCTCTGACAAATGTTGCAGAATCATCTCCAGTGTTTCATTTTCCAGGTAGGGGAGGATACTTTTAATGGCACCATCCATTATACTTCCCCTGAAAAAACAGCACGATGAAGTACAATTACATCAAGCTGAAACAGTTTATACAGGGGCAGTGGGTAATAGTCAACAAGGGCATCCACATCAACACAAACATACTGAGCCTGTGTGTCATTCTGCAGGATGTGAACACCAAGATCCAATGCTGGCACTGACTGACATTTTTCGCAAACAAAATAAGCATTCTCATGGCTGACCAGCAGCAGAACAATCTTACAAAGCTCATAACCACTGCCATTAACACCAAGAACTACAGCCATTCCTAAGAGTTTGTGTTTCTTTTTGCCAGATCCAAGAGGATTCATAACCTCAAAGGCATCTTGATACAATAAGACTGATATTGGGGAAGGTGATTCTTTTAAAAGGGTGTTTTCTTTGAAAGTCTTACCATCCCTCACATCCTCAAGCAGTGTTTCCCCTCCCATATAATCAGCGAGGCGGCCCACCTCGTCGGTATAGGCCACCGCCTCATTAAAATTCTGCCGACATTGCCGCCTCACTGGTCCGCGGCAAAAAAAAAGTGCGGCGCAAAACCCGCGCAAAACCAACGAGACCGTCCGCGGGGGACGGGGGTGCGCGGCTGCGGCGGAGACGGCCCGATATTATATATATTTCTTTCCCTCCTTCGACACCCCCCCCCCCCCCCCCCCCCGTCAACAACTTTCAGCTGAAAGTGACCCCACCACCTCACAGCCATTTCAACCCAGGGGAAACACTGCTCAAGCACATTTGGATCTTCTGGTATGTGCTTTTTTGAGACATTATATTGCTCTCTCACTGATGGCAGGCTCCACAAAGCTTTTAAAGTCTCTTTCACAGGGACATACGGGAAAAATTGCTCTTTACCAGCAGCATCCAAACCTAGATGGACTTGTATGGCTTCAATACAGCAGAAGTTTTTCTTAAAATATGTCTTTCTGGTTGTATCTGATCTGAACAAGACTTCATTGTACATTCTCAATAGGTTCTCTTTCGACAGTCCATCTATGATATCACAGATCTTTTCACCAGGTATTTCAAGCTTTAACAGCTCTTCCCTAAGTCTGACAAACATTTGTGACATTGTATTTGTGCATACCTCTTGAAACTCTTCTGTCAGAGTGGATATTGTGGATGCAGGTAAAGGCATCTTTGATTGCATTCTCATGTAAAAGAAGGCCAAATTGGTAAGAAAAACATCTGTCTTTCTCAACATCACTGAAAGAATCCCCAGCCTCAGGACAGTCTGCAGTCTCTTCTATGTTATCATCAACAGCCTCATTATGCCAGCCTACATCATCTTTGTCTGTGCTTCCATCTTTACCAGCAACCAAGTCCTTTGCATGTTTCCTGCTAAGGTGTGAGGTGAAGGAAGTTGTGACACTGAAGCACTCCTGACAAGCACTGAAAGGGCAAACAACTTTGTCTCCATTCTTCATATGCAACTTTAAATGCTCGCAAAGACTTGAAAAATGCAAGGATTTAAAGGTGCATTCCTCAACCTCACATTTCAAATTGGAACATTTGTTAGATGTAGCTGTTTTTGTTTTTTTGTGGTGTCGGTACATGTGTGTCTGTAATGCACATAATGCCCTGAAATTACAAGGACACTTGGAAATCCCACAGGGAAACCTGAAGTTTGCCTGATTTCTGTGCACTCTGACATGCTTGATATATGGTGTGACTGTGTCTGTAGAGAAATGACATTGTTTGCATTTAAAAAGCATGTTTTATGGAAATCGGTGTATTTCTGTATATAGTCTAAATACAGTGGGTACGGAAAGTATTCAGACCCCTTGAAATTTTTCACTCTGTGTCATTGCTGCCATTTGCCAAAATCAAAAAAGTTCATTTTATTTCTCATTAATGTACACTCAGCACCCCATCTTGACAGAAAAAAAACAGAAATGTAGAAAGTTTTGCAAATTTATTAAAAAAGAAAAACTGAAATGTACTCTCTTAAAATTATCAACGAATGTAAAAACCGAACTCTTATCAAAATTTCATTAGCCAGTAGTTTACTGAAGTTCAGTACACTAGCTTACTAGCTAAGGAGCATGTCTCTTTACTTCTCTCTTACCGTTAGACACGCCGGACAATTACCTGACAAAACTTGATTTAACATAAAATTCTAAAATATTGAAGTGACTTACCTCCTGAAGTAACAGACAAAATAGAGTAGATGCTTTTGGAGTAAGGTCCAGAAAACGACTTTTCACTTAAACAGGCCACCACCTGCAGGCACCTGTTAAACTTCAGAGAATATTAAGATGGCGCCAGCTCCTCCTCCTCCTTGAATAATGCAAAATGCTCAAAATTACTGTAATGTGATTCACAGTAAAAAAAAAAAAATTCTGCTGTAAATTTACCCTCTCGGTGAATTTTACTAATGATGCATTGCAGATCTACAGCAACTTACTGTAAACAGGTTCTACAGTAGATATTTGGTCATTTTACAGTAATATTACTGTAAAAACTACAGAAACTTGTGACAGTGTACCTTGGGTATGTCTTATGTTTAGCACCAAAATGTTGCATTAAGAAACTTGTCATTGCAAGTTAGACAGTGTGTGGGTTCTGTACGTGTATCAGAACTTTAAATGAATCTGGTGACCCTTTCAGGAAGCTTGATCCCGAAAGCAGCCAGATGAGAATCACTGGACTGATCTATGTAACTTAAAATATTATCTACCCTAGCTGCACCTTGAGTCTCCGACAGTAAAGATACCAGTGTTAACAGTTTAACAAATATTCCTGCGCAATGACAGTTTCCACTTCGAGGGTAATTGTATCTTACTTTGCAAGTTCAGTTATTTTTCCACCCACAGTCTGAAGACTAGAAAGATGGACTCCAGCCTCCTGTGACCCTAATGAGGATTAAGCGGTGTATGGATAATGGAAGGATGTTCAGTTTATGCTAACCAGCTGCCTTTATCTCATCCTGTCTTAGGGTGCTTTCACACATACGCATTTTGGTCCGCTTAAAGCGGACTGGAGTCCGCAACACCAGCAAGTACGGTTCGTTTGGGCTGGTGTGAAAGCAGACCAGATGTTTTTGGTGTGGACTAAAGAACCGGACCGAGACCACCTTCGAGAGGTGGTCTCGGTCCGTTTCTATGTGAACTCCAGTTCGGTTCGCTCCTGGTGAGAACACAAACCTGTCTCCATTCGGACCGGTTTGATGGCGCAGCAGACTTTTTGGTCTACAGGAGCTTCCGTAGCAACCTGCACGGGGAATTTTGGGATAACGATAACGTCTTGCAATGCATCTTCTCCGTGCCAAAAACGACTGTGTAATGTTCTCGTACCGAATGTGAGCTTCATGCTGGAACAACAGCAGTATTTGTGCTTGCTGCATAAAGCAATGATACGAATATATGGCAACAAGAAGGAACAGGAGAACATAGTTCATTGTTTACGGATAAACCTCGATCCATGGAATAAACACAGCCTGTTGTTTTCTTCTGGGATTTTTCCCTCTTCACATGCTGCGCCTACGTCATTATTTTTGTGAACAGCGCCGCCAAACGACTAGGGGGAGATATAACATTCATCGTAGTTGGTTCAACTGCGAAAACACTGGTGTGAATGCGAACTGAAGCAGTTGAAATTAGCAACATTGTAACAACTTTTGGGTCCAAACGAACCACTTTAACGGACTAACAGGTGTGAAAGCACCCTTATAGTTCTCTAACTGCAGAGTGTCCAGGTTGATGTAAAAATCCTCTGAATCTCTCATGAGTCCTACGATAATGTGCCAGCTCCACCATGTTGGGCTGCAGCTGACAGTTTTCATCACATCAGGCAGATTTCATGGTATCCTTGTTCTACCCTTTAGCCTCAGTGAACTCAGTGGCTTCATTTGAACTAGTTGACTTCTAGCTCACAGCAGAAGGTCCAGCCTGCAGGTATAAGGAACCACAGATTTGCGGTGACTGAATTTTCAAAGGAAAATACTGACAGTACCTTTAATCACATTGCTGATAATAATGCTGTGCTTTTGCATTATTCTACTAGTGTCTGTTTTTTTCTCTACAGTTTGTGGTGTAGAAGGTTGATGTTGTGATGATGATGGCAGTAGAGCGCACTTTTCGACTGTGGAAGCATTTACTGGCTGGCAGCCATTTTACTCCCTCAGCAACTAGAGAAAAAGTCCTTATTCGGTCAAACATTGATGCCAGCCTGTCTTAGTGATCAGATTCTCTCCCTGTTGCCACATTGTTCTTCCCCCAAACAAATCCATATTTTTCTGTTTTACACAGTGTTCTACAAGAGCCAGCGCCTGTTAGCATAATGAGAAGGTGGTACCGAGATGAGCTGCACGTCTTCCTCAGACAGATGTATACCCTGCACAACATCTGGTTTTAATTGTTCAGTTCCTGTTGCTGTCAGAGAAGTTAAATCAGAAGACATCTGCTCCAGTGGAGTCATCTCTGAACGTTTTATGCTGCAAAGCAAAAGCCTTTGTGAAACATCTTCATGTACAAACGTCAGAAAAAATTAAGTGTCTATTAGGGCTTGGACTTTACCACATTAATTTTGATTAATTAATTGCATAAAAAAACAACGCATTAAATAAATTAACACAATTAATCGCACCTTTCTTAGTTCCCTAATTTCTGGCACGCCAGTAACTCTGATGAACACTCCAGCCCAGTAAGTGAAGGTAATGAACCTAAAGTCTGTTTGCCAGCCACGATGAAGAAGCACAGGAAGTACTGAGTGATGTCAGCGCACTGGTGAACAGTGAAGGAAGATGAGATTGAGCTTGTTAGGCAGAAAGTTTTCTTGTAAAAATCTTCCTGATTGCAGCTTGGATAAAGGCATGGTTATGTGCAAATTGTGCAATAAACAGTTTTCTGATCACCGCAGCATTACAAGCCGACAGTAAAACATGTTGTTGTTAGCACCAGAGCTAACGTTACCTACAACAGTCCTGCTAACGGCTAACAGTGTAGCCATCCCATAATAACCCAGATAGCAAACTATGGGTGAATCAATGTTGAATCTCTGTTGAGACCTAATGTAGAAATTATACAGAAAGCGCAAGGTTAATAAAATGTTGAGTCAACGTTTGCTTACATAGATTACGTGTTTGCAAACATAGATTCAACATTAATTAAACATTGACCTGTCAAACATTTTAATTAAACCAAAATACAATGTAGATTCAATGGCATCTTTTAAACACAAACTTCAATGTTGACAAAATGTTGTTGAATCAACGTTGATCCAACCATCAGTCTTCAACCGTAACCACAATTCAACCTTCTTAACCCTAATTCAACATTGATTTAACATCTTTTGCTATCTGGGTAAAGTGTGATTTATGGTTGAAAAGCAAACGTTGACTCAACATTTTATCAACCTTGCGCTTTCCGTATAATTTCAACGTTAGATCTCAACAGAGATTCAACATTGATTCACCCATAGTTTGCTATCTGGGAAACCACTTTAGAGGACAGTGCTTGAGTAAACAAAAAGTTGTAAAATGTTGAATATAATCACTATAGTTGTATTTTGACTTTGATGTAATCTGTGAATGTAGCAGACAGATGAAAAATGTAGAGAAATACAAAAGAAATAAACTTTTGTTTGTTTTGTTGTTTAAGTTATTTCTCAAACTCCACCTCCTTGGAGGAGTAATAACTTATACAACAAACATATCTGTCTTTTAATAACTTCATTAACTTTTTGTTTCTAAAAAAATTACATAAATTATATTCCTTAAAAAGAACCATCAATAACAAACAATAGCAAACTCATTGCAACATTAAAGTAACACTGATGTTTATTTACATTTAGCAGAATGCCTTCCTGGCACTCACCAGGTTCCATGTTCAGTGTACAGAACTGTTTTCCTCATAGAAAAACACAAACTAACTACATGCCAACAGCTGATGTTAGAAAACAAGTGCTCCTTACTAAAAAAATATTTCCCTGAAAAAACAGTTCCCTGATGGCATCCACTTTGCGACTCAAATCAACAGTCACACCAAGCAAATTGTCCATCTTACGTTTGAGTTCATCACTCCGGTCACCAGCAGCCTTGATCCGATCGTTTGCAAGGATCAGCAGAGTTTGGACGTCATTTTTCTCTGCTGAGCTCCTAATTTTCCAGAAGCTCAGTTCCACAATCAAACCAATTATCAGCAGACCTGTCATCATAAATCCGAATATATAAACATCTTTCACATCCTCCACGGATAGGGGTGTCAAGCACATGATCCCTCTCCACGTCCCCCACGAGTCGATCACGTAACCAGAGGCAAAACTCCCATCCAGGCAGGTAGGCTCCCCTAAGCCCATGCTCTTAGTGACGGCAATCTTGTCAATGGCGTTGAGAGACCAGCTAATCAATTCCATGATCGGTGTTTCGAAGGTCCAGTGCCATTAGATCGCTCCAAGTCAGGCGAACGAGACAAGACAAAAGTTGCAGCAAGCAGAGTACACAAGGATATGGGGGAAGAACAGATATAGATAGAGACGGAAAGGAGAAAAGTGCGAGCGCCTCCTTCAGTAGATGCGTGGGTTTTCTCCGGGTACTCCAGCTTCCTCCCACAGTCCAAAACATGCTGAGGTTAATTGATGACTCTAAATTGTCCGTAGGTGTGAATGTGAGTGTGATTGTGTGTCTGTATATGTAGCCCTGTGACAGACTGGTGACCTGTCCAGGGTGTCCCCTGCCTTCACCCGAGTCAGCTGGGATAGACTCCAGTGACCCTAGTGAGGATAAAGCAGTGTATAGAGGATCGATGGATGGTATCCCACTGCCAGTTTTTATTCTTAAAATGACAAAATGTTTACATCAGTTGTTTTTTACATTAGTTCTTACTGCGAGTGTTCATGGGGTCTTCAATGAGACTCCTGCAGCGGCTTCGGCTGCATAATGCTTTTCCCCTTTCTTTCCCTTAATTGAAATGTTGCATCAGTCCAGTATCTTTTTTTCATCGTTGGTCGGTTTTGTGTCTTTTCTTGTATAATGTGTAAGATCCTTTTTCTAAGTGACACTAAGAAGCTACAATACACTGATAATAGGACACTTGTAATAGCCGGAAAAGCACACTGGCTCTGCTAGCCTGATGAGACTATTAATTTGAACACTTGGATGTGTTTTCAGGCCTGTGTTATTTTAAGAACCTTCACTATCATAGCTTGTTATTAATTAGCATGTTTTAAAGTAGTGGATTGCAGTGTGACTTTTGTCTGACCTCCATTTGAATCCACAGTTTTATCCTCTGACCTGAGAGTCTTTCAAAATGTGAACTGCAGAGGACAGAATTACCAAACACACACCAAGTGAAGCTTTAAACAATCCCCTCTGTGCGACAAAGTCTTCACTCCAACAAAGTGTCTGACCTGGCTGTGAACTCCTCTTGCTTTGTGTTGCCATGGCGACAGATGACATGATAGCAGAGGCTTTGATGTTTCCTGTACTGTCGAAACAAACGTGGCTGTCCGATGTTTCTCATGTCAGCACCGTCCCATCTTGTCTCGCAGTCAGTAACAATCTCACACTTCACACGCAATCAGAATCCTGTCTGAAAAAGTTGCTTACTGAAAAGAAAGAGCTCATTATGTAAAAACCTTTCGGTGTTCTGTCTGCAGTAACTCTTGAAATCTATCCCAGGCTGACTGAAGTTTGTGCTTCTGGGCCGCGATGATGTGACCTCATTCTCTTTCTAACACAGTTTAATGGTGTTAGTTTGTTTGAACAGAGTCTGACCTCTACGGATAAAAAGGAATAATTCATGCAGTAATGAAGGAAAAAGGAATAATTCATGCATTAATGGTTTACATACGTGTTTTAGCTGCCTGAGCGTGTCAAGTATAATAAGCATGTTTTTGTAGTGATAACACTGCCTGCTGCCCTTATCTTCAGCATCAAAGGTAAATTCATCCGTCACAGACAATAGTCCCCAACACTATTTCCTAGTGTTTGAGTTGCATTGACTGGAGAGCAAATTGATCTGGAAATTTGAGTCTTTATTGCTAATAACAATCTGTATTTGTATCTATTTTTTTCTTAACAAGATCACAAAATATGTTAATGAAAAACAAAAAAGACAATTGCCAACAGTAGAAGAGGCAAGTTCATCCATCAGTCATTCGTAATAACAGACATGTTACTTTTAGAATGTGAAGACCACAATTATAAAGATAAAAATGACTTCAGACCACAGTGTTGGTGATTCTCATGGATGAGGTAAAAAGATTTTATTTTTTTATAAGAGTGGGAATTTAAATTTGAGCAGAAGCATAATCCTAGTAGAGGACAGCCCATGGTTTTGATCTGTTCACAGGCACGCTACAGAAGAAATGCTCTGGAACTTGAGGAAATTAGTTTGTTGAACTTTTAACTGCAAACTCTAATTTTATTAAAGTGGATTTGGATTTAAAGTGTGGAACTTACTGCAGCAGAGTTTATTTTAGTTCAAGTATATTAACATGGACAGAACAAACCTATTAATCTGAAAGAGAAGCTTTCCAATCAAAACATTTGACACTATGCCTCTAATTTTTTTAACCTTACTTGGTCCCATGTTGTGCTCCTTTTGCAACACAATGAAAGTCCCCACATGTACCTTTAATGTGTCTTTGGATTTTCATCAAAATACTGCAAAGATGCTTCATTTTTTTGCCAAGCTAAGAAATGGCAGAAGTAAATGTTTTCATATCTAAAAAAGGCTTTGAATTTTACACTTCTATTTTCCTTGTACATGTTAGCTGTCATAACTTTTCCTTTCACTGTTTTGCAGACCCAGAAATTCTGGTTCATCGCAGCCATTACAGAACTGCCTAGAGGATCCAAAAAACATGGGTGGACATTAATTTTCTTTCTCTTAATGAAACCAAAACAGAGATTGTTGTTTGTAGTGTCAGTGCTCTTGGCCCTCTGGATGTCTATAATCAACACTCTTCAAAAAATCTGGGTGTGATTTTTGAGAGTGCTTTTAAATTTGATCAGCAAATCATTTCTGTTGACAAAACCGGATTCTTCCAGTTCAGGCTGTTGACCAAAGTAAAGCTCTATCTGTCCCACAACAACTCTGAGAGAATCCATCCATCGATCCTCTATACACCGCTTCATCCTCACTAGGGTCACGGGGGGTGCTGGAGTCTATCCCAGCTGATTCGGGTGAAGGCAGGGGACACCCTGGACAGGTCACCAGTCTGTCACAGGGCTACATATACAGACACACAATCACACTCACATTCACACCTACGGACAATTTAGAGTTATCAATTAACCTCAGCATGTTTTTGGACTGTGGGAGGAAGCGGGAGTACCCGGAGAAAACCCACGCATGCACAGGGAGAACATGCAAACTCCATGCAGAAAGATCCCAGGCCCACTTTCAGAGAGTCATACATGCCTTCATCACACCTTGGGTGGACTACTGTAACTCTCTGGATGTGGATCTGGACCAGATTCTCTTCATCGGCTTCAGCTGGTTCTAAATGCTGCTGCCTAACTTCGACCAGGGACAAAAAGACAGAAGCACATCACTCCAGTTTTATAGCTAAGGTCGGCCAATCAGATGATCCTTAAAGTTCCCAGATCCAGAACCAGAGGTGACCGAGTCTTTTCTGTAGCTGACCCTGGTCTGTGGAACCTCTTACTGATGCAGATTAGAGCCCTTCGTCCTCATAATACCTTCAAGCTTCTACTGAAAACACACATGTACTCTCTGGCTTTTAATTGTAGTTGAGCGCTGACACCTGATAGATGTCATTGTTCGTATTGCTCTGTATATTTCGATATATTTCCTCACAGATTATGTCTTGTTTTCTATTTTGAACTGTAAAGTACTTTGGCCAACCCTGGTTGTTTTTATGTGCTATATAAGTAAAGTTGACTTGACTGTAACAACCACAATATACAATAAAAATGGTTTTCATCACAAAGCTTCCTCATGCAGCACTAGACTTCCTACACTTCTGTCTTGCTTAATGAAAGTCCTCTTATGTCATAATATCAACCACCCTCTGGAATGTGGCCTGAATCTCCTAAACAGTCGCATTTCACCTTCAATTTCTCTTTTGTAAAGAGGAAGAAGTCCTAGGATGGATAATACAGTGAGGAAGGCCTGTGTTCTTTGGGCCAAAAATAGCAATTGCTCATTTTCATCAACTGTCCAAAATTTTAAAAAAAAGCAAACATACCACTGAACACTACCTAACGTTAGTTTGGCCTTCCTGTGAAAAGAAAAAGAAGCTATTTGTAAAGTTTCTTCACTGTTTGATGTGTCATGGTACAAAACTTGCTCTCCAGTAAAACATAACTGTACATCAAGTGCTGGACTTAGCAGCTCTTTCAATTGCTTTGTGGATGAAAGGGATTATTTGCCAAAAAAAAAAGAGACACAAACACACTCTGGGACGATGGAGTACACTAAAGCTTTTTATTTCATTTTGTTACAGTTTACCACTCAATCCACATATCCCACAATCCCCCACATGCCTCCGACTCATAATCCCCCTGGAGGTAACTGTCAGTCACTCTCTCCCTCTATCCCCCGTTTGCAGGAGCTGTCGAAATCTTAATCTGCTCCCCTCCTTTTGCCATCTCTCTGTCATTGAAGGGGAGACTAAACCCTCCACTCCATCTACCTGCTGTACTCTAATCTACCTTCCACATCTTCACTCCAGCAGCATCCATGAGACTCTGTCTTTTCCCACAGCACCGTTTCCTTGAATATCCTCCTGCTCCTACATACCAGACCCAACTGCTGCAGCAGCTTTGTGCTTATCTCAGTAAAAAGATTTCTTTTCTCCCAAAGCCACTGATACATGGCAGGAATTTTATGAGGTGTAATAACGGAAGCACCTCAGTACAACAAATAACAACTCTCCACAAGAGGTGCCAAAAATCTCTCTTCAAATATTGAAAAAAAAAAAAAAAAGTGTTGGTGTATCAATAAAGCAAAGTTTGACGAAGTGTAGAAGAGACAGACTGAGTGAATAAATGAAGCATGTGACTTTATCAAAAATAGACAAAAACTTCAGATTTATGTGGAGTGTAAAGGAAACTGTAAGTCCCGTTTGACGTTATTTTCATTTTACAGTGAGAATTTATGATTTTGAGTCAAATTTCTGTCAGTTTATGTTTGTTACCTTTGGTCAACAATTTAATTTTAATTTCATTGATCTCCGTTTTTGGTTAGTAACTTGGGCTGCACAGTGGAACAGTGGTTAGCACTGTCGCCTTGCAGCTAGAAGATCCCCAGTTCACGTCCCGGTCTTCCTGGGATCTTTCTACATGGAGTTTGCATGTTCTCCATGTATATACGTGGGTTTTCTCCAGGTTCTTCAGCTTCCTCCCACAGTCCAAAAATATGCTGAGGTTAATTGGTGATTCTAAATTGTCTACATTGTGTATACATTTGTAGTTATACAAATTTTGAAGAAGCAGAAATGATTTTGAGTTGTTTTACTGATACACATTAGGGACAACCATGCATTCAGCAAAAAAATCAATAAAAGCAGCCTACTTGGTTCTTCATTCTTCATCATCAAGCTTTATTTAAACAGAGAGTACACCGAGGTATAAAGGCCACACAATGTCACATCACAATGTAGTGAAATAAGAGAATAAAAATGTTGTCATAAATGAAATCAAACACCAATACAATATTGAAAGGGAAGGTTCGTAAACATAACCTTTTTTTATGCATATAGGTTTCAAAAATTAATAAATCATCAAAAACAAAAGCAACTGGAAGTCAAATGGGATGAAATCAAAAACCTGAACCGTCCAAATCATAATAATAAATCAGGCCTGAGATTTCTTGCAAATCAAATTGTTCAGGTTGCAAGTGCATAGTGAATAAAACTGAATTTTTCAGGAATTTTTCAGCCAGGACCTGCAGCCGGAGGCCATCCAACTTCAGCATGCAGGGATGAGTGTTGTAATTATCACCAGTCAAACATCTGAGTGTAGAGTGATAAACAGCATTCAAGGGCTTGAGAGTTGCAGCTGATGCAAATGTCAAGAGGGAACCTGCAATCCTGACCAATGTGTGAAACATCCCGGTCTAAACAAAGTGATGTCCTTATATTCTGAAGTAAACATAATCTGACATCTCAGTTTGCATCCTGTGAAGGATGAGAGACCATAAATCTCAGAATTCCTTTTGGTTTTTCTCTTGTTTATTGTCAGTTTTCACTTGCTATCTGGTTAGGTTTAGCACAAAAACTACATGATCAAGTTTAGGAACATATCGTGGTTTGAAATGTTTCAGTTACGGTTAGTTAAGATTAGGTAAGAAAATGACTTAGTCAGACTTTAGAAAATATCTCAGTTTGGATCAAAATGGAGCCTTGTCACTACGTGTTTGAAGCATCTTCTCCATTTTCTGGATCAACACGGTCACAACTTCTGTCCCCTCTGATTGTCTGTGATGCATTTTACTGCTCCTTTACAGCCAAAGATACATTGATTAGAAACATATTTATGACAGATTAAGGCAACGCATAATTTAGATTGCAGTTTAGCTGAACCGTTTTGGTGTGTTAACGCAAAGTGAACTGGCACAAATTGTTCATTTGAAGTTTCTAAGGTTTTTAAAAATGCAAACATTCTGTACGTATTGAGGATGTCATTTCAGGATTGAAACTTGGGAGGACTGTATTAGTGCCTTAGAGTCATGTCCTAGTGAGTCTTACTCTGCTGAAAATCTACATTAGAGGTTTAAAGATACCCTTAAACTCTCGTGTCTGGAGTTCATGTTGATCCCAAAGGATACCCAGAATCCCTTCTACTAATCTTTGTATACTGCAATCATCAGTGTGTTTGTCTTCAGTGAACTTCTAACCACTCCTGTGGATTTCCCTTGATGCTCGTTCACATGTGATGTGAAAAAAAAAACCCAAGAACATTTTCATTCAAGCTCCATTCTGTTTGATGTATGTTTGGGAAATCAAAATCACACAATATACTCAAAAAAAAAAAATGTCAGAAGGCATTGCTGTTAAAAGCTTCCATTATTTTGCCCTTTCCACAATATCTAAAGATTTACTGTGAAGGGGACTGTCTCTCTCAGCTCTGTCCTTCCTAAAGAGTTATGAATCTTTCCTTCACACTCCCACAGCAGCGAAGAAGCTGCCTTGTGCTTTCACAGAGGCAATATCCTGCTCTGGGAAGGTCTACTGGGATGTGATTACTTCTGGTTAACTTAATTCTTTGCCAGGAGTCCTCTGCCAGTGAAAGAACAGGTTGAAACGTCACTGGAACTGGAGCTTTCCATGTTCTTTGACCTCCCCATAATCACACTCAAATGGATATCCACAATTATATATGCAGCCGCAGTACCTTGACATGAGAAGGATTGCTGTAATTGGCACTAAAACCAGTGCACCAACAAGCATGTTATAGTAATTCATAGAGCCTGGATGTGCATAGTGCCCAGTAAGTTGAAGACATATAAATCAGAGCCAACTGCTGGCTCAGGCAGTCAACCCTGCCTCCTACAAGTTAGACATCATATACACAATAACAGCATACTATGAGGAAATGTGCTCACAATGGAGTTCATACATTCACTGAATGGAAAACACTGATGGCATTGAACCTAAAGGTCCTCAACTACCACTCTAACAAGTTTAATGTTTGAGAAAAAAACACATGAATACTGCCGTCACTGTAGTTACAGTAGTTAGAGCAGACTTGTCAGTGAACCTGTCATCCTTGGCTCAATTTGTGAACGACAGTAGGTTGGTCCTGTACGGGGACTTCTAATGTGGAAAGGCTAAACTACAGACAGAACTCAGAATGTGAGCTCCAGTCTCTTTTGTTGAAAGTCATGCATACTATCAGCAGTTTATCTGTTCCCTAATTATTTTCCTGTAACTGCTGAAGCTTCCACCACAATGAATATGTGTTTTACATCTGCATGTTTAAAGTTTTCATTCAGCAGTAAACTATTTTCTGTATCACTCAAAAAGTATGTACCTTTATTCACTGCTTCACACTTCTACATTTTACCCATAGATACATCATGACTTCTTGTACTCCTGTACTTCCCACAAACTACTAGTACTTTCTTCAACTCTCTCCATATCTTCTCAAAGCATCTCCTAATGCGCCTAAATAAAATGCGTTGCCCAGAGAGCAATATGTGATGCTGTGCTCCTGTTCTAACCTGCCTGTTTTCTCTGTCGGCAGCCAGTATAAGGAAGCTTTTCATCATGCTAACCTATGCTTCCACCTGTTTTCTCAATTGTTCCCTCTCTGCAGTCTGGAGCTTCCAATCTCTTTAATACACCCAGGGGAGACCAGGAGGCTTCTAGAAGGGCTCAGAGGGGGGAAACATATTCTTGTTGGAAGTATCTAAGAGATGAGGAAGGCATGCAAGTGGGGACACATGTTGGCATATTGAAAAACAGTCTCACTAACAAGAATGGAAAGAATCCAGCGATTTCAGTGTAAACATTGCATTGGGCAAATAGCAGTATTGTTAGGTTGATATGCTCGCTTGTAGTGCGTCTTTCTCTGGTCTGTCTTATTTTATGTTTTCTACATTTTTAAAATTCTTTTACATCAACATTCCTTTGAATTTATCATTGTAATCATTTATTTTTGTTTGGTTGTATCTCATTCTGTTCCTTGCAGGTCTACACTACAAATAGTAATTCCAATAACCGCTTAATAAAATGCATGATTGCCAAAAAAATCTAATTGACTGATTCAGGTAAACCGTTTAACTTGCCAGCTTTATTCCAATAGGCTGGGCTGACATAATGATGTTGGTAACTGCATCAACTTCATTTTGTGTGTAATTTAAACTCAGTTTGCTGTATTAGTTGATTTCAAATTAAATTCAAGTTGAGGTAAATCAGCTTGAAATTGCTACATTTTCTTTAACTTGAGGTTAGAATTTAATAACAGTGGAGAAACTGGACTGTTTTTTTAAACTAACATTTCCAAATAATATTGAAGTACTTGTTGGAACAGCCTCATTTCTGAGAAATTAACTTTGAAGTGAGTGCTTAAGAAGACAATCATTAAGACTGTGGAATTATCAATACATTTGATTGCAGAAGAGAAATCTAATATCCCTATCTTAATGGTGTTTGCTGATCGAACATAATTTCATTTTGGGATTTAATATGTTTTTTTTAATCCAGACATTGCTTTTAAGTGTACTTGTTTTTAGATGGAAATGGCCAGTGCAGCAAACAGTTCTAAGAAAGGGCTAAAGTGGGAGCACTGGGGTGTCAGATGTGACTTTGTGGGAAAGAAAAATGCTTTCCATGGCTCACAAATCAGGTAGGAAGCTCTCTGAACAGAATATACTTTTGTGAATACCAGCAGCTAAGGGACACTGAAGTTACTGTGCATCGTAAATATATTTTCTTTTACTCTAACAGCTGAAATGGATCCTCTTTCACTGAATAAATTATTGCTGTGAACATCCGCAGTATCTCTGAGTATCTCTTATTCACTGTAGAAATTCATAATGTAATAGCCTACCTAAGGATTTCTGATACCAGTCAACACAGCTTGTGAATAAGGGAGAACCTTGACTTCAAGCACTGCATCAATTATTTAAATCTTTTCAACACACTTGGATCTAACACATTTCACACATAATGGTGTTCTCTTCACAGAGAATTTTATCCACTGAGATCTTTTATAGTGTCACACTTTTGACTTTAATCACTATTCAAACCCTGTTACATTTGGAAAGCTAAAATACTTTCCCCTTCTCACATCTCACAGTTGTACTCTGATGGGACGATGCAAGCTTTGAAATCTGATAATTATAATAACTTTACTTTTAAAGCACCCTTAATGCTTGTGTTGTCCTTACCAAAAAATGTTGTTGTCTTGTCTGAAAAAAGTTCAAAAATTCAGAAAAAAATTTCCCCAAATTTATAAAAATTTGCAAAAGCTTCAGGAAGAAAATTCCTGAAAAGTTTCCCTCAAAAGTTTTATTTTTTTTAAATAAAAAATCCCCAAATTTGACATCAAAATTCACTGGATTTTGGTTGATTTTTTTCTGAATGTTCTTAAACATTTTTTCTTTGTTTTGTTCCACCAAAAAAAATGTTCAAAAATTTCCTAAAAAATTTTTGAAAATGTGAAAGTTTCCATCCATCCATCCATCCTCCATAGACCACTTCATCCTCATTAGGGTCGCAGGAGTCTATCCCAGCTGACTCGGGTGAAGGCAGGGGACACCCTGGACAGGTCACCAGTCTGTCACAGGGCTACATATACAGACACACAATCACACTCTCACCTGCAGACAATTCAGAGTAATCAATTAACCTCAGCATATTTTTGGACTGTGGAAGGAAGCCTGAGTGCCCGGAGAAAACCCACACATGCTCAGGGAGAACATGCAAACTCCATGCAGAAAGATCCCAGGCCCACCCCAGGATTCGAACCAGGGATCTTCTTGCTGCAAGGCAAAAGTGCTAACCGCAACATCACTGAGCAGCCCATGTGAAAGTTTTCACTGTGAAAATATATATATATTTTTTTCCACGTTTAAAACTTTAAAATGGGTAAATTTGACCCGAAGGACGACAGGAGGGTTAAGAACAGCGTTCACAATTAAAACATGCAACACAAATCAAATCAAATCAAATCAACTTTATTTATATGGCACTTTTCATACAATAGAGTAACACAAAGTGCCTCACAGAGGATAAAAACAAGAACAACACAATACAAAACACTGTGAAAAACCCGAAACCTTCCACCCTCCAACAAATATACACACAGATACACAATCACATATACATTCACACACATACGTAGACATACGAACAGACATACAGACCCACACACACAAACATACTGACATACACACACCCACATACACCATCTGTCGGTAAGGAGATATAAAGGAGACATGGCTGGGCACCGAAATCCAAAGTGAGGAAGAAGCCACCTGTGGGGGCCACACACACCGAGTGGAGTCATGGACCATGACTGCAGGGGCGCCGACACAAGGACCACCCCAGCCCAGGCAGACAAGAGGCTCCACACGAAGGTGTGAAGCTCTCCAGCCACCTGGGCCAGGGCCATCCACGCGCCAGCACCCCCATCAGTGGACCAGAATCAACTCCAGGTGTGGTAGGCCCCCAGGAGGAAACACTGGAGAAACGAGGGACTAAAATAGTAAAACAAATAAATAAATAAAAAAATAGTAAAAAATAAATACATCAATAAATAAATAAAAGGTATGGAAGCTAAGACTGAGATAAGAGAAAAGAAGGTATAAAGTAAAAATTTATACGTAAAATAATAATAAAAATTGTAAGAATAAAAATGTAAGAATAAAAGTCAGATTAAGAAATTATAAAGAATTAAAATGAGTCAGTTAAAAGCCTGATTAAAAAGATGGGTCTTGAGCCTCTTTTTAAAAACATCAACATTCTCTGCGGCCCTGAGGTTCTCTGGGAGGGTATTCCACAATCGGGGCCATAATAACTGAATGCCGCCTCCCCGTGTGTTCTAGTTCTAACTTGTGGTATCGTTAAAAACCCAGCACCAGAGGACCTCAGGGTCCGCAAGGGTTGATAAAATAAAAGTAGTGCAGACAAATAAGAAGGCCAAAGACCGTTAAGACACTTATAAACTAATAAAAGAACCTTAAAATCGATCCTGAAGCGCACGGGGAGCCAATGCAGCGATTTTAAAATAGGTGTAATATGCTCCCGCCCTCTGGTCCTCAACAGCACTCGTGCGGCTGAATTTTGCAATAATTGTAAGTTATGCATGCTCTTTTTAGGAAGACCAGAGAGCAGGGCATTACAGTAATCTAAACGACAGGAAATAAAAGCATGCATCAGCACCTCCGTACTGGCCTGAGAGAGGAACGGGCGGACTCTGGCTATATTCTTGAGATGGTAAAAACCTATCTTTGTTATGTTTTTGATGTGTGGAATAAAAGTGAGCTCAGAGTCAAAAATCACGCCCAGATTTTTTACTGATTTTGAGGGTTTAAAATCCTGTAACTTTGGTAAAATTTTCTCTCTCTGGCCTTCAGGACCAATAACTAAAACCTCTGTTTTGTCCCGGTTGAGCTGCAGGAAGTTTGCTGCCATCCATGAGCTGATGTCTAAAATACAGTGAAAAAGGGCATCAAGTGGCCCTGTGTCGTCAGGAGACACGGCGATGTACAGTTGCGTATCATCAGCATAACTGTGGAAGCTGACACCGTGCCTCCTGATGACGTCCCCAAGGGGCAGCATGTAAAGATTAAAAAGAGTTGGACCTAAGATTGACCCTTGGGGAACCCCACACTTTATCTTATGGGTACCTGAGGAACATGTATCCATACTTACAAAGAAACTTCGGTCAGTGAGGTAGGACGTGAACCAGTTAAAAACAGTACCAGAGAGGCCGACCAGGTTCCTCAGTCTATTTAATAAAATGTGATGGTCTACTGTATCAAAGGCGGCGCTTAGATCTAGCAGAACCAAGACTGTGAGTTTATGGTTATCTAAATTACACCTTATGTCGTTTAAAATCTTTAAAAGTGCTGTCTCTGTACTGTGGTTCCTCCTAAAGCCAGACTGATGAGTCTCTAAAATATGTTTCGAGTTTAAAAATTCATTCATTTGATTAAGAACAAGTTTTTCTAAAATTTAACTTAAAAATGGTAGGTTGGATACAGGCTGGTAGTTATTTAAAACATTGGGCTCTAGATCACTCTTCTTCAGAAGGGGCTTCACCACTGCCGTTTTAAAGGAGGTGGGGAAGACACCCGTCTGAAAAGAGCAATTGACCAAATACAGCAGCTGTGCCTCAAAGGATCCACAGAGTGTTTTAAAAAACGGTGTGGGAATTGGGTCTAAAAGGCAGGTTGTGGGCTTTACCTGGGAGAAAACTCGACCAAGTGTCTTCGCATCAACCAGGGTAAAACTCTCCAGGGTTTCCTCAGGTACAAGCAATGATCCAGGTGTTAAAAGCTGTTGGGATAAAAGACTGGATCTTATGTCATTGATTTTTCTTCTGAAGTGGTCTGCAAAATCCTCACAAAGGGCGTTATCCGGTGTCTTGGAGGATCTTTTAAAGTTTTCGTTTATTAAAACATCAATTGTGGAGAATAAAACTTTAGGATTATTTTTATGGTCATGGATTAGGTTTTGAAAGTGGGAGATTCTTGCTTGTTTGACTGTGTTATTGTAAATTTTGAGGTGTTGACGTAGTATTTCATAGTGAACTGTCAACTTTGATTTCCTCCATCTCCTTTCAGCACTCCTGCATTCCCTTTTAAGTTTTTTAATACCTCAGTTCTCCACGGAGGTATGGGTCTTGTTTTAATTGTTTTGATAAAAAGTGGAGCCACTGAGTCTAGTATTGACCTTATTTTATTGTTCAAATTGTCGGTGAAAAAATCGCAGGGTGCTGGTAAAATTTCGGCAGGAGTGCTCCGTAAGATCTGAATAAAATTTTCAGCCACTTCAGAAGTTAGGTAGCGCTTCCTCACTGTTCTCACAGAGGCCTCCCGCTGTTTAAAACTGGTGATTGTAAAAAACACACAGAAATGGTCAGACACAGCCAGGTCCACAACAGAGGGCGCACTAACGGACAGACCATAAGATATAGCGAGGTCCAAGGTGCGCCCCCTGCTGTGGGTCGGCTGCGTGACATGTTGCTTAAAATCAAGGCAATGTAAAAGATTTTAAAAATCTCTAGACATTATGTCTGAGGAAATGTCGACGTGTAGATTAAAATCACCAGTTATTAAAATTCTGTTAAAAGAGCTATGAATAATTGATAAAAGCTCAGAAAATTCACTAATAAAAGAAGTAGAATACTGGGGTGGTCGGTAGACAGTTATACAGAGGATTGGTGGGCTGCTAAAAACGAAGGCATGGTGTTCAAATGATGAGTAGCTGTTAAAATTGACTTCGTTCATTTGCATGTTGTTTTTTGTAATTGAAGCAGTACCGCCCCCTCTTTTGCACCCCCTAGTTGAAAATAAAAAGTTAAAATTGGGTTGAGAAGCCTCGGTGAGAACGACAGGTGCATCAGTGCCAAGCCATGTCTCTGTAAGGAGAATGCTGTCCAGGTTATTATCTAAAATTATGTCATTTATAATAAATGATTTGTTTAAAAGAGAGCGCACGTTCAGCACAGCCATTTTAACATCTGTGCTGAACGTGCGCTCATCATATTTATCCAATGGAATGTTAAAAACACAGTTTGATCTAAAAGTAGTCCGAGGTCTCGTTTGTCTGTGCGAAATTATGGTTTTGATTGTGTGATTATTGTCCTGTGCCACTGGGGTCACTGAAGGAGGGACGTGTATGATGTAGGTGGGGGTAGGCGAAGGTGAGTGTGGGTGAGGTGCAGAGGGCGTGTGTATGGGTGTAGTGAGTCAGGAGGTGATTGCGGTGCAAGACTGGACTGTCAAGTCAATGTTTACTGATAAAAGCCGTTACCCCTCCTGGTTTGGGTGGAGGCCGTCCGGTTTAAAAAGGTGGGGTCTGTTTAAAAAAGCGATAAAATTATCTACATATGGAATACTTTTTCCAAGGCAGTATCCCTTAAGCCATAGGTGCAGCTGGCGGAGGCGACTGGTGATGACGTCACCATAGCGCGGTGGGGGAAGCGGGCCGGAAATAACCAGTCGCTTCCCCGTGTCCAGCATGCGGTCCAACATGGACCTGAAATCCCTCTTAAGGATCTCAGATTGCTGGTCTCTGAGATCGTTGATGCCGGCCTCCAGGACCAGCGTGGAGGCTGAGCTGTGCTCAGCACATAGCTGGAGAGCGGAGGACTCGACCTCCTTGACGCGGGCTCCAGGGCGGCAGAAGGTCAGGCCACCATGCACTGTCATGTGTCTGACCATCGAGGTCCCGACGACCAGCACGGAGGGGGTGCGCTGCTCCACGTGCTGCCTGGAGGTGCGCCGCTGGCGGGGTGAGACCCGGGGTTGGTGGGGCCGGCCCACGGTTGCTCCTCGCCGCGCCACCAAAGAAGAAGAGGGACCAGGCTGGACGCGCGGACTCCTGGGTTGGCGAGAGCCACGACCAGCTGGGTGGACAAGTCCCACAGGCGGGTTGGAACACGCTCCCATGGGAGGAAAATCCTGCAGGCTCAGAATATCGTATCCGTTCTCCAGCGGTAGATCCGGAGGCGGAGAAGGGGGAGATGGACGAGCCCTGGCGCCTCTGGTCACCGCTGACCAGGATTCCCTGTCGTCCGAGAGAGGTAGCGGTGAGGAGGAGGGTCCCTCCCGCGTTGCCTCAGGGTGAGGAGGTCCACCGGAGCGTCTGCTGACGGCCTCCCTGAGCAGCTTCCGGCGGTGGGAGGAGATGAGCTTCTCTCGCTGTTTGCTCCGCTGTCCCTCGGTGGTCCGTACTGCCCTCCGGACAGCAGCAGCACGACCGGAGGGTGCAGAGGAGACAGCAGCAGGGGCGTCTGATGGTGATGACCCCGCCGGAGATAGAGTGGAAGTGACAGCGGGAGGCGGAGAGGAGACGCCGGCAGGTGAAGCTGAGGCTGCCGCCGCCGGAGTGATGACAGCAGCAGTGGCCAGTGGCGGAGAGGCGGTGATAGCACCCACTGGATCCGGGTGTGGGGACCTGGGAGGGCCGCCCACAGTGTCGGCGTTTAGTCCAGCACTTGGATCTCTGCGGGTATCATCCTGCAGCGCCGCGTAATGGTTGCTGAGGAGGAGCGGCGGAGGGGAATATGATGGCTTCCTTGAGTTTCTGTCTCCACGAACCACGACCTCCGTCCAGGAATCCCGGGGATTAGGTGTTGAGCTGGAGGAAGGACGTGGGCGCACAGGATCCCACAGCAGCGTATCCGAGATTTCGGTGTGGATGGCCAGTAGCCTCTTGGACTCTGATGCAGCCATGTCAATGTAACTTGACAGCATAGATTCCTTCATCCGTAGCTCATCGGACAGCCTCCGGATGTCCTCCCTCAGGTTAGTTACTTCTCTTTTCATTCGAGAAAGTGTAACACAGCCTTCGCAGTGAGAGGTTCTCGTATGTGCAGTAGACGCCATGTCGTTTAAGGTAAACAACAGTGTAGGCAGTCGAGTTAGACAATCAAGCAAGACATAAAGCCACAAGGCAGATTAGTCAGTTAAAATAAATAGCAAAAATGATAATAGGTTAAATGAGTAATTTGTTCGATTAGCACTCATATCCTCCTCATATTCCAAAGCCTCGACTGTGGAATGACCAGAAGGATCCGCCTGAGGATCTAAGGCTGCCAGCAGGATCATATGGGGCCTACAGATCATAAATGCACCTTGGGGTGAGACCCTGATGAGTTGTAAAAATGATAAATATAATCTGAAAATCAGTTCTAAAACGAACAAGGAGCCAGTGGAGGGAGGCCAGGATAGATGTGATGAGAGATGCCGTCTGTTTAAAATGAGCTACTGCACAAGATGGAGGCATCAGAGGAGCTTTACAGGAACGCCAGAAAGGAGGGAGTTACAGTAATCAGACGGGAGAAGATGAGTGTATGGAGAAGGTTTTCCAGGTGTGGGAGTGAGAGCATCAACTTGATCTTAGAGATTGTTCTGATTGGAGAATGGAAGACTGGAGAACTTTTTAATTAAACTATATAATGTCACCACATAATACTGATAGGGAAGCACCAATGATTTATGGGTTACTACATATATTCATCGATGTCATATTAAGATAAATCAGAGATTTACAGCAGCTGAGGAAGAGTCTGATTGGCTGATTTCTGCTGCTAAGCAGAACAACTCAGAAACAATATTAAGTTATTAATCATGTAAAGTATTGGTTGTACTCAAAATAGGGCATTTTCATTAAAACAGCAGCCTGTTGTGTTGGTGCTGAAGTTTTGAAGGAGATTTTTTCTCTTCTCACTGTCACCAAGTGCTTGTTTGAAGGGAGTCCAAAGGAAACTTAGATTTTGTTGGGTTAAACTGGTATAAATGTGTAAGACTTTCACCTGACTGTGTGCTTTGAGATAATGTGTTGAGAACTGGTACTATATAAATGAAACTGAATGGAATAAACGAAGCCAAAACTATTCCAAAACGATTTGCTTGAAGCAACCCAGTCTCCACAGTATTATGTTTCTATATAACTAAACTGCATTCTCAAATATGTTCTCAAGGAAACAGACGGTCAGTGTGAAAGGCCAAGTTAGGAGGAAAAAACGTTGGTTGGTACTGTTCACAAATCATCTTTCAATTCCAATTTGTTCTGTTCTTTACTTTCACTTTGTCACTTAGTTTAGGCACAAAAGTTACGTGGTTAGGTTGAGAAAAATATCAAGCTTTGTCCGATATGTCTATGTGTTTAAATGTTGATGAACTTTAAGCACTAAAATGCCACAGTTTGGGTATAAACCTGACTCTTTCACTGCATGTTTGAAATGTGTCCTCCATGTTTTAGATTACCAAGGTGATAAGTCCCGCTCTATCTAATATATGATTGGTTGGCTGAGAAGGTGCAGCAGTCAATCTGACAGAAAGTATGTTCTCATCAAAACATGTTTGAGAATGCAGTTAAGCTGTAGAGGAACATCATTTTGTGTTGAGGGTTTGTCGCTGTTGGCAACCTCTTTCATTCATTTACCAATTTATTGTCTGTATGAAAATAATGACTAGTGCAGCTTTAACACTGAACAGATGAAAGCATTATCTGCAGCTTGATGCTTCATTTTCCATTTTTGTGTCCACTCAGGTGTAACATATATTCAAATACTGACCTGAGACAATACAGGCTCTGCAAGTCAACAGTATCAAGACTTTCACTTATTTTTGTCTTAGCCATTTTCTGATCATAATTTTTAAGTAGATTTCTCTCAGTTCTTGGAACGGGGACAGTTTAGAAGAGCCATAAACATAATGGTGCATTTTAGTGTTTTTCTTTTCTCTGTATCAATGATCCGATATGCAGCCATTTCAGGACAGTGACTGTCCTCTAATGGCTGCCCATGGGCGGCACACACACACACACACACACACACACACACACACACACACACACACACACACACACACACACACATACACACACACACACACACACACACATACACACACATGTTTGTTTTTCTATACCGGTGGGGACTTACCATTGACTCCCATTCATATCTAACTCCTAACCCTTACCCTAACCCTAACCTTAACCATCACCAAATCAATGCCTAACCCTAAACAAACGTTTTTGCACTTTTACATTTTTTATTAACAACAATATGGCCAAGAAAACGGTGTTGCCACCCGTGGGGACCTCATTTTAGGTCCCCACCGTAAGACAAGTCCCCACCTTTATAGCAAATAGTCAGGTCAAAGTCCCCACCGGTATAGCAGAAACAAGTACACACACACACACACACACACACACACACACACACACACGACAGGAAAGGAAAAGAAAAGAAAAGAAAAGAAAAGAAAAGATGGAAGGAAAGGGAAGAAATAGAGAGGATGAGTGTGACAGAGGTTGAAAGGAAAAGAAAAGACAAGAAAAGATCCCAGTTTCAGGCGCAACATTATAGTGGTTAGTACTCTGCATTGTGGCCGCAGCAACCCCGGTTCAAATCCGGGTCACAGCAAGTTCTGTGAGACTTCATACTTTTACACACATTTGCAGAAACATTATGATTTTTTTAACTTATTTTTTTTAGAGAGGGGAAAGGAAAGTTAGTCTATGCCACCAGGGGGCAGTGCGCCTAGACGCCCGCTCCTGCCTACTGCCCGGTTGGCATAGCACCCGACCCCGATTTCCTTCCGGTGGATGGTGGGCTCACCGGGCGGCGACCTCGTGTTACTTTTTCGGGCTGTGCCTGACCAAGCTCCACGGGGCCCAAAGACTCGGCCACCAGGTGCTCTGTGACCAGCTCCCCTCCAGACCAGGCTCCAGGGAGAGGCCCCGGTTTCCCTGGTCTGGACGAGGTAGCGGCTTTCGTCTTTTTCAGCAGGGCTTTCACAATCGCTCTTTGTCTGGTCCCTCACCTAGAACCAATTTGCCTTGGGAGACCCTACCAGGAGCTATTGCCCCGGACAACATAGCTCCCAGGATCACAGGGACACTCAAACCCCTCCACCGCGATAAGGTGGCGATTCTTTAGAGGGGACACACACACACACACACACACACACACACACACACACACACACACACACAGACACAGACACACACACACACACTCCAGTCCTGGAGCAGAGAGTATTTACCTGAGTTTGCCCCGTCAGCGATCGGCTCTTCCGTTCCCCTCATGGGTCACTTCTCACCCAGCAAAGGTTGAATCCCAAAGTGTGGGAGAAGCCAACAGAGGGGAAAAAAACGGTTACATAAAAGGAAAGTGAAGTTCAAAATGTGTGAAATATCACAGAATATCTCTTCCATCTGTGGCAAGGTGGGGGAAAAATGTTCAACATCTGCAGCAGCTTCACAGCAGAATACAGATGAATGATTATAAAGAAGCAGTGACGTTAATATGCACCTGAAAATGCTCTAAAAATAGCATCTGATGGATTAATTGAATATACCATACACTGTTCAGTAATAGAACAGAATCCTATGTGGTAATATAGTGTGATACAGCTTCAGCATTATTCTGACTTAGAGGGCAGGTTATTCTTTGAATCATTACATTTCATTGCAAGTTCTTCTTCTTTACTCGAAGAACGGCTGTTTTACACCACATGTGAGAACTTGGACAGGACAGGGCTTCCCTGAGGAGCGACCTAACATGCAGGTTTGAGAATCACATTTGCTACCATTCCAATGTGTTTTAAGCAGAGGTTTAAGGTTGTGCATCCTGTAGGAAATTTCAAAGGAGATTGGATCAAGACTGAGGGTTTACATGTGAAGTCAGAATGTGAACACACTCTGAGACCTGCAGACATTCAGCAGGTGTAAGATTTACCAAGTACAGCTGAGGTAGATGGAACAGGCAAGTTCAGCAAGTATTTAGCAAGTATTTAATAGCAAAAGTACCACGTGGGAGCACAGCAAGGAATCACCAAAGTTATTTCAATAGAGAGAGAGTATCTGGAAGTAAAAGCAAAACTTTTTCAGAAACATTGAAGCTAAGTCTCAAATCATGGGCTGGAGTCTAAGACTTGACCATGTTCAAATGTCTAAAAACTTCTTTAAAGATCTTAATAATCAGCATTCAGATGCAGCAGGATTTACGGTGGACAGAACATCCAGGAGTAGTTCTTAGCAGTGAAAAACCAGAGATACTGAGCTGTGCAGCGTCTTTCTGCGGTCATTTTTCCTGTGGGGCGTATTTTCTGACAGACAGTTTTGCCACTATTATACTTTTGTAAATCTAGTGGTCAGATCATGACATCAGGTTATCATATTTCACCTCTAGATCTCTCCCTAAAGAGGACATCAGGTTATCGTCAGGTCAGGTTTTACATGGAACATATCCACACATGTTCAGACTCTGCCTCAGCCTCCCTGCACATTTTAACCCTATTATTTTATGACAGATTTCATGCATATTATACCTTTATGAATTGTTAAGTTTCTTTTACATTTTTATCAGTTCTATTGCCTCAGGTTTACACTATTTTGTGTTGAGTACTCCACTTTCCACTGTTCTACAAAGAATGTAATTTATATTTACACCAAAAATACACGTTTTACTTTATGATTTTCCAGCTGTGTGTGTGTGTCCTTCTACAGACACAATACCATCAAACATAAGTGATAACTACAATATTTATTATTATGTATTCCATACACTGTTAGGATTTCTCAGGGAGGCTCAGGCGCAGGAAATGAACGTCAGACAGAGAGTGCATTTCAATGGGTTTATTAACAGAATCTAAAATACTACAAGCTCAGGTCACAAACTCAAATCTACCAAACTCGGTGAACAACTAAGAGTGAAGCACAGGGTGGCTCAGGGAAACTCTTAACTATGAAACAAAGTACACAAACGTAGAACATGATTACTAGGAGCTTGATAAATCAATTAGGCTAGAGAGCAAAACGCAGATTCAAAGACAAGGCAACAACTCTAACTATGAGACAAGGTACGCTATCGTAGAACAGGATTACTAGGAGCTAGATTAGTCCTTTAGGCTAGATAGCAAAACTCAGATTTAAAGACAAAGCAACAACTCTAACAATGAGGTACGCTATTGCAAAAACTATAGTTCACAGCTTTAGGTAATTCCAACTTAGCTAGAGACGACTAATAACGGGACGCTCGGACTGGGCTCGGGACATGGCAGGTGAGGATCTCCAGCTCTGGGCAGGCAGGTGCAGTGGAGTGTGCCTGAGGAAGGAAGACGTCTTCAGTGAGGCAGCCTGCGGCGGTGGTTGTTAGCCAGGGAGGCTGGCTGGCCAGGCGGAATCCAAAACCTGAAAGAAGGAGGACAGTCAGAATTAAAAGCTGGCCACACTGAGCAACAAACTAGTGAGCACAAGAGGCATTACTAGGTGTGCAACGATCCGGCACTGGGAGACGAAAGGAGTCTGGCTTATATTGTGTTGAAGAGGGCTTGATTGGATGCACTTCTCCAGCTGCACCTGATAATGAGAATGAGCCACACCTGCAGCTGCCAGCCTCCCCTGATGATCCTGGAGAGAGAGAAAGGAGGGAGGGAGGGAGAGAGAGAGAGAGAGAGAGAGAGAACTAACCAGGCCTGGCTGCTGCCAGCCTGACAGTACCCCCCAGGGGCACCACCCGGTGCCCGTGCAGGATGGTCGGGGTGGCGCCGAAAAAAGTCCGTCACCAGGGTCCTATCAAGTATCCTGCGTTGGGGAACCCAACTGCGGTCCTCGGGGCCATAACCCTTCCAATCCACGAGAAACTAGAGACCACAACCATGCCGCCAGGCATCCAGGAGGTGGCGCACGGTGTAGACTGGCCCGCCGTCGATGACCCTGGGAGGAGGAGGGGGACGGACAGGGGGGGCCAAAGCACTCTGAACCACGGGCTTGAGTTGGGATACATGGAACGTAGGATGGACCTTCATCGAGGGCGGCAGATGAAGACGAACGGAACTGGGATTAATAACGCGCTCAACTTCAAAAGGTCCAATGAAACGAGGGTCTAATTTCCGGGACTCCACACGAAGGGGGATGTCTTCAGCCCGTAACCAAACCCTTTGACCAGGCTGGTAGATGGGGGAAGGTCTCTGATGGCGGTTGGCCTGGGCTACCATCTTCTGGTTCGCTTGCTGTAATGCCAATCGAGCGCGCCTCCAGGTAGTCCGCATCCGGCGAATCAGGGCTTCGACTGAAGGGATGTTGAGTTCGGACTCCTGCGAGGGGAACGAGGGGGGTTGATAGCCCAACGAACACTGAAAAGGAGACAGTCCAGATGAGGCATTTAGCAACGAGTTGTGTGCATACTCAACCCACGGAAGTCTATCAGTCCAGGTAGAAGGGTTATCAGCAACCATACAACGAAGGAAAGTCTCTAACGATTGATTAGTACGTTCAGTCAAACCATTGGACTGAGGATGAAACCCTGACGTGAGGCTAACCGTGGCTCCTAGAGCATTGCAAAAGGTTTTCCATACCTCCGAGATGAATTGCGGACCCCGGTCCGACACAATGTCTGCAGGAATTCCATGGAGGCGGAAAACATTCTGTATCAAGAGCAGAGCCGTCTCTCTGGCTGACGGGAACTTAGGTAGGGATACAAAATGGGCAGCCTTGGAGAACCGATCAACTATGGTAAGTATAACGGTATTGTTCAGAGAGGGCGGAAGGCCCGAGACAAAGTCTACAGCTATATGCGACCAGGGGGGCTTAGGAACTGGGAGTTGCTGAAGGAGTCCTGGACTGACCTGGGTCGAAGGGCCTTTTCCAAACCGCCCCCTACACACGCCCCCTCCACGACCGAGTGTCACTCCAAAAGAAGTCACACTCGCAGCTGTGGAGGGCACTTCAATTGAAGGGGGAGGGTATAAATACGATCGTCAGGAATGGGACGCCCTGTCGCCTCACCGAAAAATGGAAGACGTCATCGCCATGATAACACAAAGACGCCTACTGTGCATGGCTGTAGCGCTGTGGCACAGGTCGCAACTGACAAGGATCGTTGCTGCTTCCGTTTGTTAGCACTGCTGCATCAGCAAGAGGTAAATGTTGCATTGCAGTGTCATCTGTGTATTTCGTAAAAGTGACATAATGTGATGCGACAAAACTCCGTGAGGGAATATATTTAACTGTAAAATACAACTCCCGTCAGTTACACAAAACCTGAAATATCACATGAAATATGCACATAGGCTGCATCACCAAATTATCATCATGTCAGCTAATTATCGTGATGCATAAACTGTCTACCACGATTGCAACTGATCATGACAGCCTGTGCTCATGTAACAAAATGGTTTACTGTAAGTCATTTACGTGATGATGACAAAATGTGAGAAGATGGAGTTACTGATCAAACTGATATTTCTATATCTAGACAAAACAATAGTCTTTTCTCTTCCCAGGAAGGCACCATGCTGTAAATACAGCTTAGTCCAGCTGTGCCTCTTCTGTGGCTGTACAGCAATCCCGAAGCCTGCCTGAAGAGAGATTTCAGACTCACCCAACAGTCTGTTGCCCTTCAGCAGGCAATGATGTAGGGGCTACATTCTGCTTCAAACAATTTGAAGTCATCCCACATGTTTTCCAATCCTATTATCTGGTAACCTTGCTAGCAAGTTGATTTCTCACGATATTTGTGAGTTCACAAATCGCTCAAGAAACCATCTTGCTCCGCTCCCGCATTCACTGTTCGTACAGAGCCAAGTTGGCACGGGCCAATCACGCAGCAGGATTCGTGTGTGGGGCGGGATATCCGGGTGTGAAGACGACACCAAGCGCCAGTAGATCAAAACAAACATGGCAACAGAGGACAACGATCGTGTAGATGCTGCTATTAAGTCAGTTTTAGCTGAATCTCCTATCGCTTCTTTGAAGGAAGAACAACGAGAGGCGCTTTGCGCATTTCTGGATGGTAAAGATGTTTGTGCTTTTTTACCTATGGGTTTTGGTAAGAGTTTAATCTACCAATTGGCTCCGCTCATTGTGAAGATCCCGCGATTGGCTAAAAACAAACCTGTCAGAGGCGGGACATACTGTTGCATTGTCCAATCCGTGCCTCTTTCCTCCAAACGGATTTACATGGAGCGGTCCCAGATTGATATTGTGGAGTACTATCAAGTACTACACAATTATTAATCTGGCTATTGC
The DNA here is from genome assembly GCF_021347895.1 of Acanthochromis polyacanthus. Classification (NCBI taxonomy): domain Eukaryota; kingdom Metazoa; phylum Chordata; class Actinopteri; family Pomacentridae; genus Acanthochromis; species Acanthochromis polyacanthus. The sequence continues at coordinate 35,637,712 of NC_067122.1, read as the reverse complement.
CAGGTTAATTATCTGGCATTTCAAATCCAGCAAATGAATGAATAAATGAATTCTATCAGTTATGTTCAAATTTTAAGGTGTCAGGGGGTGCACAATTAAATCAAACGTCAGCAGAGAAGAAGATTTGTTTCTTTTGTTTTATCTTTTTTCACCACTCTTTTTGTGATGTTCTGCCAGTGTGAAAAAGGCGTGGAAGAAATAATGGACGCATGTGGAACTTACATCAATATGTTGTTTCCTCCTCCATTTCGAAGTTGCACTTCCTGAAAAAGTTGTCCAGAGTGAGCATCGATGCACACTCGCTATTTAAGGGCTGAACAGTCCACTCTCCCTCCGCACTACGCGGTTTGGGACAGCCCTTAATATGGAGGACCCTCGGTGGGAACGCGCAAACGGAGGGGTAGTGTGTAGGGATAGTGTGTAGGGGGCGGTTTGAAAAAGGCCCATACACATCTTAACTCTGTTCTTCAGTCTAATAGCATTTGCCTTAATTACATCATCTTTTCCTCTTAACATATCGTACTCAAAAAATATCACGCTACACCATGAGCATGCTAAATAAAAGTAGTTTGGAGGTTAGAGTGCAAAAACAAACAACACTAAAGAGCAGAGTCCCGGATGAAAGTACTTGTACTTCTACTAATTCAGAACGGTACGGAAGTTACAGTATATTCTCTCAAAACGTGACAATTTCAAGAAATAAGAATAAGTTTAAGAATTTTCATACCTCTTAAAGATGACAAATAAATAAACAATCACAAATAGTTCAAATTCATTATGAATTTCTCTAACAGAGTATCTCACTTCCAGCACAGATAAAATAAATATTCACTAAATCAAAATCTGGCACAGGTAACTAATATTTTGGGCTTAAATGTGAGTGTGATCATGATGGATTGTGGTCTAGCTAACAAAGCTCCACAATTGTTTTGGAAACTGACCAAGAAAAGTTCCTGTAAACACCCTCAGTTTGGTCTCATTATATGAGCAGACAAACTGAACTGAGTGGGAAGCCTCTCCCATATGTGAAATAGCTGTTATACATGTTGCCTCTGCAGTGTGCTGGAGCTGCCTTCAGCCAAATCTGCCATTATCACATCACAGGATGCCAGATCTGAACAGCTGTGATGGTTACTGTGATTTGGTAAAATAGCTAAAAGCAGCATGGGGAGCATCTTTAGCTCAGACACCCAGCAGTCTGCCTAGCCTAATGGTGGGCTTGTTTTCCAAGCAGCTGTTGTGTCAATGCATTTCTAGCAAGAAGTTTCCCATTATCACATGACGTTCCAGCTGGCGACGTGTCGACAACATGTTTGCTCAAATGTTGGTTCAATTGCTATCATGCTTGCAGCATCATGATGGCATTTTAAAGACAGACAGCATACAGTGGCTCAGTGGTGCGATGTTCTTTTTCAGTAGGTTAAGTTTAAGTAATTATTTCGATTTTTAAAGATGTGTCAGAGCATTCTGCAGGACTTTCTGGTTTCGTGCAGGTTCTGGAAGTAACAGTTAGCAAGAAATAGCTAAAATGTAAAACCAGGACTAGCTAGTAGGCCATTTGTTACTACTTATGTTGCCTAACTAGCTAGCCATAGCAAGCGTATATGAAGGAAACTCCTCGGCTTCCTGGAGGTGTCACTAAATAAAGAAAAGTATTTCCACTCATTGTTATCCACATTTTCAATTTCCTCTTACAGCCCTGTGTGACAAGACAAGTTTCTGTTCTTCGAGTTTTGCTTTTAATGACATAATTTTCCATCTCTCAATCAAAGAACAATAGAAACAAACTTGATATGTTGATGAACATGAAGTATCTTGATCACTGAAGCATTGCTCCACTGGAGAGAAGAAATATGTCTCCTTCTCCAATTTTTTTTAGTAGCATCCCACAAGAGAATGATGCCCTCTGCTGCTGACCTCAATGTACCATCTCAATGAACAGTTTATGGAAAGGGACATTTTAGCATTTAATTAGCACATTTGAACTGGAATTGGTTTTAAATTTAAATTAATGGGGATGAAAATGAAACCTTTGTTAACTCAGGGCTAAGTTTTCCACGGCAGTAAAGACTTCCAAACCATGTGATGGTTGCTAGTTGATAAGCTTTAGGTCAGTGTTAGGGTCACAGCAATGCTAACATTTGCAAGGTTTGAGTTTTAGGTCTGGGGAGTTCATGTATACAGGCTCAAGTGAAAAAAAATCTGGCATTTTGATGGTGGAGCAGCTTTTTGTCCCCATGCATCTGTTTTGTCCATTTTCAAATTCAATTTATCTACATATAGACGGATCAGTGTAATATTAGTATTTTTCTGCTTATGGGATAACTGTGAAATATAGATAAAACCTGTACAATAGCAGTATTTATTTTAGTTGTTTATTACATTTTCATACTAGAACAGTAAAGGTGATTTTATTAACTGACGAGGCAGGTCATTTAATTAGCTGATGTTGTCTTAATCGGGTGTTTAAAGCTACATTTGAGGACACATTTTTTGAACTCCATCGTATTTACGGCTGTTCCCATCAGCCACACTGGAGAGTGGAGTTTATAGACAACTTTTGATAGTGTTGGTGGTTGTTCATATGAAAAGAAAAAATAATTGTGTCTGCACAGCCAGATACTTCAGGTTAAATGATGGATCTGTGATGTTAGAAACAGGCTAATAAAGTGGATTTTACATGGTAATCTGAACATCCGCTGTGCAGTTTGGACAGATTATACATCCAGCTCTAGTCTTGTTTCTCCTCCTCTCTGAAAGACTGGATGCCAGCAGACAGCTGAAGAAAGACACCCTGGAAACATCTGCATCCACATGGAAGCAAAAGAAAAATTTCAGGAGGAACTGTCTCCAGAAACAAGCAACAGAGTCAGAACAACAGCCAAAAGAGTGAGACGGTATTTTTTCCTTAATGTAGAGAAGCAGGATAGACTTTAATCCCATTTAATGTGCGTGAAAGTGTGTTTTCATATGGCCTCCAGTACATGACACTATTAAATGTCGCTGTTGGATTATGCATTTGTTTGTGTTCTTCTATGTTAGTGTCTTTACTATTGTGTCTGTGACAAAATGCCACTGAAATTTAACCCGAACCTCTTGAAGTGCTGGGAATCATTCCAGCCAGAAAATCCCTCCTCATCAACTTTTTAAATTGGATTTTCCCCTCTGCCTCGCTTTATTGTTTTTGTAGCAACGTTTCAATTAGACATACGTGGACTGAAATAGCCTGTGCTCAGAGCTCAGAGGAATTACATTCCTCCACGTGTGCTCGGACACAAAGGCTTTAAAGAGCTACGCTAGCCAGCTTCCACGCAAACTAATGGATTTTTGTTTTTAGCTGACAAAGGAGCTGGCATACAAAAACTGGCACACCAGCCAAACAGGATGCTTACGTGTTCTGCACACAAAGAAATAGCAGGGTTCAACAAAGAAGGTGTGTTTCCTGATAGACATATATTCACTGATTTTACAGCAAATGCAGATAGAAACACTTGTGGTTATGGTTTGGAAAAAAAAGAATGATAACAGCAACTGTTAGGTAATTAAAAGAAAGTTTCCTCGAGAGTTGTGTGAGTATTGGAGACTGACATTTTGACAGAGGTAATGTGGACTACAATGACCAAAATATGTACAGAAATACGAGGGTACTCATTGTTAAATGATACTGAGAAGGTACATTTTAGTGCTAGCGTGGAACTCTTGGTGACAAATGATGTCACCAACGTAAGAGACCATGATCACCAGATCAAAAGCTCCAGGAAAACCTGACTTCTGCAAAGCTGCATCCGTTCTACTGGTGTTTGGCAGCTGTTCATTTTATGGAACACATTCACAAACCCTAAATACAAACAAAACCAGCAGTAAGGTGTGTTTTAGCAACAGATGCAGACCTCCAGGTTTCTAACACAAACCCATCCGCAGACTGACTTCCAAAAAGTCTGACTCCATGTTCTATCAAAAGTCCTCCTGTCTAGAATGTGTTGCTGTCAAATAACAGTAAAAATACCAGAAATTTTATAATAGAATGATTCCACTGGGGGAAAATGATTTATAAAATGTTTTCCCTTGTTGACATGTGGTGTTTGTTCTATGCTGGAAGACAAAGCATGAGTCCAAATGTTGTAGGGCTGTACAGTGGGTTGGTGGTTAGACTGTTGCCTTGCATCTAGAAGATCCCTGGTTCACCTCCCTGCCTTCCTGGGATCTTTCTGCATAGAGTTTCCATGTTCTCTCTGTACATGCATGGGTTTTCTCCAGGTTCTCCAGCTTCCTTCCACAGTCCAGAAACTTGCCGAGGTTAATTTGTCTGTCATTTTAAATTGTCTGTAGGTGTGAGTGTGACTGTTTGTCTCTATATGTAGCCCTGTGATAGACTGTTACCTGTCCAGGTGTCCCCTGCCTTCACCCTAAGTCAGCTGGGATAGACTCCAGCCCCCAGTGACCCTAATGAGGATTAAACGATGGATGATGGATGGATGGATGGACATTACTTTGCAGAAATCTGTTTTCACTTTGATGCTAAAACAGTGTCTCTTCTTTTTTTTTGTAAGTTTTTGCCCACAAAGGCAAATTAAATTGGCCATGAAAGACACTTCAAGGAAAACCTACTAATGGAGGTGAATATTTTCTGTAACTCTGCAAAAGTTAGTCAGACAGAGTTGCTGGCGAGGGGCAGTTGAGCGTCATCTGAGTGAGCTCCAGCTTTAAATGTTCATCAGCTGTTCACAGAGAGGTCAGTACCTGGACATGCTGTCCACCATCTCTCTGTGTGCTTCAGTCTGTGCTGATTAGTTAGCTGGTGAAAGCTCTGAAGTGAAAGTACAGCTGTGACACCTCAGCGTCACCCTCTGCAGACTGTTGGCTGCATTTAAACGGCCTGTAAATTAGTCATAAAGAGGCAGATGTGAGAGTCAGACAGTTCTACATTTGGCTCCTCCTTCACTGCTCAATCTCTCAGTCAGACAGAAAAAGGACGTCAGAGTCTGCTGACTGAGCCACCAGGTGTTACCGAGATAAAACACATCTGCATTTCCTGCTTCCAGCCCTGAGAGGAGACAACTAAAGTGTCTCTGTTTGAGTGCTTCCCACAAATACAGTTCACTATCTTAATGACAGTGGTCAGGACATGTTGTGCATTATGGACTCAGAGTGCGTTGATGAATAATGCAGCAGGGTTTAATCAAATTGACTCTGAGCTTGCTTACCTTCCTGCAGACCTGGACGATACGCTCTGTTTTTCTGCCTCTCACAACAACTTAATGCTCCCAGTGACTCTCAAAACCTCATGTTTTTCAAGTGCTTCAAGATCAAATCTGCAGTGAAAATAGAAAGACTGTTTTTCTCTTTTATTATTTCTGTTGTAGTCATGGATATTTTTTATTCTTTCTGGTGCGTCAAAGTCATGTCAGACAAGCTTTCAGTATTTCCTGATCTCCTGGCTCATCGATGGCACACTGAGAAATACGGCAGGATCAGCGAGAACACATTATTGTCAACTATGGTCAGCCTATAAATCCAGAACTCCTCCCATAGTGACACAATGATGGACACAACAACCTGAGCAAAGGATGAAGTCTCAGACAGATTTGTTTAAAAGAGCGCAGAATTTCCTAAGACTGTGACGGCATGAAACTGCCAAAGTTCACAATCGCAAATGAGAATCATGCATCCAACAGCTGCATACTCATGCATATTATTGGTACCATGCAGAGTATGTCTATTTTCATGAGCTATAATGCCACTGGTGAGGGGTACACCTTACTTTGAGGACACTCAGAATCCCAAGGTATGTATGACTCACAACTACTATCACTCCCGTTTCCAGAATGTTCCCCTGATCATGAGTGCTTTTTGTTTGATAGTGAGTGAGTGAACCTCGTCATTATTGCATCCGAGACACAACTGCTTGAATCTTGACAGTTTATTAAAACAACACCAGTGGGACAAGCCACACAGACAAGAAGAAAACTGTCTGAGATAACTTCTACTGTGATTTAGCGCTATTATAAGAATGTTTTGTGCACGTTCTGTCTTCCGTTTCTTCCATCGTGGATATTAATTTGATGAAAAAGTATTTTTTGTTATTCTAGATGGCCTCTAGTTCTACTGGAACGAACAATGGAGTCACTTTCCATCAGTATATAGTGCTGTAAAAAAAAAAAAAAAAAAACATTACAGAAATCTCTTTGCGCATTTTTGCCATACATAAATGTTTCAGATCAATATCTGGATGAGCTCCAACACTTTTGGGATAACATCCTGAGGACTGATGAGTCAAAGGTGGAACCTTCTGGAAGACATGGGTCCGTTCCATCTGGTGTAAAGCTAATACTGAATTCCACAAGAAGAACATACCAGCAGTGAAACATAGCGGTGGTAGAGTGATGGTTGGAGGACCTGGATGACTTGTCATCACTGATGGAGTCATGAATTCTGCTCTCTATCAGAAAATCCTCCTGGAGAACATCCACCATCAGTTCATGACCCAAAGCCGAAGCACAAATGATTTATGCAGCAAGACAAAGACCCAAAGCACACAAACAAATTCAAAGTTTGCACTTGAATCTAATTAACTGACGGTGTTGATTGAATTGCTGTGGCAAAACTATCTAATGTGGCTGAATTTAAACTATTCTATAAAGAAGAGTGAACCAAAGTTCCGCCATGCTGATGTAAAATACTGATCACAAGCTGGAACAAACAAACAGCAGTTGTTGCTGCCAAGGGACCAACCAGTTTATTAGGTTTAGGGGGAAACTACTTTTTCACAGGGGTGATACGCAGTTTCAATAAATTATTCTGTAAATCATAACTTAAAAACTACATTTTGTATTTTGTGGGTTATCTCTGTCTAATATTCAACAAATATAATAAATATGTATTGTTATGCAGCTTGATGATCTGGAACACAGTGTGAAAAATATGAAAAAATAGATCATATCTTTTGAGATGCAAGTACTTTTTGTATTTTATGTAATTCATTTAACTCATATATCTCCCATTTCAGCTTCTCTTCATTGGTTCCCTGTAAAAATCCAGGATAGAAGTTAAAATCCTGCTTCTTCTCTTCAAGATCTTATCATTCCATATCATCCTAACAGATCCCTTCACTCTCAGACTGCAGGTTTACTGGTGGTTCCAGAGGTTCTAGAAGCAGAACTTTCAGTTATCAGCTCCTCTGTTGTGGAATCAGCTCCCAGTTTGGGTTCTGGAGGCAGGCATCATTTCTGATTTTAAGATAAGGCTTATAACTTTCCTCTTTGATGAAGTTTATAATTAGGGCTGCTCAGGATCACCTGAGTCATTCCTTAGTTTTGCTGCTATAGGTGTAGACTGCCGAGGGTTTCCCATGATGCACTGGGCTCCTCTCCATACATTTATATACCACTGCTGCATTTCAATAACTTTGTGTCTTTCCTCTGTGTAGTTTGTGTTCGTTCTCTCTTCAGGTGACTCTAGATTAGAAACTGTACATCTTTGATTTGCACTCTCTGGCCTCACCGTCCTCCAAAATTATTCATCGTACTCTTTGTTTGTTTGCTCTTCATTTGCTCCGTCTCACCACTCACATTTTTGTGAAAAAATCGTTTTTATTATTTTGGGGGCAGAATGTGATGACACTACTTTAATCCTTTCTGGTCATCTGTTAACGCCATCACGTCTTTGTCTTTCCCTTCATCCTAAGACCTTCCCGTCTCCCAGCTTCCTGTCTCTTTACAGACAGGGATAACAGCTTTGTGTTTGGTGCTAATGTACACGAGTGAACAGAGAACCTCGTACCAAATCCCCAGTGGAGCTTTATCCTTCGTGTCCTTTCCTGTCTGCGTCACATCTCTTTCCACTGTCCACCCACTGCACCCATTTAAAAATAATAATAATAAAAAAAATCCATCTCTGACTTCTTTCTTCCTCAAAGTCAAATTTGTTGTTTTACACTTCAAGGCCAGTTGTTACTCTGAAAATATTTCTGCTTGAGCAGAGGTTTGATTCCCATTAACGGCACAGCCTTCTGCAAACTCATCCCATCAACCGAGAATCATATCTGAAGGGTGAAAACCTTGCAGAAAAGACAGATTTATGAGGAAAACAGCCCCAGTTTCTCTCTATTTAATGATGATGATAATGCATGTTGAGGTTTGGAACCCTTAACCCTCAAATTACCAGGCATCCTTTAAATTCTCATAATTTAAAGCTGCTTAAAGACCACTCTTCCCACTCAGCTTTCCTTAGTATTTCACTGATCACCTGCAGAATCTCACCCCTCCTTCCCCTCTCAGAGCTCAAGGTCAGCCGTTACTCAGAGATACTGCTGCTTTTCAGCAGTTAGCCAGAGCTCAGATTTGCTTTAATCTGAAATTTGAATCGGTGCCTTCTGTTTTTAAAAAGGGACTGGGGGTGGAGATACAAACTAATGTGCTCCCACACAGTAACAAATGGCTTGAAGTGCTGAAGAAGTTCCCGGTGCCAAAGCAGTTCCAGCAGTCATATATCAGAGGTGGACAGTTGGTTTAATTGAAGACAGATTTTTTTTTCAGAGAGGAGGAGGCTGGAGGAGAACTGCAGGGTGCAGGCCAGTAGGCTAATGTCTTTTTGATGTGTTTATGGCTCTGGTTTTTTGGAAGCCAAGAAAAATTAAGAAAATATGCTTAGAGGAAGATAATGAGAGATATTTTTTTCTTTTGAACCTTACATAGCCGTGGAAGGTGAAAGCAAACACTCAGTAAGTTCTGCTAGTTTTTCTGTAGATTGAAGACTTAAACTTGTGGTTCAACAAAAATGATGAAGTTACATTAAAATGGAATCTTGATTATTTTACACACCTTTTCAAGCACTGGAAAAATGCAAAAAAAAAAAACATGAATATGAAAGAAGTATACTCCGCTGTGGTGGCAGGAACCACATAGGAAAATAGTTATAAGTAAGCAGCTATTTAATGGAATCAACCACCACGAAATAATTCAATCGTTTGGCTTTTCACACCTTCAGGACCATGAAATGACTGTCTCTTTCTAGGTGTTTAAAGTTCATTCATTGAACATATGAGCACTCCAGAACTAGTAAGAAAAAGAATGTGCTTTATTGTCATTATACAGTGTCCAACCAAAATTGCTATCACATACTGATGGGGGAAGCTGCCATTCAAGGTGTGAACCACAGCTCATTAGGGGTTTGGTGTTTTTCTCAGGAACACCTCAATATGAGCTCTCCAGGCCAAGGCTCAAACCAGCAAACCTCTGGTTGCAAGACAGCCACTCTACCCATTGAGCCATGCCGCCCCAACTTGTTTGTTTATTCAGTGAATTGCTCTGATTAAAGAGACAGAATGGACAGGATAGTTTTGCTGCCATGAAGAAACCAATGACTGGAGAACAGCACTGAGTTCAGCACAGTTAGCTCAGTGTGTGCTGCATGCTCTCCCATGAGAAGCCACTGTGAATGTCACTCTAATGGTGTTGCTATTGTGATGTATTATGTGATGGCAGGTGAAGTTTAATATGTTTGAATATGAAAAATGTAGAGTTTTAAATTCAGGAAACAACAGTTGTCCACCACATGCAACCCAGTCACCTCAACACTATGTTCCTATCAAACTAAACTGCATTCTCAGACATGTTTTGAAAGAAATTTTGGTTTGAAATAACAATTTTAATTGTCATTTAATGTCAGGAAGTACAAGGGATGGATGCATCTGGACTGTGATGGACAAAAGACAGTCAGTCTCAGAATTCATTTAATTCTTTATGTAATTAATTTATCTTGAGGATGTCTGTGGGTTCCAGACTCCAGGCTGTCATTGACTGCAAAGGATTCACAACCAAATATTATATTATTATTATTATTATTATTATTATTATATGATATTATATTATTATTATTATTATTAGATAATATTAGATTCAAGAATTTATTGTCATAAACACAGCAGGAACACAGTGGGTACCCTGAGGAAAGAAATTCTTATGTTGTGAGTTCCCTTCACACAACTGGAATAACAAATTAAATAAAATAGAATATAATAAAAATAAGATAATGTAAACATAGTTTATCAAAAATTCTTTGTGCAAATGTTAGCATCTTGTGCAAAACTGTCATATGTAAACAATACAATAGTGTCATGAATAGGCGTCAGTTTAGAGGGGGACGGTGGGGACGTGTCCCCCCCACTTTTTGTCAGGGGTCATTTTGTCTCCAATACATTCAAATTCTTCACATGTAAGCCGTTGTAAACCCAGTTATTTTCAGCAGTATAGAAAATTCCGACGCTCCCGAACGCACCACCCGCACTCGGCCGAGAGTTGCACAGACATGCAGCACACCTTCGTGAGGTTAAAAAAAACCGTGCAGATGCTAAATTTGCGCCTGTGCCAAGTGGAAGCTCCGACCAGAGGCGTGCAGGGGCAAAATTTCGGCTCAGGAGAATTAGTACTATAGTGGCCCACAGACCCCTCTACCCGCATGTACAGATAGCTCAACAGGTTGAGTCTCTGCCTTTGGTGCGGTGGTTGTGAGTTCAAGCCCAGCTTGTGGCATTTTGCCGCTGTTCTTCGACATTTTCTCAAAGTGCTGTGGTCTCCTCCCCCCCCACTTTTAAAAACAAACTGACGCCCTTGGTGTCATGTAAAAAAATACAGTGCTGTCATATGTAAACAGAGGTTGATACATGCAGACGTTGGCATGTTGTTGCCATGGGGAGAACCAAGTTGTTGTTGTTGTTGTTGTAATAGTGACAATTAGATTTACGATTCTGTCAGTGGTGGAGTACATCAAAAATGTGTTGTAATTCCTCCATTGTTCATCTGATTTGGATGTAAATACCCTCAAATTAAAGCTGAAAGTCTGGACTTGTTCCATTTAGATGGTGGTGTACAGAGGAGAAATGCTGATTATTGTGTTTATATCCAAATATTTATGGAGCAGCAGCTGTTCACCAAAGAACTGAGTGACAGAAACATTCTCACAACATTACCTACAAGTTCTAATCATTGTTGAAAAGAAAATGTTTTCATCAAATACTCAACGAATCTTTCAAGAATATGGAGCATACAAGCTTGGTCTTTTGGAATTCCAAAGGAGATGACAACTCAGACAAGAACACACTCGCTTAGGATGGGGGTCTAGGACCCGCATCAAACTGTCATTTTGGACATTGGACAGAATCAGAACTCGCTTTCCCTCCCTGGAGGGGAATTACAGCAGGACATCTGGTCTCACAACCCCCAGTTTCTGGAAAGAACCTGTGTGCTTTCTTTTACAGTGAAGAACATTCAGATCTCCTTCATATTCAAAAGAATCGCTTCTGGTTGACCATCTCTGGTTTGCCTGATAGATATATTTTTTTCATTATAAACTGTGGATATGTGTGAAGATAATTGTGACATTTTCACTTGATATATCAAATACTGAGATCATGTTTTTCTGAAAAACCCACTTTTGGCACTTTTTTTGAGCATTTTAATTTTGAGTTACATTAAAGGACAATATCTAGATTTTCTTAATTTTTAAAGGTTCTACATTAATGACATGATGAGAAACAACAGTGAAAACATCAGGCTGAATTTTTGCTGACATGTGCTTCTAGCAGACACAAATTTAATGTGTGAAACGTGGATAGTCAGGCATTTAAAGTGTATTTTTAAAATGATCTTGTAAGATACTTGATAAACCAGTCTAAGACACCATTTTAAATATCTACAATTTATGAAATAAAAGGTTCAAGCGAATCAGAGCTGTTTAAACAGAAGTCTGGAGATGACTGGAGATGGAACAATCTTCTGTGTGCAGTGAATAAAAATGTGGCGTTCATGCACAACCCTGAATCTGAAAATGAGAAACAAAGTGGCTCAAACCGATCCACACTCACGTGCATTTCCTTTTTATAAAAAATGTGGGCTGGTTTGGCTTCAGAAAAATGAGAGGAGAGATCATTTGTCACGTATGGAGACATCTGAATTTGTGGATCTGGGGACTCTGACAGCATTAGACGTGGAGAAGATTGAAACAGAAACAAGAACAGAAACAAAGACAACTTGTTTCCTAAAAACCGACCAAAACTTCATTTAATTTAACGACATCTATATAGATTAAATGGGCTTCGTGTTGAGATTCAATGTTCAGCATCACTGCATGAAGACGGATGAAAGTATCTGAAACAAATGAACGCCTGTAAAAACACAGCAGCAGCTCATCATATAGAACCTCCGTCTGTCAAATATCCTGATTGTGATCTTTTATTTTAATAGATTTTTAAATGGGACTGGTTATTTCTAAACTGCTATGAGTTTATCACATTAATCAGCACACTGAAGATGATGATGATGATGATGACGGTGGTGGTAATCACTAAAAGCCATTTAGCTTTAATTTGAGCTCTGCTTTACCAGTCCAGTTCTATCAGCCCACATCTAGAGGGGAAATCTTCCATACATATTTATAGTCTGGGATTTTCATCCTGACAAGAAATGATAAGATGATTATAAAATGGAGGAAGATTATAAATGATATGATGATTGATAGCTGGGGAGCATATGGAGGGTTCAGATAGTGCTCTCACTAATTAGCTTTAACCCTTACACAACTAATGTCTTCTCAACAATTCTAAATGTATATATGGAAAAGTCAAAACTCCAAACATATCACAGCTCCAGATTTTATAATTACCGTATAGACACCCACATGGAGGCATTAAGGAGCAGCCAATCGGTGAAGATTCATCAGTGTTACTCCACGGCCCGCTGATTTCATCTTAATGTTCTTATCCCTCCTACACACATTTATCAGCTTCAGGCCTGTTTGATGAACTGATGTCACAGGGCAACAGAACACTGTGGCCAAGAAAGAAGTAACAATAACATTTATGCTCTGCACTTGAAAAAAAATCTGTCTGTGCAAAAATACATTTTTTGAGATTTTGTTTTTTTGCAGTGATGAACTTCATTCTAAATAACTGCATCAGATGAGGAAATAATCATTATTACTATTATTATTATTCACAGGAGCAGCTGCATTCATTTAGCTGTGAAGCTCTGCAAGCATGCTAAACAGTGAAATAAGAACACTTTAGATCTACAGGCAACAGAAACTATCTTTGAGATCTCAAAAAACTAAATGAAAAGAAGAAGAATATTTGTGAAAACCTGAGAACCCATGCATTCCTCCTTCTGCACGCTCACTTCATCAGTCTGCCAAGGAACGCAGCTGATTTATGTGACAATCTGAGTCTGTCTGTCTGTTAGCAACATTACTCTAAAACAGACAAACAGATGTGGATGAAATTTTCAGGGAAGGTCAGAAATGACACAAGGACCGACTGATTAGATTTTGGCAGTGATGCGCCTTATAGTCTGGATCGACAGAGTTGTTAAAGATTTCTGTGTCATTGCAGGATAGCGGCACGGTGTCACTGTAACCATGACAACAAGTGAATGCCATGTCAGCTTCCTGCTGACGATCACATGATTGTGATCTCACTACAAATCCACCTCTGAGGACTTACTGGGACTAATCAATCAGAAATGATACAAGGAACAACTGATTAAATTGTGGGGCTGTTTCTGAGTCCCATCAATGATCACGGCCTGCTACATAATTAGGTCATGTGATTCAGTATCTGTACATCACTTACACATGCCTGTGCTCAGTGCAAGCTCATTTTGTTTGTGGGTACATCTATATTAAACGGACACAATCGATGGTGACATGATTTCTAATTATCAATAACTAATAAATAAATGCTGCATTTCTGACATACGCCATATGGGGGAATGAGCAGCATTGGAGGAGGACTGTGCTCTCTGAAGGCTGTTCTGGTTTTAATTGTTATACTATATTGATGCTTTTTTATTCCACTAGCATCATTTTTTTCTTGCACCTTAACTTGTTCTTCAACCAGTACAAGTTGCTCTTTATTTTTATTTACATGTAGTATGTGTGAGCTATGACATACCTTGGATTTCCCCAAAAGCCTGACCAAAGTAACTATCTGTTCTTTATCTGTCTAGATTACAATTCCAATTAATGTTAAACACTCCAGATTGAGAGGATGAAGGGAGGGATGAAGGAAGATGGAACCTCTCTAGCTTTCTGTCACTTTCATGTTGAGCTCTTTGATACAAATTCAACCTTTTCCCTCAGAGGAATGATGTGTTATTGCCTCAGGTGAGCTCCAAACAGCAGTGTATATTTCAGCCAAATTAATCAGAGGGTGACTCACACAGATCAGGTTGTGTTTAGTCGTTCATAGGGAATAGTCGAAGGGAAATGTTTTACAAGCTGCCAGTGGCATTGAAAGTCTCTGTGTGTGTGTTGAGGTCGAGGCAGTCGGATCCCAGCCAGGTGGTGGGTTAGCAGAGCTGCAGGCAAACCTTCAGGCACAGAAAGAAGGTATCAGGATGATGCTGACAGACTGCAAATACAGATAACGCTTGATTTGATAGATTCCGTTTGTGAATTTGTTTCATGTCTGTGTGTCAAAAACTGACCAAATGCATGTATATCCTGGCATAAAATGTCACTATGTGACAAAAAAGAGAGGTTTGCATATGGTCAAGCCTTCAAAACATGCACTTCTTTCTGTCAATCTGATGGCTACTATTGGTGTCTGGCCATGTTGTGTTGGTAGGCTTGTTTTGGTCTGAGTTGGTAACATTTCCACTTCACTGTCAAGAAGACACGAGTCTGAAATGATACAGGGTTGTGTGAAATGTTCAAGAGAAAACTTTTACCATGTTTCATTACCAAGATGTATCCAGAATCAACAGAGACAGGATTTCCTCTCAGTTTATTCCATCTCTGTAGCATCAGACAGAAGCAGGAGATTCTCCAAAGCAAGACAGCTTTGGAGCTGAATATGTATAATCAATATACATATTCAGCTCCATATAAGTAGAATGGGAGGCAGAGCCTTCAGTTATCAGGCGCCTCTCCTGTGGAACCAGCTCCCAGTTTGGGTTCGGGAGGCAAAACCTGCAATCTTCCATACAAACCTGCCAGATCTAGTCACTTCAATGCATCCCAGCTGCAGCTGTTTTAGAACTAAGCTAAAGGCTTCTTTTTCCACCACTTTTAATTAATGTGCCACCATTACATATCTAAGAAATGTTGGTATAAAATCATCTGCTCTGTTTCTTTTTACAACCTTGTGATGCACAATGTGAAAGAGTTTCAATGTATTTGTGTAGAAAATGTTCCATTCAAACAAACCTGCCTTGTTTGAAGCATTGCCTTAACCGAGCAACACAGAAGGAAAGTACAACCTATACAAGTAAACTGCCTTCTCAGATATGTTTATTTACATGTATTTTCTGCTTTATTATGTTTGTGACATTATACAAGTATACTCTTTAATTAATCTCTTTGTTCTATTTATTTACCTGTTTCATTTTTGCAGCTTTTCAGCAAACCAATCATATGTCAGATAAGGTATGACTTGTCACCATGGCAACCTAGGAAATGTAGGAGAAGCTTCAAACATGTAGTGAAACTGTTGTATTTTTCCCCAAACCATGATATTTTTTCTAAATCTAGAAATTTTGGTGTCTAAACTTGACCAAAATTCTGACATGGAAAGGTGTCAAATGACAATTATTCTATACCTAAACATGTTATCTTTACGCCTAAACTTACCGGAAACCAAGTGAAATTCGAAAGTAAACAGTACATACCTCTGTAAAGTTAATTTAGAATGTCTTTTAGGATCTCTTGGTAAAGCAGCTACATGCCTTCTTCGGAAGCCTCATTGATGAAGGTGAGACATCTTCAAGATCCTAAAAGAGAACTCCAGCTGCCTTCGACTGAAGCGTTTAGGAAAATGACTTCATGAAACTGGTTGCCTAAGAGAAATGAAGAGATCAATGAAGTCATTAGAACACATCATCTGGAACCATAAGCGTCTGTACCAGGTGTTTGCACCAATCCTATTGTACTGGAGATACCACACTGACAAAATGAAACGTTTCCATGAAAAATCCCGGGGTCAGCAAAGTCATTAGGATTGATTTTGTTGTGAATGTGTGTAAAATGTTGTTTCGATCCCTCTAGTGTCTGGGTTCACCTTCCTTTGGGTTTATGTGAATTCAGGTCAGCTTGCCTTCATTTCTATTCTGCTCAGAGGACTGTGTTGTTTAGAACCATACAAATCCATTTCAATTTTGGTCATTCACATCCTTTGAAAATCAGATTAAATTCTTGAGACCTTTGAAAACCTCCTGTGTATGACAACATTTGGAATCAATAAGCCGCTGCTACAGTTCAGCGCACTGGTCACTCAAGTTCTCACTACGGTCCCACAACAGGAAGCAGAAACCCGGGACACTGGATGAAGGAACTCTTTATTTAGGCAACACCTGATGCCAGTCTGCAAAATACTTTAAAGAAGGTATGTAAAATAAATACAAATTTCATATCTCTCACGAGTTTATTGAGAAGAAAAAAGGATTACTGAAGGAGTCACTAAACTTTAAAGAACTGCACTTTTCCTTACATGTGAGAACTGGAGCAAACAGAATCTGTTTTTATATTTAATCTGGTCAAGATTTACTTAAGAAAGATACCGAATGATGAAAAATCAGGCAATACGAGGAATTTAGGATGAATCTGAAAAGAGTTAAGGCCATTAATCTGGAGGATTTTATTAATGTATTTGCTCAGCATTAGATAGAAGTGGTTTAAGCCTTAATACTCGATGTTTAATGAGCAGGAAACTAAAGAGTTCTGTATTTAAAAGCACAATTTTAAAAGTTTTTAATGCTTGACTTGAATTAAATACAACCGTCTTTGTTTTCTAGCACCTTATAAAAAGTGTGATCAAAGTATGACTCCTTGGAGGACAAATAATGAACGTAGAGGAAAAATAGTGAGTTAACACCAACCACTAAATCCTGCCTGCTCTCAAGTCTCCAAGTCAAATTATAAATTGGTAATAAACCATGTTCTGTGTGTGAGCTCCCATGGTGGAGAAGTCAGACCTGTGGGTGTGATTAAAAATAGGCTTGAGGAGAAGAGAAAAGGGCATGAAGTCTGGTTCTGCAGTGGTTTGGTCCCATTTATAATCAGCCTGTTAACTCTGCAGTGTGACGGGAAAAATTGAGGAATTGCAGAAGTCATCAGGACATTTGGATCATCTGGGAACCATGCACGTATTTATTTAGTGTTCTAAATAGCCGTGATGTCTTTGGTCATTTACGAGTTGGTGCAGCCAGTTACATTCAACAGTTAGTCACCAGATATAGATGTTATCACATCTTTCAGTGGGAGTTATGGGCAGATAAAGACATCATTCACCTTCTAGTCAGCTATAATCACCTCATTTTTAATGTGAAAAACTTATGATTTAGTAGATAAAAAGAGAAACTAAGTCCACATTTAGAGGCTGGAGGGGATTGAAGAGGTGTCAATACATGCTAAGTCCCATTTTGAACCATAAACTACAAACCCCAGTTCCAATGAAGTTGAAATATTGTCTAAAACATAAATGTTTACCATGGTATAAACTCAATAAGCATTAGGAAACTGAGGATGCTAATTGTTGAAGGTTTGTAGGTGGAATTATTTCCCATTCCTGCTTGATGCATGACTTCAGTCCAGGGTCAACAGTCTGGAGTTTCCGTTGTCGTATTTTGCGCTTCATACTGAGTCATACATTTTCAGTGGGAGACAGGTCAGCTTTTCTTATTTTTGACTGTAACTGTACTGTGTGACTAAATTTAACAGGGTTCAGTGTAATCATATGGTTCTCTTACAGACCTGAGGTAACCATTAAAGGTTTGTCTAACAGTATGTGCTTTCTTGTTAAATATAATAAGTTTTTGTGTACATGTTAGACTGATACATGAGAGGTGGTTGTCGAGGATGGAGGAAGGTGTTTGTCAGGATTTCACTGAGTGCCATTTTTACTCCAGACAGACTTACAAGGATAACAGGCCTCTGCTGTGTGTGTGTGTGTGTGTGTCCTTGCAGCGTAGGGCAGATTGCATTATCATGTAAGGCCCGTCTCCGGCTGACCACCAGAATCCCTGATGCCATCCTGACACTCTGCAGACAAATCAGTCAGCCATGTAAAGTCATGCAGTCTTTCACCGAGGAAGAAAAAACATGCTGCCACTGAGTAGCCATAAAAATAACCTGTTTGTCAAAAAAGAAAACATGGCTGGAAGAACTCTGGCACTCTGAATTCTGGTGTGGGGACTGTTTTAAATGTTAAAATATCGATAATTTTTCATTTGTCACGTACAGAATATGACAGCAAATGCATATTCTATACAATATGTATATTCTATCCATGTATATAAATAAAGTTATTGTATTGTGTTGTATTTTATAAATGTCTTCATGGAGTCATAAGGAACCTTTGTTTTGTATTAATAAGTTGGATTTCATTAAAACCTTTGTTTACACTATGAGTAATGCATGTGACCATGCTACTTTGAGAAACCACTACAAGGAACATACTATTAGTTTTGGTTTCATAATATTTTGGCACATTATGCTCTACACACTGTTTAGAGATGAAAGGAAAAAGGAGTGTTAATATGATAAAGTAAAACTAATGCAGCTCAAAACATTAAAATGTTTTTCATTCAACACAATAAACTTTCAGATATTCATATTCATTTCATATTAAGTGAAATCTTTTCAGAATTTTGATAATTATAGCTCATGAAAATTACAAATCCAGTATCTTAAATTGTTAAATGTTTTTTTAAGGTCACTAATAACAGATTTATGATACAGAAATGTCCACCCTATACAGGGTGTCCATAAAGTCTCTTTATTACAATTTATTGCAAAGGCAGTTGATAAGATATCTTAACCAGATTTGTTTTATTGTAATCAGTGTTTATGAAAGTTTGTAATCACATTGAAATTGTGTGTTTCAGCTATCCTGGTGGTGAAAGAGGTACTATTAAAGGGGAACTTCGTTTTTTTTCAACCTGGGGTCTGTTTTCATATGTCATTTCATACATGTGAGTGATGGAGAAATGAATTTTTGACATAGCTCCAGTATTTAGCCAGGCAGGCAGCTTAGCAGCTCAGCTAGCAGCTCAGCTAGCGAAAAGTATGGGGCAACTTGCCCCCACCGCGTCAAAGTCCGCCCCAACGTGCTTTTTTTCCCCACACTGACCGGCTCGGATAGTCTCAACGAGTGTCCCACAACATACTAGAGATGAGAAGTGAACGAAAACCTCCACATTACTTGGCGATTGCTATTTGTTGTGGTCTGTATCCAAATCTCAGGACGCTAGAAGGCAAATCTCGTTCTGAAATCGCGCAATAGCTCGCGCCAAAACACCGGTGTTGGTGCAGTTGGGTTTGTTGTTTAGCTACGTTTGCTAGTTTCCCCGACATGTAGTTCAGAGACTGTTTTATTTCTTCCTTTTCCTCATCGTTCAACCGGTTGCTCTTGGGTGGCATTTTTTCTGGGAGGGGTCGCTCTTCTAGCTGTCAGGTGCTGGTTCTGGCAGGTCGCTCAGCTCGTTATCAAACACTGGTTCTGGTGGGTCGCTCAGTTAGCCGCCAGATGCTAGTCCCGTCGGGTCACTCGGTTAGCCGCCAGACACCGGCTCTGGCAAGTCGCTCAGTTTTTCCGCCGAACACTGAGTCAGAGACCAGTACGGGCCTCTGTGTGTGGACGGCGGTCGGGCCGGTCAGTCTTCCTCCCGGTGACGTGGAGAAAACAGCCCAAGAAGGAACCAAACAAACGAAGCCGCCGTTGATGCCGTTAGGAGACTAGTGAGGCCTGTCAGAAGCTGAAAGATATTGTGGACGGAACAAAGATATGGGACATTACTGAATTTCTGATGCCATTGCCACCACTGATGAGGCTATGCTACAGCGAACATGGCAAGAAATCGAGTACCATCTTGACGTGCTTCATGTAATTAATGGTGCCCATATACGTACAGGTCTATTAAATGAGGCAGAAAAATCACCTATTACAATAAAACAAATCTGGTTATCTTGTCAACTGCCTTTGTAATAAATTCTTAAATTCGTAAAGAGACTTTATGGACACCCTGTATATTCAGTAGTGGGTTGATGCTTCTTTACCAGGATGCATGGGCGTAACGGACTCGAGGTACGCGTGGGACATGTCCCCCGCACTTTCCACATCTGTCCCCTCTGTCCCCCGCACTTTTTTCAGCCGTTACAACAGCTAAACCCGTTATTAGCATCCAGTAACGTGTTTTCCCGAGCCGTCTTTGAATGCACCATGAGCGCATGCTAACGCAGGTGTTCCACAGGAGACGTGCTGCTGTGCTGAGCAGTGCTGAACGTGCGTCTGGAGTAATGTTTAGCAAACCAGCCAGAGCTAGCAAGAAGCAAAAAACTTTACACAGTTCTTTCCAAACTAACCGTGTAAGTTGTGTGACCTTGTTGGATGCAAACAATGTTAGACTTGTTAGCTAAATGATGACAAGGTAAAACGTGGCAATATATCAATATGTTAGTTAATAATTTTAATGTGGTTGCCTCTGTTACATTACTGCTAATTAGTTTATTCTTGGAATAAACCCAGTCCTCTTTCATTTCTGGGCAGAAGATGTGCTCACAATTGCTCTCCATGTATTTAAGTCTTTTGGTCCCAAAAGAAGAGAGTCAGGGAGGAGAAAAAAGAATAGGCTATCTATGGTATAAAAGTGGTTAAATTTACAACTATTTTTACTGCTTCTCTTTCTAATTCTATCTCAGAATTTAGATTTTCAGATTTTTTAATGATTATTTCCATAACAAAGAGCAGAGTCAGGAAGGAGATGGACCAGAGGCGGCGACCAGCAGTAATGTTGACCATGCAGGGTCTGCAGAGGTGAAAAAAAATATATAAGTGGCTGAGAAAAAAAATGTATCTATGGGTTAAAGTGATTTTGAGGTTAAATTCTACTGCAATTTTTACTCTTCCTAATGCTATTTCAGAATTTTACTTACCACATTTTTTATGTTTATTGCCATAACAGAAAGAGCAGAGTCAGGGAGGAGATGGATCAGAGGCCAGCAGCAGGGACAAGGATGTAGGGTCTTTACAGGTAAGGAGAGATTATAACTTCCTGAAAATAAGATATCTATTGCAGGGAGAAACCAGGCAGTACTGATCATTTCATGTTCAGTGTTTGGCACCTTTGGCTACTCGTCCAGTAGATGTTCAAGGGACATTGTTGTCAACTCAACTAGAGTTTGGCCACTAAAACTTTAGATTTTATAGTTTAAAGTTTTATACTTTATAGTTTACAGAACTAGCCTAGTTGGTCCCCTGGTATTGTACTGTGGCTGTTAGGGATTATGTGGTTCTTTAGCCACTAAGGACGGTGCAATTAATTGTAAGAGAATGATAAATCGCTCTGAAAAATTTGTCCCCCTCACTTCTGAGATGGTGGTTACGCCCATGCCAGGATACATGCGATTTATGTTGTTTTAACAGTCATTTATTCAGACTTATAATTAATATTGTAATAGTTTAAGATATGTGGGATTTTTTCTTGTTTGTTTTTAGCTGTAGACCATATTTACCATATTTTATATTTAATAGAAAAACATTTTACTTTGCGTCTAATGATTCAAGAATATGTATAAAATGTTCACTTTCTTCAATAATTGATAGAAAATGTTAAACTTCTCTGTTTTTTCCACATAAAGTGAACATCGTTGGGTTGTGGATAAATAAATTGAGGACGTCATCTCGGTGATTTGGAAAACATTATCAACATTTATATTTATGATTTCATTATTTTTTACTATTTCCTGGCATTTTTAGACAAAACAACTAATCTCTTGTTTGATAAAACACACAGCATCATGTTAGTTGAAAGTTGCAGCTCAACAACTGTCATTATGGACGGAAACATTCCTGCACATATTCATAAAGTACATAAGTACATTCATGCTGACCATTTCCACAACATTTATCAATAATAATACAAAAGGAAAAAAATGAAAAGAACTTTTGCTGCTTGTTCAAATACCTACACAAACATTGGTAGCGGTTAAAAAAATGCAAAGGCATCAAATGATGTACCGATTTTTGAAGGTGTGCGCGTCAGATAAAGTATCTATACACAGTGTTCCACAATTTAGATGTTTTGCCATCAAATTACATCACATTAAATAAGTTTATTGTCACTGCATGAACACAAACAACAATAAAGAAAATGTTCCATTCACTCAGTATGTGCAGTAAGTGTTATCAGTGCGTATCATTCCCACACATATTTGCAGGTAGGAACCTCCTCCACTGTGATGGAACTGTGAGTTAGTACTTTGAAAACCGGAACAGAAGTCTACATTTGGAGGTTGGAGGGTATGGAGGAGGTGGATGTAAGACTGCAGAATTTCACTTGAGACTTGGACTATAATTGTAGTTTTATTTATTCATTAAGGTCTCATGTTTCACTTGTTGCTTTTCACTCAGTATTTAGTTAGGGTTAGGTAGTAAAACTACTTGGTTACGTTTATAAAAGGACCTGGGTTTGGGATAAAATACACTCTGTCACTACATTCACCAGATGTTACAATATTTCATTTCAGCTCATGTTCATTTGACCACAAGAGCTTGCAGAAGAGTTCATTTGCAAAAACAGGTGACTCCGTTTTATACATTTTCAGAAAACTCATTTTTTTATTGTTTACTTGAGATAATAATAATAATACCACTAATAATTTATTTTTTCTCTATTTTGTCATGTATTTTTCTACTGAGTGAAATACACTCAACTTCAGTTTGATATTATCTCAAGTAAACAATAAAAAAAAGTGTTCTGAAAATTTATCAAAACGGAGTTATCTGTTTTTGCAAATGAACTCTTCAGATGTTGTCAGTTATTGTCTATTTCCCAGTGATCAGACTGATTACAACTCACTTACTGAGCCCAGTGGAAGGTGGAGAAGATCCCCATACTGGCCCATGTGGAAGGGATGTATACAAACCAAGTGCCAAACTGGGTTAAGTGTCAGTTTTATGTTAGCTAACATGGTCCAAAGATTAGCAGATTTTCTGTAACAGATACATGTAGTGAATATAATCTTGGGTAAAGAACATCATGAACCACTTATGTTGTGTTTGCAATGTTTCTGCAATCCCTTCTCAGTCCTTTACTGGTGATTTGACACCTGACTTCATCATATCTTAGCCTCAATCCAAATACAGCCAGATTCACTAGAACACACCAGGAGGACAGTGAACTGACAGGAAGTTACCAAAATTAAATCTGACAGCGAATAAATGTCTACTCAGTCGGGGTGCAGAACTGAGATGATTATTGATGTAGATAGGGAGAGTTCAGAGAAGAAGGAGGGCTGATGGGAGGATTAAATGTCATGACAGGGACGGTGGGAGGGAATAAAGGTTGAGAAACAATGAAAAACAGATGGCTGGTTGAATGAGGAGAGACGGCAACAGGAGGACATGAAGGAGAAACCAAAGCAAATGATAATTATGACCAAGCTAGGCAGAGGATTTTCTTCCATAACTGCACTTTGTAATATTCCTGCAATATACTTTTGGGTTATTTATTTTCAGAACAATGGCAGCTACTCCACTGACTTCAAGAGAACGTCTTTTTCTGGGAATGAAATCAACACAAATGAGGTTAAGTTGAAGTAAGATGCAATGGAGCTGCACCATAAAACTCCACTATTTGGATGTTTTCAGACAGATGCTAAAATGCGATCATCTAAATGTAGAAAATGCAAGTAAAGGACCAGAGCTGGAGGGCAAAGCATTTGATTTACCAGTCGATCTACGTTCCTAGACTCACCTGTGGTCATGAGGTCTGGGCAGTGACCAAAAGAACCAAAACAGATCATGGATACACATGACTGGAGTGAATTCAGAAATCCAGAAAGAGATCAGAGTAGAGTGGCTTTGTGTTTTAAGGTCATCTTCATCTGGGGATTTTCTGGATACGTTCATTTTCCTCTCATACCAGAATGATAGTGAGGTGCAGTCAGACTATTTTCCTTCATTAACCCAGCTGTGGAGATAGGTCTAGTTATGCAAGACTAGCCAGGAAGCATCGTCACCATGACAATGCTTACATGCTAATGTTTAACAGGTGCAGTGTTCAAACGATTCCTTTAGAGGACTAGTATGTTAACATTTGCTAATTAGCACTAAACACACAGCTAATGTTCAGCCCGATCTCACGAGGATTCGTGAAACTGTCACGTAAGTTTTAGTTTCGGTTTCGTGCGCACCAACACGATTTCGTCATGTTTTTCGTGCCGCTCACCACGAAATGCGCACCAATGTATTTTAAACGGCGGACTTTTCGTGCCACTCAGAACGTATTTCAAAAGAATGTGTATATTATATTTTTAATGTAAAACCGTGGCGAATCCAACGCTATATTTTGCATGACATCGTTCCTAAACATAACCCTAACCATAACCATAACCATAACCTAACCATAAGCCGGTGGTACACTTACCAATTTGCATAGGAATTTCAAGAATGTCCGGCGGCCGGCGGCCGCAAACGCGATCACACAAGCAGTATACGCCGATGGACAGCTTAGATCGTCATGAATCCGCCGGTATAAACCACTTTCAGATGTGATTACCACAGCGAAAAACATTTCGTGGTGAGCGGCACGAAAAACATGACGAAATCGTGTTGGTGCGCACGAAACCGAAACTAAAACTTACGTGACAGTTTCACGAATCCCCGTGAGACCGGGTTGTAATGTTGATGGGAATGTCATTCATTTTACAGGTATTTGGTCATTAACGATAGTCTTGAACACGTGTCAAACTAAATTCTGTATTTTGACATGACCAACGTGAAGTTTTTCATTACAGTTCCCTCAAGCTCACAACTGTGAGCCTCACTGGTGGCATTAGTATTTGAACCTGCACAAAATTGGTGAACCAGATGAGATACTGACTAGATCCATTGAATTTCAAAATGCTGTACCTGAAAGACCAGAAGACGTATAAAAACCTTGTTAACTGAAGAAATTGGATGACCAGAGCTAGAAGCAAGAGTAAAAATCAAGACATAGACTGTGAGGCCCTCCAGCATGCACAAGAAAAATAAAAAAAACATGGGAGGGAAAGGCAGCGTGCAAAAATCAAGCTAATTGCATGTATGAGAGATGATGAGTGTCACAGGGAGTGTAGTGAAGAATAAATGAGATGTTTAACTTATGTAAGATATGTTAAAAAAAACACTCTGAGTTATCAACTTAAAAACATCAAGTGGAGCTGCAACACGCCCAATCAAGAAGCTGCAGATTTGCTGTGTTTATCTAAATGACTGTGATTGTTGCCGTGCTGCGGGCTATAATCACTTGTGGAAAACATTCTACACCTACAGAGAGCAGTGAAAACATGTCAGCAGCATCTGTGTGTCACCTGCTGGACTCTGAAAAGACATTTTGAAGCCTGGAGCCTCGATTCCCACTTGCTGCCATCTTGGCAGTCACCACAACCGCTAAAGCCACAGTTGGTCAAAAGGGAGCGAGTTTGGCCGGCGTTTCGTAGAACCAGCAAACAACAACTAATGTGCCGTCAGTCAAGAAAATGAGGCACTAAAAACACAACATTTATGGCTCGCCATTCAAAATGGAACAACCTTCAGCATTTCCTTTACCAGACAGAAACATTTCTCGCAACACCCTGTCTTGAAATTAATCATTTTCGATCTGACACTATTAAATTATCTGCATATTTTTTGTTGTGTTTTTACCTTGAATGTTTATAATTTGACTCTCAGTCACTCTTTCTTTTACACTTTCACACCTACAGAGGCTGAGCTGCCCTGCATGGCGAAAACAAGGTGGTTGGTCCATCAAATATTATGGTGCAATCATTAATGGGATGCTTGAACATCATGAAGTCACCATTGAAGATGCATCAGCTTCCAGGAAGTCTCACCTCACTCCCATAAATCTTCAGTTTTCAGCAAACAATCGGTCATGCAATGTGTTTTTAGCCACATCCTTTGCAAAAGAGTTTACATCTGTTCCAGATGTCTGTACTCAAAAGTAGAGCAGTGAATCACATTCAGAGTTGTACTTTCTTATACATATTGCACAAAAAGTGACCAAAAAGTGGCAGAAGTAGTTTTAAAAGGATGTCCAGATCCACAACATATTGTCAAGAGTCTGACACTGAAATTTGAATCTCACTTGTTTTTATGTGAAATGGTCTAAAACACCATTTGTGCAGAGTTCAACCTGCAGAAATGAAAAGTTCTCCATTGTTGAGCCAACTCTGTAGATTTAGGAAACATGTTTTGTTGATATTCTTGGAACGTCTTGGTATAATGTGACACACAGCAGCGGATAAGATGCTACTATATACTGTCTATAGTAAGAGTATGGACAGTGACCAATGCAGTGCCAGTGAAATGTTGAAGCTAATTTGTTTTCACCTGTTGCTAGCATGCTATCTCCTCCAGGTTATGTGTACAGCCCTTCCCAAGCTGCCTCCTCTCTGCCCTGCTTTTGGCAACACCACATAAGCAAATTTCACCGGGCGGATTTCAGTCACACTGTGCCAGAAGGCCATTAAGCACAATAGCTCCTCTCTCAGCCTTGGTGTCACAGTTCCACTGTTGGCAGGAAATAAATATCCAGCAATGAAAAACCACTGAGCAGAGGATCATAGACTGTTGTGTGAATTCGGGATACGACAAGAAGCAATATTTTTACTGCCAAGTCAATGAACTCATGTTAGTGTTTGTCTTTTCATAGTAGTGAAGGTGCCACAGATGGTGTAGATAATGAAGGGACTGGACAGCTACAATATGTGGACTGTGCAGGAGCAGCAACAGGTCTGTGGCATCTATCAGTGATAAGTGATAAAATCCAGGATGAAAACAGTTTTAAGTAAATGTAGAAACACCTTAAATGTGCTGTGTGATTCTACAGAGGAACACGGAACAGAGTTGAGCTGATATGCTTGCTTGTAAGAGTCAGCAACACTTGTAGTAGGCTATATACAGCAACTATTTTGCTGCACCAATGTGTTTCAGCTAGCAATGGTATCTTCTGGGTGTTGTCTTACCATGACTTGATTCCCTAAGAATGTCCACATCCACATATTGTACACATGGTAGCAGGAGACTGCAGCATGACCAGACACACTGTTGACTGGTTTTTCTGTCACACGAGCTTGTTGTTGCTTGGGTGCCACAAAGGAGAAAGTAATTTAACTAGAATTTGTAACACAAAGGGGGTTTCTTACATATTGTGTCATTCATGCTAATTTTAATATGATTTGTTCACAAAGTGACTTAACTTTGGAGGAGTTTTGGCTTCCAAAGTTTTACATTTAATCAAATTAGTCCATTGTAAACCCGAACATTGTAAATATCTTATAATGTTCGGGTTTTGCCATGCAGGATGGAAGATGGAGGACTGAAATATAGAGAGGTGAAGAAAAACAGGGAGGGAGTCTGAATGTGAAAACCAGTTTAAAAGGGCAAAGGCAAGTTGTGTTAGTGGAGACAGGAAGTGGACACAAAGAGCCTGGCTCAATTCAAGCTGCATTCATGGTCCCCAAAGTATCTACTGACTATAGTGAACCACTGACTCTTTATCCAGGACAAGCGTGAGATTAGCCTGTTCAGCTGAAAGTGAAATGTCTCTAAAATGATAAGTGGTCTACAAGTTCAACAGTTTATTTAGGTCAAAAAAGCTTTACAATTATCTGTTTCTTTACAATAAGTAATACAAACCTGCAGAGCAGCAAGAGTGACTGTAGAGTCTGAGGATAAAAGTTGGATCATACAAGGGAAAGTAAAGCGTTAAGCTAACTTCTATTGGATGGGGTTGATGGGAGGCTGACAACATGAACAGAAAACAAAAAGATACAATAAAAGTAATAAAGGTCAAATTAACTTTTGTCTGAGTAGAAAATACTTTTTTTTGAATGGTGTATAAACACTGATTTCAATGCGGCATTTCAACATCATTATCTTTGTTAAGTGGAGAAAATGTTTCGCCTGTAAATGTTCTCTCCAAGGCTGTATTTGACAAAAGTGTATTTAGGTAATTCACTAGTAAAAAGAAGCACTGAAAAGGCTGAATGAAATTTGACAAATTGTTGGCTGTTCTGTTTTGCCCCAGGAAGTAAAGGACGAGGATAACAGTAGCGATGAAAATAGCTTCTTTGCCAAGAAAAGAAAATCTCAAGTGTTTTTGCTTTTGCTCAAATTCATTGATGTTGAAGTGTTAAACATTTGCAGCTATAATAGAAAACTTTCACCCACAATATAATTTTTTAATAAAGTTATAGCCAATGTATGGAGAGTAAACAAAAAGATCCACATTTTTGTACTTCTAGGAGAAAGCAGAGAAAAAGATCAGATAAAGTTAGTAGGATTCATGTTCTGGGGATGGTGAATGTCAAATTTAGTCACAATTTATCACATAGTTTTTGAGATATTTGATTAAACATCAAATTGTCAGCCTGACAGTGGCACTACATAAATAGGTTGGCATGACTCAAGTCATTTGCGTTGACTCTTTGCGGATTATACACTCAACAAAAATATAAACGCAACACTTTTGTTTTTGCTCCCATTTTTTATGAGATGAACTCAAAGATGTAAAACTTTTTCCACATACACAATATCACCATTTTTCTCAAATATTGTTCACAAATCTGTCTAAACCTGTGATAATGAGCACTTCTCCTTTGCTGAGATAATCCATCCCACCTCACAGGTGTGCCACATCAAGATGCTGATTAGACACCGTGATTAGTGCACAGGTGGGCCTTAGACTGCCCACAATAAAAGGACACTCTGAAAGGTGCAGTTTTATCACACAGCACAATGCCACAGATGTAGCAAGATTTGAGGGAGCGTGCAGTTGGCATGCTGACAGCAGGAATGTCAACCAGAGCTGTTGCTCGTGTATTGAATGTTCATTTCTCTACCATAAGCCGTCTCCAAAGGCGTTTCAGAGAATTTGGCAGTACATCCAACCAGCCTCACAACCGCAGACCACGTGTAACCACACCAGCCCAGGACCTCCACATCCAGCATGTTCACCTCCAAGATGGTCTGAGACCAGCCACTCGGACAGCTGCTGAAACAATCGGAATTTCTGCACAAACTGTCAGAATCCGTCTCAGGGAAGCTCATCTGCATGCTCGTTATCCTCATCGGGGTCTCCACCTGACTCCAGTTCGTCGTCGTAACCGACTTGAGTGTGGTAGCTTATGGTAGAGAAATGAACATTCATTACACGAGCAACAGCTCTGGTTGACATTCCTGCTGTCAGCATGCCAATTGCACGCGCCCTCAAATCTTGCCACATCTGTGGAATTGTACTGTGTGATAAAACTGCACCTTTCAGAGAGTCCTTTTATTGTGGGCAGTCTAAGGCACAGCTGTACACTAATCATGGTGTCTAATCAGCATCTTGATATGGAACACCTGTGAGGTGGGATGGATTATCTCAGCAAAGGAGAAGTGCTCACTATCACAGATTTAGACAGATTTGTGAACAATATTTGAGAGAAAAGGTGATATTGTGTATGTGGAAAAAGTTTTACATCTTTGAGTTCATCTCATAAAAAATGGGAGCAAAACCAAAAGTGTTACGTTTATATTTTTGTTGACTGCAAATCTCTGCACAGAATTTTATGATAACTCTTTTAGTATGTGTTTAGACATCATCATCATCATCACAGGATGAGTGAAAAAAATTATTCAGGGGGTAGCTATAGGAAAAGCCAGAAAATCACCAAACTACAGTTTTATGGCCATCCATTCATTATTTGTTGAGATATTTCATATTGTCTGAAAATGGCAGTGATTGACTTGCCATCCTTATCCTGTGCCCAGGATTAAATCCCAACAACAAACCTCCCTTGAACGAAATTAATTGGAAAAGAGGCTGCTCACTCTGTTAGAATGAACATAATCCACTAACTTTCACCTTTGACCTGCCATAGTCAACCAATCAATAGCTGGTTGAGTCTCTCCTCAGCCTCTCCTCAAGCACAATGAGCTGAATGTGGTGGAAACTCAAGCAGGAATGGAAAAGCTATGGCATAATGGTGTCATACCTTTGTTAAAAAAAATCATGTTTATCTGTTCAGTTTCATAAGGAGGCATCAGTTAAGAGTTTCTCATGAGCAGCAGCAGGTCTGCAATACAAACTATATAAGGGGACTTACAGCATGTCAACTCTACAGGTCAGTCTAAATTGACTGAACCTATCTGAAAAATCGCCTTTAATTTATCTGGAGAGCTGTGCGACCTGTGCTGATCCAGGGCCAACAACATTGCTACGCCCACACTGCAGAACGCAAAACATACCACACAATAGAAACAACTCAGCCAAACAGTATGGCAACAGGAGCTACACTGATTTACTGCATGGCCTCATTTGTTTAAATTAGATGTACCTAAAAGAAACAAGCAACCAAAACAACAGCTTAGTCCACATAGACATTAGAAGATATACAGATATAGATCTATGATTGGAAGTTACACATAAATAAACAAAGACTGACCAAATTCATATAATAATGGCAGGTTAATTTAAAAAAAAAAGTTAAATAAATGCCTGCACTGTTAATGCACCAACCCCTCTTAAAATGATTAATGTTGTTTTTCTTTTAGAAGGAACAACGCTTTACTGTCTTGTCTTTGGCTGATGTTCCATGACAGGGTTGTTTAAGGACCCTACGATGAAACAGATATAAAATACTTTCTAACACTGCCTCGGGCATTACTTAAGTCTTACCTGACCAACAGGACTTTTTCTGTAATGATTGGTGACCTGTCCTCCTCTGTTGCCTCTTTGTTTTGTGGAGTTCCCCAGGGCTCCATTTTGGGACCTTCGCTATTTTTCCTTTACATGTTGCCACTGGGGTCGATCATAGCGAGGCGTAATTTAACATTTCACTGCTACACCGATAATTTACAGTTGTATTTACTGGTGTTCCCAAACAGAAGTGGTGCTCTTCAATCCCTCACAAACTGCATCAGTGACATCAAATCATGGCTTGGAAAAAATTTCCTCCATTTAAATGAGAACAAGACTATCTACATTTTATTTGGTGACAATGTTCTTGCAGATTCAGACTCTGTGTCTTCGAAGTTAAAACTGTCTGTAAAGAACTTCAGTGTCATTTTTGACAGTAGTTTTACATTTGTCAAACAGATTGACAACGTGGTCAGAGAAAGTTTTTATCAATTACGTCTTTTATCCAAAGTAAAGCCTTTTTTAAGTCGCACCGACCTTGAAAGGAGTATTCATGCTTTTATCAGTTCATGAATAGACTACTGCCATGCTCTTTATGTCGGTGTTTCCCAGTCTGCCCTGAGCCGCCTCCAGTTGGTGCAAAATGAGGCAGCTCGTTTCCTGACAAACACTCCAAGGCGTCAGCACGTAACTCCAGTCCTCTTTTCCCTCCCCTGGTGTCCAGTTTCTTTTAGGATAGATTTTAAAATTATAATTTTTTTTGTTTTTAAAGCCCTCATCGGCCTTGCGCCTATTTATTTGACTGAGCTTCTCTCTGTCCAAAACCCTAGCAGGACGTTAAGGTCCACGAATCAGCTGTTTCTGGAAGTCCTTAGGGCCAGGTACAAACACTGGGGGGATCAAGTTTTTTTCAGTGGCTGGACCCAGACTTTGGAATAAACTGCCCCATGACATGTGCACCATCACCGACTTTGGCTTGTTCAAAGCCTGGCTAAAAACATATCTTTTCAGACTGTCTTTTAGTACCTAGTAATGTGGTGACATTTTATCTTATTTTATTTTATTTGATCTGATTTTAATTTTCCTGACGTGTTCTATTGTTGCTTTCTTTTAATCTGCTATTATTTCTAATTTTACTGTTTGTTTTTAACTGGAAAGCATTTTGTCACCTTGAGTGTTGTAAAGTGTTCTATGAATAAATTCTGATTGACTAATTGATTGATTGATTGATTGATTGATTAAGAACATTTACTAATAAGCAGGGGGGGCTGTATGGAGCAAAACAGAGAGTGAGGTAATGACAGCTGAAGACTCACATGAGTGTTTACAGGCCAGTACCAGAGCAATGTTCAGCAAGACTTTTGTCACAAATTCACATTGAAAGGAAAACAAGGGCCTAAAAAGCAGATGTTGAAAGGTAAGAGACACTTGGACCGAGTGATAGACCTTGTTGTTAAATTACTATCTACTTACACTTATCTGAGCATAAAGACAACCCTTAAAATCCCCAGCTCTTCCTGGGAAATCTCAAGGCGTTACACGTTCCCAGTAAGTAAAACCCTTACAGTGTAATTGAGGTTTGCCCAGTGGTCTCCTTCCAGTTGGATGCCCTGGGAATATTTCCCTGTGGAAACATCCAGGTGGGTTGGATCCATGCTGCATCCGTGATCTGGGTCTTTCAATGCCTGCACAAGAGGATAATCAGAGTCTGAATCAGAAATCTGTGTTGATCCCAAAAGGAGACAGGACAGTAGATGAACTGGTATGTCCACATGAAGCCGGGTACTTTTAAAACCCAATATCCGTCCGCCTCTGTTTAGGAAAAAATCTGCGGCCACATGTCCCCGTTTTCTACAAAAATCTCCATCCACACGTAACCAAATAAATGTAAATATACATCAAGCTTATCCAGTTAGAATAAGCTTTCACCCAGAAGTGGCAGCAGCATCTCTCGCATCTGCGCTCCGGTGCTCCTAAAACTCTGCTTATTTCTGTCCACACGTAAATGCATGCCCGGGGTTTTTCCCAAATCTCCACTTTGGCCGGAGTTTTCCAAACCTCCATTTTTAAACTCAAAAAACTGTCTTTACGTGTGGATGACAGGCCGAATTGTAGAAAAATGTATATGTTTTATGATTTACCCGGCTACTTGTGGACAAGGCCTAAGAGTTTTGTTTGAGGTTCAGTTTCCTTTTTACCACAACAGAGCAGTTGAACGAACTCAAACCTGTCCACTGTGCTCAGAATCTACTCTGACAGGAGAAGCACTAAAACAAATATCACCTCTGCCTGATGGACTGCCTCAGGATTGGGTCACCACATCCACTGGACTCCTCAGACTTAGACACTGGTGCAAAACAAACAAACAACAAACTAAATAAATAAATAACTGTATAAAATCTGCAGATCACAAAAACAGATGGAGTGAAGCCATTGCAGCTCCCCTGACGATGCTCTCCAACCTCTGCTAGGCAAGCAGATTCCCTGCAGTTATTATCAAAGTTTCTCCTTCTCATTTTCCATCCTCAGTCTTTCACCTCTACCTGAATGTTCTGTGCAGGCAGTCAGAAGCTGAGTGGTTCAACACCTGCAGGTCTGCAGCTGGACAGAAGACTGACATTTGAACCTCCCAACACATTACACCTGGAGACTCCAACAGGACTTAAACTTGGAGGAGGAAAACCAAACAAGAAGAGCAAACACTATTTACAAACCTTTCCAAGTGAGAAGAATGAGAAGAACTTTATTGTCATTGCACACTTTCATATACAACGAAACTCGTTTGAGCTGCCTTGCCAAAGCAACTCAGGCTGCTGCACCTAAAGCTTGTGCCTGTCTCAGGAAAAGGGAAAAAAAAAAGACATTTGGGATCAGGGTCGGGATGGCAGAGGGTAAAATGAAAGAAAAAAAAGGTTCATTAAACAAAATGAAGCCTCCAAGGATGGGAAAATTCAATTTGAGAAGGAACCTGGAAAAAAAAAAAACCCGCAACAGGCAAAGCATGACATTAGACAAGGGTTACTGGAGTACGGGTGAAAGGTAATGGGACGGGGAGCTCGGCCCAGTAGTCAGTCACCTATACAGCTGCTGCACCATACAGCGGTGCGCTGAATGCACGGGATTCCTACCAACTGTGCTTTGCGGGCGGGAAGCTGCTGGAGGTGGCCTTGGATGGGGAGAACGGGCATGTGTGTGCGAAAGTGAGCTCAGTCCTCAGTTCATGAGTCCAAGTGTATGTGTATGCGTACAGCCAATCTCCTTCCGTCCCAGACCCCCGGTGTCTCAGTTCGCCGGTGGAAGCACGATAAACACAGCAGGTTGCCATGGAGACGTCCTCGGATGGACCAGTCCAGAAGTCAACAGGTGTCCTTGGGAAAGTGGGGAGGGTTTAGGAGAGCTATCTCTTGGCCATGAAAAACTTCCAGAGGAGTTTGTTATTGTTACAGGGGCACCGAAATGTTATCAGTATCCTTTTTGTTTAGTCAGGGGAGAGGAGCAATTTCACCCTCCCCCTGGCCGCTCTCAACTTTGTTAGACCTCAGCTGTGGTGATCCTCACCCTGATGGCATCCAGTCTCCGACTCAAATCAACAGT
Organism: Acanthochromis polyacanthus; assembly: GCF_021347895.1. Classification (NCBI taxonomy): domain Eukaryota; kingdom Metazoa; phylum Chordata; class Actinopteri; family Pomacentridae; genus Acanthochromis; species Acanthochromis polyacanthus. The sequence goes on along the minus strand of NC_067122.1, from coordinate 35,603,465 downwards.
CACACCAAGCAAACTGTCCATCTTACATTTGAGTTCGTCATTCCGGTCACCGGCAGCCTTGATCCGATCGTTTGCAAGGATCAGCAGAGTTTGGATGTCGTTTTTCTCTGCGGTCCTCCTTATTTTCCAGAAGCTCAGGCCCGCAATCAAGCCAATTATCAGCAGACCTATCATCATAAATCCGAATATGTAAATATCCTCCACATTCTCCACGGATAGGGCTGCCAGGCACATGATCCCCTTCCACTTCCCCCAGGCGTCAATCACTTAATAACCAGAGGCAAAACTCCCATCCAGGCAGGTAGGCTCCCCTAAGCCTGTGCTCTTAGTGGCGACAATCTTGTCAATCGTGTTGAGAGACCAGCTAATCAATTCCATGATCGGTGTTTCAAAGGTCTAGTGCCAATAGATCGCTCCAAGTCAGACGAGACGAGACGAGACAAAAGAAGTGCAGCAAGCAGAAACATAAGGGTGTGGGGAGAAGAACATAGAGACGGAGAGAGGAAAAGTGCGACGGCCTCCTTCAAGAGCTAGGACAAAGTAAGAACAGGAATGGCATTATGTAAACATGAGGAATTTGGAAATGGCATTAACCAAAGTACTTTTAAACATTAGGTTCATGCATACACCTTTTCTACAGTGGTCATTAAATATGCTCTGAACTGATTATTATTGGTTTGTCATTGGTTCTATGTTCCAAAAGTATGACTATGCTAAACGTCTGCAGGGCTGACATTGGTGGTTTAGATTGAAAATATCTGCTTCTCACCAAATCTGTGACAAGAAATTATATTTCCATCATCTTCAGCTGGAGTTTAAGGTGTTAATCAGCAAGCATTCACATTAGCATGATTTTTCAGACATTTGAAGTCAAAATGTTCTCCAGTTCTGGAAAGGTCTTTGTGGAAACTGGAACTAGCTTTTAAAAATCTGAATATTAGCATTGTCATCATTAGCATGCTAGCACTGTGACTGCTGCTAGCTTGGCTGTTCCTTGTGGGTCATTTCTTTCTTCTGGTGGGCTGATGAAGCCATTTTTATCCCTTCAGACCCTGCGTCCATTGGAATGGACATGACACATTTTTGTCTCTAAACCAATGAATACTTTGTAATTGAACAATGTTAACAATGGAGTTTACAAATTGGACCCTGGTTATCTGATCACAATCATGCCATGACTTTGAGCATACTGTGAGAGAGTGACAGACATCAGACAAGACAAGCATGGCAGAGCGACTGCAGAGAGGGAAAAGTAAGTGCCCATTTTCCATCAAAAATATACATTTATGTTCATGTTGGCCAAACAGATTTGAAGTCAGTATAATTTTAACAGTTACAAGTGACAATATTTGAGGTTATTTTGAACATATGTCATATCATTAATTTATAGGATTTTTTCAAAGTCTGATGTCCATTGCAATGGACATCAGGAGTTGGGCAAGTTTAGCCAACACACGTTTAGTGTCAGTTTAAGGAAATGTTTTTGTTTTTTGTAATTTTGAGCTAGTCTCAACATGATTATAAAAATGTTTTCATCTAAGCGTTATTTCAGTTTGTTGGGACTCCTGTGTCCTACAGGAAGATGTCACCCTGTCTGTCCCAGTTGCTGTTGGATCATATAAAACTGAAGTTGAGAATGACTCTGTTGTGTCTGAGTGAAAGCTGCTCTTTGCTGTCGGTTCCCCATATAGAGAATTTACCGCCAGCCAGACAATTAAATGAGAATTTACACACTTGTCAAGATATTACAGCCGCTTGGAGAAGACAAACAGTATGACTGAGGCGGCTCCTCTGAGGCCTGAAGCCTACCAATACCATAAATACAGGCCTTTGTCTGTTAACACTCTGCCTGCTCTCTCAATGTTCTCTCCATAAGTCATCCTTGACCTCCCGTGTTCTGTCTTTATTCCTTCTTTTTTGTCATATTTTCTCTAGAATCCCTTCCATCTCATCTCTCTTTCCAGTTAACACTACCTTCCTCTCTCCTTCACCAACACAATACTGAGCTGACTTTTTCCATCCGGTTTCACCTCTGCGCCCAAAGGGTAATAATTCTTCTTCAACTTTTAACCGTAACTTTGATTTGCAGTTTCACATTCTAGCTGTGATTCATGGCTGTGCTGTTTATTTAAATTGACAGAGGCACATGACTTGGCGGTGCAAAGGAATTTATTTTGCTTCAAGAATACATAGATTCACATCTCTGCTGTATAAATAAGGTGCTCCTCAGAATGCAAATAGCTACCAACACCAGAAAAACTTTATTAGCAGGGGCTCTAATGTGGGTTTTCCCCACTTGTACATTCATTTTCTACTGCATGTGGGTGTGTTAGCATGCATAGCTGTGGGTGTGTGAGCCGTGTTTATGAAAAATGAATGTTTCCTTATAGATCAATACTTATCCGCCACATTTTTCCTCTCGTGTAATTAGATAAGCTTCCAAGCACAGGCATTATTCACGCATGCAGACGTGGATCCATCGGTTACAGCATCTGCATGCCTTAACGTCACAGTTTACTGCTGCCTGACAAAAAACAGCTTCCCCAGATTTCTCACCATAACTGATGGAGAATGCTTTCTGTTGTATGCAGCACATTTACACATTATTATGCTTGGGGTCAAACCATGTGGTGAAAAAAATGTATCTAACTAGTTTTTCTCACTTTAAATCATTGTGATGGAAGCAGCAGGTCACATGTTGTCATTTGTCAGTTCCCTCTGGATGTAAAACCAATAGGAGCGCACTGCAGCAGAGGGGATTGGTTAGGATTAGATTAAAATAAAGAACCTTTATATTCACGTGATGAAATGGCTTGGGTTTAAATAGGAAAAAAAAGTGATTTCCTGCATATAAGTCTAATGTTTGGAGAGTCCATCGATCCACCCTGACCTCCTCCTCACATAGAGCTCGGTCACTGATTATAATTACCACTCATTACATCAAAAAGTATGAAAGTTTTTGCCTTTTATTGCTTTTCAACATTGAATCATGGTCAGATTAATTAGACTTTTTTTTGGCAAATGTACTTTCCCAGCTGGCATTTCAACGTTTATTCAACACTGAACCAACGTCATGGATCATGGTTGAATCACCGTTGGATTATGTTTTGATTTTGAAAGATGAAACAACGTTGATTTCGCAATGTTGTTTTAATGTTACACCTTTCAACATAGGTGAATTTCGGTCTTGCCTCGACGTTGAATCAACGTTGAATTATGTTTTGATTTTGAAAGGTGAATCAACGTTGAAACTGCGACCTTGTCTCAACATATTACTTTTCACCACTTATTTCATTTTAATACTTTAAAGTTCCAGGGCCAGTGCCCTAGTGATGTGACAATATCGGAATTTCATATATATGCTTTGAAAAATATCGCTGTTCAATGACATTTTGAGGCAATGAAAAAATGCTTGAATTGCATACACAAAATTCAAATGTATTGAAACATTTTACAATTGGATCAGCATGACAAGTCTGACTCAGAGATTTTCTGTGCATTTACAGACATCTTTGGATCTTTGAACACTGAATGCAGTCAAATGAGTTTCCCTGGAAAAAGATGGCACCTTCCTGAACAATAGGTGGGAAAGGAGTTGTTACAATTTATCTTACAAAGATGGAACAGAGTTCTGTCACACTGTGTATACATTTTATTCAAAAATTAAAATAAAACACATTTATACAGTGAAACTGCAACAACAGTGGCCTCTCTGCTCAGTATCTGCACTGTCAACGGCAACATTTCCTGTTCTATCAGCTCTCCAAATCAGCCTGTTTTTCAGCTGATCAATAATCAGTATAATCCAGTGGTTCTCAACCCTGTTCCTCAGGACCCCATGTCCTGCATGTTTTAGATGCTTCCCTGCTCCAACACACCTGATTCAAATGATCAGCTCGTCATCAAGCCTCTGCAGAAGCTTGATAATGAGCCTGATCATATGAATCAGGTGTGTTGGAGCAGGGAAGCATCTAAAACATGCAGGACATGGGGTCCTGAGGAACAGGGTTGAGAACCACTGGTATAATCATTACCTGATGACAGCCAACACACCTCCAGTTTGGAGGATCAGTGGGGGACAAAGGACCAAACTTAAGGCATGTAATGTTTCAGATGCAAACACAGTATAATATTTACAGTATATATCAACTTCAGAACATACATATTCCTCTGCATAAAGGGCATCTCAGAGTGCGTGTGAAGCCAGGGAGAGGCGCTGTCCCCCAGCGTCCGTACCTCAGAGTGTGTGTGTGTGTGTGTGTGTGTGTGTGTGTGTGTGTGTGTGTGTGTGTGTTTGTGTGTGTGTGTTGGGGGTGGGGTGGTGGTTGTGGGGGGGGGGGGGGGGGGGGGGGGGGGTTTAGGAGTCCGGGTTCTTTTTGCGGCCACCACCACCCATCCTCTCCGGGGCATATTTCAGGAATTTGCTTATGGTGTCCATTACTTTTGTCTGTGTAGTATTGAATGTGGCACAGGTAGCATCTAAAGTGGAAAAACAAGCCACAGGTTAGATCATATTCAAAACTGCAACACTACATTAGCAAAAGGATTCTTCCTTCTTAAATAATAACATATCATCCCCAATATAAGATGGAAATAATTTGGCTATATATTGATGGATAATTAAGATGGCGTCTGGCCATGAGAAGCAGGCAGCTGGAGTGTCTGCTCTCTCCTTGCCTAAAACTAAGTTGGATATTTACAGCACCATTGATGGCAAAATCATTGTGGAAGATGAGTTATTGAATTTTCTTGTGGTCAAAATGAAGACAATGGTTCAAGATGAACTTGTGCTTTTAACTACGAGTCACTTCTCCTCAGAACGGATTGCAAGATCAAAGAAAGCTCTGTTTGATCTCTGTCCTGAGACTGCGCAGCGTAATATTCAGCACAGAGGGGAACACAAAGACGCAAACAATGTCAAAAGTTGTTTGGCACTGATAAACGAACTCGGAGACACAATACCTCGCTTTGTGTCTCATAATTTGGATGAACTACCACCTGTATCATTCAACAGCATTGATGCTTACTTGCTAAAATTGAAAAGCTAAGTGCAGATATTACAGCTATGAAGCAAGGTATGTGTGCGCAAGTGAAAGTTTCAGCGGATCTTTGTGCTGCGACTGAAGAGCTACACCGGCGCCTTGGCGTGGTGGAGCGGTGTGGCCCGACTGAGAACGCCGTGCAACTGGCTTCTAGCCAGGGTGAGGTGACTGTTGAAGAAGATGCGGAGAATGTGTCTGATGGCCTGAAGCAGTGGATGATCGGCGGCAGCGGACCTGCACACGATGAGCCCATCGCTCACAAATCGGCTGCGCAAGCTGATATTAACACAACCTGGAGCACCGTGGTCAAACGCAAAGGTCCCCGGGCACCACCGGATGCTATACCGCTGGAGAAAGCCAAGCCCCGGGTGAATAGGCAGAGTCAGCGGGAGAAGCGTAATGGTGTTGTCGGCACTGGGCCTGGAGGCACCATTCAGACTGTAAAGACGAAAATGGTGAGTGTGTTTGCCACAAAGTTCACGCCAGAGTTAGACGCCGACACACTATCATGCTACCTGGAAAACAAGCTGGGTCGTAAAGTAACGTGCATAAAGATCGACTCCGCACAGAGCCGATATAGCTCATTCAAAGTTACTGCAGAGTGTGATGATGTTAAAGACATGTATGCTCCGGATCTGTGGCCAGAAGGTGCGTTTGTGCGGCGCTTTTATGAAATGCGTAAATCCAAGGAAGCTGTGGTTACTGGAGTTGCTAAGCAGAACGCGTCTGGTATGTAAATAAAATCATGAAAATTACATCATACAACTCTCGAGGACTGCGTTTAGGGCAGTCTGCTGCAGATAAAGCCCGACGTTTTGTTGTTGATCAGTTGTTTGAAGATACAGACATTCTATGCATACAGGAAACATTCCTCCCTAAACAAGACCTGGACAAACTAAACTCTGTTAATAAAAACTTTCATGGAGTCGGAGAGTCTACAACAGACTTGAGTCTGGGGATAGTGCATGGAAGAATATCCGGTGGTGTAGCCATAATGTGGCACAAGAAATATGAGTCTAATGTCAGAGTCATTAGATTAAATGCTGATTGGTGTACAGCCATAAAGGTTTCTTGTAAAAATAATGTTTTTATTATTCTTAACGTTTACATGCCTTTTGAATGTTGTGATAATGAGGCTGAATACTTGCACAGACTGGCCTTTATTGGCTCTTTTATTGAAGAAAGTGATTGCACTGCTATTTATGTGATGGGTGATTTTAATGCAGATATTTCAGATGTAAAGTCCACGTTTGGTCAGCATTTAATTCAGTTTTGTATTGAGAAGAATTAAGTTTGTCAAGTAAGACCTTTTTACCTCGGGACAGCTACACATATGTTAGTGAAGCTTGGGGCACCACATCATGGCTGGATCATTACCTATGCACAGCAGATGCTCATGAGTGTATTGAAGATATTGCAATCTTATATGGGATAGCGACAGCAGATCACATGCCAATCTCTGTCATGCTAAATGTAAGCAGCCTAGCTGAGCTAACAAATAATGTTAAGCATGCCAGTGATGGCAAAGTTGAGTGGGCTAGGCTAACTGAGTGTGATTTACAGTACTATCATTACCTCACAGAAATGAGTCTTGGAAATATCCCAATTCCATATGATGCTATTAAGTGTGGAAATTTGAACTGTGACAACCCAAGCCATTACTTGGATCTGTGTAGCATGTATGATTTGGTGGTGACTGCATTAAAGAATTCAAGTGTACCCTTCTGTAAGAGAAGGCGCAAACAACATGAGATCAGACCTGGATGGAATGAGCATGTTTGGAGACTGCACCAGGAGTCTAGAGAGGCTTTCACAAGCTGGGTGGCTGTAGGAAGACCAAGGGCTGGTCCTGTTTATGAGCTGAAGAAAAACACTGATAGACAGTTTAAATATGCCGTGAGACACATAAAAAGTAAAGAAAATAAGATGAGGGCTGACTCTCTAGCTCAAAAACTGTTGTTAAATGATGTAAAAGACTTTTGGAAGGAAGTTGGGATTATAAATGCCTCTAAAGTTCCTTTGCCTTCAAGTATTGAAGGAGTCACGGGACCTGAAAATATTGTGAAGTTGTGGAGAAAGCATTACAGTGACCTTTTTAATTGTGTAATTAGTGATTGTTTTAATGTTGGTAATGTGTGCTCTGACAATATTTCTATTACAACAGATGAGGTAGCTGAAGCTGTATTAAAACTGCCTATGGGTAAATCATGTGGCTTAGATCACATCACAGCGGAACACCTGAAATTCGCCAGCTACAGAATTGTGGTCTTACTCTCAATTTGTTTTACTGCCTTTTTAATGCATGGTGCTTTACCCAGCTCCATGCTGGCTGTACTGCTGGTCCCGGTTCTCAAGGATAAAACTGGGAGAATCACAAATGTGGACAACTATAGGCCTATTGCCCTGGCTAGTGTCTTTTCAAAGGTTTTTGAAAGTGTTCTGCTGATTCGATTACAGAGGCATGTTGTCATTTCAGATGCATTCTTTCCTGATTTTTTAATTCGGGTCCTACACTTTTGGTACACGCACCAAACAGTGCAGGTCAGATGGGGAAGCGCAATCTCTGAGCCTTTTCATGTGACCAATGGAGTGAGGCAGGGTGGGATCTTGTCCCCTATGCTTTTTAACCTCTACATGGATGATCTCTCTGTGAGGTTAAATAACTGTAAAACTGGTTTGTTTGTTTGTTTGTTTGTTTGTTTTTGTTTGTTTTTTGTTTTGTTACTTTTTTCTTTTTTTAATTTGTATTTGTATGTAATTTTATGGACCATTTTGAGTCTGGAATAAAGATTATGATCCTAAAGTTACATACCAATTTTAACAATGTGCAATAAACACTACTGGCAGAGCACTAACATATAACACACACAACAATACTGTTGTCATGATACCAACATTTTAACATTGATATCAATACTGTTTAGAAATTACAATATTCAGGAGCATATCAGGTGACATCGGGTGAGAGCGCTAACCACTGTACCGCCTGTTATATTTTTTTGATTTACTAGTGTTAATATGGCGGTTTTGCAGTCCAGACAAAAAGATTTAAACTTGCAAAAAGAAGGAGGTTTTACTCAGAGTTGAGAGAGACTTAATGGAATTTGTGAATTAGTGGCAAAAAAAATCTGTTCAAAGAAATGATGCTTTGAGCACATAAAAGTGGTAACTAGTAGTAATTAATGAGCTTCGATGTGTGCTTTGATACGGAGCATGTTCACATGCTGCCTTTCTCGTGCTTGTCCTGAGTAGTCTCTATGCTGGACGTCACACCCAAAAGAGCCTGGTAGGTTCCCAGTGGTTCACCAGGCTTAAAATCTAACGCTCGTCTGGTTGTGTACAGTTTTTCACTTAAAACCAGTATTGCCAAGACAGAGGTTACTGCTACTGAGCAGGGGCCTCATTTATAAAGCTTGCGTACGCACAAAACAGGGCTAGAAAGTGGCGTACGCCACTTTCTACGCAAAGGTTGTGATTTATAAAAACACACTTGGCGTGAGACTGTGCGCACCGGTGCACCAACCTTGATTCTTGATGCTTCTTTACGCACAAAACAGGGCGTAAATCACAAACTTTGCGTAGAAAGTGGCGTACGCTGTGTTCGTTGTGATTTCTAAAAAAAACTTGGCATGAGAATGTGCGCACCGGTGCGCCAACTTTGATGCTTGCTTAAGCACATTTTGGAGACAGAGGGAACGGCAGTGCCGGAGGGTGAAGTGGCGAATTGAAACCAGACTGATCTCAAACCTTTATTGTTATCACATATTAGACTTGTAGAGCCTGATAATCATAAACCCTCATTGTTGTAGATGTTCATATAGTGCGCCATTTGGCCGACGACTGTATTTGCAGAACTATGTTCATATATTAACAGGAGCGGATTGAACGTTATTTCATTCGGTCGTTTGACCGAAGGGCCGGTATCTGGGGCCGGTGCGGTGATCTTTATTAAATCATTTTGTTTACTGATCAACTGGCGCCTGTATGGCTCATCCATTTGCAGGGGTGGTCTCCGACGCAGTGGCTCGGGTTCGGTTCCTGCCTGCGGCACTTTATGCATGTCTTCCGCAGACTCTTTTCCCCATTTCCTGTCACTCTTCACTGCAACTATCACAGTAAAAAGGCAAAAAAAAGAGTAAAGAATTTTGTTTATTTATCCATATGCGGCCGAATGGGATGAGCGTCCAACCATTAATCAGCCCTGTACAGGCACACAGGCACACATGCTTCACACCACAACCCCCAAGTGAAATTGAATTTTTCTATGTGAACCGAAAAAATGCACATTCAATCAGTGTGCAAATTATTTGTACATCGGACATGATCATAACAAATTTAGTGGCAGGGTGGCCTGGGTCACACATGATTCATTCATCCTGACGCACAGCAGTGAAAAGACTGCCGGCCGGCGCTGCATAAAATGCCGTGGATCAGCAGCTTATTTATATACAGATACATTCATGAGTTACTTTGCATTGACCATTCATGGTAAAATGTGGGTGTGTTGTGGGCGGAATGTGAGGTGGATCCACCTGTGCAATCTTCCAGCTGGTGTGTGATTTATCAAGAAATTGCATGCAGCTGTGCTTACGCAAAGTTTTATAAATCAGGGGCGAGGGGCATACGCCCTTTTCGTATTTTCGGCGTACGCAAACTTTAGTATGGATCCTACGCAATGTTTTATAAATGAGGCCCCAGGCCTTTATCAGTTTATCTGAAATGTATTACTATAAAATATGCTGGGTGTCCAAATTGCACTGAATTCACCCTGCGCTTAGGTGGGTCCTCACTGACACACTTGCTAAATGTGAAGTAGATTGGACGAGCGGTTCTCAAAATATGTAACACAACTGGAGAGAATGACAAATATTCTTTGCTTTTATAAAGATCAGTGTAAATAAATAATTAAAAAAACAAAGCCTTGGGATCTGTCACAAACTTACCACAGATTATCTGGCAAAGCAAAGACTGAGAAAATGGCAGCTTCCCACATTTCCCTTTTCAACTCATCTGAGCCATCATGGCATTTGAGAGAGTCCTGAAAAACACAAGTATATACATTTAAAATGTAATGTTTTTGTAGGAAAGTCTACTGTTCTCTACTGTTCTACTGTGTCAATGCAGGACTTTAAGTTTGTGGGTTTTGTTTAGTGCACTTTATGAATGTATACTGACTGATGTTGCAGGTTGATTAGCAACCTGCACATTAGTGTGTGAATGTGTGTGTGTCTGGGTGAATGGGAACAATTGTTGTAAAGCGCTTTGAGTACTCTGATAAGTAAAAAAGCGCTATATAAGAGCAATTCCATTTACCATAACTGACAATGACAGTTGCTTGATGCATCAATGTAGGAGACAGATCGATGTGATGTCATGGCACTTATATTTCTGTTGAATAATGGAACAATGTATGTTGAAAAAAATACTTACGCAGCCATTGACTTTTTTACCATGTCCACGTCATCTACACCACCCAGTCTTTTCAAATGGGCTCGCTGAAAAGGAGTAATTCATTGTAAGGAGTGCTCATTGTAAACTGAAGATTTTGAAAAGGCTTAACAAAAGACACTTCATTTCTGCTGCCATCCCACTGGCTTGATGCATACCAGTGGAATGTCTTTATACATTTGGTCGGAAGGTGGTGCTCGTGGAAGAGTCATCAAAACGTAATTGTTCACCTACTGAGGAGGATCTTAGCTTGGCTAATACTAAAATGAAACAAGCAAAGACCAAAGCCATCTGTGTACTGTCACATCATTTCGAACCTACCAAGCTTGCACCCTCATTGGTATCCTTCAGCCGACTCTCCAGTTCTTGGAATTCAGTTCGTGTAGTTGCTGGTTTTATTTGCATTGGTGCCCCATCAGTAGATCCAATAGCAATCTTTACTGAATCTCTTATTTCGATGAGGAGCTGAAGGACTTTCTTCTGAAATTCTAGGATAAAGGGAAGAGAGTACATATGTGACATGGTAACACACAAATTTATTTAACCCAATAACCACTGTGGTTTTGTTAAACGTTTAAGTTACGTTAAAGGGGAACTTCGCTTTTTTTCATCCTGGGGTCTGTTTTCATAAGTCCTTTCATACGTATGATTGATGGAGAAATGAATTTTCCAGATAGCTCCAGTATTTAGCCGGGCAGGCAGCCCATAAGCTCAGCTAACGAAAAGTATGGGGGAACTCACAAGCTTCCCAAACAGCTGTAATACATCATAGTATAGTTTTCGCAAGTTTCTGGAACTTGACTTAGGACAAACACTAGAGTGCCAACTTAGCTTTTTCAGCGACTGTACCAACAATTTAAGTTACGTTTCCTCTTAAAGAAAGCACAGTTATCTCATAATAGCCACATTATACACAGCTTCCTCATAGAGCATACTGTTTACACTACTTTTTTTTTTTTTAAAAATCCCTGTTACATACCTGCATTCTCACGTTTGGAGGCCAGCATCAGCCACTCTATCCACATCACTGGCCGGAAGATCATCTGCAATAAGTTATACAATATATTTTTTCAGCTAGATTCAATGGTTCCCAACCCTGTTCCTCAGGACCCACTGTCCTGCATGTTTTAGATGCTTCCCTGCTCCAACACACCTGACTCAAATGATCAGCTCGTCATAAGGCTTCTGCAGAGGTTTGATGACGAGCTGATCATTTGAATCAGGTGTGTTGGAGCAGGAAACATCTAAAACATGCAGGACAGTGGGTCCTGAGGAACAGGGTTGAGAACCACTGAGCTAGAGGAGAGGTTTTAGAGTGTGGAGTCAGTGACTACATTGCATATTCATAAATCAATGAGAGAGGACTGAGGGGTACATGTGACAAGCCATTTTAAATTTTCTATATCCAAATTTAATATGATATGTTGGGACAGAGGTGAGTTTAAAGGTTTAATCAATGCCTGCAGTGGGACAATGTTTTTGCCTACAGATTTGGTAGTCAGGGTAGAGCTTTTTCTTTGGCTTCCTCTTTTCAGGAATCTTTGACAGCTCCTCTTCTGAACAGCTCAGTTCAGCAGTGGTTGTGAAATCATATTTTTCACATTCTTTTTTGTTATCTGAAAGACATTATTATAAACAGGTATTATAAAATTTATGATAAAAAGTACAGATTTTATAAGACTGAGATAGTGTGGGATAACTTGTCCAGGAAGTCAAAAATAAATAAATAGCTAATTCTGTATGTCCCAAAAACCAGATGGATTCTTATTACAGGTGTGTAATTTACATCATGTAAACAAAATTTCTAATTACATACCTGATTGAATTTTTACTTTCACCAGAGGAAATGTCATCCATCCATCTTCAGGATTTTTGCAGGTTTTCAAGGCCCTTTGCAATCCTTGATTTGGCCAAGATACCAAACCATTGTTAAGCCAACAGCATGGTATGACTTCCTCCATCTCGGCATCACCTTCTCTCCATACAGCTCTGGCCCACATTGTTCTTGCACTACTACTACTATCTTACACTATACAACAGACACACACGCAGTGTGAAAGCTTCCATGAAAATAAATATTGCTCATGTGTGGTAAAGAGATATTTTCAGTATCACATCTTATATCAATGTATTACTGCATTAATAACAGACACATTAGAAATGGATTAAGTATTACAAATTGTACCTAAGATAACTGCAATGGTTAATTAATTATTAATCACTGACTATTTTGATAATTGATTAATCGTTTTGCGTCATTTACAATTGTAAATACAATGCAATTTTAAGAAAAAAAGTCAGTCAAAATTAGTATCTTTGGGTTGTGAGTAAAACAAAAAAATTTGGGGAAGACATCCTGGAAAACAGTGATTGACATTTTTCATTTTTTCTGATATTTAAAAACAAACAAATATTAATCACTTACACACGTGGACAAAATTGTTGGTACCCCTCAGTTAAAGAAGGAAAAACCCACAGTTCTCACTGAAATCACTTGAAACTCACAAAAGTAACAATAAATAAAAATTTATTGAAAATTAAATAATCAAAAACAGCCATTACTTTTGAATTGTTGATTAACATAATTATTTAAAAAAACAAACTAATGAAACAGGCCTGGACAAAAATGATGGTACCTCTATAAAAGATTGAAAACTATTTGACCAGAGTGACATGATTAACTCAGGTGTGTCATTTAATTGACATCACAGGTGTTTCCAAACTCATAATCAGTCAGTCTGCCTATTTAAAGGGAGACAAGTAGTCACCCTGCTGTTTGGTGAAAAGGTGTGTACCACACTGAACATGGACAACAGAAAGCGAAGGAGAGAATTGTCCCAGGACATCCGAAAAAAAATTATAGACAAACATCTTAAAGGTAAAGGCTATAAGACCATCTCTAAACAGCTTGAAGTTCCTGTGACAACAGTGGCTCATATTATTCAGAAGTTCAAGACCCACGGGACAGTAGCCAACCTCCCTGGACGTGGCCGCAAGAGGAAAATTGATGACAAATTGAAGAGACGGATCGTTGGAATTGTATCCAAAGAGCCCAGAGCAACCTCCAAAGAAATTAAAGGTGAACTCCAAGGCCAAGGTACATCAGTGTCAGATCGCACCATTCGTCGTTGTTTGAGCCAAAGTGGACTTCATGGGAGACGACCAAGGAGGACACCACTGCTGAAAAAAACTCATAAAAAAGCCAGACTGGAATTTGCAAAAATGCATGTTGACAAGCCACAAAGCTTCTGGGAGAATGTCCTTTGGACAGATGAGACCAAACTGGAGCTTTTTGGTAAGGCACATCAACTCTATGTTCATAGACTCAAAAACCAAGCATACGAAGAAAAGAACACTGTCCCTACGGTGAAACATGGAGGAGGCTCAGTAATGTTTTGGGGCTGCTTTGCTGCATCTGGCACAGGGTGTCTTGAAAGTGTGCAAGGTACGATGAAATCTGAAGACTATCAAGGCATTCTGGAGAGAAATGTGCTGCCTAGTGTCAGAAAGCTTGGTCTCAGTCGCAGGTCATGTGTCTTCCAACAGGACAACCATCCAAAACACACAGCCAAAAACACCCAAGAATGGCTGAGAGAAAAGCGTTGGACTATTCTAAAGTGGCCTTCTATGAGCCCAGATCTGAATCCCATTGAACATATGTGGAAGGAGCTGAAACATGCCATTTGGAGAAGACACCCATCAAACCTGAGACAACTGGAGCTGTTTGCTCATGAGGAGTGGGCCAAAATACCTGTTGACAGCTGCAGAACGCTCATTGACAAATACAGAAATCGTTTAATTGCAGTGATTGCCTCAAAAGGTTGTGCAACAAAATATTAAGTTATGGGTACCATCATTTTTGTCCAGCCCTATTTCATTAGTTTGTTTTTTTAAATAATTATGTTAATCAACAATTCAAAAATGATGGCTGATTTTGATTATTTAATTTTCAATAAATTTTTATTTATTGTTACTTTTGTGAGTTTCAAGTGATTTCAGTGAGAATTGTGGGTTTTTCCTTCTTTAACTGAGGGGTACCAACAATTTTGTCCACGTGTGTAGTCGAGAAAATAATTGGCCAATTAATTGACTGAAAATAATCATTAGTTGCAGCCCAAGTGCTTATATTGCTAAGGATGTACATACACTACATACACTATGAGTATAAAAATTTCCACAGAGCGAGGTCTATGTTCAAAATGACAAGTTTGTTTGTTATAGTCTAACCCTAATACTTACCAACCCGGTCTCACGGGGATTCGTGAAACTGTCACGTAAGTTTTAGTTTCGGTTTCGTGCGCACCAACACGATTTTGTCATGTTTTTCGTGCCGCTCACCACGAAATGTTTTTCGCTGTGGTAATCACATCTGAAAGTGGTTTATACCGGCGGATTCATGACGATCTAAGCTGTCCATCGGCGTATACTGCTTGTGTGATCGCGTTTGCGGCCGCCGGCCGCTGGACATTCTTGAAATTCCTATGCAAATTGGTAAGTGTACCACCGGCTTATGGTTAGGTTATGGTTATGGTTATGGTTAGGGTTATGTTTAGGAACGATGTCATGCAAAATATAGCATTGAATTCGCCACGGTTTTACATTAAAAATATAATATACACATTCTTTTGAAATACGTTCTGAGTGGCACGAAAAGTCCGCCGTTTAAAATACATTGGTGCGCATTTCGTGGTGAGCGGCACGAAAAACATGACGAAATCGTGTTGGTGCGCACGAAACCGAAACTAAAACTTACGTGACAGTTTCACGAATCCCCGTGAGACCGGGCTGTACTTACACATCACTATCCTGTCCCTCAATATCCATTCTGTGTTTGTGAATGTCAGTGTGGGGGTGGTCGCATGGGGGTGACTGGGGCAAGGTGCTATCCAGTGTGGCACATCCAGTATTCGCAGACAGTTCTTAATACCTCTCACCACCATGAAGCATTGGTATAAGAACGAAGCCATTTCCATCTGGAAGACATACAGCTTTCTTCCTCAAATCCCTCTGCTCAATGAGCTTTCGTTTTCCATTTCTTTTTTCATCCCTTAGAAGGGCTATGTTGACAAGTTTAGAGTCGCACGGAATGTCAAAGAAACTCTCTAAACAGTCAAGGCGGTACACATCACACACACACATTTGATCTGTCTTTTTTTCCTTCACAAAGGCATAGCCATCTCCAACAAGAAAAAAGGAGTCCTTCTTTTTGGTTGACACCAATGTCCGCTGTGGTGCTGGTGTAGCGCTAACTTTGGCATTATCCATTTCAGCTATCCTCTTAGCAAGCTGTGAAATGGGGCTCTTTGCATTTCGAACACATTTCTTCAGTTTTGTGCAGATAGTTCTCAAAGGGAAATGCACAGATCTCATTTAAAGAAGTTCCAATATTCCTAACATCTTCTGCTAAGTGGGTAAGAGAGTGGACATTGTACGAAGCGAAGATGGGACTGTAGAGTTTAGTTGATGTTTTGTAAAAATATATGAGTAACTCTTCCGCATAGGTAATGTATGCCTTTCTTGTGTCATCATCAGAGTTCAACAGAATGGACATGGCAACAGTCAGTGTCAAAAAGTGGTTGTAGAAGCTCTCATGCAGCACAGCACGGAGAGCAACAGGTCCAGTGTACAGTAAAAACTGTCGGAATTCAGTTGCTTTCCATCTGTCCAAAACAGCAGGACTTCGTGGTTGTCTGGCAAATTCCCTCGGCAGTTTCCCATTGAGAGAGACAAGTGTGGATGAAATTTCACTCATTTGTCTCTGAGACAGTTTACACTCTCTTGGACCCTGTTTGAGGAAGACCAGTATGCGTCTAACCACTCCTAAGCAGACCAGATGCATGTAGTCCGACACAAATGACTGTACGCACTGCAAGCCTGCATCTACCAGGGGTGAGCGTCCATTCTGGTGAGAAGCGTAGGACTGCCTGTTGAATTCCTCATCCGTCCTTGGAGAAATCTTCTCTTGTGGTTGGAAATTGTACACAACCCTGTGGTTCACATATTGTCCTTCAACAGTGCATCGCTCACAACTGAAGTATGCATTGTGTCCCTTAATGCATTTCAAAAAAGCTCTTGCTGGGGCATCACAAATGAAGGCATTGACTTTTACCTTTAGCTTTCCACCTTGGAATGAAATATTGTCTTGTAGCAGCCTAGTAAGTTCGTGAAGAAACTGACATAAAATCACTTACAGAATTTGGTTTCTCACTGCCACAATATATGGCTGAAACCTTTTCACGCTGCAAAGAATTGGCCAAATCTGGAAATTCGATGACTTGAACAATGGCAAACCATCTATGTTGAAATTCAGCACAACTTCACTTTCTGCTGGAAACTCATCCGGAGACTGAACATGTTTTCAAAATTCCCTTGCTTCTACTTGGCGAGGAGTTTTTAACAGTGTTCTTGCATCTTTGGGCAGCCGATGTCCATGTTTTGTCAATACAGACAGAAGCTCATCAACAGATGCGCGTGGTGCTTTGTTCTTAACAGCCCATTTGGCCAAATCAGTAGTCAAATCACTGGATTCATCTGATGAGGAGATTGTCACGGCTTAGCGGGTCGGACCCGAGCAGAGAGCCACACTACCAAAGCTGGTTGGAATGAGAATGTGCTTTATTGTGAAGGAGTGAATAGTGGCTCGGTGGGGGAAACCAGGGTGCAGGAGCGGGGAGCGGCTGATGTAAGAGGCTCAGGGAGGTGATGAGCAGCAGGCTTGCTGCTGTGGGTCTCCGGGTGGTTGGGAAGGAAGCAGGTCGGGGGGTTCAGGCAGGAACGGGGGGTCCAGGCAGGAATGGGGGGGTCCAGGCAGGGACGGGGGGGTCCAGTGAGGGGGAAACCGGTGACGAATGGGTTGGGGAGAGCCGGAGGGGAAGGACAGCGGAGATCCCGGACAGCTGGATCTAGGCGAGGGGCAGGAGAAAACAACGTAAGAGAAATGGCAAAACTCAACAGATTTTACAGGAGGCTAGAGAGCGAACTGACTGTGGGGTCTTTGTTCAACAATCTGGCAGGGAGTGGAAGGATGAGCCGGTTCTTATTGCTGAGGTGAGTAATCAGAGTGATGTCTGTCAGCTGTCCGGGAGCCGTAGAGGAGGTTTATTGCCTGAGTGGAGTCAGCTGGGAAGCTGAACTCCACTCAGGCGCTGAGCTGTAGAGGGAAGACAGGGGTAGAGAAGCAGATGGGAGACTGAGAGCGAGACAGGGGCAGAGGAACAGGAGAGAGGAGCATGAGAGGGAGAGGAACAGGAGAGAGGAACAGATGGGAAAAGGGGTATTTGGGATGTCAGGTGGGAAGGATGGGGGTGAGGAGAGAGCCCTGACAGAGATGCCCCTTTCTGAACCATCACTGTCACTATCAGACTGCTGGTCATCACACACAATATTTTCATCCTCAATGTCTGCATCATCCAACTCTTCTCCTAAACCTTGACTGACTGCATCAACAGTACAACGATCATCTTCCTCACTGCTCAGTGCCACTGCATGCAATTCAGCATTCTGCCGCAGCCATTTCTTTAGGTAGGCCATCTATTAAATACCAAAAGATAAAAGACATTTATCGTGGTGTATTAACACAACATAACAAATCGATAATTTTTAATATTAATGTTTTTTTATCGATTCGTTGTTGTAGTAGTTGTTTCAAAAATATCAGAACAGATGAAGAATGTCTGTCAGTGTTTCCCAAAGTCCAAGATGACATCCCCAAGTGTTTACTCACAACTCAACTCCTATGGAGCAGAGCAACAGGAAATGTCTGGACATCGTTTGTGCACGCCCTCATTTTGAAGTTCAGGTGGAATAAAACTTATGGAATGCGTGGTGACTGAAATCTCCAGCCAAAAGAACTACATGAAATTAATTAAAAGTTGGTCTAATATAGACACCTGTCCAAAATATATGCCAAGTTATTTCTGCAGTTGAAGCAAATAAAAGCACGGGCTTCTCTTTGAGAATGTAGGACTTACTCTGGTCGCATACTCCGGTGTTTTCTGTGATGCTAGTAGCTCATCATAGACATAATAAAGAGTAGACGCCACTCGGGGTGATGCGCAGCGAGAAATACATCTTGGTCCGGTCACCCGCTCCACTCAGCCCTGTTTGACAGCGAATTTAATCCATCTTAACTCTGAATATTAAACTGATTTTCACGCGTTTTTTATTTTTATTTTTTTGCTGCAAACGTCATACATGTAGCTATGATACAGGACAAATGAGTTGGCGTATTTTAATATTCATAGCGGGATTAACAGTAATAGAATATTCTGATATTAAGCTCGACTGTAGACAGGTATTTTGCAAACATAACATGGCGGCCCCACCGCTCGTCAGCCCCAATAGGCAGTAGCGGTCAATGCGGCGTCTACTCTTTATTATGTCCATGGTAGCTTATGATCATGATCCAGTCGTAAAAGAAAAACTTCCAGAGAATGCTGCCGGTTGTAGCAGAAGTGTTTTTTTCATGAGTGGTTGTGTTAAGATTGACCCAGATACAGTAGTGCTTCTGTTTCTGATTCGCCAATGCCCACGGAGCTAGCGAACATTAGCGCCGATGGTGCTAACTAATGTTAGGCTAACTAATGTTAGTTACCACTAACTGCGTCGTAGCGCCGTTAGTGGTAACTAATAATAGTGACAAGGGCTAGTTGGCTGTCGAGTCGTCGACAACTACATTTATCCGCCGGTACTAATTCATTTTAGTGACTGCGGCGACCGATGCTATCGCCAGCGGCTACATTTAGCTGCAGTTCACTCTCAATTTAAAAATGGAGCAGCCGCAGTCAGTCCACCAGAAATTGCGTCGACATTGGATCTCTGTCATGTTATCTGACTGTGCCCTGTGTTTATGTATTGTTTAATTTACATTTATATGGCTTTCTCAGACTGTATTAAATAAACAGAGTTTTCAGCTTTCCTGTGTTCGCGCCAACTCCTGCGATGGTTTCTTCTTCGTGGTTTAGATTCAGAAACGTATCGTAATCTTGCACTGTATTCTTGCGAGACATTCTTCTTCCTCTTTTGCGCTTTGTGCTTTGTGGATGTACTGTTTGGTACACACTCCGGAACAGAAGGTGGCGGTAATGCTCCAACGAGCTGGATGCCAACCGCCGTAAAACAAGAAGAAGAATGTACATCCATGTGTATGCGCTGGGTGAGCAAGTAGTATTCAGTTCGTATTATACATCCATGGTTTTGTGTTTTTAGGCGTATAAAAAGGAATCACTTATTCACATTTTACCAACCATTCAGTGACCAGAGACCATGCAGCGGACTATATGTCAGTGGGAAAAAAAAGAATTACAGAGTTTTCAAAGTGGTATTAAAAAATATTAATTGAATAATAATTTAATAGGCAGAAACTCTTTTGTATGACAAGTTCTGTTACCTTTCTGTATGTTGTTTCAATGTTGTTTCAACGTTTAAACAAATCTTCTTAAAATTTCAATGTTGATTTGCCATCATTTTGTTAACCATTTTACAACCATCAGAGATCTACGTTGTTTCAACAATGCTTCAATGTTGAAATGACAACTGACATAATTTCAACCATATTTCAACGTTGAAGGTCGGTCGTGTGCCTGCTGGGTTACCAACAGCTTACCTTCAGATCAGAGTGATATGGACAAAAGCAGCGCTGAAATACTGAAAATGTGCTTTGAAAATGTCCTTCATGGAAGGAAATGCATTCAATGTGTTTGTTAGACCTCAGTGCTGTTTTATTTAAGACAGCAACAGGGAATGACACCACAATACAAAAGGTGCACTGGTTTTAGTCTGCAGACAGAAGAACATCGATCCCACTTATGATCAACATAATTAGACAAAAGCCTTTCACTGTGTTCAAAATTTGTATTTGTTAATCCAAAAAAGAACAGATTCATTGAATTTTTGCAAAACGCACCTTTCACAGGGATTGATGGATTTACTTTCATGAGACAAAAACTCCCAGCATGAAGGTAAACATGCTCTGGAAAACTGTGATGAAAAGAATAACTAACAAGATAAATTTATACTTTTAATATCTAGACATAAAACTAATCAAGCATTTTCATATCTGAGCAATAAATGCAAAAATCCAGAAGGAATCCTCATTTATTGTTTTTTGGAAATGTGTCAAAAATCAGGATTATTGAAGAAAAATACCGTGTTTCTCCATGTTGATGCCTCAAGGCATCATGGGTATTAATTCCTCATTGCTTCTCCACACACATGCATTTTACAAACATTGTGTTCCCAAGTGAATTCTGTAAATGTGTGTTCTTGATAAAAGACCTCTTGCTGAG
This sequence comes from Acanthochromis polyacanthus, assembly GCF_021347895.1. Lineage (NCBI taxonomy): Eukaryota > Metazoa > Chordata > Actinopteri > Pomacentridae > Acanthochromis > Acanthochromis polyacanthus. The sequence goes on along the minus strand of NC_067122.1, from coordinate 35,582,689 downwards.
CACAAGATTCAGAATATAATGTGTTTGGCTCCTAACGAAGCCCTTTGGACGACTCTGAAACACAACGTTTGATAAAATATGGGTAGTTTTCTTCTTGAACTGTGAAATTTGAGACAACAACTGCCCATCTGGACCTGCAGCCTGAAGCCATGAAGTCAACAGAGGAGTAAACCAAAGGAACTGTATCCCTGTTAAGCAGCTGATCATTAGTTGTTCTTTTGGTGATGTGGGACAGTTTACAGGTTTGAAATGAGTATTTCTGACATTTCTTTCTTGACAGACAAATCTCTTTCGGCTCATTCGAAGTGAATCAGACCTGCACAGAATCAGTCACCAGTTCATGCATTCAATTTTTCATCCAACTTTGACCCAGCTCACTCTGACATCATGATGATGTAGGCAGTGATAACTGCAGCCTCCGGGCATGGTGAGAAATGCCTCAGCAATATGACATTTCATAGAAGTTTTTTTTGTTGTTGGTTTAGAAAGATTTGGGATTTTATGTTGCAAAATTTGAAGGCTTATTTTGTTTGTCAGATAAATGTCATGCAGTTTGTGATGATGAACACTGCCTGTCCAAAGAAAAGTCTCCACCTGGATTTAATTCAGCAAATAGCTAAGGTCCTTCCATTGGATAATTACTGCACTGATGACAACAACTTATTTAACCCTCGCTCATTCTCATTTCTTAAACACCCATGTTGGAAGACGTATCCTGTGGTCATGGAGAGGATGTTAATCTGTCTCAGAAAGGTCAAATTATTGGCCTGCCTCAAGCAAAGAAAACAACTAAGGAGATGAAATGACTAAAAATTAGGTTAAGAACCGTGCAACGCATCACTAAAACCTTGAGATAGTGGTGAACCATCATCTTCCAGGAACAAATGTGGTTGGAACAAACTCTTAGATGATCGTAGGAAATCAACAGCAGAACTAACGGCTATGTTTAATAGTTAAAGTAAGAACATTTCCACATGAAGGGCACTCAAAGGAGTGGGACTAAACAGCTGGAGCTCTTAGAAAACCACTGATCAGTGAGGATGATCAGAAAAGGGCTTCAGTTTGCTAGTTAGCACAAAGATTGGACTCTGGAGCAATGGAAGAAGGTCAGGTGGTCTGATGAGTCCAGATTTACCCTGTTCCACAGTGATGAGGGCATCAGGGTAAGAACAGAGGCAGATGAAGTGATGAACTCATCATGGCTAGTGTCTACCAGCCTGTGGGGGTTAGGGTTATGATCTGAGGTTGGTCAGGTTCAGCAACGTTACGTTTCCAAAGAATGAGGTCAACTGATACCTGAAGATACTGAATGACCAGGTCTTTCCATCAGTGGAGTTTTTTTTCCCCTGATGGTAGGATATGTTCCAAGATGATGATACCAGGATTCATTGGGTTCACATTGAGAATGAGTGGTTCAGGGGTCATGAGGTAGATTGTCCTCCACAGAGTCCAGACCTCAGAACCACTGGGAATCTTTGGGATGTTCTGGAGAAGACTTTGTGCAGTGGTCCGACTCTCCCATCATCAGTAGAAGATCTTGGTGAAATATTAATGCATCTCTGGACAGAAATAAATGCTGTGACATTAGAGAATCTTATAGAAATGATGCCACAGTGAATGAGTGCCGTACTCAAAGCTAAAGATGGTCCAACGAAATATTAGAGTATGTGACTTCTTTTTTGGACGGGCAGTGTTTATTAATCAGAGAAGCGGAATATTCAGATTTCAAATCGTAAACTACATACAGTTTATAGTTCTCATCTATTGTATGTAAAAGTTTGATTGATTTAATTTTCAGCATGTAGGAGCTTTTCACACACCAAAACTTCTGGCAACTGACGTGAGGATTCTTAAAATGTCATTGTGCAGTTGTGAATATGAGCAGCTTTTAAAGTAATAGTAGTTCAACAGATCAAACTGCTGAACAGGAGAGATCAAACTTTAGTCAGTAGCTGCAGTGTCATTCTGCAGCTCACTGAATATCAGTATATACTAAAATTAGAACATTGTAGTCTAATTTGTATTCGCTGACAAAAACAAGTAAAACATTTTGTCTTAGTTCAAATCTTAAAATGTTCAACACGGTCTCACGGGGATTCGTGAAACTGTCACGTCAGTTTTTGTTTCGGTTTCGTGCGCACCAACACGATGTCGTCATGTTTTTCGTGCCGCTCACCACGAGCGAAACCCGCTGTGGTAATCACATCTGAAAGTGGTTTATACCGGCGGATTCATGACGATCTAAGCTGTCCATCGGCGTTTGCAGCCGCGGCCGCCGCTTCGGCCGCCGGACATTCTTTAAATTCCTATGCAAATTCGGCGGATTCATGACGATCTAAGCTGTCCATCGGCGTTTGCGGCCGCAACAGCGGCCGGATCACATCTGAAAGTGGTTTATACCGGCGGATTCATGACGATTTAAGCTGTCCATTGGCGTTTGCGGCCGGATGTCCGGTGGCTTAGATCGTCATGAATCCGCCGGTATAAACCACTTTCAGATGTGATTACCACAGCGGGTTTCGCTCGTGGTGAGCGGCACGAAAAACATGACGACATCGTGTTGGTGCGCACGAAACCGAAACAAAAACTGACGTGACAGTTTCACGAATCCCCGTGAGACCGGGCTGAAATGTTACGTTTCATTTTGGTTTTGATCACGAAAATGAAATCACCGAGGATTATTTGTTGTAGTTTAACTTGATGTTTTTGAATCCTCTCAGATCACAGTCCAGTGGAGCTGAACACAGGTTTGCTTTCTACTACTTTCACCTGAGATGTGCACTTTAATACACATTTACTGTCACCTGAAGGATAATACTTCCACTAAATGTCTGATCAGCTGAAATAACAGCTTCAGTTTCTCTTTACTGACATGTATTCAGCCCAATTACCTCAAAGGTCTGATGATTTTTCGCCTCACGTTGCGGTGCCATGTGTAGCTGCTTTTCCATTACCTGCGCAGTTAAACTGGTCTGTCTGCACTGACCATGTTCACGATAAAAGCTAACACATGTGCAGACTGCTGCTGTGGGTCTCTAAACACTCTCTGACTAAAAGCTCACCGCTGTCAGCTCTCATCTCTGCAGCCATCTGCTTCTCTCTGTGGTCTGCTGCGATTTGTCCATGACCACGCACACATATGCATCTGGACAAGCGCATTTTGTGTTGGAGTGTGTCTGCGTCTGCATGTTTCTACGTCTGTATTAGTGTGTGAGTGCTCTGCCCAGTCATCTGAGCTCTCATCATATTACCAGGGGTTGTTCCAGCACAGCAAATAATTCACGGTCCAGCTAACCAAGCTAAGACACAAGCAGGCCTGGCTTGTACTAGAAGTCTAACCGAAAGTGATCCCAAGTGTGTGTGTGTGTGTGTGTGTGTGTGTGTGTGTGTGTGTGTGTGTGTGTGTGTGTGTGTGTGTGTGTGTGTGTGTGTGTGTGCTTAAAATGCTTCAAAAAAGTGGGAGTGGGTGGAAACAAACGAGCGATTTCATGTCCTAATGCATATGTTTGTTTTCGAGTGCATGTGTGAGAAGGTTTGGAACAAAAGTGTGAACCAGAAAATGCACATTGTGTTGTTGAATAAATCTGAAGTGTTTCTGCTTTAATCAGCAGAGAGGACGGTTGTTCTGCAGAACGAAGTGTAGCAGCTACTTGTCAGCGTTGTTAAGTTTGGTCTTGAAAGTGGATTATTGCTGCTCTACTCACTGTTGCCAACTCCTCAGTAAGGAAAGTCGCTATTGGCTGTCCTAAAAGTCGCTAAAAGTCGCTAAATGACGTCATCGCCTACTTTGCATATTTCCCAGTTTGCATGTAATTGTAATCAACGTTATAGGAGAGAGGACTAACGTTGTGGAAGAGACCAAAAAGGAGTATAAAACACCCAAAATATGTTTTTTCACTAGAGGCTAAATGCTGTGGTTTATTTTAGCATGACAGTGAAGAAACATTTTCGTTTATATGGCTTCGTAAGTCTGGATGGGATCTATAGTGACTGCGCATGTGCGATTCATCTGCCGTCTGGCCGCGGAGTGATGTGGGTCTCCCCTCCCCTCACTGGGTCTGCTGCGGGTTACTGGACTGACAGCCTGTGCTCTGGGAGGGGGAGAAGCTCACAGCAGCACCTGCTGCTTGTTGAAAACAGTAACTGCAGAATGAGCTGAGTTTTCCTGTCAGAGTCTCCAAAACGGCAGAAAAAGTCGCTAGATTTGTCGCTAGTTGCTTTTGACAAAAAAAAAGTCGCTAGGAGCTTTGAAAAGTCGCTAGATTTAGCGAGAAAGTCGCTAAGTTGGCAACACTGGCTCTACTGAGGGAGATGTAGTAATTAAAGACAATCCTCTATTTATTTAGAGCTGTTGGAAGTAACACTTTTGTCCACTGCACCTCCACTCAGTGCCGTTATCATGGTTAGCATGGCGCTTAAAACTCACTGCACGAAGGATGATAAAGGACTTATATGACTTCATATGTGTACATTTCCAACCCTCCCTCTACGAAATTATGTTCACATTCCACTAAACTGCATTTCCTGTTATATTTTAAGAGAAACATATATTCTGTCAGATTTTCTGTTCACAATGTTTCACAAATAAGTTTCTAAACAGCGTATCTTTGTCATTTCTTTTATTGCTTCCCTGTTGCTCCTTTTCTGCCTGCTAGTCGTGAGGTAGGCATTTCAAAATCATCTGTCCATCGCATCATGAAACGTTGTCAATGGAAAAGTTACATTCCAAGATTAGTCCATGCTCTTAATGACGATGATCCAGACCGAAGAGTACAGTATTGTGAGTGGTACTTGGAACGATGCACCCTTTCCCACAAAGATTGTGTGGAGTGATGAGGTCACATTCAAATTAAATGGTTCAATTAACTAGACTTCTTTTTATGGGGATACCTAAAAGACAAAGTCTACACAATGAGACAATAGAATGATGTTTGTAAATTCTGTTACATGTTGAAAATTAAAGGAATTATAATTAACACCTAGTTTACAATTATTTAAACTGTACATACATTTTTGGGACACCCTGTATATATATATATATATATATATATATATATATATATATATATATATATATATATATATACATGAATGATTCCATATTGGGGAAGACAACAGTCTTGTCACATAGATCAAAAACATACGACAGAATAGACCACACTTAGGGATCCACGAATGTTCCAGGATCAGCTTTAACCAGCAATGCAGGACCACGAGAGACAGTGGGAATAAAAGATCCTTTGGTTTCTTGTGGAATAAACTTTGTCACCTCTTTCAATATTTCTGGACCTGCAGTTTGTTTATGACACGATAAAACTCTCAGTGATGTGAAATCTTGATCCCACAGAAACGGTCGGATGAAATATTGTGCTATTGTGGACTGTGTGATGGAAGCAGCTGCAAATAATAATGGAAAGACGTGTGGAGGCCTTTAATAGTTCCTTTCACGCTGCTTTCTTCTAGTCACCGTGGGTTGTGTTCATTCTGCTGCGTAGCTTGGGGCTAATTTGTCTGCTGCTGTTCTGATGTCATCAGTGTCCGTACGAACATGCAGGACAGAGCAGCACACGGATACCACAACATGCTGCCTGAACAGAGAGAGACGTTTCTGCCTTTTGTAGATAAGCACGCAGGCTTGGAGTTACTGGTTTTACAGCTGGCTGTCATTCAGCTGGAGTATGTGACCTGCTTTACTTTCCAGCTCCACATTGGTCAGTACAATCACCCTTTATGATTCAGCATCTTAACCCTGCAGCCCTGTGTGGACTGGAGGGGCCTACTGTTGATGGAGCTCTTTTCTGATCACCACCGAGTCTTACACGTTGAATTTCCACATTTTTCCTGAAAAATTGCAGCAGCAGGAACACCACAGACAGATTTTGTTTGTTTCTGTAAATCTAAAAATTAAACATTATAATCCGCAACCAAGTCTCCACAAAATGACCTTCCTGTCCAGCTAGACAACACTCTCAATTACATTTTGGTAATTTTTTGTCTGATTGTGTTTGTAACAAATCACAAATGACAAAATAGTTCTATTTTTCATTTTTGGCTTGAAACTGAGCTGAATTCAGGATCACTCCAGGATTTTTCCTTGTTTACATGGTTTTAATACCACCCTATAAGCTTCAGTCAATTTTTGCCTGAAATTTCTACTGAAGATGTACCCAAAGTAAATTGAATGCTGTTCTTGAACTGTTTGGAGTACAGGCATAGTTCTGGTCTCATTTGAAAGCTGACAACCTGAATTTTCACCCAGTGCAGTCAGAATTATTCTAAGTGCTACTGGCACAGAGTATTTCATGTTGGAACACACTGAATTAGGATGAATTTTATTTTCGCCTAATTTTTTTCCCTAATATAACACCTGAAAATAAGTGTGGCAGCACTGTGAGAGCTTGAAAACACAAAAAGGCAACAGCCTGGGGTCTTACATAGTTCAGGTCAAAATTTCAGAGCAATACTACAAGAAATGAGTGTTTCACACATGTATTTGTAGAGATATGCACAGGCATTCCCCATTTGGCACACTTCGGCACAGCCATGGCACACTTCGGCACACTGGATAAAAAAAGGCTGCTGTTCTTCAATGCTTCAACCTACAGTTATAAATTTGGGCTCTACGGAAAGCTTACACTCTAAGGAATCATATCCCATATCCAGATTCACTATGAGAATTACTCACATTTATGAAAATTGACACCATTTGCCAAACTTTTTGCACAGAAAAGAGTCAAAAGAAGTGCTAGATGTGATAAATTGTTTTTATAAGTCAAACTAAATAGTATTTACAATTATCAATGAAAAATGGTAAAAAGAACAATATCAAATATAATAATAACATGCTAATAAACTACAACAAAACACTATTTACAATAAAACAAAACCTATTTACAAATATCAACATCAAACTAAATCCAAAAATCGTTGGCAACATGCCAGTCATTGTAGCAATCCCGTCCAGGCAGGAAGCAAAGTAAAACATCACAGGTGACACACTTCACGGGTGTCTTCCTGTGGCAGTTTCTGCACTTTAGCCGGCCGGCAGTGCTGTCTCCACTAATGTACATCATCCTGTGATGTGTAGGAGGAGTAGGAGCAGGAGCAGCAGCAGGAGCAGGAGCAGGAGCAGGACCAGGGCCTTGGACTGGCATGTCTGTGGGGACAGAACCCATCCTTGCCAGGTCCTGTGCAAGGGTCTCCCTAAATGCTTTTTGGTTCATCAGCACCTGTCCTTTAGCAATGGCGAGCTCCTTGTGGAGGAGAAAGGCATTCACGATAGCGATGTCCAGAAAATGATAAAAGAATGTCTTGTACCACTTCCTGGTTTTGTGGAGGACCTTGTAGAACCCTATGAGGGCATCCGACAGGTCCACTCCACCCATGTGTCTGAATGGACAGAAGAAGAACACAGTGAGAAAAAATATACTAAGACATACATATTGTCAAGTGGGGCCGAGTTATTTGAGATCCCAGGAGCAACCACCACCTAAATAAAAGCTTTAAGCAAACCAATGAAAAGTTAAAATGAGAAACTATAAGTTAACCACATGATTATGCTTATGCTTGATGCAAGAATGATTTTAATAGGCTGATATATATTCTGGAAATGATGATTGCTATAGAAGAGAATGATTTAAAATAAGTTATTTGATCATGCTAAGAAAAATGATTTAAAGAAGTGATTCAGTGTAACTGAGTGAGTTTTGAATGGAAGTAATCTGTGCTGTTCTGAGCTGTATGCAGACAGGATGGGAAAAGCAGAAGTCTCCTCAGAAATGAGGAACTTGGAGTTTCCACAGGATGACAGGATGGGCTCAGGCCTACATTGTCATGACAACTGAAGTGTGTGTAACAAGTGGATGTGTTAACAGAAAAGATGGAAAGAATGATGTATGCGTGATAGGAAGAAGGTTGTGTCTTAAACCTATGAATTAATTACCTGGGCGTACCTACTAGTTAGAATTGTGTGTAGAAATGTGTATGTGCTAAGCTGAAGTCAAGCTAGGGTATAAAACCCAGAGACACAGACACTGAATTGGGAGTTCTCCCCTGGAGGGGAGAGATGCTGCTCGCCGGAGCTGCCGGAGAGCATCGCCAAAGTTCTGAAGAATCTTCACCGGACCCTTTTGCCCAAGAGACGTGAAGACAACGCAGGACTTAGGCTCCAGAGTTCGCTGAGAACATTGTTGGAAGCAAAGTTGTTCTAACTTTGTTCAACAAGCGAGGACCACACTCTGCTGAAAGGAGAGTCCTGAGAGGTCTGCAGTTTTCCAAAGAGATGAAGAGAAGACAGCACCCATGGCATCCAGAGAGGCACAGGAGGCAGCAGCAGAGGGCTGCTCCACTCCAGGGGCTGGAGGACCCAGTGACCCACCACAGCCTGATGAGACGGGGGCTTTCCACCACCACCATCCGACTGAGAAGACAGCTGAGACGCCCGCACTTGTGTTCCAGCTGCTACTAAAGATAACTGCCAGACCAACGATTGGCTATCGGGACCTCTCCACTCCCCCTGCCTATGAAGAACACCCTCTGCCCACAAAGAAGACTTCGTACCGAGTCTGCTGGTCCACGGAGGAGTTCAACTAGACGCAGGTCAAGACCGGGCGTGGCAGCTAAGGCCTGGCTGTCCGCTCTCTCTCCTAAATTTACTAATTAGAGAAGATTCTTAGGTACGCTCAGCTTAGTTTAGTTTAGTTTGAAATAATCAGAAATAATTAAATTGTTTAATCATGAATTGATGCTGTGCCCTTGCTAAAACTTGCTTAATAAAACGCTATATTGCATTTAAAGAGAAGTCTAATGAAATGATTATGATTCACCTATTCTGCAAAGTGGTAAAAAGTTAAGTTGATTGTGTGCATTAAATCTAATGGTTCTTAAAGGTTACTTTAATCCAACTAGTTATTTAAACATTACCCCTGAGGTTAGTTTTCCAAACCTCTAAAACGAACCTAGGAATATCAACAAGTGCCACAGTTTTAAGAGGAAAGCTGTCGTTAACAAACGTGGTCAATAAATCAATTCTACTACTTAGGAGGGCTGCTTAGTAAGAGAGTATTTATTGGAGTAAGAGGGGTAAGACGTTTGGAAGAAGACAGTTAGGACCTAGGCGAGTATTCCTCGACACCAGCTTAATTATTCTGCTGAAACCTGTTAGGTGGAATACTAATAGGCAGATAGAATCTAACCCTTTAAACGGAGAGCTGGTCCTGATTTAACCTGAGGCAAGGGTTAAAGAAGGCTATACTGAACGACAATATCAAGCATATAAATTGCTACATTTCATATGACATGAAACACTGTTGAATATAGTACATACTGGTTGTAGTCTTTGACCACTGGCGGAACCGGGATGTCTTTCACTTCCCACTGCCCATCTGCACTCCGGACCTGCCGTCGGACAGTCTCCCCTGTGTGTGCTGGGTGGAATGTTGAGCAGAGGGAGACGTCCCTTGTGTCTCTCCACTGTACATAGAGGAGGGAGTCCTTGCTGATCCATCTCACACTGCCACGGGGAGACTTGGAATCCAGGCTGTTCTCTGTGGTTCTGGGAAACCCGATCCGATTTTTCCGTATGGTGCCACATGTCCAGACCTTCATCTTTAGCAGGTCCTGAAAGAGTGTGGTACTGGAGTAAAAGTTGTCCACGAAGAGCTTGTAGCCTGTGCCAAGCAACTGGGGCTTTAGCAGCTCCATAACCGACTCATAACTGAGTCCTTTCCCTGTGTTAGCTGTTGACTTTCCCTCATAGACAATGAAGTCCCAGGTATATCCAGCCGTGGAGTCTGCCAAAACAAACAGCTTGTAGCCCCATCGCACAGGCTTGCTCTTCATGTACTGCTTCAGCCCAATCCTTGCTTTTGAAGCAACCGTCCTCTCATCAATGGAAATCTCCTGGCGAGGATGATAGTTTCTCTTGCAGGCCTCCCTGACGTCATCATAAAGGGGCTTTATTTTTCCAAGCCGATCATAGGCTGCAGTGCCTCTTCTCCCCTCATTCTCAGCATCCATTGCCGCACTGCTGAGATGGAGCGCCCAGATCATTTTCAGGAACTTTCGTCCTGTCATGACTCTTTTGGGAAATAGTAAACTGTACAGATCACCTCCCCCGCCAGTAATCTGTATAGGATGAGCACTTCACCACACCCATGTAAATCAACACTGATATGAAGCAAAACATATCCTTCAAGTCAATGGCTTTCCATGGATTTGAGGGCGTGGAGTAATGCGCAGAGCCATGTTCGTTTGTGTTTGACACAATTGTGAGCAAAACAGCGTTGCTGAAAAACAGCTGGAAAAGTTGGACAGGTGTATAATTTTCTGTCATGATGAGCTGGGGTCCTGGGGTGTGGTTAGGACAAAAGATTATTTGTGGTGGCACTATGTCAGGAACGTCCACATCATTCCATCTCTCCCCTGATGTGCTGGCTTGGTCACTGGGGCTCGGAATTCTTCTTTCTCCCCTCCCCCTCCCTCTCCCCCTTCCCCTGCCTCTCCCACTCTTTGCACCTCTGGCTGGAGTTGGGGGATGGGGCTCTTCTTCTCCAGAGGTACTGTCCTGTTGGACCCCTGCTGTTTCAGCAAAAGCAGCTGCAGACGTGGTTGGCTCTGGCTCCTAGTCTTCATCAGACTTTGATGATGGTCTGTTGTATGAAGATAAGCAAATAACACTGATTTACAACTAGATAAAACTTTACCATTGTTCCAGTATTCAGCATTTCTACATCTTACAGTCTCACAGTCAAGTAATTCACTCCGTGAAACAAAGAAAGAAACACAACTCCCCCCAGGTAACAACACCTCCCCCCAGATGAGGGTCGAATACACAAAGAAAACAAGATTTTCTCCAAAATAACTCTTACTGCTGTACTGCTGTCAAACAGATACTATACTGTCATATAATGTAGTATGATAACTTATACTATGGTGTAAAATAAAACAATAAAAAACATTATATTGTGTACATAAATACAAAACAATAATATATTATACTATAAAAAACAATTCTGAGTACTTACTTATCGAGTCTGATGTCTTTCCCCTGTAGGAAAAGCTCCTCTGCTTCTGAGTCGATAGACGACACTTCACTCTCTTCCACCAGCCGCTCATCTCCAGACTCATCACTATCTCTGCGTGTGCAGGCTTCAACTAACTCTTCAATAGAGTATTTCAGTTTTTTTGTTCGTTTGGACATTATTTATAATCCAGAAACAACTCTAAAAACGATAAAACCAACTAAAGCTACGAGTTACAACGTGACGCACAAAGACGCACCAGACGCGCACCGGAGAAGGTTATTTTTCCTGCCTTTCGGAGGCAACAGGAGCGGTGCAGCTCTTCAAGTGTGAGGAGAGGGCAGTCTGTGATTTTTTTGGGCCGTGTCGATGATCCTATGCAGTGAGGCCCTCTGAGCCACCGTGCAGCTGGTGTACCACAGGCACAGACTGTACACCAGGATGCTCTCGATGGTGCACCTGTAGAAAGATTTAGACAGATTTGTGAGCAATATTTGAGAGGAATGGTGATATTATGTATGTGGAAAGAGTTTTAGATCTTTGAGTTCATCTCATAAAAAATTGGGAGCAAAAACAAAAGTGTTGCATTTATATTTTTGTTGAGTGTACTAATAATGTCTAAAGTACAGCTGAAAAGAGCAGCAATCGGCCTTGGCAATGACCAGTAGCATGTCATCAGCATAACTAGTGAGATTGATGCCTCCTTATGACGTGTCCAAGTCACAACATGTAAAGATGTATATTTATTTAAAATGTCTAACAAAACACGATATTTTCCTAACCGTAGCCACATAGTTTTTGAGCCTAAACTAAAATAGAAAGTGAATGAAAACCAAAAGCAAACAACAAAAAGACAAATTTACGTCCTAACACAGACTTTGTTGGTCATCTCAAATTATATTTAGTTGAAAACAAAATTACATTCTACTCAGCATGCGTTTCAGAATAGTTTCACAGGAACATTGGGCTGAGCTCTGGTTGTATGGCAACTACAGAGTAGGTAAGCTTCTCACACAGCACTACAAAACAAAGGTGGATAAATGAGAATCTTAATGCAGCAATCCATTTAGCCCTGATGCTGGTGTTAATTGAAGCACCATGTAATATTTGCCAATATTTACACATTATACATACAACTTACTTTATAAATCAGTAAGCTGCAACAAAAGCTGATATCTGTGTGATATGTTGCAAACCATCGAAGATTTTTTCCAGCTATACTTGTGACAATCAGGAGAAAAAATACTGCTGGTGTAAGTTCAAGTTAAATAGAGCTCTTTTGGATAACTGCTGTTAGTTTACACATGTTTTTCCAAGTCATAAGTTTACATTCTAACCTCCTGTTTTGTTGTAATTTCTCCATCAACCCATCATGTCCAGTGACATGTTTCTCATAATGCGAACTAATTTCAGTGGGAGTCCATGCATTTCTCCCAGCTGTGTCGAAGGACCCAACATTTGTTTGCATTGTGCTGCTTGGAAATTGTGAGAACTGCTTATTGCAAAAACTGAGTGTCTTCCAAGACACGCCAACCTGCAGGTTCTGCTGGAAAACTTGAGTTTCTTCGTACAGAAAAAGCTGTTCTGTGTCATAAAAAAAGAATGGTTTGGCATTTTTTTTCTCTGCAAAAAAACTGCTAAGAGTCAAGTGATGTTTGTGAGCTCTGTAGTTTTAACTAGAATGAGACAGTAATTGTGCTCCATCCAGCTACATGAACGTCCCAGAAAAACTGTCCAGATGGACTGTCAGTGTGTCAGTTTAAAAACAGACCAGCACACCACATTTCCCCTGATACTTACAGGAGTGAAAGCAACTGTTATTTAGGGTGTTAACAGACTGAGGACTTTATTATTTTTCTTTCAAGCCTCTTATTTTCACCTGAAAGGAATCCTAAACTTACAGGAGGAGCAGTTATTAAGTAAACTCTCCACCAGCCTGTGTTTTGGGATAGTATGATGAAAAGTACGAATTGTCTTGGCCACAGCGTCATTACAGTATACCTTCACACTTCTCTGTATTGACACCTTTTTACAGCAAATATTTCATCATTTATGTTACTAATTTCACTTTTGTTTTCCTGCAGTGGCGGTTCAAAAAGACAGCTCCATTCTCGGCCATTTTTTAAAACTTCTGTCAGTTTGACTTAGTTGAGAAGCACATTAAACTATTTTTTGAAACATTTTTAACTAAATCACCTAAATGAAATGCAATCACTCCTCATCAGGCAGGTAGGCCTACGTGTTTTTCCAATCGCACGCTATCAGAAAGGATTATTCGTCCCTGTAGCTGCTGTTTCTGCTGTTTCCTGGCCATCTGATCATCAGCCCTAAGCTCACTGAGCTCCGTGACTGAAAATTTGTGTTTCCTTACAACTGAACTGTATGTATTTTCTACCAGATGATGTTTGTTTGTAACGTATCACAAATAAATTTTGAATCAGCATCTCTTTGTCATTTATTTTACTGCTTCACTGCCACTCCTTTTCATCCAACCAATCATATATTAGCTGGGGCGGGACTTGTCACCTTGGTAACCCAGAAAATGCAGAAGCTTCAAATATGTAGTGAAAGGGTCATATTTAAACCCAGAGCAAGACATTTTCCTAAATGTGGCTATTTTAGTGCCTCAACTTAACCTATCTTCTAATCATTATGAAAGTCCTGGAGGCTGCATTTTCAAAACTATATTTGTAGGACCCAGGGTTTTCACTGGACCTCCTGAGTTGAATGACTAAGGGACTTGCAAAGACCTAAATTTGTTCCAAGAAGGATGATTGTCACAGCGTGAGTACTCAAGGCAAATTTTATTTTATTTCAGTTCTGGTGTCTTGCACAGCACTAACTTGCAACATTAACTTGCAAAAGTGTGAGTAACAAAATATGTTTTAACCCGTCATTCAGCACTGCAAACGGCACATAGTATCCATATATACAGTATATAAAATTACATAGACATTAAAGGTCTGAAAAGCAGCACATAAGGTCACATTTTAAAGAAATTCAAGAATAGATGAGAAATAAAGTCATCGATATTCATCAGTCTAGAGGGTTCCAAAGCCATTGCTGAGGCTCTGGGACTCCAGAGAAACACACTGAGATACATTATCCACAAATGGAGAAACATGGAACAGTGGAGAACATTCAGGAGTGGACCAACCACCAACATTTCTCCAAGAGCATCGACATCCAATCCAGGAGGTCAGAAAAGAGCCCAGAAGAACATCTAAAGATCTGCAGACCTCACTGGCCTCAGAACCATCTACATGACTCCACAATAAAGACTCTGGGAGGGTGAAAGGATCAAACCACTACTGACCAAAACAAACATAAAAATTTGTCTGTTATGGATCCTCTGGCAGAGGCGCCAGTGGAAGTAATGAAGCACGACACAAAATGTAGGCAATAACATTTATTTTTAAGGATACAAAAGTAAAGAACAGGACTACAATCATGGACAAAGGACCTACAACCACAAGTATTGGAATGGTACCAGGAAAAAACTGACTAGAGCTCCCACTACAGGCTTGGTGGTAGAACAACAACCAGAGTCACGAAAACTAGGCAGAAATATACATTACCCACATAAGGTACCACCTACATGGGAAAAACAAAACTCTGATAGTATGAGTAAACTTGAAACTGAGAATCAAGCAATTAGGCTTTACTAGGCCTGAGACTAGAGTTAACAGTAGACTAACACTGGCTCAGTGATCAAGCAGGAACTGAGCTGAGTGAGGAGCACAGCGAGGATGAAGTACTGGGACTGTAGCAGGGTGACGTGGGGCTGCTGATCCAGTGGCGGGGCAGAAGTCGCAGTGGTGGCAACTCCGGGGTGAACACGATCCAGACCAACAGGGTTGCTGGTGAACAGAGTAGTCCAGAATCCTACAGAATTGCAGATGGAGAGGGAGGGTTCCAGTGTGGACACGAGCAGACGGGACAGCAAACTCTAAGACAAGAGAGTTTGATGAGAAACAGGCTGGAACAGATAAACCAAACTTGAACAGATTACCAGTACTGATGTGAACAATTCAGTGAGCCAACATCAAATGATGATTAGCATCTGCTTATATGATGGAGGAAGTAGGTGACTGTTTGCTCCCACCCACTTGTGTGCCAGTTCCAGCTGATTGGGTCATCAACACCTGTCCGTCAATTCTGAGCACACCCACCTGAGCCCCAAGACTTTTGGGATAACATCCTGAGGACTGATGAGTCAGAGGTGGAACTTGGTGAAAGACAAAAGTCCATTCCATCTGGTGTAAAACTAATACTGCATTTCACAAGAAGAATATGATACCAGCAATGAAACATGGTGGTGGTAGTGAGACGATTGGAGGACCTGATGGAATTATAAATTCTGCTCTCTATCAGAAAATCCTCTTGGAGAAAATCCACCATGCTTTACGCAGCAAGGCAAAGACCCAAAGCATACAAGAAAGTCCACCTCTGAGGGGCTCAGAAAGAACTAAATGAAGGTTCTGGAGAAGCTGAGTCAAAGTCTGGACTTGAGTCTAATTCAGATGCTGTGAAAAGACCTTAAAGGGCAGTTCATGCTCAAAAATCATCTAATGTCACTGAATTCAAGCTATTCTGCAGAGAAGAGTTCCTCCATGGTGATGTAAGAGACTGATCACAGCTGGAAAAAAACATTTAACTGCAGTTCTTGCTGTCAAGAGATGAACCAGTTATTAGGTTTAGGGGGAAATACTCTTTCACTGGGGTGATACAGGTTGTCAGTAAAGTGTGAGAAATCTGCAAAGAAGACATTCTTTTTCATATAATATATATATATATACATATATACACAGATATACAGAGAGAGACTGTATCTGACTGACAGCTTAGATGAAGAAAATCAATCAAAATGCTAAAAAGTTCAAACATGATTCTGATGCTGCACACGAGTAACGGTTTAGCTTCATGAATAAATAAATAAGAGAAGAGTTGCAGCTGATATTTGTGTTTCCACTGTTTAATCATGCTCAGGACTACAATCCTTTAATTCCAAACTAATACTACTGTCCTGTTGAAACTTTTGTATGAGATACCCCTCATCTGTAATGATGAATCAGTCAACGGCCAAAAGATGTAGCAGGAAAGTTAGGAGAACAGGAAACACGTTCAGCATGCTGTTGTCCACAAACATTAACGTCTGCCAGGTTTGCCACTTACTCTTCCTCTTTATTCAGGCAAAACTTTTCACAAAGATTTCTTTTTGGACTTGACTGTCTACTGAGGCTGATCTTTGTTTGGTTCAAATAACCGTAATGTTTGTCTCACCTGCTCACCTACGTGTTCTGATTTAGTCTGCCTGAAGATACTGCTGCAATTACACACCACAGAGCGCACAGTTGGTGAGTTAATTGTTCAGTACAAAGACGTTTATCAAATAAATCCAAAAAGAATCAGGCTGAGCTGCTGCAGTATCAGAACTGTGTTACATTCCAGTCAGTTCTTCCTGAAACTCTGCTCGTACCCTGAAGATGAACTGAAATATGTTTTCTAAATAATCATCTACTCAACCCCCCGTTTTTTTGGGCTGCTTTGGTCTGTAATCCAATGAGCTGCTGAAATTACTGAATGTATTTTACATTTTAATCATCACATTATGATGTTTGTTCAAAACAAAGCTGCTGCAGAATGCTGTTCAAGAATATTCATTTATGTGTTATAAAGTAAAGCAATCTTAATTCTTCGTTTGTTTTGTTTATTTCTTTTAAATAAATTAAAAATACAGAAAAAAGTACCAGCATAGTACCACATGGGTAAGAGAAGTAGTACCATTAAATGTCCTAACAGTCTCATCCTCAGACACTAACCTGCTGTTAAAGTCAGGACTCTGCATGGAAGAAGAGGCTAAATCGAGAACAGTTTTAGTTTCTGACCTCAAACTAACACTGATGAGCCAAAACGTCATGATCAGTTCTACATAAACTGCTGTCGTGTCCAGTGTGTTCTGCCTGGACTCAGCAGATCTTATCGGTCCTGGAAACTGCAAACTGAAGCCACCATAGATCAATGCTGCTCCAAACCAGATCAGGATGGTTGTAACTAAAGATGTGCCGATCCCAATACTGTATTGGTATCGGGCCTCAGATATAAAATTAATAAATTATCGGACAGTATCTGATTATGACCTGACGTCGCCGATCCACGTTCCGATACAATAACAGCTTCACTGCATGGTAATAGTGATTCCGTATCCACACATTTAGGGCGACCACATCCAATATAGTGGATGAAAAGAGAAACCGCTTTACTGCAGAGAATGCAGAAATGCTAATTTTCCTCAAGAAAAACCTGCCAAAGTTCTCCCAAGTGAGACTCGTCTGTGTTAACCTGAGGTTTAAAAGGTGACCTGTTATACCTGATGTTAACTTTAAAAAAGCCACGATGAGATGTGGCTGTCCTTGTTTACAGTGGTTGCTGCTGCATTTTGGTTGTTTAACTTGCTCCAGCTCCTCATGTTCCTGCTGCATTAAAATAGACTTACAATGTTTTAATTTATGTTTTTGCATATTATTTTAAGAAGCAGCTAGTATGCACTTTCTTATTGCCACCTTTTTGTATTTGTCACTTTTTCACTGCCAGGCTCATTTATTTGTTCGAACCTATATACCTCATGTTAAGTTCAAAGTAACAAGACAGTGAATGGTGTAAGTGATGTGTTTTCCTTTCATTGTTTACAGTGGTTGCTGCTGCACTAAAACAGAGATACAAAATTATATTAAGTGTTCAACATAATTCTATGAAGCAGCTATGCACATTGTTTTATTTATGTAGGTATACTGTTATTGCACTAAATATTCTGTCAAAAAAGGAGGTTGCAACTTAAGCATTTGCACTTTGCACTGCCAGGCATTTGTTATTGTTGTTTTGTTCTTTGAAGAGTTGCCTGTTGCATTTTGTACTGACTGCACTTGTTAATTCAACCCAAGCCTATTATGCAATTAATAAATGGCTTTAATTGAAAAACAAGGCAATTTTTTTTACTAACATTTTTTCTATGTAGTCTACATAAGTATCGGGTATCGGGAAAATATCGGGAAAAAGCCAAATTAATATATCGGATCGGATCGGAATTGAAAAAGATGGATCGGAGCATCCTTAGTCGTAACTCACCAGTCCTGCAGGACAATCCCAGGAAAAGAAGTTGGGAAACACTCTAATTCAGCAGAAATAAACAGCTTTGACGTGGACCAAACCTTTACCTGCAGACATAGAAATAATGGTTCAGCTCAGTCATCCTCCCTCATATTTATCTGTTTGGTTTTACCTGTTTGTTTGTTTGTTTGTTTGTTTTTACACAACTGATTATTTACCTACAGTGGGTACGGAAAGTATTCAGACCCCTTGAAATTTTTCACTCTCTGTGTCATTGCAGCCATTTGACAAAATCAAAAAAGTTCATTTTATTTCTCATCAATGTACACTCAGAACCCCATCTTGACAGAAAAAAACAGAAATGTAGAAATTTTTGCAAATTTATTAAAAAAGAAAAACTGAAATATCACATGGTCAGAAGTATTCAGACCCTCTGCTCAGTATTGAATAGAAGCCCCCTTTTCAGCTAGTACAGCCACGAGTCTTCTTGGGAATGACGCAACAAGTTTTTCACACCTGGATTTGGGGATCCTCTGCCATTCTTCCTTGCAGATCCTCTCCAGTTCTGTCAGGTTGGATGGTGAACGTTGGTGGACAGACATTTTGAGGTCTCTCCAGAGATGCTCAATTGGGTTTAGGTCAGGGCTCTGGCTGGGCCAGTCAAGAATGGTCACAGAGTTGTTCTGAAGCCACTCCTTTGTTATTTTAGCTGTGTGCTTAGGGTCATTGTCCTGTTGAAAGGTGAACCTTCGGCCCAGTCTGAGGTCCTGAGCACTCTGGAAGAGGTTTTCCTCCAGGATATCTCTGTACTTGGCCGCATTCATCCATCCTTCAATTGCAACCAGTCGTCCTGCCCCTGCAGCTGAAAAACACCCCCCACAACATGATGCTCCCACCACCATGTTTCACTGTAGGGATTGTATTGGGCAGGTGATGAGCAGTGCCTGGTTTTCTCCACACATACCGCTTAGAATTAACAGCAAAAAGTTCAATCTTGGTCTCATCAGACCAGAGAATCTTATTTCTCATAGTCTGGGAGTCCTTCATGTGTTTTTTGGCAAACTCTATGCGGGCTTTCGTGTGTCTTGCACTGAGGAGAGGCTTCCGTCAGGCCACTCTGCCATAAAGCCCCGACTGGTGGAGGGCTGCAGTGATACTTTGTGGAACTTTCTCCTATCTCCCGACTGGATCTCTGGAGCTCAGCCACAGTGATCTTTGGGTTCTTCTTTACCTCTCTCACCAAGGCTCTTCTCCCACCATTGCTCAGTTTGGCTGGACGGCCAGGTCTAGGAAGAGTTGTGGTCGTCCCAAACTTCTTCCATTGGAGGATTATGGAGGCCACTGTGCTCTTAGGAACCTTGCGTGCTGCAGAAATTCTTTTGTAACCTTGTCCAGATCTGTGCCTTGCCACAATTCTGTCTCTGAGCTCCTTGGTCAGTTCCTTCCACCTCATGATTCTCATTTGCTCTGACATGCACTGTGAGCTGTAAGGTCTTATATAGACAGGTGTGTGCCTTTCCAGCCCGATCTCACGGGGATTCGTGAAACTGTCACGTAAGTTTTAGTTTCGGTTTCGTGTGCACCAACACGATTTCGTCATGTTTTTCGTGCCGCTCACCACGAAATGCGCACCAATGTATTTTAAACGGCGGACTTTTCGTGCCACTCAGAACGTATTTCAAAAGAATGTGTATATTATATTTTTAATGTAAAACCGTGGCGAATCCAACGCTATATTTTGCATGACATCATCCCTAAACATAACCCTAACCATAACCCTAACCATAACCTAACCATAACCTAACCATAACCTAACCATAAGCCGGTGGTACACTTACCAATTTGCATAGGAATTTCAAGAATGTCCGGGGGCCGGCGGCCGCAAACGCGATCACACAAGCCGTATACGCCGATGGACAGCTTAGATCGTCATGAATCCGCCGGTATAAACCACTTTCAGATGTGATTACCACAGCGAAAAACATTTCGTGGTGAGCGGCACGAAAAACATGACGAAATCGTGTTGGTGCGCACGAAACCGAAACTAAAACTTACGTGACAGTTTCACGAATCCCCGTGAGACCGGGTTGGCCTTTCCTAATCAAGTCCAATCAGTTTAATTAAACACAGCTGGACTCCAATAAAGAAGCAGAACCATCTCGAGTAGGATCAGAAGAAATGGACAGCATGTGAGTTAAATATGAATGTCGCTGCAAAGGCTCTGAATACTTCTGACCATGTGATATTTCAGTTTTTCCTTTTTAATAAATTTGCAAAACTTTCTACATTTCTGGTTTTTTTTCTGTCAAGATGGGGTGCTGAGTGTACATTAATGAGAAATAAAATGAACTTTTTTGATTTTGTCAAATGGCTGCAATGACACAGAGAGTGAAAAATTTCAAGGGGTCTGAATACTTTCCTTACCCACTGTGTTATTAGTTTAGTTTATTTTTCTGCAGGGACACATTTAAAAGTGTTGAACCAGAGTTGGGTAGCAGCTAACTTGCATCTGTTGCCTCAGAGCAAGAACAGAAAAAGAGAACAACCAGAGTACATAGTAGAGTATACAAAACAACAGAAACTTTAAACTCCATCAGTGTAAGATGATGAATACAATCAGTAAAACCAATAATTAAAAGGAAATCAATACCATTCTTTTTGCTGACTTCAGCCAGATCTTGAGGCTGGTCTAAACATGAATTCTTTAACATTTGTGGGGAGGGAATTCCTCTTTTTCACTGTTTCAACTCTGAAAACAAATTGACCTTTCTGGACTCAAATATTCTGGTCCTTCCTGCACCGGTAGAAGGATGGGATACAATATTATGAATAATTTTAAATATCAGGCTGCATCACAATAAAAAAATAGATTGTCTAAACTGAAGATATTTTTTTTTCTACTTGTGACCAGGTTGTAATTCAGTTAGCCCGGTGGGGAAAAAGCAGAGAGTGAACCAAGAGTTTTGCAGCTGATGGGGAAAACCCAGAACTAATTCTATGTTGAACTTTGCTTTTTTTAAACAGTGAGTTTTCCATATAACATTGGAGAAGAAATGCTGATCTTTCACTGACATGTGGTGTTCCAAGTCACAGACCCTAAAGACTCCTCAGACTGCTGGTCTGAGCTCTAATTTATTTACTTCTGAAGCCTTTCAGCACCGATCAGTTAATGTGATGGAATTTCGAGTGTCCACAGCACTCGTCTTCTAATCACAGGTCCTTCAGTAAATGAAGGAGATTATGTGAATGGGTTTCAAATGAAAGACACTTCAAAGTAAAGCTACTGCCACTAATTACTGTTCTGCACTGAAGATGAAGATGTGATGATGCTTTCAGGTCACATCATCAATGAGTTTATATTACTTCTTATACACTTCTCTTATTTTTGAAAATGACACTCAGTAGTTTTCTGGTCAGATGGATTATGTTCATTTTGTCATTATGTTTTAACCAGCAGCTGAGGAAAGAAAAGATGATTTTACCTTGCTGACATGTTTCAACCACATCTGCAGTCTTCCTCAAAGCATCATCTGACGTGTTGATGATGTGTCCTTTTGTTATCAGCTGGACGGTCTGAAAGATGTCTCAGAATCTGTCAGACCAGTCACACCCCCGCCAGCCGATGGTCTCTGGAGGATGGAGTCCAGGTGTTGGAGGGTGTAGGCCCCTTGTCCCGGTTCATGGAACTGCTCACCTGCTTCCAGATCTCTATGTCCTCCTTCATCCATTGTTTGTATTTGTTGGCCTCTGACGTTAAAATCCTCCCCTGTTCCAGTCCATGATGTGTTTTTTTTCCTTTGCTATGATTTGGAGTTTTCTTGTTCAGCTTTGTCTTTTAGTGTTCTTGTGAGTCATCCTATTGTTTCTTTTTCATTCTGTCTGATATCACAGAATGTGATCAGACAGACTGTAAAAAGGAAAATGAACACAAAAAGATAAAGCTGAACAAGAAAACTCCAAATCGGCCATCAGTGACCACAGCAAAGGAAATAACTACATCAATCGGTCGGTGGAGGGCGTGGCCAGACAGATTCAGACAGATCTGTCAGACAGGTCACCTGATAAAACAGCACGTCATCACATGACGCTCTGAAGAAGACTGCAGATGCAGTTGAAACATGTCAGCAAGGCAGAAACTATCGTTTCCTTCCTCAGTTGTCGGTTAAAAACCTCTAAACATGCTTTATGACCATTCTGCATTCACACCCATCACTATCTGGTGCTGCTCTGGAGTGGAACAGGATAATCAGGCCTTTTCCTTCTCCTGTTATCTGTGCTCCAGTGATGTGTCTTTTATCTCCTAATGCACCCACTCTACTCAGAGTTAACTTAACTCACAGCTGATTGAATGCATTCTGAAACTGAAAACTCTTAACTAAAAATTCAGACTAAAATTTTGGTATAGATTCCTCAGAACCAAATGGATTTAAAAAGGCCTGAACCTGTGTGTGTTGCCTACAGTCTGGACAGAATATTTGTCCAGGAGGCCCCACTCTGCTCCCTTTAAGGACATTCCAGGTATTGATGTGATTGATTATTACAGAAACTCAGCTAGAATGCTAGCCTAGCCATGCTACACCTATGTTTCTGACGGCACAAGGGTCTAGGGAAGCTCGACAGGGAGGGAGGCGGGCTAAAAGGTTGTCTATCAAATCCCTCTGCAGCAATTGGGTAGGTATACAACCGATTAACGGAAGGAATAGGCTGACGTAGTTCCGAAAGCACCGGCGGATTGTTGCTAAGTCCCATTAGCTTCCCAACCAGCGGAGCCGCGGAGCCAACTGGTATATTAAGGATTTGCCATATCCCGTCGGCATAAGTCCAAATATGTCTTTCTTCTCAATGAAACACTTCAGTGCCGTCCTTTGATTATCTTTCAAGTTGAATTTTAGCTTCAAATCTTTAAGGGCTGTGGCCAAAGCCGAGTCGAAAGATAACTGTTTATTGTGTGCCGGTTGTTTCTGTCAGAATCGTCACGCCTCTGTCGTCACTTCGTTACGCCCGCCTTCTGACTCTACACTTCATGGTGATTGGTCCGGCCAGTTTTAGGAGAATCCAGCCTCGAGCCTTATGGAGGGTAACTATGTCCAGTTTGAGAGAATTAGAGGACTGTAATCTCCTTTCTTGGCCTTTTGTCTTCTAACAGAACATTTGGAGTGAGAATTTGTTGTTCTCTTCAGAGAGCTGCCTGGCGTTTGTTCAGAAGCCATGTAATGTGACATTTTGGAGGGCTACTTGGAGCTTTAAATTCAGCAACACCAAAACAGAGAAAGTGTCCAAGACATCGGAGCAAAATTGAGCAATTTTTCCAGCTGCTTGAAGCCAACAGAGACAGAAAGAAGAGGACAAGTCATCTGAACTGGAAAAAGATGACAATAATAGAGATTGCTATTGTTTTTTGCCACCAGTGTGAGCTGCAGGACCCTCCTTTCATGTGATGATGTGTTTCTCAAACTTAAACTTCCATTTTATGCACTTCAGAGCCGTTTTTAATGAACATTACATCCTAAACAAACCTTGAAGCTCTGTGTGCTGTCAAAGGGTGTTCACTGGGGTTTCTTTTCTTCTTCGTTTGGCATTATTGGCATTATTAATTGATAAATAAAGGTGCTCATGGTTTTTGAAAGCATCTTCATGTGGGACAAACAGTAATGTTATGCAGAAACATGAACACCCCCCTTATTTTTATTCAATATTAATATTATTTGGGTGCTATTTGTTATTGTTATTTGGTCTGTTTATGCATTCGTGTGCTGAGATCACTTCAGTGGATTGTAACAGGTGTAAAGCTCCAGCTTTAACTCTCCACGAGAAATTTAGTCAGGCATGGAGGGTAGCTACAGGGGGTCCTTTTGTTGGGGAGTACAACGTACAGGCGCGCATACGTCATGAAGCGGACTGAGTAGGAAGTTTGATAGCAGCAAGGTCAATGTGTCTGTGTTGTTGTGCATCTGTATCTGAGAGAGAAGACATTAAAAGAACTTTAAACTCATGCAGACTTGGAGCCCCTTTCTGTCCGAGTGTGCAACATTCACTTTCAAAGTTTTTCCCACGAGTCCCTAAAGGTTTAGCAGCACTGTGACTATAAATCCTTTACTGTATGAGATGGTGAAGCTGCCCACCTTCAAACCACCAAGACAAGGAAAAAAAGATCCATGCTGATGGACGGCATCCTGCTATACAGCATCAAGCACACCTACAGTTTGTTTCCCCTCTGACAAATCAGACTTCATTTCTGATGAAAACAATTTCTAATGTACAGTGTCAGTAATTACAGTGTGGTTTTAGTTTTTGTCCCGTTTTAGATGGTTTAGTTTCACTGGGCTTTGCTGCATAGAAGTGAAGCTACATTTGTATTAAAGACAGAGAGACACTTGTTATTAAAGTCTCACAGATAAACCACCAGATCCAAAATACATTCAGTTCATGTCAGTTTTCCTGCTCAATGTCTAGACTGGATTTATAATTCATGTCTTCATTGAATAAACTACTTTTCTTTCATAAATAAGGACATTTGTAAATGACTTCAAACTTTTGAATGGAAGTATTTGTGATTTAGTGTCAAACTGATAGAGTCTGAAACCTTACGTCTGCAAACTTCAGCTAAAGAGAAGAAAGTCAGGGTTAGCTGAATGAATTAGACTTCTGCAGAAACTCAAAACTCACTTTTACTACTCTGAGTCATCTAATTCTGACTTTTCACTAAATCTGCTTTCTGAAACAGTTTTAAGTTCCTGAATGAAACACATCCACTTCTACTGAATCTAATTTGGTGGATTTATTATAAAATATGGATCTAGGCTCTGTGTGTCCAATAGATAGATCAAATGGATTAGCATTACCATTTATAGTAGCTTTATGGTTTGTCCAGAACATAGAAATAGAGCTTGTATTTCTTTGTTTTTGAAGCATAAGAACAAATTGAGAGTGAAGGTACCACATATAGACTAGAATAAAGGATAATTCATATTGTGTTTTTGACCTTTTTCACTACAGCTGCTTGTTTAATGAATTCATTAATAATGTAGTTTTTTGGGGTTGATCATGTAAGGTTGTAATCTTTTCTGTTCAGAGCAGGTCTGGCTGTGCTTTCTTTAAAAGAAATACACACACACACACACACACACACACATGTGTGTGTGTGTTTATATATATATATATATATATATATATATATATATATACAACACTACAGATCCCAAATATACATCAAAAAGCAAAATCTTTTCTAAAACTTTTTAAAAATCTACATTATGGTGGTGGCATGGTGATCCCTTACTGTTTAGAACTAGTATGTTTGCGTCAGCTTTCTCCATTATTTAAGATGTTAAACTTCCAGAACCACATCTCATTTTTACACAAACAGAACTTGTGTCTGAAAATGATTCCAACGTGTTTCATTCTAAATGTGACTAAAAAGAGCATCCAGATAATATCACCCATGTCGTCACACTGGAAACCAAGTCTCTGCTGTCTGTAAACTGTAGATCTGAAATGACCTCCCTGCTTTCACTTCCATTTGGTTTACAACTTAAAATTCACCAAGCAGTTGAAATCTTTTTTTTTTTTATAGAAAGATAGATTGTAATAAGGATGACTTCTGAAACATTATTCACAGCTTAAATAATCATCAAGGTTTTGCTTTCACTGCAGCAGTTCCATGCAATATGTAGTAACACATATTAGAAAGTTATGGTGTGATTTAAATAAAAAAACACTGCAGCTGTTTCACACAGAACTCCTGCTTTCTGCTCCATAAAAGTCTTAATTTTCTAGTCATTAGTATTTTGCCTGGTTGTTCTTGTATCCATAATTCCTAATTACAATATTTCTGACAGCGATGCTTACACTTAATCAGGCTTTACAGGCTGCAGCAGGGATTTCCAAATGCCTGATGGGATACATGTTACAATATAGTATGTTTAAATCCTCCAGATTCTCCGCAGAGATTAGAAGGCTTATGAGGGATAATGCTTATGCTCGGATCTCGGTGTGCTTCAGGCAATTATGAAGGAGGATGGGAAGATGAGTGCAGCGTGATACCCTGACTGAAACCCTGCCGGGCTGCTTGTCAAGACAAAGTCTGCAGGGCTAGATTGTGTTGCAGAGTCTGGGTCAGGATGGGAAGTATTCTTATCCGGAGACACAAATGTCTTGTAACGTGTCAAGTATTCTCTTTGCAGTGTCAGCTGTCAGAGCGAGAAACATCTAGATTTTATAAAGATAGCAAAGTTTTAACGCTTGTTTCTGACGTTTTAATTGGTCTGATTGTCTGTCACACACATTCTGACTGGCTCTGCTGGATATATCATCATGTTCCATCAAGACAGACCTGATTCCCAGAGACAGGAACTTTACTATCAAGGTGTTAGCAGCAGTTCCTCAGATTCCTGTATGCTGAGAAGAAGCCATCTTGGCTCTCATCCTGCTGTCAGTCCATCCTTTGTTCCTCCCCAGTTTGTTGGTAGGAACCCAATAACAGGACAC
The DNA here is from genome assembly GCF_021347895.1 of Acanthochromis polyacanthus. Classification (NCBI taxonomy): domain Eukaryota; kingdom Metazoa; phylum Chordata; class Actinopteri; family Pomacentridae; genus Acanthochromis; species Acanthochromis polyacanthus. The sequence goes on along the minus strand of NC_067122.1, from coordinate 35,556,074 downwards.
TGAACATGTCAAAAAATTCTCCAGACCAGTGGTATTTATCTGGTTAATATCAAAGTCACACGGTAAAAAAGCTGGACAGGTGCATTTAAAGACCTGTTCACTGACTATCCAGTTCACACAAACACACCGTATGGAAAACACCGCTGACTGACAGGTGGCGGCTGCTCAGGTTCAGAGGTTGCATTCTGTGATTATTAAAGTAAAACTAGATGTCAAAAATATGACTTCTGATTCATGTGGAGCTTTTGAGACCATATTTGTCCTATGTTATCTTAATTCATGTCACTGCACAGACAACTAATATAACTGTATGTAATCAAAAGAAAGTCATAGTTTATGCTTTAATTTCTGCTTTTGCATTATGCTTTCATGGACACAACTTAAGGCACAGATGGGTTTACAGTTTGGGATGCAGCAGCTCTACCTGCAGGAAAAAAAAAACTCCATCTACTGCAGTTCTTCTCTGTTACACTTCCTGCCAATTAAAATCCACATTAACTCTTAGAATCTGAGCTAATGTTGCAGAATACAGCAGGAAGGAAACGTAACTATACAGTTTAACTATATTAGCCGTAGAGTTTTTACTGTGAAATCATTTCTCTAACTGTTGATTGTGTAAACATCCAGTAGACATGGTTGGATGAACTTCGTAAACACTGGGCAAAAATTCTGTACAAATCAGCAATTAATGAAATGATCAGCAGTGAAGCGTCGAGCAGGGAACCTGGATGTCGGGATGATCTGAGGCCTCAGGCAGCTTCTCTGGCTCTAATTGGCTGTAAATTCTGCAGTCACATCCTGGTTCAACCTATTGTGTTTACAGCAGCTTTTCAGGAGATACTGCAGCCACATTTACACAGGATTAACATTGTATGTGGAGTTTGGGCGTAAAATATTCCCTGTGGTCGATGGTTCATCAGCTCATTGTGCTGGATGGGCAGGGTCTTAAATTACAGGATAAGGTGGCGTAGATTTGGACATTGAGAGGGCTAAACAAGAAAGTCTCAAAAATCTGCTAAGAACAGAACAAAACACATCCCAGAAAACAAAAAACAGAGACATTTTTAGTTTCTCGTCTGTATCAACGTAATCTAGAAATTTTAACTCACCTTTAGGTTACAATCTTGAAAGTGCTGTTAGACTAAACAGAGCAAAGCTAGGGCTGTGTCCAAGCACTATATGGTGTGTTTGCTGTTTTGTAGCTTGGTCTGAATGTTAAATTACAATTGGTCCACCCTATATAATCCACTCAAAGTACCCCACAATCCATGATAAGTACCGTACGATGGTCACTAACCAACAAATATGTTCCATCATGCATTGCATCCGAGGAATATGGCAGACGGACGAGACAGGAAACTGAGAATTGGTGACATTTCCACAGATTTCTGATTGTTATTTTATAGTGTTAAGGCACATTTTCTATAGAATCTGTCTTTTCTATATATGTACCTTGTTGAAAATTCAACTGAGAAACCTGTGAGTTGTAACATAAAAATATTAAAATTCCAAATAATAATTAATAACAACAATGTTTGGAAGCAGAGAAATGTATCACCAAGAAAAAAAGTCTTGATTTTTTATAGATTCGTGTGCATTTTATATAATATGAATGTATCACAAAAATTTGTTTCACCATTGATCTGATCGATCTTTTAATTGAATGACAGCAGTGATGTAATTAATAGCACAGAGACTCCCTACATAGTTCACTATATAGCAGCATGTAGAAAAGAAGCAGGGAGTGATTGGATTATTTGTACCCTCAGCCAAAGTCTTGCAGCTTTGCAGCACTGAGAAGGTGAGTGAAAAGTTCTTTGACAATAGAACTGATGTTCAAACCCTCCTTATAAAACTCCCTTCCTACTTATGAAAGACTTCATGCAAGTAATGAACCCCCATCCCCCTTAAGTGCATTAATAGTCCATTATCTGTTACCAGCATATCACATAGTAGGCACAGTAGGCTGTTATCACCCTATTTAATGGTGCCCCATTATCATCCTTTGATATAGAACATGGTAGATGTGATTTTGCACTGACAAAGTTGGACATAAGTCCAAATTTCAAGGCAGATGGAGATGAAGGGAGGTGTCCGTTGGCAGATTTCCACCCCGATGACTTGAGTTCAAGTCCCATCGTGAACCATAGCTGACTGTTTTTTAGACTTTCATTCGTTGTTTTTCACTTTAGTAAGGTTTAGGCACCAGAACTACTTGGTTAGGTTTCCAAAAGGATCTTCAGGTTAAAGTGCAAACACTAGATCTTACACAGCTCCATTTTCTACATTTCCAGGGCACTGCAGATTATAGATGCACTTATTCACACAACCACAAGAGGCCTTCTACATTATGAGGGTTAGTTTCTATTTATAAATGGTAAAAATGAGGGCTGAGACTTTAACGAGTTGATTTCGATTAATTAATTACTGAAAAAATAATGTGTTAAATAAAGCATTGCATTTAATGGCACCTTTGTCAGTTTCCTGATTTATGGCACACTGGTAACACTGATGAACACTCCAGACCAGTAGGTGGTGGTAATGATTCTAAAGTCTGTCTGCAGCATGCAGTGTATGGTCTGCAATGAAGAACACACACAGGAGTGACATCAGTGCACAAGGAGGTTTGGTGAACAGTGAAGGAAGAAGAGAACTCATTGTGCTTGTTGGGAGGAAAGTTTTCTTTTTTTTTATTCAAAATTTTTTTATTGAAATTTTTCATATTATAATACAAAGGTGTAGTGCTGGATGACTGTAAAGCAAAACCATGCCATTGGTTCACAAAATAGCAGCAGACACCTATTAAATAATAATTCAACAAACAAGTATAAATGATAATAATAAATAAAAAAGAAAGAAAAAAAATGGAACAGAAACAAAGTAAGAAGTACAAAACCTACAGCCATGGCCATAAGTTTGGACACAAGTACCATGACGCTTGTGAATCTTAGAAAATACCACAAAATTGTCACTTACAATATACTTATGTTCTGTAATAGACATCAAAACAGACATAAGTCATGCTGTGTCCAAACTTATGGCCATGGCTGTATATTGTAAGTGACAATTTTGTGGTATTTTCTAAGATTCACAAGCGTCATGGTACTTGTGTCCAAACTTATGGCCATGGCTGTATAATCTTACAAAAACCAGAAATAAAAACAATCCCTCCCTAGTCACTACCAGCCCAACGAACAAATCATGGAGGCACTGTCCCATCAAAAGTCTGTCCAAGTAAACCAATGTGATATTGTTAGAGATACTAAGGAGCACCTGTTGATTAAGTTACTATAGAGTCTGGAATGTACTTAGAAATGGACCCCAAATTTTCTCAAATTTCCCATTAGAATGCTGGAGGGAAAATCTAATTTTCTCTAGTTTTAAGCAGGTCATGATGTCCTCAAGCCATTGTTCATGAGTGGGAGGTAAACTGTCCCTCTACCTCAGCAGGACTCCTCGGAAAGTTTTCTTTTAAAAATCTTTCTGATGTCAGCTTGGATAAAAGCATGTTTGAAAATTGTGCAACAAAGAGTTTTCTGATCACTGCATCATTTCAAGATGACGGTATCACCTCAGTGCAAAACATGTTGCTGTTAGCACCAGAGCTAACGTTCACTACGACAGTCCTGCTAACAGATAACGGTGTAGCCATCCCATAACAGACCACTTTAGAAGACACTGAAAGTGCTTTAGTTTTCAGAAAGTCATAAAATGGTGAATATAACTGCTATAATTTGATTTTGAGTTTGCAGTAATCTGTGAATGCAGCAGACAGATGAAAAATGCAGATAAATAGATAGATAAATTATCATTTTTGTGTTTTAAGATATGACACTGCCAAAGAGACAGAACCCTGGTAGCGTCATAAGTTAAGCAACAAAAATGACTGCCTTTAAATATCTTAATTATAAACTTTATGAAAAAATATTTTTATTTATAAATAAAAAAATTATATTCTTCAGAAAAGAACAATCAAAAGGATACCATTTATCAGACCCAGAAACTATGAAAACAGAATGAATCTGTGGAGTTTGAACTTTTTAAGGTCCTTGAACTACTTATGCTTTTGTTATAGCCATACAATGGGAAAACCAAACTAAATCCAGACCTTAAACCATCAAAATCGCTTTTCCGCTTAAATGTCACAGTTTAAAATTGTATTAATTTTATAATTTTTTAAATAGTAAGCAACTACATGTTCACTGATTCAACTGTCAACGAAAGTTTATTTGAACTGAAAATAATTAATTACTGTGTCAAACATTTCCATTTGACAAAAACTACAATATTGTGTTTAATTAACTAAAAAGCCTGTCATTAATTAGATTAATTTTTTTCATCGCATCCTACCACTAGTAAAAATTAATAATGTGAACACTGAGCCTACTCCAGAGTGGAGAAGGATCTGACTGACTCCTATGGGAATGCTACAGCCATGGCCATAAGTTTGGACACAAGTACCATGACGCTTGTGAATCTTAGAAAATACCACAAAATTGTCACTTACAATATACTTATGTTCTGTAATAGACATCAAAACAGACATAAGTCATGCTGTGTCCAAACTTATGGCCATGGCTGTATATTGTAAGTGACAATTTTGTGGTATTTTCTAAGATTCACAAGCGTCATGGTACTTGTGTCCAAACTTATGGCCATGGCTGTATGGTTAGATAACATGCTATTTAATGGGCTGAAAACATCCAAAATGGTTGAATGAAGAGTATGAGATAAAGCACAGAGCTTGTGTTTTAATGTCAAAAGCCACTTCTCATGAAGACACCAAAGCCTGAGGCAGCATTAATGAGTCAAACAGGATGAGGGAATTTTTTGCTTCAAACCCCCATAAACAGGCTTTCTGTTCCACACAGTCTTGTTGAGAGTTAGATACTCAGCTTTTTTGTCTTGGACATGTCACATATAGATCGAAAATAAGCATGAGCTGACTGACAGTTCCAAATTAGAGTCCCTCATGGTTCAGAGAATACTCCATGGTGAAGGGTTGGATGGATGCAGGTTGCAAAATAGCACCATAAATACCAGTCAGTGTTTGTTAGATAGAGTTTCTGCGTTATTTAACAGAGTGGCAGTGAAGATGGCAGAGATGTCTGGTGACAAATGTTGACATGCAGGTTTGACCTGAGGCCTCTGAGGGTTCTATAGAGAACAGTCCTCAAAGGAACCCAACAGGCAGGTAACTGACATGCCCATCTTCACAGGAGGTTTGCAGCTTTGCAGAGCTGGGTGGATGTTACACAAGAAAACATGAGAGCCGTCAGTTGTATTGATTTATATCACCTTGCTCTTATGTGGACCAAATGATTTCCCTCTTGCCAACCTGCACGACCTCCTGTGGAGCTCCAGAGGTTTGGATCTTCCAGCATTTTTAATAACATCTCCTAATGAGAGTGTGGGTGTGCAGCATCCTTGGAAAAATAAGTTCACAAGAATGCATGTGGGAGATTCTGAAGGCAGCTAGAAGAAGGATCTTTGGTCTGATGAGACTAAACTTGAGCTTTATGACTGACAGTCTAAATGTTTGGTGGATACCAAACACTGCACGTCATCACAAATATACCATCTCCACTGTAAAGCATGGTGGTGGCAGCATCATGAGTGGATGCTTCTCAGTAGCAGGCCCTTGAAACAAAGAACAGGAAAATAAAATGATAAAACTCTCACTGTTTACTGTTTATAGGCATTTCCAACCCGGTCTCACGGGGATTCGTGAAACTGTCACGTAAGTTTTAGTTTCGGTTTCGTGCGCACCAACACGATTTCGTCATGTTTTTCGTGCCGCTCACCACGAAATGTTTTTCGCTGTGGTAATCACATCTGAAAGTGGTTTATACCGGCGGATTCATGACGATCTAAGCTGTCCATCGGCGTATACTGCTTGTGTGATCGCGTTTGCGGCCACCGGCCGCCGGACATTCTTGAAATTCCTATGCAAATTGGTAAGTGTACCACCGGCTTATGGTTAGGTTATGGTTAGGGTTATGGTTAGGGTTATGTTTAGGGACGATGTCATGCAAAATATAGCGTTGGATTCGCCACGGTTTTACATTAAAAATATAATATACACATTCTTTTGAAATACGTTCTGAGTGGCACGAAAAGTCCGCCGTTTAAAATACATTGGTGCGCATTTCGTGGTGAGCGGCACGAAAAACATGACGAAATCGTGTTGGTGCGCACGAAACCGAAACTAAAACTTACGTGACAGTTTCACGAATCCTCGTGAGATCGGGCTGGCATTTCATATGGAGGGCACAGACTCTGTCTACATTCAGAGACATTTCAGAAAAGACATGCCAGACTGACACTGCATGGAAAGATGATCTTCTTTAAACTATTGAGTCATACCTCTCTGTGCAGTCTTGAGGTTTAATTCCCAAAACAGGGAAGGCAGTAGCCATTCAATAATAATTTTGCAGATGCGTCTGAAGTCAAACAGAATCATCAAATGTAATATTTATTGGAGAACTCTTTGTTGACGTCTGTGGTTATTGACTGCAGATTCAGTATGATGTTGTCCCAGACCTTCACTGGAGATACCTTCAGCCCCTCATCTTGTGGAATCTTTAATCTGGTATTCAGCAGGTAGACTGCTGAGATCAGATGACTCTTGGTCAGTTGAGGATATTTCCGCCTCTTTGCTCTTTGGTTGCTTTAGCTGTGTATAGAATAGTTGTACGAATGACGAAATTTTTTCCAACAAGCTTTGATACGTTTGGCTGAGTCTGAGCACACAGAATACGCTGTATTTCTGTCTTCTCTCCATCAGTTTGATGGAGTTTGGTGTTTGTTTCATCAGTCTGTAGAACTTTGTGTATCTGGTGATGACTTCTTCTCTTTATCACTGATGTTAGTCTACATCCTGGAGAGCATTCTTAACTCGTTTACTTTCAGAATAGGCTTTTTCTTCACCATCTGATCATCCACGTAACTTATGCTTCTAAATCTACCTGCTTTTTAAAAATATATATATTTTAGCTGTCTGCAATGAACACCTGAGAACAAAAATTAGCCCATTAACTTTGATCTGATAGCATTTCACTTTTGTTGAGCTTCACTATTTTTGTCACATGCATTTTCACATCTTGGCATTTCATAACTACGCTCCCCTCCAAAAGTGTTCAGTTCACCTGGTTATTGTAAATCAGCTCATACAGATACACTCTTTTGAAACAACAGCCAAGTGTAGAAAACATTTTGGAATTCAGAGTTGCAGGTTAATTCAGAGTTTTTCTATAAAGATGATTTGTCTGCTATTCAGTCACAACTTGAATGTGCAGAAAAACCAAAGAACAGAAAAGAAATGTGCAAATGTCCAAATACTCAAATAGAATGCAGCTGTTGTGTTGAGGCCTAAAGCTCTCTGCAGATTGTAAACTAAATTCTTTTCTCTTTTTGTCTGTTGCACAGTTTAACCCAGACTTATAGCTGTTCTATTTGTATATCTGTGGCTTCGTTCAAGCAGTCTAATCGGATAAATAAGTGTTTGAACTCTGCTTCATGAATATTTTCCCCCATATGACTGTGAGACATCATGTCATGGTTTATGACTTGGCTGGTAAGCCTATTAGTGATGATCTGTGCGTTAAATATTCAGTCTGAATCACTTTAATTCTTATTATTTTTACTCATGGTTGGCTATATTGTGCAGAGAACAATGCAGCAAACAAAACGCCCTGAGAAAAGAATAGAAAGTTTTTATTTTTTATGAATGTTGTTCCACAGAACAGTTTATGGTGAAAATGATGGGCTCTGCTTGTGACTGCACATCTATTCTCCATCCTCCATGCTTGAACTCACCCGTATATTTGACCAAGCCTCCTGTTCTGGTAGACTTCCACTGACATAAACCCAGTCTGGTGTTTCATTATACAGCAGCTAAAAGGATTCTGCATGGTCCTTCACCTTAGATCTGACTGGAACTTCTCTATGAATATTTGATGAAGGGAAATAATAAATCACCGGGGTACCAGTGGTTCACACTGGACACTATATTCTCTGTGCTTGTGTGTGTGTGTGTGTGTGTGTGTGTGTGTGTGTGTTATTACTCTGTCTAAACATTATGGGCTCTCTCCACTGTCAAGGCCATTACATTTGACCTTCCTGGCCCTTCTGGCAGCTGTAACTGATGGCACTAACAGACTTAATGGTCATTGAAGTCCACTGAACCAACAGTACATAAATCAAAGTTTTCAGTTTTTGTGAAAAGGGTCCAAGCCTCAATCCACAGTGTAAAACAAGTGTAGAACAAATAATTCACAGTCCGCAGTGACGATTGTAGTCCAAGTTTAATAATATGAAAGAATGTTACCAATATGATACTGTGTTTTAAATTCCTTACAACCTTTGTAATTGCTCTGATTGTTGAACATGTTGGTATCCATGTTGGTGCTGGCCGTAACTACAGTAGAGATAGGTACTGTGAAAGAACAGTTGCAAGCTCAAGAGTCCCACTTAAGTTTAGTATCATCAATGAATTAGTAGTTGAAGCTCGACAAACTGCAGCATGTTGATGTAGTTTCTGCCAGCAGCCCACAGCAGTTAGCAGCAAGCACTACTGTAAACTGTGAAAGTCTCTTTAATAAGATCACAGTATATCATTTCAGGTATATAGGGTTTCCAAATTACACCACATTATCTGTATTACTTTAATTGTATGCAAATGGGTCTGTTTTGAAAAGTCGAGCATCAAACACGAGGTTTGACGTCACACAGCTTCAGACCAATTTGGCCAACATATTGAACAGTGCCAATTGCTATCATTAAGACATTTCCATTTTTTGTGGACTTATTTGCTTTGTGGCAGTAAAACATGCTACAGGAGCCTTCAGAAACTTCTGCAGAATAAACTGGACCTACCATACAGATACACACTACTGTTCAAAAATTTGGGGTCTCATTGAGATGTCCTTATTTAAAAGCAGTTTTTTTCACAATTTTTTTCATTATTCTAGCTGGAAATTGTTAAACCTGAACCCAGCAGACCAACAGACGGTCACTATTCCTTCACCAGACTCCGTAGCCATTTTTCTCTCTTCAGAGGAGAATTTAGACTATTATGACCTTTTGTTTGAACTGTGGTGTGAGTGGAAGAGGGCTCGGACTCAGGAGTGCAAGTTTGAACTGGTGTCTTGGGGTGGCAGGGTGGCCTCCCAGATGCCCTGGTTAATGGGCCATCTGCCAGTCCATATTTTAGTATACCTGCACTCTCCCGTGCGCTATGAGACCCTCCAAATCACAGTCTCGGATCCTTCTTGCACTCAGCCTACCTGTCTGCCTGCCAGTTCACCCTCTGAATCAGAGCCCCAGCAGTCCAACCAACCACTTTTCCGAAAGCCGTCCAGGAGGAAGCGAGGTTACAGGAAACCCCAGACCTCGCCGCTCCTCAGCACTCAGACCTCGCCGCTCCACAGCACCCAGACCTCGCCGCTCCACAGCGCCCAGACCTCGCCGCCGAGCATCGCGGAGGTCCCGCTGCTGAGCGTCGCCACCTCAGACGCCTCCGAATGGGTAGGCGTCTCCGAGTGGGTAAAGGACACGGCCCCAGACGTCTCCGAGTGGGTCGAGGACGCCGCCCCAGACATCTCCAAGTGGGTTGCCGACGCTGCCCGTCGCAGCCGGCCTCCAGCCCGGCCGCCCGAGGGTCCTCGTCTCGTCCACCGCCACTGGCCTCCCGAGGGTCCTCGTCTCATCCGCCCCTGCCGGCCTCCCGAGGGTCCTCGTCTTGTCCACTGCCAATGGCCTCCAGAGTGGTTCTGCCCCTTTGAGAAGGCTTTGTTTTGTTTTGGACCAGCCTTTGACATTGTTTTGTAGTTTTGGACTCGTTGTCTTTAGTGTGCCTTGGAGCCGACCCAGACTGTTCTGGACTTCCTGTTTTTGGCCCTCCGGCCTAACCCCCTCCACCCGCCCAACCCGTGTATTTTGTTTTTGGTTTTCGCTCTGCCTTCTCAGTCTAGTTCTTAGTTTGTTGTAGTTTTGATTTTGGTAATGAAACCCCTTTTCTTTTAACACCTGGTTGCCTGTCTATTGTGTCTGCGCCTGGGTTCTCTAACCTCCTACTTGTAACAGAAATAGCTGATTTTTAATGGAATACCTCCATAGGGGTACAGAGGAACATTTCCAGCAACCATCACTCCTGTGTTCTAATGCTACATTGTGTTAGCTAATGGTGCTGAAAGGCTCATTGATGATTAGAAAACCTTTGTGCAATTATGTTAGTACATGGATAAAAGTGTGAGTTTTCACGGAAAACATGGAATTGTCTGGATGACCCTAAACATTTGAACAGTGGTGTATATGCAGATTTATTCTGAAGGACTCACTACAAACAGATTGACGGATCTTCATTAGCATAGCAACGTTAATGCTACAAATAATCCATAATATAAGACTCAGTCCTGTAGTGGAAGCTAAATGCATGTCTGCATGTTGGTCTTGTCTGGCCAGCCTTGACTGTCATTCTGTTATTGAGGGGAAATGTCTGGTATGTTTGTACCAATCACAGTCATAATGGGAGGAGCTAAGCAGAGGACGTGTTGTGACTGTCTAAGGTAGTCAGGGAGCAACAAAAAGAAAGAACCAATGCTAAGTTCAAGAGGGATAGGTAGGGATTTATTGAAAAGGGTAAGTTTACAATAATAGAAAATGCGATGGGGTTAAAAGCAAGTGGGTGCAACTGAAATGAAATAAATGAACATATCTAAAAGCTAATTTTACTTTGAAGTTCATGCATTACAAAACTGAGAAAAAGCTAAAAGACAAATCCATAAAATAACCTTACTATTCATCTCAAAACCAAAAAAATACTACAGTAGCACCCCTAAACTCAAACTAAACAATTAAAAGGTCTCTCACTGTTCTTCTAGCCCATATGTACACCAACCACTGGAACAGATTTACAAAGTACACCAGGCAGCTCAACTAAGAACCGCTGCCGAATACCGGATGAACCGTGATTGGACACGTTGGTTTGCCTTCTCCAATCCAGAAGGTGTAGGAGGGACCAGACAACGGAGTTGGGGCTTGACAGGTATGGAGCCGTACACATTACAGATGATTATAACAGAGGTCCAGGGCTGTGACAATGAGGCTTTGGTGTTCCCTCAGAATGCTGATGATGGCTCATATCCCGTGTTCACAGAACTTCCACAACTGCTGTAGTTAATAAAAGGCCAGTCTGAGTACTGCTGGCTGCACTGACTTTAAAATTGAGGCTTTTCATATGTCCAGAGAATTAATGGAGGGAAAAAGGAGAGAAAGCGCAAATAATTTCAAATTCAAAGACAACAATGAAGATAAAGCAGAGCGTGATCTAGAAGCAGTCTGAGCTGGCAGAAGAAGTCAAACAGCTTATAGATTCTTTTCATACTTTATTTAAACGGGAACTTCGGGTTTTTTCAACCTGGGGTCTGTTTTCATGTCATTTCATACATGTGAGTGACGGAGAAATGAATTTTCGACATAGCTCCAGTATTTAGCCAGGCAGGCAGCTTAGCAGCTCAGCTAGCAGCTCGGCTAGCGAAAAGTATGGGGCAGCTGGCCCCCCCGTGTCAAAGTCCGCCTTAATGTTCTTTTTTTCCCCACACTGACCGACTCAGATAGTCTCAATGAGTGTCCCACAACATACTAGAGATGAGAAGTGAACGAAAACCTCCACATTACTTGGCGATCGCTATTTGTTGTGGTCTGTATCCAAATCTCAGGACGCTAGAAAGCAAATCTCGTTCCAAAATCGTGCAATAACTCGCGCCAAAACCAGTGTTTTTGTACTCTGAAGGATTCGCTATAAACAGACTGACAAACCTTTATTAGCCTATCAACACTGACGCTACATATAATTCATAATGCAGGACTCTCTGTAGAACAGGATGAACTAGACTTTCTCAGTAATGAGCAGGACTGTAGTAGAAGCTAAATGCATGTTAGTCTCACAGTACAGATTAATCTGGCTACACTTCATTATCAGTCTGCTATAGGAGGGAATATTCCCTGTTGTGTCTGTACTTTAAACCAATCAGTCGTATAAGGAGGAGCTAACTGAAGGATGAGTCTTTGTTTTCTACAAAATAGTGATGGAAGAATAGCTTTGGTGGAACATTTGCATGCAGGGCGGTGATATTGGTAATTCAAATGGCTCAAAATTCTCTAAAAACCCCCCAAAAAACTAGCACGGCTGCCTTACTGCATGGTCCAAATTCTTTGCTAAATGAAATATTGAAAATAGCAGCATAAAGATGACAAAAGGCAAATAGAAAGGCAACATGTACATCCAGTGAGTCTGACTAAACAGACTTTTTACCCTCATCTCAGATTTGATCTCATCTGTAACATTTACGTGTTTCACAGGTTTTGCACCTGTTAATGCAGCTGCAGATATTTCATCACCTTAGATTAAACAAAACTAAATGTTTGAGTGTTGAGAGAACAACACAGTGTGAAACAAATCTTAAACTCTGACTCAACCAAAATCCAGTTCAGTCCTTAAACCAGGTCTGAACCATCAAACTGTGGTGTCTGAAGGTGTCAGAAAGTAAGAACCGGTGAAAATGTCCTATTTGTATGAACTCAAACTGCTCCTCACAAAGATAGAAAGAGGAACAAGCACAGGTTGAGATCTGAACTGTGGTTCCTCTGCCTTCACTAGCTTGCACACACCTGCAGACATAACAAACACCTACACATTGATGAAGACACATAGACAATCAATACACATAGATACACACAACCAACAGCTACTTAGAGGCTAATGAGGCCAAATAAAACACCTACACTCACAAGGTGTCCAAACTTTTAACTACCTGTGGGTAAATAATTAAGCAGTGAAGTGCAGCAGCCTGAATCACACACATGAACACACACCTTCACATCCATTACTGAACTATGAAGCCCTTGCAGGCTGATAAATGAGGGAAATTACTTGAGGGTATTTAACAGGGTGAGCTCCAGCTTCGTTCTGAGGCTCATTATACTCGTCTGGCTAACTTTAGTCATCACAACATATCACCCCTTAGCACAGCGTGCATCTCCATTATGAAAAAGTTCACATCCAGATACTCATAAACTTAGTCAGGAAAAATGGCAGATTTTCTTATTCTCTTCTCTAAATTGAATATAGGCCTACCAGTAATGTGAATTGATAAATCAAGTTTTTTCAGGTAGCAGCTTGGGCATGCTAGCTAGTTTAATGAAGTATGGCTCATGTTTGGTTCACAAGTTTTGGTTTAATGAATAACTTCTAACTTCTGCGTACAAAAGATCAGATGTCCGTGAGTTGTATTCTTCCACTGAAGCAGCATTCAAGTGGATTTAATCGACTCACCAGAGGCTTGTTTCACTAAATCAACCAGCAGTCATTGTTAACTTAAATATGGATATTTGTCAATTTAAAAAAAAAAGAAAACAAAAAACAAAGAAGACCATGGCTCCATAAGTAGCATTTTGAGTGCAAGAACTCAGAGTGTCAGAATAGGGACTTTTATGATGTTTTCTAAGGTGTCAGTGTGTGAAGCTCTAAACTGCTCAGAGGAAATTGGATCACTTTCATCCAAAGCAAAGTCTGCCTTTTACCAAAACGTTTCCTGATGGTGACTGATACAGATTCTCAGTTGAGGGAAAATGTTTATCTGAATATGTTGAGCTGTGCAGTTACAGTATCGCACGCTGTATGCATCATGTTGCCATGGAAACCCAACATATATTCAGCTGGGGATGCCGATATCGTATAAATATGTTTTTATGTTTGGTCCGTTTACTCTGCTGGTACTGGAGCTGATAGAACACAGATTAGAACATTTGTCATTCTACTGGTATTTTTTTGCAGAGAACATTATTTTATTTTGATCTGGCCACAAACTAAAGTGACGTCCTGCATTATAGGACAGTGTCAGACCTAAATGTCCTTTAATGCAAAATGTTTAAATTCATGAGGTTTAAGGTTTAACATCTCTGATATGCTGCTGTCACTTAGACACAATCCGTTTATTGATAGGCAAAATCAACTGTGTATTAACGGTTTTCTACCAGCATTCCTGTGCTGCATCATTTGCAGTAGCAGCACTTTTGACTGTCATGAATTTTATTACATTCCTTATTCTTCTTTATTTTAAAAAACCTGCTGGCTGAAGTGGGCTGCACAGTGGAGTAAGTGGTTAGCACTTACGCCTTGCAGCAAGAAGATCCCTGGTTCAAATCCCGGCCTGGGCCTGGGATCTTTCTGCATGGAGTTTGCATGTTCTCCCTGTGCATGCGTGGGTTTTCTCCGGGTACTCCGGCTTCCTCCCACAGTCCAAAAATATGCTGAGGTTAATTGGTTACTCTAAATTGTCCGTAGGTGTGAATGTGAGTGTGATTGTCTGTCTGTATATGTAGCCCTGTGACAGACTGGTGACCTGTCCAGGGTGTCCCCTGCCTTCACCCGAGTCAGCTGGGATAGACTCCAGCACCCCCCACGACCCTAGTGAGGATAAAGCGGTGTATAGAGAATAGATGGATGGATGTTGACTGAAGTAGGCAGGACTCCACTGATTCATGACGATTCTGATGATGATGATTTAAACACCTCTTTTATGTGAATGCACTCAGAAAATGAAGCAAAGAGCCGGAGTTTACAAAGAAAGTTGATAACCTCCTTCATGATACCTGTTGTCTCTGACTGAGGCTTTAGTTTTTGTTGAGTCGACTCACACAAAGTCAAACCGACATTGTAGTGGAGCCATCAGAAGAGCACAGCATCAGCCTGTTCACTGAGAAACAGAGAAGCAGCTTCATCACAGATACAAATTTTGCTAAATAAAGAGCACAGGACTGTCAAAAGAGGCTATAGGTGTCTCACAGGACGCAGCTTGATATCCTGACATTCCTGTACATTTTTCAGAGATTTTTTATTCGTGTCTTCGAGCCAAAAACATTCAAAGTGAAACATTTTGTATTAAATGCAAAACAAACGGAAGAACCTTCACCAGAGGCCTCAGACTTTCTGTGATTGTAGGTGATGAAATAAAAGGTTTGCCTGCAAATTTACACTGTGGTATAAATACTGTGATTATTTCATAAAACCTCATTATTTTCAGTATACACAGTTTAGTGAGTACCCGGAGGTCCTGAAACTTTCCTCTGCAAACTAAGCAGACATTAGAGCTCACAGGCTTCTGCTGGACAGTCAATGCTGAACATTTGCTTCTGCAGCATTTTCCGCCTTTGATTTCCCTCCTGTCGGACGTATGGATTGTGTCCTCGGCAGACGCCCAAGGTGGTCTAAATGTCACAAGGCATGATGGAGAGCCCCAATTCAGCCTTTCTCTGATATATCATTACCATCACAACTCTGCTTTATGGTTTCCCTTGGCCTCTTTTTCTGTCCACCTTCTTCTGCTGCTCTTTCACCCCCATTTCCAACTCTTTTTGCTGCTACTTTATACCTTCCTGCTTCTTCCATCTTCCTCTCATCGCCCCGCTTCTATCACTTTTATTGCTTCTATTCTTCTCACTTGGTTGTTCGGCAGCTGGTTTTCCACCTCTGATTTTAAAGGCCGAGCATCTGAGGACAGAAAGATTCATTTCTGCCCTGTGGTACCTGCTGGACATCAGCCAGGATGCTGCTCTCGTCTCTCCTCCACCACTTTCATGAAACCATTATTCTCTGTGTCTTTTTCATTCCTGCTCCACTGTTCCAAACTTTCAGCCTCCATCTAACAACTCTTTCATTGCACTGATCCGTTTCTTTCTCGCATGATTTCCTCCACCTCAGTTCTGTTCTTCAGAAACACTTCAGACTCAGAGACAAACTTCACGCGACATTAACTCAGAAGAATGCCAACATGGACATCACAACAAAGACTCTGAACATAGACTCAACAGGGAGCCAAAGTACAGGCATCAGTGGGTTTATAATCAGACTAATAATCACAGTCAGACAATACTTGTAAAAAGTTGTGATACAACAACAACAAACTTTCAAGCTCTTATATCTTTCATCAGCCAAGAGCCAGCAGGAAATCCCAAGATGAGATTAAAGGAAATTTAAAAGACAGAGGAGGCAAACTTTGACTGATCTATGGATGTCACAGTCTTGGTTTTTGTTATGTCTATTTCCTGTTTTACAACTGAAGAGTTCATTTGCAAAAACAGTTAACTCCGTTTTGATAAATTTTCAGAAAACTTTTTTTAAACTGTTTATTTGAGATAATATCAATCAAACTGAAGTTGAGTGGATTTGACTCAGTAGAAAATACATGACAAAATAGAGAAAAAATAAATTATTAGTGTTATTATTATTATTATCATCTCAAGTAAACAATAAAAAATGAGTTTTCTGAAAACTGAGTTACCTGTTTTTGCAAATGAACTCTTCAATTCTCAATTCTAGTGTGTCCCTTTTGTTTTATCCACTTCTTAGTGTATAAATAGTTTTTGTCAGTTCATCCCTCTTTGTTTGGAGTTCTTCTCCATGTTTATCATCTGCCTGTGGTTTGTGCATTCTGTTTTTTTTCTGGATTATGATAAATTTTGTTCACATATATATTTATTTTTCTTCTGAATTACCAATAATCCTTTGTTAGTTCACACTGTGGTGTTTAAAGAAAATGTGTATCTACAAGAAAATAAGGATGCATCGGTAAATGCGAATTTGAGTTTAAAGTTTAAAGTTGAAGTGCTCTGTGTTCGACAATGTAGCCGGAAAAGAGAACGAGAAGCTGTGAAGACCGCATGAGACGTGTGAATAAACAAAGCCATTGTTCACTAACTTCTTATTACTCTATGTTGTTTATCACCTTTGAGGCAACTTCCACTATATCTGTTATAAACACAACACACACCGTTGATTCTGCAGTAAGATTCTTGATGAAAGTTTAGTCTTTTTCTCATCTTTGTCAAATGTCTGCATTGTGTCCTGATCTGAATGCTCCCTGTCACTGCATGACTTTCTTCACATGGATTGCTTGTTTATCAAAGTTTGGGAAGTGGTTTTGAAGGTCTCAATTGCAAACAAGTTTGAGGCCTCGGTTCTCTACAAGCGAAAGGAGAAAGGAGTGTGAGATGGAGCAGACAGACTGGGGAGCAGTATCAGCAGTAAAGGGGACATTTCACCAGACTGTCTTGGTGAAAAGAAGCTGAACCAGAATGTAGAGCTTTGGATTAACCATGCTCTAAACCTCACTTTCGGTCATGAGCTTTGGGTAGTGACCTAAAAGAGTGAGGTCACAAATACAAGAGGCCAGAATGAGTTTCTGCTGTAGGGTGTTGAGGTCATCTCTAATTCTGGCATTAATTTTCATACAGTAAATGTTGGAAAGTTTTCTTTCCATTTGATGCACTCCTAATCAACCAAAGAATACATTTGCATTTTCATGGCCCTGGGCAAAGGCTCGGTATCACTTTTGGTAGCGACTGTAGGTAAGCTAATTTAGCATGGACAGATGCACAGTTTTTTGATGATATGCCCTGAGGCATAAATCCCATTGCAAGGTTTGCTGAGGCATCAAAGTGGGTGGAATGGACAAATTTTCCAGGTCAGGATGTCCAGTGGAGGCGTTTGAGGGAAAACCAACACTCTGCTCTCTGACATTCATGTGAAATAACCTGAAAAGAAGAAACTGGAGGTCCTCGGTATGTCCAAAAATACAGCACACAGGAACAGGAATGCTGATTTCCAGTGACACCATACTTTTAATAACAATACAACCACAAACTACCACAAGAAAATGTCTTGCTTTCAGACATGTTAGCATGACTGTCCTCTGTCCTTTATGTCCTTTATTCCTTACTACAGACATGACCTACAAGCCTCCCAATGTTTTATCCAACTCTGTACTTAGAACCCCTGTTATGACATCCCCACTGCCAGTTCCACTTATCCTACCTTACATGTGTAAGGCAAAGGGCATGAAAAACAAGTGGATCCAAAGCAATTATGATGGACGACAACCATGGAGGGAGCCTGCAGCCAAATGTACTGATTACCTACACACTTCAATCCCCTCTCTGTTGGCAGCTTGCCCTGAAAACATCACTGGATTCCATTGCTGCCCCTAAGCTTTTATGACTTTAACTTGCAAGAACACTTTAGGAAGAGAAAAAGCTTTTTAGTTGTATAATATCGTAACAAAAAAATTATGTCTGTTTAAACCTCATAGGACACACCAAAGTGAAATGAGAAAAAACGGGGGGGATATATTTCATACAAATGAAATTAGTGTAGTTTTACTGTTAAATTGCTATTCTGAGAAACATAGTAACTGTATGTTTTTGACCTTGTATTGTTTTTGGAAGATGATCCATTTCATTTGATTATCAGTATATTGTGATCAATATTTCTGCTGAGAGGGAGAATTTCACAAAATATAAATCAGTGCACTGTTTTGGGCCAACCAGATATTAAGGACCATTTCTAAACTGTATATGAAACATTACATCTTAAACATACTGTTGTGAACAAAAGCTGACATGCACTCAAAGAGACCATGTCCACTTTATTAGGTACATCTGTTCAATGTCTTGTTAACACAAACATCTAATCAGCCAATCACATAGCCGCAACTCAATGCATTTATTCATGTAGATGTGGTTAAGACAACCAGCTAAGGTTCAAACTGAGCATCAGAATGAGGAGGAAAGGAGATTGAAGTGACTTTGAACATGGCATGGTTGTTGGTCTGAGTATTTCACAAACTGCTGACCTGCTGGGATTTCCACACACAACCGTCTCTAGGGTTTACAGAGAACGGTCCAAAAAAGGGAAACTATTCAGTGAGCAGCAGTTGTGTGGATGAAAATACCTTGTTGATATGAGAGGTCAGAGGAGAATGGGCAGACTGGTTGGAGATGATAGAAAGGTAACAATCACTCAAATAACCGCTGGTTACAACCAAGGAATGCAGAATACCATCTCTGAAGAACAACACGTCCAATTTTGAAGAAGAAGGGCTACAGCAGCAGAAGACCACACTGGGTGCCACTCCTGTCAGCTAAGAACAGGAAACTGAGGCTACGACTGACAAAACTGGACATTAGAAGATTGGATAAATGTTGCTGGTCTGATGAGTCTCCATTTCAGCTGCGACATTCAGATGATCAAACTTTGGAGTAAAAACATTAAAACATTAATCCATCCTGCCTTGTATCAATGGTTCAAGTTGCTGGTGGTGGAGTAACGGTGTGAGGGATATTTTCTTGACACACTTTGGATCCTCTGATCATGGTTTAAACTCCACAGCCTAACTGAGTACTGTTGCTGACCATGTCCATCCCTTTATGACTCAGTGGACCATCTTCTGATGCTACTTCCAGCAGGATAATGCACCATGTCACAAAGCTCAAATCATCTCATACTGGTTTCTTGAACATGACAGTGAGTTCTCTGTACTCCAACGGCCTCCACAGCTACCAGATCTCACTTCAGTAGAACTTCTGGGATGTGGTGGAATGGGAGATTCACATCATGGATGTGCAGCCAACAGATCTGCAGCACCTGTGTAATGCTATCACACAGTTGCTTGTGGCTTCATTTGTTTTAGGCATTATGTGACAGCTGACAACTGTCAGCTGAAAACAATAATGTAAGTTACCATAGCTATGCAGATGACACACAGATCTACATTACAATGTCCCCAGGAGACCATGGCCCTATACAGGTGCTGGGAAAGTGTATTGAAGAGATAAATGAGTGGCTGTGTCAGAACTTTCTTCAGTTAAATAAAGACAGAACTGAGGTAATGGTTTTTGGAGCCAAGGAGGTGCGATTGAAAGTGAGCTTAGAGCTTCAGTCTCTACAGTTAAAAACTGCAGACCAGGCCAGAAATCTGGGTGTGGTGATGGACTCAGAACTCAGTTTTGGAAAACACATTAAAGCAGTTACAAAGTTGGCTTACTATCACTTAAAAAAATATCTGGATTGATCTCCTAGCAGGACCTGGAAAAGCTCGTCCATGCGTTCATTTTCAGTCGGCCTGATTACTGTAACAGTATCTTTACAGGTCTACCTAAAAAAACACTCAAACAACTGCAGCAGATTCAAAACTCTGCTGCTCGAGTCCTCACCAAAACCAAGAAAATAGATCATATCACTCCAGTTTTAAAGTCTTTACACTGGCTTCCTGTCACTCAGAGGGTAGATTTTAAAGTCCTGCTGCTGGTCTACAAAGCTTTAAATGGTCTAGGACCAAAATACATCAGAGACCTCCTGACTCAGTATGAACCACCCAGACCACTCAGGTCATCTGGATCAGATCTTCTAGTAGTTCCTAGAGTAAAAACCAAACATGGAGAAGCTGCATTCAGCTTCTATGCCCCATATGGAACAAACTCCCAGAAAACTATAGATCAGCTAAAACTCTCAGCACATTTAAATCCATTCTGAAGACGTACCTGTTCTCAGCTGCTTTTAACTAAATTATTTTAAATCTTATTTTATTACAGTTACTTTAGACAGTTACTATTTTATGACAGTTACTTTTAAGTTATTTTAAATCTTTTTTATGACAAACTCTGCAATGTAACTTTTAAAATGCCCTTGTTTCCTGACTTCTGTTTTTGATCTTTTTACTGTTCTGACCTTTTTAATGATTTTATAAGTGTGTTTTCTTTTGTCTTTCTTTTTATAATTGTGTTTTCATCTGCTGTCTTAATGTCATTGTAAAGCACTTTGAATCGCCTCGTTGTTGAAATGTGCTAAATAAATAAACTTGCCTTGCCTTTCTGACTTGTGCTACAGCCTGAATGTCTGCAGGAAACCACTCCAGGCCTTTACATGAGCAGTGCTGCTGATGACATGAAAAGGCCTCTTATAAACCCTGGAATACAATGAAGCTGTAGCATGTCAAATAGGACATAAAGTATGATGGAATCAGCAGCATTTTTTTTTGTTGTGTTCATTGTATTCTTCAGCTCATGTACCTGTAGTGGTACCAGGCATTTAAATGAACAAGACATTGAAGAAAACAAGGGTGCTCTGATGTTTTTTTTTTTTCCATGAATGTACATTATATTGAATTTAATCAGATTATAGGTTGGTTTCGTTGGGTTTGCATCAGTTGTCGGAAATGAGAAAGCAGAAATAAAGGCATGGCTCAATTTAAGATATTTGTGATTTATGTTGTGATAATCTTCAATGTTTTGGCTTCACTGATTTTGCTGATTTTATCTGTAGCTTTCTGTTACACAACTTTAACAAAAATGTGCCAACGAAACCTTTCTGTGGCTAAACAGCATCCATGTATTCATACTGAATAAAATAAAGCACGATAAAGAACCTAGACTCTATATGTTCTCCTACTGAGTGCATTCATGTCAGGCAGTGAAATCTTTTTAAGTTGTATGGTGCCTTGGTTTGACTGAGGACCCAGCTGGTGGACGTTTCAGCTTCTCAGTGCTCAGCATTGGTTGTTTATTCCTGTAGATCATCCACTGGGACCCTATTAACAATGACTAATAAACACACACACACACACACACACACACACACACACACACACACACACACACACACACACACACACACACACACACACACACACACACACACACACTGGGGTTCATGGAATCATATAGGCTGTGTACATATGTCAGCTTTTGCAAGCATCTATATATACACACAAGTGCACAAAAGCCAATTAAAAATGATTAACACACACCCAGCAAGCAAGGATGCACATGAAAGGATGTGATAAGGTACACAACACACACACATTGTTAGCGCAAACACATTCATGCACACACAATCCAGCAACTTGCAGATAACAGATGTCCACACACCTACAACACAATCCTGTTTTTTACCACCACAGACAACACTGCACTGGCTTGTATTCATTTCCTGGACTCGCTTTGTGTGTCTCTCCACAACACACTAATACAAGTTTAACAGGAGCACAGAACACACAGCACAGAGCGCTAATGAATCCTATCAACCATGTGCATCCACGCTAACGAACACACACATGCTGAGTAAATCCCTTTACAGATGTCCACACTGGCCCACCACTCGCCCACACACACTCCATACAACCTGCATGCAAACAGGATTCAGAGATGCACAAACAAACAATACAGTAGGAATATAAATAAAAGCTTCTGACGGACCAACAGTGAGCGAAAAAGAAGCAGAACTTCATATCGGCTGTGTGGCCTTCATGTATGGTGATGTGCTTCCAGTCGCAGCTTGGATCATCATTTATCATCATCATAATTAAAGCTTTGAAATGCCTCAAAAACACAGAGCAGTAACACAACAGCATCACGACAATAAGGTTATTCAGACGGACAATGACAGCAGAATAGAGGAAGATGTCATTTTTCAGTCCAGGAGGTTTACTTCTAGCTGTAAAGAGACCAATAAGCTTCAGGTGGAACTCATTGTCTAACCTGTTGCTGACATTATCATCTGCTTGAGAAGACAACGCTGTCCTTGACTGTCCTTGATCAGGAAACCTG
This sequence comes from Acanthochromis polyacanthus, assembly GCF_021347895.1. Classification (NCBI taxonomy): domain Eukaryota; kingdom Metazoa; phylum Chordata; class Actinopteri; family Pomacentridae; genus Acanthochromis; species Acanthochromis polyacanthus. The sequence continues at coordinate 35,533,631 of NC_067122.1, read as the reverse complement.
CTGGTTCTCAGGAGGCTCTGAGTCGTGCTGCTGCTGTACTCTACACTGGTTTGTGTTTGTTTGCAGGCTGAGCTCTAAATCAGTGTCAGAGTGTTTAGGTGTTAAAAATGTAAATCAGTGGGCCTGAATCCTAAACTCTCCACTGTGACGGCTTTCTTCCTCGTTATTTATGGAACAGAGTTGCAGTACTCCAGTCTGATCTCAGTCAGGGTTTGATCTGATTAGTATTATCATTTTTGGATTTTTGTCAGTCACAAGGTGTTTTCACTTGAACTTGACTCCGTTTTAGGGTTGTTTTGACTCTGTCTCTTGGACGGGTTCGATTCATTCATGACTGTTAAAGGCTTGTCTTGGTTTGGAATAAACTTTGAATCTGTGGAATGTTTTGACTAGAACTTGTAAATGGTTGTATTTATATAGCGCTTTTTATCCAAAGCGCTTTACATGGTACGTCACATTCACCCATTCACACACTGATGATGGAAGCTGCCATGCAAGGCGCTAACCACAACCCACCAGGAGCAATTAGGGGTTCGGTGTCTTGCTCAGGGACACCTCGACATGAGCTCGAGGATCGAACCAGCAACCTTCCAGTTACAAGATGGCCACTCTACCCACTGATGCATGCCGCCCACAACTTGAATTGATATTGGTACAGTTTGGTCTTTGAAACTTGAACTTTACTGGGTCTCAGTGGTGACTTGGATTTGGATTTGATTCAGTTTCAGGGAGTTTTGACTCAGTCTTGGGGTTGTTTTGAGATGGACTTGAATGTGTCTCCACAGTTTTATTTTGTTTTTTTGTATTTTTTTTTAACCCAAGCTTGTTTATTTTTAGCTTCGGGGCTGTTTTAATTTGAACTCGGTCTCAGCAGTGTTTTGACTCAAACTTGACTGTCACAGAATGTTTTGACTCTGACTTAACTCAGGAATGAAGAATTAGGGAGAGGTTAACTTGGAACTGGGAGATTTTAGTAAAACTAAAGTGACTCTTTCTCTGGGATGCTTAAACTTGGCCTTGACTCTGTATTTAGTTTTTTTTTTTTTTACTCATTCTTGATAGTATTTTCCCCAAACTTAACTCAAACATTACCCCAAGACTGAGTCAAGTCAGTCAAACCAATCTTTGACAGAGTTGAGTTTGAGTCAAGGAACTTATGAGACCAAGCCAAGTCCAAATCAAAGCAACCTTGAAGCTGAGAAAAGCTGTAGCCAAACCACTGGGGAGACAATTTCACATCCAGGTGAGAAAACAACCAAAGTCCAAGTTAAATCAAAGCACTCTGGAGTTCAAATCTGCTTTTAGTTTGACTCACACTCAGGGCTGTTTTGCTTTGGCTTAGACTTGACTCTTTTGCTGCAGTGTTTTGACTTGGGACCTTGTCTCAGCCTCAAAGATGCTCTGATTTGGACTTAAATTGGTCTCAACAGTGTTTTGACTCAGACTTGGCTCAGTCTCTGAGGTTCTGAATTGACCTTGATTCATTCTCACCTGAGTCCACTGGATTTCTTCCTCTCCCTGCCAAATACACATTAAATCATTGTAAGAGGGACACACACAGGGCTGTAATCATTTACCGAGGTCCAAAATCTCTCTTTTCTCCATGTTTATTTAGTCATTCAGATGGTTAGTTCTGACCTTTTTCTCACATTCAATAAGCACTGGTTTTCTTTTTCTTTGTACCTGAGCTGCTTGGACTTCACAAATTCAACTGAAATGTTCGTGACTGATGATAATAACATATTTCACTGCTGTTCTCAGCCATGATCTCGTTGCTGGACAGTAATACTGATACAACCACATCACCAGATCCCAGAGTTCTGCCTTTTTACAGAACAATGTAACTCCAGCAGCCGTCACCATGTGTTCAATGTAACTGAGCAGGTTTATTCAGGATCACAGTGATTCATGCAACAACCATCTGCAGCTAAAATCCTCCTGTTTTCCACTCGCTGCGTCAAAGGTGCAAATCTGGAACATCTTTGAAACATGCCACCCACGTCTTCTTTCTCAAGCAAAAAATATTATTAAAAAAGGCACAAGAAACATTATTTTTGTGGCACAGCGCCTTTACAAAATTCAATAAGAGAAGTGTTACATTTGAAATAAACTATGTGTAAATGTAAATATTTGCTACTTTTCCCTGTTTTATATTACAGGTCGAGTAAAGACTCTCCAGAAACATGACGAGTTAAGTGGAGACAACTTGTTCAGTCTGTGACTTTTGGCAAAATCCAAAATGAGAAGCAAACTCTGACCCACTCAGCAAAAAGGTGCCTGGAAAATATTTTTTTGGGAAACAAAGACAACAACAAAAAATTGAATAAAAACCTACCAGTTCTGGTTTGCATTCCACCTGTGCAGCAAAAGTCTTCTCAAGCGCCTCAGTTCATCTACTGATGTCAGCAGAATGCCAGAAACTTGACATGAACATCATCTGCTGTTGCTGCTTGATTGCCTCCATAACTGTTAAAATCTCGTGACCATCTGCTGTCTAATAAGATGAAACACACAGGTACTCTCTGAGATGTTGTTTCCAGCAGACAGTTCGCCATCATTTCTCCACCAGACAAGAAGCACTAATGAGAGAATTGTTTCAGACATTTTGTTCTTGCTTCTGATGACTTCAGATACATTTTTGATGTGTCTGTGTTTAAATACTAAACCTGACCTGTAATAAAGTGAGGATGAAGTTCACAAAGACTGTGAATATCAGCACCAGACACGTAACATAATGCCAGGCAGGTTGGCAATTAAAAAAAACAACAACAATAAAACCTTCAATCAAACTAAAACTTTCAAAACAAATGGTGGGGAGCAAACACAAGATGGCTGGAGTTGCAGGGAAAGTCCAGACTCTGGTCCAGGTGTATATAAAAATGCAAATCTAAAGACAATTCCAAAGTAAAACGCAAACCTTATAAACAGCACATCTGTTAGGAACACAATATTTATACACAGAACTAAATAAAGTGACACATGAGGAAAGGCAATTTCACTGTAATAGGAAGTACAATAGGGACATGAAACCTATACAGAGACAGAGGAAACACAAAAAGTAAACTAGCAACACGATGTTCCCCACTGTCAAGAGACGAAACCCCAAGTTGCTCCCAGTGGTAGATGAGTGTGTGAAAGGGTAAAATCAGGTTAGCTTAGGTTAAAAAAGATGTTATTAAAGCATCACTTACCTCTACTGAGTTTGTCCTGGGTTGGTAAAGGGTTGCAGAGCTCATCTGGGACTAAGTCTCGAGACACCAGGCAGTGAAGTGATGGTTTTGTTGGAGAATCAGTGACCAATCTAGTGGTGTGCTGAAAGGAGAGGTGTAAGTAGCCTTCTGAGGCATGTGGAGGACAAACACCACACTGGGAAAAATGTGCTGGAAAATAAGAAGTTGCTTATCTTTAGTTTTAAAACAAACAATATATATATATATATATATATATATATATATATATATATATATATATATATATATATATATATAAATATATATATATATATACAGTGCCTTGTGAAAGTATTCGGCCCCCTTGAACTTTTCAACCTTTCGCCACATTTCAGGCTTCAAACATAAAGATATAAAATTTTAATTTTTTGTCAAGAATCAACAACAATTGGGACACAATCGTGAAGTGGAACGAAATTTATTGGATATTTTATACTTTTTTAACAAATTAAAAACTGAAAAGTGGGGCGTGCAATATTATTCGGCCCCTTTACTTTCAGTGCAGCAAACTCACTCCAGAAGTTCAGTGAGGATCTCTGAAAGATCCAATGTTGTCCTAAATGACTGATGATGATAAATAGAATCCACCTGTGTGTAATCAAGTCTCCGTATAAATGCACCTGCTCTGTGATAGTCTCAGGGTTCTGTTTAAAGTGCAGAGAGCATCATGAAGACCAGACACCAGGCAGGTCCGAGATACTGTTGTGGAGAAGTTTAAAGCCGGATATGGATATTAAAAGATTTCCCAAGCTTTAAACATCTCAAGGAGCACTGTGCAAGCAATCATATTGAAATGGAAGGAGTATCAGACCACTGCAAATCTACCTAGACCCGGCCGTCCCTCTAAACTTTCACCTCGATCAAGGAGAAGACTGATCAGAGATGCAGCCAAGAGGCCCATGATCACTCTGGATGAACTGCAGAGATCTACAGCTGAGGTGGGAGAGTCTGTCCATAGGACAACAATCAGTCGTACACTGCACAAATCTGGCCTTTATGGAAGAGTGGCAAGAAGAAAGCCATTTCTCAAAGATATCCATAAAAAGTCTCGTTTAAAGTTTGCCACAAGCCACCTGGGAGACACACCAAACATGTGGAAGAAGGTGCTCTGGTCAGATGAAACCAAAATGGAACTTTTTGGCCACAATGCAAAACGATATGTTTGGCGTAAAAGCAACCCAGCTCATCACCCTGAACACACCATCCCCACTGTCAAACATGGTGGTGGCAGCCTCATGGTTTGGGCCTGCTTTTCTTCAGCAGGGACAGGGAAGATGGTTAAAATTGATGGGAAGATGAATGGAGCCAAATACAGGAGCATTCTGGAAGAAAACCTGTTGGAGTCTGCAAAAGATCTGAGACTGGGACGGAGATTTATCTTCCAACAGGACAATGATCCAAAACATAAAGCCAAATCTACAATGGAATGGTTCACAAATAAACATATCCAGGTGTTAGAATGGCCAAGTCAAAGTCCAGACCTGAATCCAATCGAGAATCTGTGGGCAGAGCTGAAGACTGCTGTTCACAAACGCTCTCCATCCAACCTCACTGAGCTCCAGCTGTTTTGCAAGGAAGAATGGGCAAGAATTTCAGTCTCTCGATGTGCAAAACTGATAGAGACATACCCCAAGCGACTTGCAGCTGTAATTGCAGCAAAAGGTGGCGCTACAAAGTATTAATGCAAGGGGGCCGAATAATATTGCACACCCCACTTTTCAGGTTTTTATTTGTTAAAAAAGTTTAAAATATCCAATAAATTTCGTTCCACTTCACGATTGTGTCCCACTTGTTGTTGATTCTTGACAAAAAATTAAAAATTTATATCTTTTTGTTTGAAGCCTGAAATGTGGCGAAAGGTTGAAAAGTTCAAGGGGGCCGAATACTTTCACAAGGCACTGTATATATATATATATATATATATATATATAGTGTTTTAATTTTGGGATGGCTACACCATTAGCCGTTAGCAGGACTGTTGTAGTAGCTAACGTTAGCTCTGATGCTAACAGCAACATGTTTTACTTTGAGGTGATGCCGTCGGCTTGAAGCACTGATTTTTAAAAGAAAAGTTTTCTCTCAACAAGGTCAATGCGTTCTTCCTTCACTGTATACCAAACCTCCTTGTGTGCGCTGACGTCACTACAGACCATAGACCATATGCTGCAGACAGACTTTTTGTTCATTACCACCACATACTGGGCTGGAGTGTTCATCAGTGTTACTAGTGTGCCACAAATTAGGGAACTGAGAAAGTTGCAATTAAATGCGTTAATTTATTTAATGCGTTATTTTTTATGTAATTAATTAATTGAAATGAACGCAATAAAGTCCCAGCCCTAATATATATATATATATATATATATATATATATATATATATATATATATAATCCTATGACATAGTATGGTTAAAGAGCTCACCTATTCTGTGAGCCAATAACAGAGCTGTTCTGGAGATGTGTTTCCTCTTTCAACTCCAGCACAAGATGGCATCTGCTAGGAAAAACTTAGGTGATGGTGCTTGCTTTAAAACTACATAAAGTAAATTAAACCTAAAAGGTTTGTGGTCCATGTCTAACTCTGCATGTGATCAGGTAGGGAGCTCCTGCTGTCTAACATGGACATAGTTTTGAAGATTGATTCTTTCATTTGGTGACTTTCTTCATTAAAAAACATCGTCTGCCATCAGCAGAATCACTAGGACCACTCTCTCCATTTCTGTGTTTGATGTGAACTTTAACTGAACCTCTTGACTTGTATCTGCTGCCACATGATTGAATAACTGAAAAGAAGAAAAGCATGTTTAGAGGAGAACTGTTGGTGAGTGTATCCTGACTTCTATTTGGGGTTTCAGATGCTGTTCGTTTTCTCTCATTTTTTCTGTACATTGTCTCTCTGTGTATTTTGCTATCAGATGAAATCATTTTACCATTTAAAGTGAAAAACACCCCATGTTAGTCTGCCTGCTCTGCGTCTCGGTGCTTTGCTTGGTAAACATGCCACAGTGAGCTTGTCTACACTGACAGCAGAAGATCCCTCAGGAACGTAGCTTTTTATTTCATTAGCTGTTTATGCAAATACACTCGTCTCTGGTGGAGAAAATGCTCTGGTCCCAAAACACTCTGCGCTAATTAATTACAAAAAGGTACTTCATAAACAAGGCCAAAGGTCGCTGCTGTAGCTAGAAGTAAGCGATGAAAGAACAGCAGCATCCCTCTCAGAGATAATAGCAGGTTCAGGTTGTTCAGTCTCTCAAACCTCATTCTGGCGAAGAGGTGAAACTGTAGAAATACATTATTCAACTGAGCAACTTCTGGTGATCTGTGATTCATTAGGAAGTGAAAACGTTTTGTGAATTTGCGTTCTTCAGTTTGAGAATGCAGAAAAAAATCTCCAACATGATGATGATTCTTGTGCACCGTATATTATCATAATCAGTTTTAAAAATAAACTTCATTTTTCTCTTATGTCTCAAGAGAACTTAAAATATTCTGTTCAGTTGATAACAATGGATTATTTACTTACATGGTTACCTTATTGGCATATAAGTTACCGTCAGGTCTGTAAATATTTGGACATGACACAATTTTCAGCATTTCAGATGTGTACACCATAATGGATCTAAAAGAAAACAATCCAGGTGTGTTTTAAGTGCAGATTTTCAGCATCAATTTGAGGGCATTTACAGCTGATGTAGATCAGATGAACAGTGGAGCAATTACAGCATATTTTAGATGAACCCTCCACCTTTTAAAGGGACCAGAAGTAATTAGACAATTGTCTGCTCAGCTGTTCCTCGTGTGTGTTATTCCCTCATTATTTCATTCAGCAGATAAAAAGTCTGGAGTTCATTTCAAGTGTGGAATCTCATGAGGTCATCTCTCAATATGAAGTCCAAAGAGCATCACTGTCAGTGAAGGAAGCCGTCATTAGGCTGATAAACCAAAACAAACCATCAGAGAGATGGCAAAAACATGAAGTGTGGACAAATCAACTGTTTGGTTCATACTTAAAAAGAAATAATGCACTGGTGAGCTCAGCAACACCAAAAGACCCAGAAGACCCAGAAAATCAGTGTGGTGGAAGACAGGAGAATCCTTTACCTGGTCAAGAAAAACCTCTTCACAACATCTGACCAGATCAAGAACACTCTCCAGGGGTTAGAATTCAACAGTTCAGAGAAGACTTCACCAGAGTAAAACCAGAGAGTTCACTACAAGCTGCAAACCATTAGTGAGCCTCAAAAACAGGAAGTCCAGATTACAAATTATTAAAAACATCTAAAAGAGTGTGAGCAGTTCTGGAACAACATCCTGTGGACACATGAGACAAAGATCTACGTGAACCAGAATGATGGGAAGAGAAGAGTCTGGAGAAAGGAAGGAACTCCTCAAGATCCAAAGATACCAGCTCATCAGTGAAGCACGGTGGTGGTAGTATCATGGCCACCTTATCAGTGAAGCACGGTGGTGGTAGTATCATGGCCACCTTATCAGTGAAGCACGGTGGTGGTAGTATCATGGCCACCTGAGTGAACTCCAGTCGATATCTATGGATAGCAGGCAGCCGGGCGACGTGCCGGCATACCCATAGATACTGGTGGAAGAACGACGTACCGCCACCAGATCCTTTCCCGGAACTGCATTCTGCCACCAGATCTTTTGCCAGTACGCAGTTCCGGACCGTTCCAGCTTACTTTCACCCCTGTTTCTGATCCATTGTGGTGTACAGAGAAGAAATGCTGAACATTGTGTCACTGCCCAAATATTTATGGACCTAACTGTATGAACCAGAAAATGTGACAAACTGAGTTTATCTCTGTGTTCAACACAGGTGCAGATTCCTGCTGTAAAGTTTCATACGTTATCTTTATAAAATACCCTGTTTGTTCCATCCTGGAGAATTCACGCACATATACACACAATGATCACAATGATCCATGAAGCCGCTGCTTCTTTAGGTGACATATAGAACGTATTCCTGCTCTGCAGAACACACACAGCTTGTTATTCATGAGGAAAACACATTACACATTCATTCATTTATTATTTACTTCTTCATGGATGCTTAGAAATCACATATTTCAAGTGAGGAAGGTGTAAAACATGTTTACATGTTCCACCCAGACATGACATGTTCAATAAAAAGATGCTGTTCTTCACTGCAGTGAGCTTCTGTCATTCTACAGATAGTATGCAGCAGTGAAGAGCCTCCAGCTGTATTTATGTGCTTTAACTGCAATATACTGTAGAACCTTGAGAGTGGCCATGAATTTCTGCATTGGAGAGTAAATGTTGTTTATTGTTGTTTAGGAATTGGAAGAGGTATTTTTCTGTTGTAAATGCTGAAGTTAGACACCTCTACATGAGTGAAATGATACCAGTGTCCAGAAGCTGGTAAAAACACTGAAGTGTGCTAACAAATAATACAGAGGAACACTATAGGGAAACCAGAGTATCTGCGGGTTTGGAAAAATCTGACTAACTTCATTTTCCTCATAAAAGGTGTCTGCATCCAGAGTTGAATCTGACTGGATTTTATTTAATGTTTAATACATTTTTACTAAAGCAGTATTTATACAACACAAAAAAAATGTGTTCAACTGACAAACTACACCGAGGTGAAGGAATAAACTCTTCCTCTTCAGTCTATGTGTCTTTAATTATTTCATGGTTGGTAGTATCAGCACAAGTTTTCACTCATAAATATCAAGTTGTTGTAAAGTTTTGAACTACATGCTTACTTACAATAAGTATAAAAATGTAGTTGCTCCAGTTAGATTTCCTTTATCTGATTTCAGTTTTTTCTGGTTCTGTTTTTTGTTTTTGTTTTTAACATTATGGCTTTTTAGAAATTAATTCAACAAGAACAACGTTTCTGAAATAATTGCTACTCAAAATCCAGTCCATTTGAGGTAATGTGTCAGTAATACGAATTTTTTTTTTTTTTTTTTTTTACAAATTCTACATTACAGTTGCAGTAAATATTACTCAAAAGTTCATCTATGGTCAGTCTTAAAGTCCTTAAAACTACTTTCAGTTCATCAGAATTTAGAAGTTCCTTGTATGATAGTAATCCTGCTATGGGTCTCTTCCTTCTTCAGCTTTAGTTTGTGCATCTTTATGCAAATTTTCTATCTACCCCCTGATCCACTGTAAAGTCAGAGCACATCGATGAGCTTGGTTCAATTCCCAGTTTTTAGCTGAAGTGAGATTTACATTTTATTTACAGGCTGTGGAGATGATCACATCTAGACTTAAGACCTGATGTGTTTATTATTGGATATTTTAAGCAGATATGTTGTGATATGTGCAGCAAACAGAACCTGAGCTGTGATCCTATGTACAGCTACGGTTCCATCCTGTCATGTGCTTGTATTTAGCGGGATGTGATGCTATCTATGATCTCATAGAAACCTGTTGAGATCTACAGTGATCTCTCAGAGGAGACGAAAAAGTTTGTTGAGTAAAACTGGGCTATGTTGCATATGATAGCATGATATGGATGAAAGGATGGAAGGTTGCATAACATTCCCCCGAGACCTGACTCCATCAAAATGTAAACAAGAAATCCTCCGGTGGTTCCTCAACGTATAGAAGACGCTAAGATTAGACTGATTCAGGATCAGGCTTAAACATGAAGGAGAAACAGTTTGACTCCCAGAGCTTCCACCCAATTTCAAAGCAAACATCACGTCTCCAGTGGCCACCATGATCCAACAGACACCACATGGAGGCCGATATCAGCACATGTGTGTGGTGTGTTGTCAGATCTGACATTAGCAGGGATCAATGTGGGCAATATTAAGATGATAGATGAAGAGTAATGTTCCTTTCTGTAGATCAACACTTAAATGGCTCCACATTTTATTTCCACTGAAGGAAAGAAGGCTGAAAACATTATTAGTGCTGTCATGGTGCTTCATTCAACAGTGGCTTTCTGTCCAAGTGGAAGGCTCATAAAAGATCCTGATTCGTGAGGAGGAGTCATAAAAAGCAGCGTTTATTCTGCAATTGAAGCAACACTCCATAGAAAACCAAGATTTATTTTTGTAAACATTGATAGTGCGAGTTGGCTTGACTCTAAGAAGCAGGTGGAGGCTTAGCTAGACTGTAGTAGAACTCTGTATGGACCTGGCCCCTTCCAAAACCTTCAAGAGCTCAAGCTATTATTGCCCTGCCAAACATAACCAAAGCACATGTTACATCTAAAGCTTTATTGCTAACTTAGTTTATATGTTAGTTTTGCTTCATTACACTAAGAAAGCTTTTTTACCTTGTTCTTTATCTGAACCTGTGTTTTACATTATATATAACTTAAATATTTCCTTAAATACAAAAACGACACAACAGGAGAGAAACAAAAAACAGTGAATTCAATGAAAAACATTTAGCTTTAGTTTGGTACTTTCTGATTTACTCACCGTGACTTCATTGATGTGCTTGACTAGCACCACTATAGAGGCACAAACAAGTTCTTTCACAGTAGATTTGTCCGAATAAATATTTAAAAATCCAGCTGAAGCCTGGATCCTGATTAAACCAAACCCCAAACCTGAGACTATGGCTTTTTGTCAGTCAGCAGAAACCAAGAAAGAAATCGATGCCACCTGTAAGTATCATAATGTTTTAAAATGTGTGTTCAGAGGATGTTGTCAGGTAATGTTATGTTATTACAAGTGGTGGGAGGTGATTAAAAATTAATCAAACTAATTAGAAGTCTTGTAATTAATCACAGTCAATCACATTTTTGCCAAATATCACTATTTGACACAATAAGCAAAGTTTTTCAGTTCAAATAAATATTGGTTGATCACTGAATGGATGAATAGACAGAAATGTGAACATGAACTACAAAATTTTTCTTTCATTTCTATTCATCTGCATTTTTCATCTGTCTACTACATTCACAGATTACTGCTATCTCAAAATCCAACTGTAGTGATTACATTCAACATTTTGAGACTTTTTGTAAACTCAAGCACTTTCAATGTCTTGAAAAGTGGTCTATTATGGGATGGCTCCACCGTTAGCCGGTACCAGGATTGTTGTAGCTACCATTAGCTCTGGTGCTAACAGCAACATGTTTTTCATTGAGGTGATCAGAAAACAACCAAGCTTTTATCCAAGGTGCCATCAGGAAGATTTTTAAAAGAAAACTTTCCTCCCAACAAGCTCAAAGCGTTTTCCTTCACTGTTCACTGAACTTTCTGACGTCACTCCGTGCGTCCTGTGGCTCTTCTTCACAAAAAGTGTCCGTCAATGTTACCGGTGTGGCAGAAATAAACGTGTTACAGTCCCAGCCCAGCTACTGTGTCACAAAAGAAGCATGTTCTCAAACTAACATTCAAAAAATGTTGTCAGCATGTTCTTGAGACCTCAGAACACAGAATGCGTTTCAAGAAAACGTTCCTCCTTTTTGCTAAATCAATCAATCAAGTGCCATGCCATTCAGCATAGGCGATCATTTCTCAACACCAACGCTGACAAACGGTTTGCAGTATCTTGAGGATGTTGATGTTGAGAGTGTTCTTTTGTAAAACATTTCCACAATGTTACATGTCAACAAAGGAAGGATGTTTTCAATGCAGCATTTGGAAAATGTTCTAAGAATATACATTTCTTAGAGTGTATTTAGGGAATTTATAGAATTTTCTTGTATAAACTCTTCTGTACAGGCCATTCCTCTAATGTTAAATGTTCCTAAAGGTAGAACATTCTGGCTGCAGTGTTCTGTGAGAACACTATCTTTTGTTCAAGTGAATGTTCTTCTATAAAACAATCTCAAAATATTCCAGGATGACAAAGACATTTCTGCAATGATAATAAAGGAATCTCAACGCAGCAGTCAGAATATGTTTTCAAGATGTTATCGTCAGCTCAAATGATTTTTATTGAACATTCCTCTAGTGGGATATGTTAGTGAATGTGGAACGTCGATTTTGCAGTGTTCATTTTACATTTACATTTACATTTTTGACACACACTATGTGACCTTCTTCTATAGAGCAATTTTCCAGTGTACCATGATAACAAAAGAGAGAATGTTCTCAAGCCAACATTCGGAAAACGTTTTCCAGATGTTGTCAAGTCCTTCATAAGACGTTACGGTTCTGTCATATTGTAGCAAGGTAGAACATTCTGGTTGCAGTGTTCTGAGGATGGTTTGGAGATGCAGCTGATGGAACACATTAGATAATCTGTGAAACAGGTTCTGAAAATGTTTTTACCTTTGGTTATCCTGTCTTAAAAGCAGAACATTCTGGGAACTAAAAGAAAACTCTCTGTTAAAGCATCGTTAGAGCTTTGTAAAAAGATCTAGCTGAGCTGTATCTCTCTAAGTAGGTCTGGATGTCAGAGTCAACATGCTTCCATTTGAGAGTGCAGCTCAGTGCCAACTTCATTTGTAAGTGAAGCACCAGTTGTATGGAGGAAACAAAGACTAGAGGAGGCGCGATATCAGATGGTGCTGTGTTCTCCCCACTGGTTCTCTTGCATTCTAACACAAACAATGAATCCGTCCACTGAAGCCTGTGTTTGTATTATGAGGAGCTGCTCTTGTGTTCCAGCGGGTTTCTGTTTTCCATCTCAATAAGAGCAGAAAGTCCCAAATTCAGTGAATTTGGTTGTGGAGAGAAGACCGTCTGAATGTAAAGAACATCACCTAATGTGAACCCAATGTTTCCTGAAAACTGGAGCCCTCATTTTCCAGTTCCAGGTCATCGACTGCTGTTTCTGTTTTCAGTACCTTCATATTTAGTTCCTGAATGCATCAGATTCAGGTAGAACAAAGCAGGAATTTGCCAGAGAAGCAGCTGTCTCAAACATTCAGTCATCTCGGTGCTGCAGTGTCACCACGGTCATGAAGACTGATCATGAATGTGATCATTCCATTATCCTTATTTTTTTGTATTAGCGTATGCAAACGTAGCAGAGTACCTTCAGAATTACACTCAAGTGGCTTCCTGGTAGTGTAAGGTGATTAAATTAAATTATACCTAATTGTTTTTGCTACTGGCATTTATTATAAATGATTCAAAATGATTAAAAATAATCGATATTGACTCAAATAAAAATTGACAAACAAGTGCTTTATGACAAGATTGTCCAGGTAAGAGCAGCAAACAGCACACTGATATTAGAAACAAAGTAAATGTTCCCAAAATTTGTACTTGGAGTAGAATTTGTGTTGAAATAAACAAGTTATTACCAGTAACTGTGAGGCCAAATGGCAGGATTGATATTTTTGAAATAATTCAGTATATAGATAAATTAACCTTTTATTAATCTGACAGCTTTCTAACTGTGAGTCAGTCACACTGCTGCTAACATTCTCATTTTGGTGTGCTTTTATAGCGCTGTAGCTTCATAAACTGGCTGAAAGGGTTTTATTCATGGCAGTGTGAGTCTGCTGAGCCTTGTTAAGTTTCTGAGCTTTTCCATCATTTGTGGTTTTTGGTAAACATCTCATCTTGACGTAATTGTGCAGTGGCTGCTGCAGTACTAATAGGGAATATATAGAAGCTTTACTCTGCTGGCAGTTTAGCTGGCAGTCCTCTGTAGTGTGACTTACAGTGAGGACTGAGGGAGGAATAGCATCAGCTGGGGCTTGCTGATGCTTTTGTGGATGGAGGCAGGGAGGCATCGGGGAAAAGCCCCAGCAGGCTGAGGGCAGACACTAACAGGGTTTTCTACTTTCACACCACACTTGTTTTCCATTTATGTTGTTTACTTATTGATGCGGATTGACATTTTTGCAGTGTTTTCTGCTGGAAGTAATGCAGGCTGGAGAGGAATTTGTTCTGTGTCAGTATGACAAGTCAGCAAAACATTTCACTCCCGGCAGAGCAAAGAAAACCAACTTTCCAGGAATGGTTTATGTTTTCAAGATGGACTGAAATAATTCAGCAAATCTGGGTTTAATTTATCAAAGCAAACCTGAAATAATAAAAAGAGGCAGCTGACCATCCCTTCTTTGAAAATGTCGTCCAAAAATTATCCTTTCATTGATATTTAAGAGCTAATTGTTCAGTTTGTTGAACCAAGCAGCCTGAAGCGCAAAAAACATAAGAAAATTAATGTGTCAGTCAGGACATTGGGATTAGTGGTATTTTTACCACCAAGCATCTCTTCAGATCTCCTTTGAACAACGTCTGACCCTCTGCACATGCCACAGGTTGTGATTTATTCTGCATCTTTTACTAACCACTGCAGCACCCTCACTGCACTGACACCTTCCTTCTCACATCTCTCATACCTTCCTCACTATAAAGAGCCGGGTTCTGCTCAGAGTTTCTTCCTGTTAAAAGGGATTTTTTTTCTTGCCCCTGTCGCCTTAGGGCTGCTCTGGGTGTTCTGGAAAGCATCTTGAGACCATCTGAACTGTAATTGGCACTATATAAATAAGACTGAATTGAACTGAAAACCTACCCTGAACACAAAGGCCTGATCAAAATTCAGCAGAGAATAAGCTGCTTCATGTGTCAAAGTGAGCGTTTGACCGCACAACAGAACAAAACCCGTGAGCCAGAACAGCATGTTCAGCTCCAGCACAAGAAGAAATCTGATTTTACTGCTGAGACCACTGACCTGAACGCAACACCAGTCACTCAAAGCCCTTTTTTTGTTCTGTTCCCTTCCAAATCATCTGACCTCCATTCCATTTCATTTTTTCATTTTATTAATTTCAGGCTCACGACCATTTTTGGTTTGGAGCACAAACATTTACACAACAAAACAAAACAAAACATGGCAAAGTATATTACTTTAACAGAGGTAGGACATTTTTCAAAAAGGCACCGAGCCTACAGATAATATTTGTATTTTCGTTCTCCATTAAATATATAAATTTAACCATAGAAGGATGCCTTACATAAAAATTAGGTAGGTATTGTGTCCTGTAACGCACAACATCAGGGTTCACACATTCAAATAATAAATGAAATTCATCTCAGAATTTTCTTTCATCACAAAGGTTACACAAACGAAATTTTTTATCTATTCCTTTATAACGACCAACAATTTTTTGAAGTCTGTTATTACCGATTCTTCACCAGTATTGGTACAGACTAAAGGAAGCTAACAAATATGGATGTTAAAGAGATCATTGGTGTACATACTATATAATTACTTATTAGTACAAATGAGTAAGGTTAGAGCCCTGACTCCTTTGAAAGTGTCCCTGAATCAAACATTCCTCTTTTTTGCACCATTTTGAGCCCAAACAAACCCACAGTACATCCATGTCATCAGGTTAGTCAGTAATAAAACCCTAAAACTGATGCTGTTTTTTACTGTTTCTTACCAAAGTGTTCTGATGTCCCACCCTCGGTCACCTACAATTCATCACGTGTTAAAGCAACAGCAGCTTCCTTTTCCCTGAATCTCTTCTGCATTGTCAGATCCGAGTCCCATCGAGTTACGACTTCTACTTCCAGAGTTCTTGTAATTGTAACAGTTTGGCTTAAAGACCAGTTGTTTTGTTGTCAACACGTGGAGCCACTTTGTTTGTAATCCTAACAAAACTCTGAGCTGTATGTTCTCAGTGGATTAAATCAAACTGTCCAAGACATGACAGAGTGGCAAATAGAAAAAATTGAAACTGATTGAACGCTTCAGAACCTAAAAAATTCAGTGCTTTTGTTCTTTATTTACTGGACAAATTAAACATGGATTGACTAAACAGCAGAGGACAGAAATCCCTTTACATTCATCATGTTGGGAAATGTTCCCTGAGATCCTATGAATGTGAAGACAGGAAGCATTCCTGAAGCAAGTAAACAAAAGTAAAACATATTAGAATGAATACATTACCCAGAGCTAATTTTGTCAGCTCAATGCTCCCCTTACCTCCACCTGATGGGTACAGGCAGAAACTCCATTCCATTATCTCTAAATTTATTTGGAATAATAAGCGGCCTCGATGCAACAGAAGAGGTTAGATGGTGGACTGGCAGTCACAAATTTTAAGTTTTATTTTTGGTCTTCTTCATTAAGACCTTTGATAAATTGGTTTAATCCTAAGGCGCTGGTTTTCTGGCGTACACTAGAGGAACAGTTGGTCTCCTCTTGGAGACTTCAGGATATCATTTTAACTGACATCTCTATTAAACAGTGTCGGTTAAGGTTTGGACCTCTAATTACACATATAATTCAGGTCTGGCATAATTGCCAGAAATGATGTGCTCTTCATTGTCCTTGGCATCCTGAGTCCCCAATATTTAAAGGGGGACTTCGTTTTTTTCAACCTGGGGTCTGTTTTCATACGTCATTTCATGCATGTGAGTGATGGAGAAATGAATTTTCAACATAGCTCCAGTATTTAGCCAGGCAGGCAGCTTAGCAGCTCAGCTAGCGAAAAGTATGGGGCAACTTGCCCCCCCACCCCCGTCAAAGTTCGCCCTAACGTGCTTTATTTTCCACACAGACCTCCTCAGATAGTCTCTATGAGTGTCCCACCTCATACTAGAGATGAGAAGTGAACAAAAACCTCCACATTACTTGGCGATCGCTCTTTGTTGTGGTCTGTATCCAAATCTCTGGACACTAGAAAGCAAATCTCATTCCGAAATTTCGCGAGCTATCGCACGATAGCTCGCGCCAAAACACCGGTTGAAAAAAAACGAAGTTCCCCTTTAATAACAACCAACTTCTAACTGGCCAGAGACCCATTATTTTCTCTCAGTGGAAAAGGAAAGGTATTCACATCCTAGGGGATATTTTCAATGACACTGGTCTTCGCTCATTCCAAGACCTGAAAGAGTGTTATGATTTACCTGGTACATCCTACTTTTTTTATCTACAGCTTAGAGCGGCCCTCAGGGCCTACGGGGTTCCGTGGGGTCAGCCACTGAAACAACGCCCATTTTATAAACTTATCGTGAACAGAGGAACGTCCAGGGGCTTTGTCTCTACTTTTTATACCTTCTTACTGAAGTCTTCTTATAAAGGTCTGCCCTTAGACCAACAGTGGAGAAGTGACATCCCAGATCTGAGTCCTGATTTTGATTGGGACTCAGTTTGGTCTAACATTTTGCTAACCTCTCGTAACCTTAATCACCAGCAAATCCACCTGAATTTTGTTCACAGAACTTATCTCACTCCAAGGAGAATGCATTTAATGGGTCTCGTGGCTGACTCCCGATGTATTCTGTGTCCTCTGGGGACTCCTGGCACTTTCCTACACATGTTCTGGGAATGTCCACCTGTGACTCGTTTTTGGAACGGGATATGTGCTCAGTTGTCAGATATTTTTTCTTTGACTATCCCTGTGTCAGTAACAACCCTACTATTGAATGATTTATCTCAGCTGTCATTGCCTAGGCACCAGAGGAGACTTATTCTTGCTGGGTTTACTGCTGCCAAGAAATTAGTAGCTGTGAGATGGAAACACCCTGATAAGCTGTCAGTGATCAACTGGATTCTTACATTTCTGGATATAATCTATCTGGAGCTGTCCACTGCCCGGGTGATTGGGATTGATGAATCTAAGATTGATATATGGGTATCAATGGCAAGAAAATTGAAAGAGCGGATCTAGCCATCTACACACGTGGACAAAATTGTTGGTACCCCTCAGTTAAAGAAGGAAAAACCCACAATTCTCACTGAAATCACTTGAAACTCACAAAAGTAACAATAAATAAAAATGTATTGAAAATTAAATAATCAAAAACAGCCATTACTTTTGAATTGTTAACATAATTATTTAAAAAAAACAAACTAATGAAACAGGCCTGGACAAAAATGATGGTGCCTCTATAAAAGATTGAAAACTATTTGACCAGAGTGACATGATTAACTCAGGTGTGTCATTTAATTGACATCACAGGTGTTTCCAAACTCATAATCAGTCAGTCTGCCTATTTAAAGGGAGACAAGTAGTCACCCTGCTGTTTGGTGAAAAGGTGTGTACCACACTGAACATGGACAACAGAAAGCGAAGGAGAGAATTGTCCCAGGACATCCGAAAAAAAATTATAGACAAACATCTTAAAGGTAAAGGCTATAAGACCATCTCTAAACAGCTTGAAGTTCCTGTGACAACAGTGGCTCATATTATTCAGAAGTTCAAGACCCACGGGACAGTAGCCAACCTCCCTGGACGTGGCCGCAAGAGGAAAATTGATGACAAATTGAAGAGACGGATCGTTGGAATTGTATCCAAAGAGCCCAGAGCAACCTCCAAAGAAATTAAAGGTGAACTCCAAGGCCAAGGTACATCAGTGTCAGATCGCACCATTCGTCGTTGTTTGAGCCAAAGTGGACTTCATGGGAGACGACCAAGGAGGACACCACTGCTGAAAAAAACTCATAAAAAAGCCAGACTGGAATTTGCAAAAATGCATGTTGACAAGCCACAAAGCTTCTGGGAGAATGTCCTTTGGACAGATGAGACCAAACTGGAGCTTTTTGGTAAGGCACATCAACTCTATGTTCATAGACTCAAAAACCAAGCATACGAAGAAAAGAACACTGTCCCTACGGTGAAACATGGAGGAGGCTCAGTAATGTTTTGGGGCTGCTTTGCTGCATCTGGCACAGAGTGTCTTGAAAGTGTGCAAGGTACGATGAAATCTGAAGACTATCAAGGCATTCTGGAGAGAAATGTGCTGCCTAGTGTCAGAAAGCTTGGTCTCAGTCGCAGGTCATGGGTCTTCCAACAGGACAACGATCCAAAACACACAGCCAAAAACACCCAAGAATGGCTGAGAGAAAAGCGTTGGACTATTCTAAAGTGGCCTTCTATGAGCCCAGATCTGAATCCCATTGAACATATGTGGAAGGAGCTGAAACATGCCATTTGGAGAAGACACCCATCAAACCTGAGACAACTGGAGCTGTTTGCTCATGAGGAGTGGGCCAAAATACCTGTTGACAGCTGCAGAACGCTCATTGACAAATACAGAAATCGTTTAATTGCAGTGATTGCCTCAAAAGGTTGTGCAACAAAATATTAAGTTATGGGTACCATCATTTTTGTCCAGCCCTATTTCATTAGTTTGTTTTTTTAAATAATTATGTTAATCAACAATTCAAAAGTGATGGCTGATTTTGATTATTTAATTTTCAATAAATTTTTATTTATTGTTACTTTTGTGAGTTTCAAGTGATTTCAGTGAGAATTGTGGGTTTTTCTTTCTTTAACTGAGGGGTACCAACAATTTTGTCCACGTGTGTATCTGCAATTACCTTTTACCACTGGGATCTGGGGCGCCCTGGGATACTGGGAGGGATTGTGTGTAATTTTTTTAACATTATTATAATCATCATTATTATTATTATTGTTTTGTTTTTTCATTATTATTTTTATCACTATAATGATTACTGTTCACTGCCTATTTTCATCTTGTTTTCTTTATTGCATTGTTCATATGCTCTTCTTCTTTGTACATGTATAAAATTGAATAAAAATTTGATCACAAAAAAACAAAAAAACAAAAGTAAAACATGAAATCATGTGAAACTCACATTTAGATAAAGACAATCTGTTCTGTGAGTTATTGACTTCAAATCATCAAATGACACTTTTAGCACAAAATGGGAACATTTATCAAGATCTCTGTAAAATTTTAGCTCAAATATGTCAAATATTTTTCAATATCATTTGTTTTTAAAACTTTTTGCAGGCTTTTCACTCATTAAAATTTCAGGCTGTTTGAACATCAATATCTCAGGAACTATTAGAGGTAAAAATAAATATTCACTGTTATTTCTCATCACGTTGTTGATGTATAATCTGCAATATTGGATGAGTAGGTTAAATGATCTCTGATTACTGTTGAGTTGAAACATGAAAAAAATGTAGCAGTTGTGAAAAATTTCATCTTTAAGCTCGTTGACAAACTAGAAAAGCCCCCAGAGAGCACAGTACTCCTCCAAGGCTGCTCATTCCCACATATTGTCAGAAATGCAACATTTTATTTGTTATTAGTGATTGATGATCAGAAATCATGGCAACATAGAATGTGTCCAATGTCCTTATGCTGAGTACAAGTGTGTGTTATGCATGTATATGTTATGTACGGATGCCAAATCACACAACCTAAATATGTTGCGGACAGGACTCAGAAACACTCCCTTAATGTAATCAGTTGTTCTTTGCATAATTTCTGATGGACAAGTCCTGATAAGTCGTCAGTGGTGAATTTATAGTAGGATCATAATCATGTGATTGTCACAGTGATTTTACCACAAAAACCTAATTTCTGTGAGTTCTGGAGTTTCCAACAGCTTCTCTGTCATCAGTGTTTTATTTAACAGAAAGAAACAATGGAAAAGCTCTATCAATAATCATTTTACATGGATGCATGTTACACGTTCTCATCTATACAGCTGAGGCAGTTGTGCTAAGGAGAGCTGATTACAAGATCTGGTGCAAACATGTTGTTTTAAGGTTGATCTTGATGAAATAGAACAGTTTTAAGCTTTGATGTAGATGCCAAAGAACACAAATCAAGTGACTACTTAAAGGACTGTCAAAAGAGAAAATTCCACAGTTCTGTTTTTTTTTTTTTTTTTTTTTACAGTTTCTGGCTGATAAATACTGCAATTTTGGCTTTTTTATTTTGAAAAAAGTTTTCCATCACTTTGTTATAACTGTACACCTCTTGAGTCCCATATATTCATAAAACCAAACATTAACTTGTACAAAACATATCTTTTTACGTGCTAGTACACAGATTTTTGGAATGCAACTTTTCTGTTTTTCAGTTTCACACTAGAAACCACAGATATTGTTTCTTGCGTTTCATTGTACAGTGAAACAGGTCAGATCAGTCCAGAGTGGAGGGATGACCAACAGTTATCTTCATCTTCCAGCAGCGCGATCCCTGCTGCTACACCTGCACATTAAACAGCTACACTAATGGCTCCTTTGATGGACAGCTGATCAGCTAATGAGCGTTATGATGTGAGCCAATTATCTCCAACCTTTCTGCCCAGTAATGGCCGTTCTTACAATGGGCTTGTTATGTCTCTTTTTCTCTGTGTCTGACATGATGTATCATGAAAGTAGTAGTTAAAGCTCGTGGTGCTGTGAAAACTGTCACAGTCTGAGCTGTTTCTGTTAATGTCTTGCAAATGCTATTCACTTTTGAATCACACGTTGCATAATTTTGCAGTTGATAGCTGTGATTGTTCCCATGTGTAAGAAAATGTGACTTGAGGTCTCAATGAAGCCACTGAATCTGAAGAAATTCATGATGAAATGCCTTTAATGTTGCATAATAACAGCTTTTAACTTCCCCTATTTGAGTCATTATGAGAGAACCTCTGTGGCTTTGTGCTTCGGGTTCCTGGAATTTATCTCTATGGTTTGGCTGCATCCACAAACACAATAAGACAGACACAGGGTTCGGATCAGAAGACATTACATTTATTGAATAATTGGTTGAACAATCTTGACTACGATCACATCCCTCGGAGTCACAGAGGAGCCCACATGGCAACCATCAAGCAGAGACAAACAAACCCGAGGAACCAATCCTGTCAGCTTGCAAGGTGGAGCTTTTCTGTATCATTCTTCATCTTCCATGTAGTGTAGAGTAGTTTCACAGTGTTTACGCTCAGAGAAGTGAAGTCAGTTTGGAAACGACTAAAATCTGCACTCTTTCTGATGGCCAGCAGGGGGCGATGCCTCTGCCTCCAAAAGAAGTCAGATTGTTGGGGGTCTGCAGTAATAATGATCCTACTTGATTTGCTACGTCATTAGACATTGTCCTCATACGTTTATGGTCACAAGTAACAAGTATGCATTAGGGTTGGGGTGGTGAATAAAGTATCTATCTATCGATCGGTCTGTCTGTCTGTCTGTCTATCTGTCTATCTATCTAGTCCACAAATCAATGGGTGACATCACGGTGTCTAGGTCCATTGTTAAACAGACTGTGACTTCTGTCCAGTAGCCTTACTTCCATGCTATATTGCTCAGCAGAAAAAGGTTAAGTATCTCCAGATATGTGAAATGTAGAATGGCAAAAGTGCAGAATGTCCTACTACATCCAGTCAGATTTTGAAGTATGCCTTTCTAGACATTGTAACCACCATCCTTTGCGTAGTTACATCACATATGATACGGTGTTATGAGTGAGTTCTGTTCTAAGACAGATTCAGGTTTAAGATAGATTCATTCATTTGCACTATCACCCATTAGTTTTCATTGGAGCCTGTCTGATGCTCACAGGCCTGTGTCATCAGTAAATCTGTCTTTGAAACGGTGTGAGGATTTCTGTAACTATGAACCGTTGTATTTTCTTTCACTTAGACTGATCCCTTCACTTCCACATTGTGATGAACCTTAATGTTCCTACAGTAGCCCAGAATGGACAAACCAAAAACCGGCTTTAGACAGGGGACTTACATTGAACTACAGGTCATCCTGTAGAAGTGGAGGGTGATGTGATTTAATTTATTCACAATCTGTAATTTCACCACTAGTTCTCACTAAATGTTACACACTGGACCTTTATTTCAGTGCTTTTAACTCACTGGGATCAACACCATAATTCTGACTCACGCATAAGACTGTAGAACTTGTCAATTTATCATTCTTGCAACAGGAAACTTAAAATTAGTTCCTGAAACTCAATTTTGTGACACAGACCCTATGCATCTTTACAAAGATCACAAAATATACTGAAGTAAAAGTTGTTTCCTCATTTTCATTTGAATATTTGGTATGAACGTAATGGGTCATTCCGTGTGGTTTTACCAGATGGTGGTCACTGCACCATTTTCAAATTAGTCCTAAATTTGCATGCCATTAGATAGTCACAAAAGTACTTTCTATGCAAAATTGTAGGCCTGTAGCTCAAATAGTTTCTGAGTTGTGGGGGTCTGAAATTTTCGGAATTTGGGCTATTAAAAGCCTCGCCAGCATTTTTTGCATCTTTCAGTGGTTATTTCTCAGCCTCTAGACATACCAGAGAGCTGTGAGTTGGTAAACAAGGCCTCTGCATGTAGCTAGTGCCCCACAAACATCCCCAGGTGTTTCCCTACACTCTGCAGGCCGTGGGGGCTTGCTAAAAATGCTAAAAATTAAGAGACACCTACTCACGAGTGGGGTTTGGGACCGTAAAAGTACTAGAAATACTGCACAGAAGTGTTCTAACACCCCTGGGTTCCATTCTACACAAACTTGTGTGATAACTTAGCAAACTGGAGCTTTCTAGGTACCTCAGTTTGGAAAATATGAGCTCCCAAAGTTGGACGAGATTTTTATTTGGCTATTTTTGGTGGCAAAAATCTCAGTGTGGGACAGGTACCAGAGACCCCAAATTTTTCTACAAGACAGTTCCATCTGTCTTCTATCTAGCCCAAATTCTGAAAATTTCAGACCCCCACAACTCAGAAACTATTTGAGCTACAGGCCTACAATTTTGCCTAGAAAGTACTTTTGTGACTATCTAATGGCATGCAAATTTAGGACTAATTTGAAAATGGTGCAGCAACACCCCCAAGGAATATCTGGTCATTTCACCTGGAATGACCCTAATGCTAAAAAAAATTCTCTCAGGATTCATAAAGTTCAATCACATCTTATCTTTATTACTCTGCCAAAGAATGCGGCAGTTATGTGACCATCAGCATTGGTCTGTCTGTCTGTCTGTTAGCAACATAACTCAAAAACAGACTAAGTCCCGCCCATGACATATTTAGGTCACATGATTTGGTATTTGTACATAATGTACACATGCGACACACGCGAATGTGCTCAGTGCAAGGTCATTTTATTTGTGGGTACATCTATATTAAATAGACGCATTCTATGGTGCCGTGATTTCTGATCATCAATCACTGATTAAAAAAAAAAACTGCATTTCTGACATATGCCAAATGGGGGAATGAGCAGCCTTGGAGGAGTACTGTGCTCTCTGAGTGCGTTTCTAGTTTAATAATGTAAAAGTTCCACTTTTAAGAGGTAATGATAATTGTAACTGAATACATTGGCTCTCCCAACTGTGGGTATTACCAAATAGAACAACTGTGCTGAGGCTAAATGTCCACATGTTACTGTTCAATCATCCAAATCTCCTCCTGTCTAAACGTTCTGAAGTGACTTTTCTGATTCACATTAAATTTCTGTTTTGTTTTTCTCTTGTCAAGGCTTCCTGCATCATGACATTAACTTCCAGCCTGTAAAGCCTGATAGAAGCTGTTTGCTCCTGCCTTGAGCCACCAGAGTGATTCAGTGTTTCTCACTTTATTGTGAGGAACAAAAAGTATTATTCTTGTATAAACTTAGGCCTTCAGAATATCCTTGAGTCACAGCTCAACTCATTTTAATTAGGGAACATTTCATTGAAGAAAAGTTTAAGGTGTGCCGTCACTAGAATTCAGCTATAAAAGAGCTTTAGCACTTTTAAAAGAAGAAGATGTGCATTTAAGGGACCTCAAGGATGATTTGTCCCTGTGATGATGACTAGCTAATGAGGTGAAGACTGTAAACAGCTGTTTAAACTGGGTGCTGAGGATTCTGCAGGAGCATCTTTGTACTGTTAACAACTATCGGTCCTCTGACATCATTAGAAAAATGGAATTTAGTGTCGGAAACTTTGCAAACTCCTGCAAACATCACATTCATTGCATCAAAAGTGAATACACAAGTTGAAAAAAAATTTTTTTTACAAGTGTGATAGATGAAAGTCAAATGGGGGACAGAAATCCTTCTCAGTCCAAGATGTAACACTGTGATGTCTGACATCCTCATGAGATAATTTGCCTTCCAGAACAGACCATGTTCCTCTCTGTGCACAACTTTAACATTAAAGTGACTCCCAAAGCTGGTTCCCCACTCTGCTCTTTGACACTGGAGGCAAACTTTAATTTAGAGCAGTGGATTTACAGGCTGAAGAACACCAAAGACACGCACGAAAGTAAGTTTAACTTCTGAGGATAGTATGTCGCTCATTAAGGAACTTTACGGTTACATAAAAAAACAACCTTAAATACTGTCTCCAACACACATGGTACATTGAAGTAGTTACTATTACAACACGAAACGTCATAATTTTGCAAAAAAACTACATTCTTATACAACTAATCTACATTCTCAATTGTGTTTTCAAGAAAAATTAAATTCTGTTTGATTATGTTTATGTGTAATGTATCACAAAGATGTTTACAATTAATGTTGTTTCTTTGTCACTTGTCTTACTGCATTAGTGTTGTTACTTTTCAGCCAGATGGGTGGGACTTGTCACCATGGTAACCCAGAAAATGGAGGAGAGACTCCAAACATGTAGTGAAAGAGTCTAATTTTAACCCAAACAATGATATTTTTCCAACACCGAACTAAATAATTTTGTTGTAAAACTTTAAGAAAGCTTCAAATATGTACAAGTGCTTAATAAAACATGACATTTTGTCAGCGTTGTGGACTCTGGGTTGACATTTAGTCACCTAGTGTTTACTTACTTTCAATCTTTTGGCAACCGTGTTTTATCTTTAGTCAAATTTAATTGAAGAGATTTTTGCGTTTGTGATTGCTTCACCATCATCTTTCTGTACAGTTCCATGGTTCCAGATGTTTTCTGGTCTATAGGAAGGTTAATGTAAAAGCCTCAAGTGTCCATTAATTCCAGTAAACAAGATCATTTCCACATTGTGAACAAAGCTTCTGTCTCTCTTAATAATTACCTCCGCCAGGAGGTTATGTAATCACCGGAGTTTGTTCGTCTGTCTGTCCGTCTGTGTGTGTGTGTGTGTGTGTGTGTGTGTGTGCGTGTGTGTGTGTGTGTGTGTGTGTGTGTCTGTTTGTCTGTTAACAGCATAACTCAAAAAGTCATGGACGGATTTTCACCAAATTTTTACAGGATGTCCGGAAGAGCAAGAGTAAGAATTGATTAGATTTTGGAGGTGATCTGAATCACCGTCTGGATCCAGGAATTTTTTGAAGGTCGAAGGACAATTGAGAGATCCGTCCATGACTTTTTGAGTTATGCTGTTAACAGACAAACAGACACACACACACACACACACACACACACACACACACACACACACACACACGCGCACACAGACGGACAGACAGACAAACGGCATGGCGGAGGTATGCGCTCTCCAAGTGCTTTTCTAGTTCATTCTGTGGAAACATGAAACATGAACCATATCCAGACCATAACATGACTGAACGTAAAGTGCTTCTTATTTACGGCAGGACAACAGGTCAGACATTAAAACAGAAAATTATTCTTTTCTTCATTCATCTGTAACGTTATTCATTTGATATTCTTACTTTTAATTCAATTTTAGTTTCATTTTTGGTATTAAAAATAGATGATCAAACAATGTAGGTCAGTTTTCAGTGGATTTACGTCAATTCAACAATGTTGTATAGTCTATATGAATACCAAGATGGATTTTATTATCCTCTACTTACCTCAATTTTTTCCTCACAGCAAACTTAAAGAAAACTTTTGCTCACGTCAGTCAGACTCCAGCAGCAAAACCCCTGAAAGTGTTGAACTGAATCCAACTTTTCATTTTCTGGAACAATGTGATCTCTTAGTTTGTTACCTGCTTTACCTGCTATCAGCCTGGAGGTCCCTGAACCGGAACCAGGTCACATCTGTTATTAAAGCACAACCTGAAGCATGCAGAGTGAAGCACTGTAGAGGCTTCCTCGTGCTAAGAATGCTGCTTAAACGGAACATTTGTTGTGCTTCATTTCTGTTACATCAAGCTTGGTAAAAATCTGCATTTGAGAGTTTTAAAAGAGTTTTTAAACGTCTCAGGCTTAGTCAGTAATCCTGTTCTGTTTGGAAACAGTCATGTTTATGGTTTGTGTTTGTTTGTTTGTTTATTATTTGGATCCCCATTAGCGACAGCATAAGCTGCAGCTATTCTTCCTGGGGTCCTAAAAGATTATAATGAAATACAATTCTAAAAATACAATCACTCAATCAAACAATAAAATATTTCACATTTAAATCATACTGTAGTTTAAATAGACATAAAGTGTCATCATAAAATGACAATTGTATTGTGTATCCCCAAGGACCAATACAGTTATTAAATACATTGGTTTTGCCATGAAGAATCAGCAAATCAGATGTTTTTGAACAATTTTATGTGTTTGGTGTTTTTGTCATTCCCCTGAAAAATATGGAGACGTAATGATGACAGTAACCAATGACCTGTAACTGCACTTTCACTCTAATGAGGAAAAACACCACAATTGTCCCTCAGAAAAAACCAAGATAATGGAACAATACTTGGCAGAGTTCAATGACAATGTGAATAAAGCTAACTGAATTACTGGAGGGTGACAGCTGTGATGAAACTGCAGGGAGGTGTGTAAGATTACAACTCTGTGAGAGAGAGAATCTAACCACTTTCTGTCAAAATTTGATGGATTTTTTGTTCTCTGTCAGAACAAAAGGAAACATGAGGTCAGCATAAATTAGCATAAATTAAGCAAGCAATGAGGTCAGCATAAACTAAACAAGCAATGAGGTCAGCATAAATTAGGAAAGCAATGAGGTCAGCATAAATTAAGCAACCAATGACATCATCATAAATTTGCATAAATTAAGAAAGAAATGACTACTACTACTACTACTACTACTGCGATGTTGCAGGTTACGCTGTCTTCCACCGACTGGGCGGTGTTACAGCTGACTAACCCTATGACTTACCCGCATAGAGTACCCTCTCCTGTGGAAAAGCGAGTGTGTGGTGTTGGGCCTTGTTATGATGAGTTTTCTGCAATTTGGTTGGCAAAAACTTCGGGTCCCATGTCGTACTTACTATCGCGCCCGTTACACTAGAAGCGGTGGTTTGGTTTCTCCTAGCAAGTGCCAGAAGCATAAGGAAAAGGAAAATTTTGTCCTGGAAACTTTCCGCTCAGAGTGTGGAGTTTATCGCACTGTGCTAGTTCTACCAATGACAGCTTGGAACGAGAAGACAAGTGAGATGAGGGATAAAATTAATTCACTCTTTCACAGTTTTCGCGATTGGAAGGATACTTTGATGATGAAAAGAGCTCACACAATGTGCTAGACCACGCCTTACTTGAACACTCGTTATAAAAGAGAGAGAGAAATTTGCCTCTGAAACCAGACTGGCCATTACATTCCTAGCTGAAACCCGCCATTAAAGAGAAAAAAAATGAGCAGACGTCTCACTACCACTTTCCTGGGCCCCGTAACTTTGGCCTCGCAGCCTATGGAAGATTCACCGGTATCACCCCCGGAGCACATGGAGGCCTGCCTCGATCCCCCAGTCTCGCAGCCCATGGAGGCCTCCCTCAATCCCCCAGCCCCCGCAGCCCGTGGAAGTTTCACCGGGGCTCTCTCTTCGATCATCTCACCACCACCGTCACCTACATCTGACACGCCATCAGCTGACGCTGAAGGATCTGGGCATCTCTGTGCAAGTGAGCGACAGAGAGAGGATGGAGCAGGAGCTTTCCAAAGAGTCGTGGCAAAGGCAGGGCAGCGGGAGAAGAGGAGGAGGAGGAGCAACGCTGTCAGACGCGGACTTGCGGTCATTATTGCAGGATTGAGATAACAAATGCGCTCAGGTATCTGATTTTTGCCAATGTTGTCATTTACAGCAAATGTGTTAAGAGGTTATATTAGTCCACTTTAGGACTTTTGACGCAGCTAGCCACGCTGATAAACAGTTATTGGTATATGTTAATGAAAATTAGGGGCTTGGGGGAGAAAAACACTCCTTTATTTTCTTATACATGAAATGACCCAGGATAGGGTTACAATCTCACCAGGGAGTTTCTGTTTCTCTTTAGTTTGGTGATTTGGATGGCACTCTGTGCAGATTTCCCAGAGAGGTTAAAAAGTCACCGCTCTCTGCCTGGGATGCAACTAGGGCTGGGTTCAATTTTGCATCCAGTGGGACTTGTGGAAGTCTATCTTATTCATTTGGTTCATTTTGTTCCTCTCAGTTTTCTTGTAAATTGTTCTCATATCCTTGACATGTCAGTTAGGTCCACACATGGTTATAATATTAAACCCCAGTTATTGGAATTTGACAGGAAAAATTCATTCGCAAGGTAGAAGGATGAGGAGAATAGGGAAGTGGCAGAAAAAAGGAAAGAAAAAATACTAATACATGACAAAACTGAACGTTGTTTCATATAATGTTAAAGGAATTAACCACCCAATTAAGAGAAAAAAGATCTTAGGTCAGTTGAAAGAATTTAATTGTTCTATTGGCTTATTACAGGAAACCCACCTGACTCAGGCAGAACACAAGAAATTAAGAAGGGATTGGGTTGAACAAATGTTTTATGCCTTTTGTCCAAATGGTAAAAAGAAGGGGGTGGCGATTTTGGTTAGCCGGTCCACTGGTCTTACGGTACAAAGGGAGTTAAAGGACAACCAGGGCAGATATATTGCAGTCGTGGGAACAATAGAAGGAGTACACTTTACAATTATGAATGTTTACGCACCAAATGAGGATGACCCCACCTTTTTCAAAGACATAGCATCTATATTAGCAAAGGAAGCTAAGAGTACAGTAGTTCTTGGGGGAGATTTCAATTGTGTCCTCAACTCGAAAACTGACAAGTTGCCAGCTGAATATGGACCCCCCAGTAGCAAATCCAAAGCAGCAAAATTCTTGTTAGAGGAGCTAGGGCTGAGTGATTGCTGGAGAGCTATGAACCCAAAGATAAAGGACTTCACATTTTGGTCTCAAGTTCATGGTTTTTATTCTAGAATTGACATGATTTGCATCTCCAAGCAGAGTCTTCATAAAGTTGAGGATTGCACTATAGAGCCTATTACTTTATCTGACCACGGCCCTGTCAGAATGAGATTAAATATAGGTTTTGGAAGACACTTTAAGTACTGGAGGTTAAATGTTTCGATGTTATTAGATCCAACCATACAGCAACAACTAAGACAGACAATAGGCGAATATTTTGAACTCAATGGTAATGGATCAGTATCCCCCTCCACCTTGTGGGATGGTGCGAAGGCGGTACTGAGAGGTAAATGTATTGAAATAGCTGTTAAATTAAATAGACAAAGACGAGAAAAAGAGAAACAATTGGAATGTGATATAAAAAGATTAGGGGATGAGCATAAGATAACTGGTGACGAGAACATTTTGAAACAACTACAGGCCAGTAAAATGAATCTAGATGAAACACTCACTCTAAAAACAGAAGGCGCTCTTCGTTACACAAAGCAAAAATATTATGAGAATGGAAACCGAGCCAGCCGTCTGCTTGCATTTCAGTTAAGTAAAGAACAGTCTAGTCGTATAATTCCTAGAATAAAACGTCCCATTTTTTCTACTGAGGTGTCACATCCAGCAAAGGTGGTGGAGGCGTTCAAAACATTTTATAAAATCCTTTATGATTCACCAGATCAGGCACAAGATGTGACAAAAATCAAAGAATTGTGATCAAATTAGAGGCCGAACAGTTGACTAACCCAGTTACAGTGGGGGAAATACAAGAAACCATTAGACTCTTGAAAAACAATAGATCCCCTGGAACTGATGGCTTTTCATGTGAATTCTACAAGATTTTTATGAAGGAGTTATCGCCCAAACTTTGTGATGTTTTCAATTATGCTTTATTTGAAAACGGCCCACCTAAATGCTGGTCGGAGGCCATTATAACAGCAATTCATAAGGAGGGGAAGAACTCATTAGAGTGTGGCTCTGACAGGCCTATTAGCCTGCTTGGAAACAATGTTAAAATTCTCAGTTCTATTTTGGCAACCAGAGTTCAGAAATATTTGGGCAAATTAATTAATCCTGACCAAACTGGATTTATACCAGGACGCCAGAGTCCAAATAATATTAGAAGGGCCTTAAATTTACAGTCAGTAGCAAAAAATTCCATTCGTCCTTCTATGCTTCTCAGTCTTGACGCTGAGAAAGCATTTGACGGGGTTGATTGGTCGTTTTTAAATTACACATTGGAACAAATGGGGTTTGATATTACATTCATTAATTGGATTAATACCTTAAATAAAGATCCTGTCTCTAGAGTTACAGTGAATGCTCCGATTTTTTTGAACTTAAGAAAGGGGTGCGACAGGGTAATCCAATTTCACCTATTTTATTTGCATTAAGTATTGAGCCCTTGGCTGAACTGATCAGAAGAAATGACCAAATAGAGGGGATAGTAGATGGAGGGGGCACGGTACATAAAATTTCTCTATTCGCAGATGATGTTCTTTTATTTATAAAAAATCCAGCATCATCTGTACCTGCTCTCATGCAGGGCCTAAGAGACTACGGTGAATTTGCAGGGTATAAGGTCAATGAAGGGAAATCCAAAGCATTGATGATCTCAGGAAGTGGGCCCAGCCAATTAGACAAGCATGTGAAATTTAAATGGTCAAAAGAGGGCTTCAGATATTTGGGTGTCATTCTGACAAATCATTCTTCTCAACTATACAAGGCTAATTATGATAGACTTTTAAATCCCAAATGAGCCGTGTCCCGTTTTTTATTTGGAAATCGAAAATCAAAAAACGTAAAATGAGCCTATATCTGATTTTCTACTGTGGGTTTATTTCACACAAGTCGGGAAATAAAATACAAACGTCATTCCCTTTCGTGTGTCTCGCTTTGCCTTGGACAGGTGTCGTGCCAAAGTAGTTACCGTCGATAGAAATTGTATCCCCTGCCGCGGGAGCGTGCATGCATTCGGAAGGGTGGAGTTATAATTCTGTGTTTAGATATCAGCGTAGTTTTTTAATAAAACAAAACGTGGATTGTTACGATCATGCTTTGATTGTCAAACATGCTTGGTAATGCAGCACGTGACATTTCTGTCTGAATAAATGCTTTGCTATACATGGCGTGTTGCTCAGTTAATAGTATTTATCGCGCTGCCTAACAATGTCTTTTCCTTCTCCTTTTTGTAATAAAGTGTGATGTTGCTACTCGATTACCCTGCTCACTAAACGTAGGCTCAATACCCTCTGGGTGGGAACTAGATTCAAACGCGCCGTAATTCAATCTTTAGATCAATCTGTCCAACTTCTGATACAGTAAAATCAACACCACTGTGAGCATTTTATCACACTGCCAGACTCAATTCCACCAGGGTATCTTATCTTCAAATATTGGCGTTTTTGTTTTGTTTGTTTTTGGTTAAATCCCCCCTCTGTTCATCATCAGAATTTCATAGCATTTATTCAGAAATTCTCAACACAGACAAATGACGATACAGGAGGATCTACCAGAACATGTTATGAGGGGAATACAGATTTCAGCCTCATTGTCTGCACTGTCCAAGGTAAAGCGAGACACATGAAAGGGAATGACATTTGTATTTTATTTCCTGACTTGTGTGAAATAAACCCACAGTAGAAAATCAGATATAGGCTCGTTTTCCATTTTTTTGATTTTTGATTTCCAAACAAAAAACGGGACACAGCTTGTTTCTAGTTTTTCGTTTACCTTCATCCAAACGGAAATCGAAAATCGGATGGTTTCCCGTTTTTCGTTTACCCATATCAATCCGCAAAACAGATGGCCATAAAGTACACGGACCGTTAACTCCCAAATTGTCTGAGTATCCCTTTAATGCACAGGGCTAGAAGGTAGTGTCGTCAGGACAGTTGAAATGGAGACAATTTTGAATTGACAATTTACAATATTTTGCTGATGGAATGTTTTGTTTGATTTCATCACAGGATTGTGACACTGATGAGATGTGGGCAAAAGTATCTGTCAGGGTGCTGATTGTTGTCAGTGAAGATGAGCAAGTCGTTCCAAATCAGCTCCACCTTCACCCAATGTCTACTGCCATCATTGCTGAGGGAGGTATTGTAATGGACAATGTCCAGAACCTGCCTGAGGCACTTTGCCTTTTGTTTGGATTGTCATACGCTTTACATTTAGACAACCCAAAGGCCATGAAAAACACTTTGGGCTTCATTCAAAGAGTGATGCTTGGCCTGAGAGAGAGCAAACTCCCACCAAAATTGCAAAGTCTTAAAAATCTTTTAAGTTAGAATGCAAATGCTCGAGTGGATTCAGTTGTTTCTTATTGTTCACTGTATTAAAGTCAGCCCACGGGTTCATCAGCAAGTTAGAGGCTGTATGTTCGTACATTCATTCACACAGGTGAGATTGCCAGTCATTACCCTCTCAGGTTTATGTGTTAAATACAGTGTTATAAGGAGAAGAAAAAGTTGATGTAAATGGAAGAAAAATAAAAGACAATTTATATTTGAACTTTCAGCAGTTATTACCTTGATTTATTATGTTTAACTGTAATTCGGATTATTTTAAGAAATTGAAGCCTGTTTTTATTCCTGTATGGATATTTTTGAACCACTTGAATTGCTGAAGTTCAGTTTGCATGGTTTTAGAAAATAAGTCAGATTGTTGTCCAAGTAAATATATAACTTAGAAATGCTAAGTTAGTTCAACTTAGATAAGTATGTTAAATGAACTGAACAGTGTAAATTTAACATGCAATTATTTAGTAGATTTTGAGTAGTCTTTAGTCAAAAGTGTTCTAAAATAAGTCATCAAGTACAGTCTACTTGATTGTTTTAGTTGCTTAAACTCATTTGTAAGTGTACTCTACAAAGGAAGTGCTAGTTAGTACAACTAAATTTAACTAGTTTTCTTTACTTGTTTTTTAAGTGCAACCGGTTTGCATGCTTTTTTTAAGTAATGATAACTAATTGGATTTTACAGTGTATGGTCGCCAGTGCCGCTAACTTCACGTTTCTGATTACAGAACTTCCAATGATCAGAGTTGGTTTCTCAGCAGGTGTGTTGCTGAGTGGGGAAAAAGAATTGGAAATGTGAAGCGGTTAGTGGTGAGCCTGCACAGTGGGCTTGAACTTAGGACTACGTTTTCTACAAACTGTCACCCTGCCACCCTGACTTGCCAGCTGCTCGGGGACGGCTAGCAGAACCTACACTAGCTGCTGTGCTATTGCAGTCTATTAGTGTTACACACAGAGATTTAATGAATATGTAATTAGACAAGGTTGAGAAGCTACAACAGTCAGATAACACAACACAGCGCTAGAACAGGAAATGATGCAATATGCTCACCGTAACATCAGACATCAGGGAGGATGAATCCCTTATTTATTAAAAACCTGTTTAATGAAAGAAAATGGATGTGTACAACAGCCTCAACCATCCAAGACATGGCTTTTACCCAGCAAAAGCTGCAGAAAATTTCAATTATTCCTTTATGGAATCAGTGGATGAATGCAAACACATGCTGTCTGTAAAATTATCAGAAGGAAAATAAATGGAGGGATTTTGAAACCACTAATGATTATTGACATGTAGCCCTGTGTATGCCGCTCTTCATTGGTGCAATTGGTGCAGCCAAGAAAAAAAGTGTGTCCATCAAAGTTTTTTATTTATGTATTTAACCTTTATTTTACCAGGTGAGTTAGTTGAGAACAAGTTCTCATTTTCAATAACAACCTGCTCAGTTCAGGTGTTTTAATCAGAATCTTCTCCCTCCAATGTGTCAGTATGTTCCAACAGAACCCAGTATTTGCAGTTTGATCCTGGGGGATGAACTCATGCTGCACAATCATGCAAATGTGGAAGAAAACATTGAGTGTGTTCCTGGTACTGATCTCTGGCTGCTGTTTGGTCTTAGTTTGTCGTTGTAGATTCAACTCTGGTCACCAGTGAAAATGCTTCACATGAAATCTGATGTTTGCTCTGTATGAAAGTCTCAGTTTCATGCTGAAACATTCAACTATTAGTGGTCAGAAGTGGACATCCAGGGAGTTTTACAAAATGCTTACATGTAGATGCTGTTCGTTGTACTGTAGACAGTTTCTGCACTTGTACAGTCTAAATGCTTATAATATTTGGTTTGCTTGCAGCAATCTATGATGGCATGTGCTCAGACCTTTAAAGAGAGTCTATACCATGAAGATGCTCAAATTATTGTTAGCATTAGCAGTTACAGCTACATTTATGTTACTGCCACTCAAAATATACACACTGTTATTCATGACAAGGGAAAATAATGAGTGTAAACTTTGAAATTACAGCTGAAGCTGAATTAAAGTTAATCTGCGTTAAATTGCAGTGCTTTTTTAGAAATTCAGCTCAATCATTTTCGTACTAAAGTATGGACTGTGTATCTACAAATATGTTCCATTACTTACTGAGAGGGACAGAAAACATTACCTAATTTTGACAGATGCTCACTCCTGATCTTCTAGTCTGCTTAGTTTGATTTCACATGTGAAATTCACACATGACAGGCCTTCAGCAAAGAGCCAGAGCCAGTGAGATGTGGAGAGTGCAGAAACAGGGCAGCATGATGACTGGCTGCAGAGAAATGGTCCAGTCCCACAGCAGATGGTTAGAAAGCCTCTCAGGATGTGGCATTATCAATGAGACCTGCAATGGCTTTCAATTTAAAATACAGCTACTCAGTCCTGTCTACTCTGCTTCTGCCTTTTTCACAAGAGCAGCTAATTATCTGAATCACAGACTCATGTAATCAAAACTGTCTTCTGAATCACAAATGCAAATACCAGTCAAACTGCTGCATGCTGTGCGAGGTGGAAAGTGTCAAAGGAAATCTTCACCACATTGTAGTTGTTTTGAACATCTTGGAGATTGTAGCAAGCATTTTACAGCTGTTGCACTTATTTTGGCTGAGACTTTTCTTTTCTCCCAAAGCTTCAACTGCATTGTGTAGATTTTTGTTCGGCTGTAGAAGATAGATTTCCAAGGCCTGATTTTATTGGCAGAAAATGAGGAAGGACGGAATATTCATCTGCCAGCAATGAAGAAGCATGGAATGTTCCGCTACCAACAACAAGGAAGCCTGGAATGTTCAACGACCAACAATGAGTAAAAAATAGAATGTTCAGTAACCAACGACCACAAAACATGGAATGTCCAGTTCCCAAACATGAGGAAGCGTGGAATGTTTAGTTTCCGTCACCAGAAATAAGAACGCCTGGAATGTTCAGCTACCAATAATGAAAAAGAATGAAATGTTCTGTTACCAACAATGAAGAAGCATGGAATGGTCAGTATCCAACAGTGAGGAAGAATGGAATGGTCAGTATCCAACAGTGAGGAAGAATGGAAAGTTCAATTACAAACACTGAAGATGCATGGAATGCTTAGTTACCAACAACCACAAAGCATGGAATGTCCATTTTCCAAACAGGAGGAAGCATGGAATGTCCAGTTCCCAAACAGGAGGAAGCATGGAATGTTCAGTAACCAACAATAAGGATCCACGGAATGTTCAGCTACCAAAACCGAGGAAGCATGGAATGTTCAGTTACTGACAATGAGGATGCATGAAATTTTAAGCTACTAACGATGAGGAAGCATGGAATGGTTAGTAATCAACAATGAGAAGACATAGGATGTTCAGTTCTCAACAATGAGGAAGCATGGAATGTTCTTTAACCAAAAAAGAGGAAGCATGGAATGTTCAATAACCAACAATAGGGATAGATGGAATGTTCAGCTACCAACCATGAGAAAGCATGGAATGTTTAGTATCCAACTATCATGGAATCTTTAGCTACCAACAATTAGGACGAATGGAATGTTCAGCTACCAACACTGAGGAAGCATGTAATGTTCAGTTGTCAACAATGAGTAAGCGTGAAATGTTCAGTATCTAACACTGAGGAAGCATGGAATGTTCAGCATCTAACATTTAGGAAACATGGAATTTTCAGTATCCAATAATAAGGATTCAGGTGATGTTAGTTACCTAGACTGAAGAAGCTTGGTGTGTTCACTGTCCACCACTGAGAAAGCATGGAATGTTCAGCTAACAACAAAGAGGACACATGGAATGTTCAGTATCCAACACTGAGGATGCATGGAATGTTCAGTTGCCAGAAATGAGGAACAATGAAATGTTCAGTATCTAACACAGAGGAAGCATGGAATGTTCAGCAATCAGCAATGAGGAAGAATATAATGTTTAGCATCTAACACTTAGGAAACATTGAATGTTCAGTATCCAACAATAAAGATTCAAGTGTTGCTTAGTGACCAAGACTGAGGAGCATGGTGTGTTCAGTATCCACTACTGAGGATGCAAGGAATGCTCAGTATCCAACACTGAGGAAGCATGGAATTTTCAGTATCCAACAATGAGGAAACATGGAATTTTCAATATTCAACAGTGAGGAAGCATGGCATGTTCAGTTACTACCAACTAGGAAGCACTGAATCTTTAGCTACCAACAAATAAGAAGAATGAAATGTTCAGCTACCAACACTGAGGAAGCATGGAATGTTCAGGTCCAAATACTGAGGACGTATGGAATGTTCAGCAAACAACACTGAGGAAGCATGGACTGTTCAGAAACCAACAATGAGGAGACATGGAATGTTTAGTGACCAACAACTAGGCAGCATGGAATGTTCAGAAACCAACACTGAGAAAGCATGGAGTGTTCAGAAACCAACAAGGAAATATAGAATGTTCAGTATCTAACAATGAGAATGCATGGAATGTTCAGCTACCAACAAAGATATAACATGGAATGTTTCGTATCCAACAATGAGGAAGCACAAAATGTTCAGTATCCAACAATAATGACGCATGGAATGTTCAGAAAACCTACAGCCATCTTTCATCCCCGTGATATTGAAAAATTCGGAACATCTTGTCTCAGAGTGATGCTGAGGAACCAATCCACATATTCAGAACTTCTCAGCTGGACTACTATAGTTCCTTATTATCAGGATGTCCGAATAATTCTGCTGAAAACCTCCAGCTGAAACAAAATGCTTCAGTCTGAGTTCTGATAGTAACCAGGAAGAGAGATCACATTTCTCCCACATTAGCTTCTCTTCCCTGATTTCTTGTAAAATCCAGGATATAATTTAAAATC
The DNA here is from genome assembly GCF_021347895.1 of Acanthochromis polyacanthus. Lineage (NCBI taxonomy): Eukaryota > Metazoa > Chordata > Actinopteri > Pomacentridae > Acanthochromis > Acanthochromis polyacanthus. The sequence continues at coordinate 35,495,586 of NC_067122.1, read as the reverse complement.
CTGCTTGTGACATACAAAATTCTTAAAGAACTTATCGTTCCATATCATCCCAGCAGAGCCCTTCACTCTCAGACTGCAGGTTTACTGGTGGTTCCAGAAGTTCCAGAAACAGAACCTTCAATTATCAGCTGCTCTGTTGTGGAATCAGCTCCCAGATGCCTACTTTTAAGATAAGGCTTAAAACTTTCCTCTTTGATAAAGTTTATAGTTAGGGCTGCTCAGGATCGCCTGAGATATCCCTTAGTTATGTTGCTATAGGTTTAGATTCCTGGAAGATTCCTATGATGCACCGGGCTCTTCTCTTCTCTTCTCTCCTCTCCTCTCCTCTCCTCTCCTCTCCTCTCCTCTCCTCTCCTCTCCTCTCCTCTCCTCTCCTCTCCTCTCCCCTCCCCTCCCCTCCCCTCCCCTCCCCTCCCCTCCCCTTCCCTTCCCTTCCCTTCAGTTACAACCACCATTACAAATCACTAACTGTATGTCCCTGAGGTCCTGTGTTCTGTCTGCAGGTATCTCTGATCTGAAGTTTCTGGCCTCACTGACCTCCATGATGTCCATTGTTCTGTTTGTATTCCTTGCTCTCCACCTGCTATCCTGCTGTCCACACTCTTACCCCAACTGGCTGAGGCAGATGGCCAACTTCTCTGCGCCTGGTTCTGTCAGAGTTTATTTTTTACCCCTCCCTAAGGTTTTTTGGGTTCCTTCCCTCCGTTGCCGATCACCTTATTATGTTAAGCGCTGTGAGAAAGCATATATTGTGATTTGACGCTGGATAAATAAAGTTGAATTGAATTGTGCATGAATTGGAGAAAGACTCATTTCAGGGGAAGGGAAACAACTGTATTGGTGCAGCCAAAAAATAAAGTGTGCCCAGCAAAGTTTTCTATTTATTTATTTATTTAACCTTTATTTTATCAGGTGAGTTAGTTGAGAACAAGTTCTCATTTTCAATAACAACCTGGTCAGTTCAGGTGTTTTAATCAGAATCTTCTCCCTCCAATGTGTCAGTATGTTCCAACACAACCCAGTATTTACAGTTTGAGCCTGGGGGATGAATTCATGCTGCACAATCATGCAAATGTGGAAGAAAACATTGAGTGTGTTCCTGGTACTGATCTCTGGCTGCTGTTTGGTCTTAGTTTGTCGTAGATTCAATTCTGGTCACCAGTGAAAATGCTTCACATGAAATCTGATGTTTGCTCTGTATGAAAGTCTCAGTTCCATGCTGAAACATTCAATTACTAGTGGTCAGAAGTGGACATTCAGGGAGTTTTACAAATGTGGCAGGAGCACTGTGAGCAGAGTCACAACAGGACAACTTTGATTTGTGAGATAACATTAGTATGGAATATCAGTCCATTGCTGGAATGCTTAAGGTCCTGCATATGAAGAAAAGCTCATAACAGTTACACAACTGTGTTATTAAAAAATAATATTGAGAGCAAAGAAGAAAATGATCAATGATTTAAGACACTGTTCAATTTTTTTTTATTACTAATAGACATCAGTCAAGATGACCAACAAATGCTGACTTGCTCCATACATTTTAGTATATTTCCAAACCCGCAGATACTCTGGTTTCTATATCGTGTTCCTCTGTATTATTTGTTAGCACACTTCAGTGTTTTTACCAGCTTCTGGACACTGGTATCATTTCAGTCTCATGTAGAGGTGTCTAACTTCAGCATTTACAACAGAAAAATACCTCTTTCAATTTCCTAAACAGGTCAATAAACAACATTTACTCTCCAATGCAGAAATTCATGGCCACTCTCAAGGTTCTACAGTATATTGTAGTTAAAACACATAAATACAGCTGGAGGCTCTTCACTGCTGCATACTATCTGTAGAATGACAGAAGCTCACTACAGCAACACACTGCAGTGAAGAACAGCACCTTTTTATTGAACATGTCATGTCTGGGTGGAACATGTAAACATGTTTTACACCTTCCTCACTTGAAATGCAATTTTTGAGCATACATGAAGAAGTAAATGAATGAGTAATGGGTTTTCCTCATGAGTCACAAGCTGTTTGTGTTCTGTGGAGCTGGAATTTACATTCTATGTCAGCCAAAGAAGCAGCAGCTTCATGGATCATTGCGATCATTGTGTGTATATGTGCGTGAATTCTGCAGGATGGAACAAACAGGATATTCTATAAAGATAATGTATGAAACTTTACAGCAGGAGATTGTGTTGAACACAGAGATATACTCCATTCACATTTCCTGGTTCATATATCAGCTGTGCCTCAGAGACCGTCCATCTAGCAAGGGATATCATTAACTGCAAATTCCAACACTTAAAAGAAAACATGAATAAAATGTTTAAAGAACTTTAGAGGATATTTTCATTTCCAGCAATGTTTCTACAAAATTATGTTTTAACATCAACCTTTGGAGGAGACTTTGAGAAAAATCATGTTCAATGATAAGTGAGAAACATCCTCCGAGCAACATTCAGAAATGTTTTTCCAAGAAGTTATTGAAATGATTTTTTTTTTTTTTTCCAAAGAACTTGATCAAACTTACTTTGTGAAAGACCATTTAACAGTTGCATGCAGCTTGCAAGAACAGAAACACCTTGCATGTTTCACACTGGACTTGAGGTCACCAAAACAGCCCGACGCTCTGCAGCACACCACATTCTTCAGGTTGACCACCTCTGGAAGACGTGCATTAGCCCTTCTGCAGATGGAGATGCAGTTCCTTCCTGAAACGTTTCTTCTCTGGCTCCAAATGGCCAGTGTTGTCTTCCTGTTCTGAGAGATCTATACCGTCTTCCTGTACATTGTGCTGGGCCAAGAATGTCTTTGCCCCTTCCATTTGAAATTCTAAAAACTGCATGATGTCCTTTCTTGGTGTGCCATGTGCTCTTGGCGGTAGGAGCCAAATGTTGGCTGAAACAACATCTGTGGAGTTGTTATGCTCAGTCTAGAGATTACTGAACGGAACATGAAAGGGCATTCTTCCCCTCGTTCCCAAGCAGCTACAACACTTTTTCTCATACAGTTCAGTGCTTATTTACAAATAAGAGTAAACAGAGAATGTGGTTTTAACAACAATACAGTTACAGGGGGAAGTCAGAATCCAGGCACAGAAACAGACAAACTGGTTTCAGCAGAAAAAGGAATCTTTATTTATAGCAAACATAAAACTAAAGATACAAACTAAGGAGGGGCTAGAAACAGGAGGGATGACTGGCAGGGAGGACGGGCTGAAACCTGACAAACCAAACGTTAGAGAAAACTGAAGACCACAAAAACAGTAAACTCTAAACTAACTACAGAGGGGGAGAAAGAAAGAAAAAAAAAAATCAAGAAACCTGCAGAAGAATGAACTAAAAACAATCCAACAAAACTGAATACTCACAACAGGAGAAAAAAAAACTAGACTGAAGGGGCAGGAAAGCAGGCTCAGGGAATCCAGGGCTGGCAAAGCACAAGACGGAGTTACAGCAGTGTAGGACAGAACAAAACCAGGTGGAAATCCAAAAAAAGAAGAAAATGAGTCCAGGTGAGGAACTAACAGGAACCGGCAGGAGTACAGGGGCAGCATTAAGTCCATGAAGCCGTGGTGATCGTAAGATGGTACAGAAGTCTATGGACCAGCATGAAGTAAGTGACTGAGCTGAGTTTATATAGTAGTGGTGTAATTGAAGACAGGTGAGGTAAATGAGCTGATCAGTGCAGGTGATTCATATAGCAGTAATCAGGAGTGCAGGCAGGTGAGTGTGAGTGAGACAGGCAGAAAGATACAGAGACCAACAGATGCAAACAGAGGGACAAAACAAGGAGAGAGATGACAGGATCCATCCATCCTCTATACACCGCTTCATCCTCACTAGGGTCGTGGGTCGGCCGGAGCCTTTCCCAGCTGACTCAGGCGAAAGCAGGGGACACCCTGGACAGGTCGCCACTCTGTCGCAGGGCTACATATACAGACGAACAATCGCACTCACATTCACACCTACGGGCAATTTAGAGTAACCAATTAACCTCAGCATATTTTTGGACTGTGGGAGGAAGCCGGAGTACCCAGAGAAAATCCACACATGCACAGGGAGAACATGCAAACTCCATGCAGAGAGATCCCGGGAAAGCCGGGACGTGAACCAGGGATTTTCTTGCTGCAAGGAGAAAGTGCTAACCACTTACTCCACTGTGCAGCACAAGATGACAGGATGAGTGAGAGAAACGCAAGAGAGACAGATGACAAAGACAGGAAGAAGGACAGACAAGGAGGAAGGTGGAAGGAGAAGAATAGGGCTAGAGCAGGGATCACAATAGATAATGTGTAACTAAAACCTCGAGTGAGGCGGAGACGGCCCGAATATTCGGATTCATTCATCTGGTCACCCGGACCGGAGGAGACCTGTCTGAGTGTTTGGATCCTTTTTTTTTTTTTTTTTTTTTCCTTTGGATCCTTTCATCTGGTCTCCCGGACACAAATTTTGCACACTGCCTTCGTTTTGTCTTCAGTTAAACTGAAGAAATCCCAAACAGTGGAGGTCTTCGGCATCTTGTCTTGCATTTATGCAGTGAAGTGAAGCATGACGGGGGGGGGATACCGCTGTAGCGAACGATTATTCGGATATTCAGGTCCAGCCCTACTGAGAACAAGTACCTCGCTTGGGTTGTCCTTGAAAGCTTGGTCCTGGTGTTGACTCTTCAGGGTCATCATTTGAGCAATCAGACTCAACCTGCCGAGTCTGGGCTGGATCTTCTGCCTCATTCCCTCATCAGTCTGCACTGTCCTGGATTCCATGAACCACAATCCACCATTCACAGCCACTGAGACGCCATGCCACGGCCATGCCACGGCCATGCCACGGCCATGCCACACACCCCCTCCATTCTTCTGCCTGTCTTCCCTCCTCAAGCCAGTCGTCAACTAAGTCCCTCTGCTCTCTCTCTCTATTACAGCCAGCCAGTTTAGCTATTCTGAGGTTTCCAGTACTATCGGTGAGATATCTTTATGCCAAAGTTTCAGCATCAGTGGTAACACTGAGGCTCTGATGTCCACTAGCTTTCCTAGTCGGGTTTTACCTTGTTTGGGTTAGTTCTTGTTAAATTTCTGATTTGTTAACTTGAATCTGTTGACTATAATTCGTTCGAGCCCTTGGGGGTCCCTAATGAGTCTAGTTGTGTTTATGCAACTTCCTGTTTCCTGTTTTAGTTTGATTCATTGTCTTGTAGTCTTTTCTTTTGTGCCTGTAAATAGTATTTTCTACCTCTATATTCACTTGGCATGTCTTTGTTGTTCTGCACCTGAGTCTCAGAGTCAAACCCTGACACAAATATGTGGACCTCAAGTTTAGTAGCATAGTAGTTCTTTACTGTTCCAAACCTTTGTCAAATTTGCATGCCACATTAAAAGTATGCATAACTTATCAAGAATCAACAATAAAATTTTATTTGATTTTTTTCTACCTTGATAACGTTTTGGTCGGGAGTGGCCACCTGACTTTCTGATCTGTTTTTCTTTTCTGACACCACTAGGTGGCAGTGTAAGTGGTCACGTTTGTGTACATCAGGTTCCAGTTACACAGAATTAAGCATTATGGTGCAGACAACCAAAATTGTGTTGTCCACCGATGTGGATGCCAGCTCATAGGAGGTACAATGTATATTTTGAAGTCTTTTAATTAAACAGCACGACTGTCAAAACCATTGTACCATTGTAAAGGATGAAACAGAGAATTCTGAAGCTTTCAGTTTGTTAGTCTCACATGTTTTTGTCTGTTACTTGAAAAATTTTAAATGTTATAGAGAGATACTTTAGATCTGAAACAAGCTCACAGAGGCTTTAAACATTTTTGAATAAAGGATTTCATGGATTTCATTCTGTTTTTATGTTATTGAACCTTCAATATGGGATTTGCTGATGTTTCAGCAATGAATTCTATCTTTATTTTTCAAATATAAAAACTAATGTTACATCTTACTTTTTTAGGTATAGCAGTGTCTGACATGCTGCTGTTTGTATTATGCATGAAGCTTAGTATTTTTACTCGACTACGTCAATCAAACATGAATTTTCTTTATAAATGTTGCCTTTATGCTACTGTCAAAAGTCATTTCATCTTTCAAACAAACGGGAGCAGACTTCATTGGGACAAAGAAGTGATGTTATAATACAGCAGCATCACCAAAGCAGGTTTGACATCAATATTTGTACCAACATTGTTGTTACAGAAAGATATTGGCTCCAGAGACACAGAAAGGCAGGGAGTCACTGAAAAAATGAAAAGGGAACACGACAGTAGAGATTAAAATTGAACGCATGGGTGACTTTGCTTCAGTGTTGCACAGGTTTGCCAAATTTGATGGACCATATGCTGTCGAAAATCCCCCAGACCATTACAGCGAGTGTTTTCTCCGATCAATCATCCATGGCATCGCTGAACTGTGGACAAGCTTGATTTTTATCTTCAGGCAAAAATGAGAGCAGGGGAGGGCTGATCAATGATTGAGGACACTATTCAAGGTAGAGGGAAGATTTCAGACATCTTTCATCAGTCATAGTTAGACGTCAGCTGAGATGGTCGACAAACGCTGACTTTCTGTTCTAGGTCTTCCTCATGCTATTTTTCACTCTTCACCCTCAGTGTCAATACTTAGCAGTGACTCAAGCACATCATCATAAAAACAAACATAGGACACCAAAGTTTGTGTCCAACAGGGGGTCCAGACACTCCTCAAGTACAAGTTGCATGTTCTGGCTGCAGCTGTTGGACTAGTCCAAAGAACAACTTTAAAAGTTACGGCTTTATGTTTTAACACCCTGAATTCACAATATAATAACAACAGAAATTTGTTTCCTCTCAGAAAAGGCCTGAATTTCCTCCCAACATTCACGTAGAGTCTGGCTGTACCCGAATGGTGCCCTGCCACATGCAGCCATTTTGTATCACTAGATACATGTATGACTAGACTGTCTCACCTTTCTAACCATAAACAAAACAATAAACATAAACAAACCATAACAGGAGAGGTGATCAAAAAGTTTAGATACTGTCTGTAGTGCACATATGCAAAATCATGCACAAGCAACAAGCGCAAACAGTAGCTATCAATTGTCCAGCGACCACGTGATACCATAATATCAACATCTGGACTTGTGTTTCACATGTTGTTGTGACCACTAGTGGGTTCATATTTGCGATTTCTCCATGATCCACAAACTGGACTGGAGAGCAAACATAAGCAGCCTGAAGATCATTCCTGGCCATGAGAGATGGATCTGCAGCTACAACCAAGAGAAGGAAGTTCCCACAGCGAAAGAGCCGGAAATGTGAATCCGAACGCATCAAGAGGTCAGGAGGTTGTCGTTCTGCCTCAATTTACTGACCATCTTTAATTTTTTCTAAAGCTATTTTTTTGGCCTTCATTATTTTTGATAGGCCAAGTGTGAGACAGACAGGAAATGGGGAGAAGGTATGCAGCAAAGGGCCACAAGCAGAAATCGAACCCAGGCCACTGCGTTGGGGACCAGCTCTAGTAGATGGTTCACCCTGCTTAACCCACTGAACTATGCGGGTGCCCCGACCATCTTCAACTTTACTGATTATTTTTAAAGTGGTGAATATTGATTGAGCTGACCATGTGGGAAGTCTGGACTCATAGGTAACAGCCATTTTTGAGTTAAAAACACTTCAAGAAGATGGGTTGTATCTATTTTTACTACTTTTTCTTCACACCAATCTGTGGAGCAATGTTTGTAGATTACTTAGTAATGTAGTTAGAGTCCTGAAATTTTGAATGCTCACTGATATGTACATATGGTCTTCAATGGAACAACCCTGCTTTGATAGAAGAATTTAAAGTAGTTATATAATGATGCAAATTTGGTCAAAAAATGTCCATGTTTCTGTCTACACTGATATTTCACAAGCCTAAAACCTTCATTGTTCACCCTGTTTTCTGCGATTGCTACCAAGAGGAGCTTTAAACAAAGTATGTTGCCAGTCACAGGCATATTTTCTGAGAATTATTTTTCTTTTGTATTTATGGCTAATATTTGAACATGCACTGAGCAAGTGAGATGGAACACTTACAGAGTGACTCAAAAGTTTGGAAACAAAGTTTAACTGCAACTATTTGAGTTGGGGGTGCTTGAATTCACTCTTATTTTAGCCATTTTTGTTATAGCATAATAAAATAACTTAAAAGCATAGTATTTGCCGAGTGCAATAACTCAGAAGAAAATGAATAGAACCATAAGGTCCAGGTATGCTGGAGCATCACTTCAAAATGCAGGCCATCAGTGTCAGATTTCAAAACTCTTGATGGTAAAGTATCTGACAGTTTTAATTTTTTTAAACATTCAAAAGTACTATGAGACAACATTTACTGGCCAGTTTGAGGAACCTTCATAAGCATGAATGAAGATACATTCCAGAAGATACCAGTGTAACCAGTTGGTGGAAACGTTCACAACTTTGTATAAGAAACAAACATGAACATGTCGAAATATGTTTGTTTTACACTAATCTGTTACTCTTCTGAATATATCTGTGGTACTGATTTATTGAAATAACATTATATTATTTGGATTATAAACTTTTCATTTGTTTCCAAACTTTTGGGTCACCCTGTATATAATATTGTTACTGGGCTAAAAAAAACCCAAGGTTTTCCAATGCATAGTGACATGTGACCAAAAATGTTCACATTTTACTTAATAATATATGTATGTGCAGATTTATTTATTTTTTATTTGGTAAATTGAGTTAGAATGACCCTCAAAGAAACAGAGCTCCGCGGTTTGACTCAGCTCGATAAAGTTGGTTGTTGAAAGTGTAAAGGCAGATTAGTAAAGCCTTGGCTTACCCTGAAATGGCAAAACTACAGATTCATGGCATAAAAAAATTGAGTGGAATCAGTCCAATTTTCATACAAGGAAGACCTATCATATGTATCTCTCTGATAAAGTAATGAAACCGCAATGAGATATGTAATTTATACATTAATGTTCTTTTCCAGGATATTTAGAAAAGTTTGCATGAAATGAAGCACCTTATCAGAGAGAGAACAATAGATAACAGCTATGAGTCACAACAGTAACAAGCAGTCCATCAAAGAGCAGAAAGTTGGGACTCTTGTTTAGTTGCTGTTAGTATTGATGTGTTTTCTTTTAATTATCCAGAACAGCACACAGCAGGCATGAATAAAACTAAAAATATGAACTGATTGCTGATGCAAGCATCCAACTGGAATCATGGTAGGAGGTTTTTTGACCTCCTTTGCCCTAGTTGCACTGAGAGCACAATATTTCTCTCACACTGACACCGTGGGCTGCTCTCAGTCAAATTAAAGCTGCATTTTTCATTATTATCACTGCCAGTCACAGCTGCTAATTAATGGCCAAATGGCAGTTTTAGTTCAAATGTAGCTTAAACAAATAGTGGGTAATCTGCACATCATTTTTCTAACAATTACATGTCTGGGTCCAAGTTTTATAATAGTTTAAATGATAAATGATGTTACTATTGTCATATACAGCTGTGAAGAACAAACAAAATGTGACATAACTCAATAAATGAAGGAGCTTAATGGAAAATTGCAAGTCTCATTGTTTCTATTGATTTGCCTGCCTGTATTTGACCATAAAAATGGTTTTAAAAAGCATCAAAAGGTCAGAAATAGATTCTTGTGAACACTGCTGAAAACCTCTAAATTTATTACAGTGATGTTAAAAATTAAAGACCTGCTTTTCTGTCTCTCTTTATATTTATCCTCGTACTTTGTGTGATTGTGTTATCTTCATACCTCTGCAAAATTACGACCAGATGAAAGTTAAAGGGAATGATGGTGAACTGTGGCAAAAAAGAAATCAGTTCAAATCATTTGAACGGAGTGAATAGTCAAATGAACGGAGGCTCGTCCAATTAGAGAGTACAAATTAAATCTAGGCACAAATTAACAAGTGGTTTCATTCCCATATATTGTGCTCGGCTAATGGGATTATTTTCCATATCTTTAAAATTTAATTTCACACCAATGTATTACGGCTATAATATGCATGGGGATCCTCACATGGGGGCTGTTAGGTTAAACATAAGAATAGAGACATTAATCTGAAAACTAATTAGCTAATCAATCATCCACTAGAGGGAAAAAGGGGAAGAAAGCTTAATGACAGGCCGTGACCCCGAATAGGCTTCACCACGGGGTGTTGGAGAGCAGCTATTGCCCCTGGGAAAGCCTGTTGGAGAGAAATGTGGCCAACCCAGTAATGTGAGCTGCAGCTAATTCACTGATGGTGGAGAACTCGGGTTTCCCATGTAAACACTGCCCTGCATGTTGCTGCTGTGTGAGCCTGTGGTTTTCATTTAAAAAGGTGACTTTGCAGGGTTTTTTGATGTATTTTGGCTTTGTGTGTGTGTGTGTGTGTGTGTGTGTGTAAATCAAAAGCGCTGTCGGCATCTTATTTAACCACCTAACAGAGGTGACTTTTGCAATTGTGCTTTAGTAGCATAATATAATGCTGCGTCACAGGCTTCTGGCAGTGTGTGTGTGTGTGTGTGTGTGTGTGTATGTGTGTGTGTTTGCTTAAATGAATTTGAATTTTCATTTTCACCTCATAATAAACAATAATAAGCTTTCATTATCCCCCTGCCCTGGCCTGTGTTCTTCTGTCCTCCAACTTCGTGGTAATCCATACAGAAACAAACTGTCCTGAAGATCAGAACAGCAACAGGAACCATCCAGATAAATACATACATACACACATACATACATATTGAGAGACCAGATAAACACCTGTTAAATTGTCAGTTGTCATTAGTCATTATCAAAGTCTGTAATTTATAAGATCGATGTAAAACTTGGAGTATCCATATTAGTAACAATTAAATACTGGCCCCAGTAGGAGCTCAACACAACAAAAGTCACTACACTTTTTATTCATCCATCCTCTAAACACCACTTTATCCTCACTAGGGTCACGGGGGGTGCTGGGGCCTATCCCAGCTGACTCTGGTGAAGGCAGGGGACACCCTGGACAGGTCACCAGTCTGTCACAGGGCTACATATACAGACACACAATCACACTTAAAGGCAATTTAGAGTGATCAATTAACCTCAGCATATTTTAGGACTGTGGGAGGAAGCCAGAGCACCCGGAGAAAATCCACGCATGCACAGGGAGAACATGCAAACTCCATGCAGAAAGATCCCAGGCCCACCCTGGGATTTGAACGGGGGATCTTCTTGCTGCAAGGAGAAAGTACTAACCACTACACCCCACTGTGCAGCCCACTTTCATACTTTTGAAATACACCAAATGTGTTTACAAAACAGACTGTCCAGGTTGTAGTTTTCATGTTTTTGTTTTGTAGAAACTCTGGTGGGATTTTCTTCTGTGGACGGTTGTCATGCTGGAATATTCCTTTTCTCCGAGCCTCTGCAGACTGGGAGTCATCTTGTCAGCCAGTATATTGGTTTATCCACAGACATTAATGGTGCAGCTGTGACAGATACTGCCTCAGATCACATTCTGTGCTTCACTGTCAGGACTATGTATCCTCTGTGGTAGTCTTGGAAAGCTCATAAAAATGAAAAAAAAGGACCATAAATAGACACAAAATTACCCAGGAGACAGACAAAACAACTCCAAAGATTATTACCATGAATTACCACAAAGACACACTAAATGCCTTTGTGCTTCACTGTCCAACTGTGCATCCACTGTGGTAGATCTGTTCAGGTTCACACCAAACATGGTGGACTCCATCTGAGAGCAACAAATTTATTTTGGTCTCATCTGACCGAAGAATGTTCTCCCAACATTCTTGTCAACGACTTATGGAAGTTGGCTTAATCTATCAGCTAAACGTATGGACTTATGGAAGCTGGAATTCACCTCTGTATCTCATGAATTTGCGACCATTGCAAAATAAAAGAGGGAAAAGAAAGAAAGCAACTGTCTGATTCATGAGTGAAGTCCTGTTCAAACCCTGGGTAGATGAACATCCTTTTTCAAGTGGGGAAACTGCACACAAACTCTCAGAAATCGTCAATGAGAATCACCTATCGTTGAAAGTGGGAGTACACTTGACAATTCTTCAGGCTTATTTTTGTGTTCTTGAACCAAATGTCTTGTGGAAGATTTGCAACTACTGTTTTCTTTTTCATGTCCTCCGTCCTTCGAGGTTGATGTTCTGAAGTGTCCTTCACGCTGTCTGAGCTTCACAGAAACTCTGGTTTCCATTGACAAACACAGAGCCACGTCTAAAGCAGCTGCCGTCTGTTTTCACAGCTAGATTGTGAAAGTGGTTCACTGTCCGTGGAGTCCTCTTTGAAGCTCTGATTTGTGGCACTATGACTCCTTCTGTACCTCCGGATTACTGCTGACACTGTGTTTCATCTGTGTTTTAGTGGGACACTGATCTTTCTGGATTCTTTTCAATCACTTAAAAATCGCACAATCATAATTTTCAGTTCTTCTCGCAGTTCTTTTCCATGTGGAGCCATGATGCAGATACAAACAACCCGTCAGTCCAAAACTGAGAAAGTTCAGCTGTTCACAGCTCATTTTAGAATCACACCCTCTGAAAATCACAGGTGGACTTTTGTTTCAGTTGTGTGTTGACTTTTCTTGTACTGAGCCTCTACTTTGATGCCTGTATTTTAAATATAGTCTAACATGTTTGTTTTTGATTGTTAATTAAAGGAAATACTCTCACTGTCATTTTAAAAATAATGTTTTTCTTATCATTTAAAGGTTGTAACTCAGAAATCTGGCTTTGCAAAACCATCTCAGCAGTAATCTGATTACCTTTAATGGACTGATTTTGTCATCATTATTCATGTGTGTTGACCTGGAAAAAGCTCCCATGTGCAGACATTTCCAATGATATGGAAGCAGTTTATGTTTCTTTCCAGAGGACTATTTCTCATTTAGAGAGCAACAGAAGAAGGACATATCTTCTTCATACAAAATTAAATAAACATAGAATTAAATACATCACTAGTAAGCATAAGAGGGATGTCATTGATCACTAAAATCCAAAGAGAGGTTCATTTTGCTTTAGGGCCACATGGCAGCTTGTAGACACAAAAATACACTGATAGAAATAAACCTTTAAGGAGACGAGTCACAAACTCTGCAATTCATTAAAATCTGTTTTCACTGCTCCTCCACAGCATCATACTCTTCTCAGCATCTGACATGATACTTTAATCATAAAGAGGTGCAACTCAGCTCTTCACACATGATGTTGTTTTTATTTTCAGGCAGACTTTTCATCTTTTAATGAATCAGTATTGATGCTAAACAGCCACCTGAAATGAAGTGTCAGTGTCTCCAGCAGAGTGGCCCAAACCTGATTTCATCTCATTTCTCTGGGGCTGCATGACTCACTGCTGTGACTAATGCTGTGTGCATGTGTGTGTACCTTTATGAATCACAAAATAATACACAGAGATAACACACACACACACACACACACACACACACACACACACACACACACACACACACACACACACACACACACACGCGTACATATAAATACTGAAATCACGCTTTAAAACAAACTTAAATGTCATAATGCCTTCCTGAGAAGTTTTGCTTGTTGTTAGTGCTGTATATTAATAGGGATAACAGCTTTGTACAACTAAGTTAGAGATAATGATGTATTTATGAACTGTCTGTACTTCCTATAATGCTAAACTGCAGCATTTAGAGTCCCATTTAACCAATGAAATCAGTCCCTTTCTCTCTGCTTACCTCTGAAACCCGCCTGTGCACAGATTCCTCCCGCATCTGCAATATTTATCGCATACTTTTCTCCATCTCAATATTTGATGTTTCTTTAATGCTCCACAACAGTATGAGGTCTCAGAAGCTGCCAGCAGAAAGTTAATGTGCTAAGTGGACATGAATAATAGAAAAAGATGGGCCAAAATTAAAAGGCTCCCCTCTTTGTTTCACTTTTCCTGTTTTCATTAGGTGCCATGCAGAGAAGCTCGCTGTCTTTGTAGATAATGAAGCTTCAGACTTTTACTAGATACATTTCTACATTTTTAGACAGATGCATTGTTGTGCAATTTTATATAACATTGTAAGTTAATCAACTATATTTTGTTTACACTGCTACATTTTCCCAGCTCATTTAAAGGGGAACTTCGGTTTTTTTCAACCTGGGGTCTGTTTCCATATGTCATTTCATACATGTGAGTGATGGAGAAATGAATGTTCGGCATAGCTCCAGTATTTAGCCAGGCAGGCAGCTTCGCAGCTCAGCTAGCAGCTCAGCTAGCAAAAAGTATGGGGCAACTTGCCCCCCAGCATCAAAGTCCACTCTAACATGCTTTTTTTCAAACACTGACCGGCTCGGATAGTGTCAACAAGTGTCCCACAACATACTAGAGATGAGAAGTGAACGAAAACCTCCACATTACTTGGCGATTGCTATTTGTTGTGGTCTGTATCCAAATCTCAGGATGCTAGAAAGCAAATCTCATTCCGAAATCGCGCGATAGCTCGCGAAATCGTGTGATTTGGCAATATATATATACCAGGCTTTGCAAAAGTTCTGTTACACTCGGTTTCATGATCTTTAGAGACGTTTACATGTCGGAGTGAAAAATTCCATTAAATAAACTGAAAGTTGTACCTTATAGGCAGGTTTTTTGTGCTGAACATCAGCAGGATGACCGTCCACAGAGTCGCGGAGAGGCTAAAGAATGGTGAAGATCTTTCAGGTCTTCACCATTCTTCAAAGATCACTGAAAGATCTTCACCATTCTTGAGCCTCTCCACGACTCTGTGGACGGTCATCCGGCTGATGTTCAGCTGCTTGGCTCTGTCAGACTTGTGGCCAGCATGAAGGAGAGCAGATATCTCAACTCTTTTGACTTCCATCTTGATACAACTTCACCGGAGAAAAAAATTGTATTAAGGACACCTGCCTATATGGTAGAACTTTCAGTTTATTTAATGGATTTTTTTACTCTGACATGTAAACATCTCTAAAAATCATGAAATCGTGTAACAGAACTTTTGCAAAGCCCGGTATATACATATATATATATATTAATATAGATTATAATTAATTACAATTAATAGGAATTAATCAAAATTATTTCACAGCAACCCTGTGATTAATCGGATTAAAAATGTCTTTTTTTTGACAGCACTATTTTCATCACGTGGTCGTGGGTTAGTGTGTGCAACATACACGTTGTAGTAACTTGGTTTGGCCACTATGTCAAAATCATTGCTGGTGCTAAATGTTTCTATGCAGTTCTAAGAAAACCCTGGTTCTGGAAAACCTTTAAGTGGTATCCAGTATTCCACTGAGTATCCAGTTCTTCTTTGTACACCCAAGGCTACTCCCACAGATTTGTTCTTGTAACCATATTTCTCATCCATATTTTTCCAAAGGTCCACATTGCATCACTACTAAACTCTGCCTACTCTTTAGATTTTCTGTACTTTATTGATTTAAATCATTTTTGTAATTATATATTCAGTTTTACATAAGACTGTGTGACGTGATTGCAGATAGTGAGACTTCCAGTAAAACTTCCATTTTACTGTGACTAGAAGTTTTGAACTGGTTCTGGACAGCAGCAGCTACAAACACCAACATAACCTTCAGTCAAAGCAGATGAATTCAACCAAGCCTCATGTCTTCCAGGCGACATATCGGATCTGTGATTCAGGTGTATTTGTGCAGCAGCAACAAATTAGCTAGAACCGTTTCTTTCAAAAGGTTGATTTATTCATAAAATTATTATATGCATGACAAAAAAAACACACTCTTGAATTATTCAGATAACATTCATAGACTAAGATACCTCCTGTGAATTTCTCCACTCTCTAATTTAAAAAGGAGGAATAATGCATTCAGACATTTTCTCGGTTGCTATGATATTAAAGCCGTCTCCCTGCTGGGTCCAGGAATCTGCTCCATCCACCTTTCTGCTTCCCTCTCCTTCAAATCTAATCACATTATCTAACCAAGTTCTGTCCTTGAATATTTCTTTAAGCAGAGTGCACGAACATTATTAACCTTCCTCCTGCTCCTATGAACCAGTTTCTTTAAATCTGTGTCTCCGACAGAAAAACAGGGTTCGGGGTAAAGGTCAGAGGTCAACATCTTCTGGACTCCTGCACAATGAATCTAATTAGAATTCTGATGAGTGGAGAGCAGAATGTCAACATTTTCAAGCACTGGCTTTAAAAAGGTGTGAATTTACTATTTATGTAGAAAAAAGGTGGAAAAACTAATATATGAGTATATTAAGCTAGAATAGTATAGAAACATATACCAACAAGAAAAGTACGTGTAACCCAGCCATGAACTAACCGTGACGTCACCCGTTGGTTTCAGAAAATGAAGCCTGGATTTTGCTACTTCCTGGTTGCCGTTTAGCATTTTTTGGAGCCAGTGACGTAAAAAGCGTTATCAAACAGACTGGACCAGAGAGCAACTAGAGGCAGGATTGGCTGAGGACTCTCTTATCCCGCCCACATTTTACTGCAGAGGCTTCTGTTGCTGTCCATCAAGTATAGCCACGCCCCCTGGCTCCACAACTTTAACGATTTATTTAAAATTCAGTATTGATTTATTTTAAGATCGGCCACCTGATCTCTCATTTTGACCATGAAAAATAACGGGAAAAAAATCCTGAGCTGTAGAAAATCAGTCTATCAAATTTTATTTTTTCCAAAAATGAATTGGGGTCTATGGAGCAAAAGCTTTTTGGAGCCAACCCGAGTGGACGACGTAATATTGCAAGTTTTTGACACTTCCGGGTGGGCTTCAATTCTGGAGCCAGATGCTACATCCATCTTTATATTCAGTCTATGGTGTAACCCCCCTGGCCTGGCAGGTGTCAGGTGGGGTGTGTTTATAAATCCAGTATGTGTTAACAAAGAGACACTACGTTTCCGCTTTCATTCAGCTTGACTGCAGGATTTATTCTCCTTTCTTCAGCAAGGAAATAATGACACAAAAATATGCTATTCATTTTGTAAATTACTCAATAACACCAAATGTATAGACAGTATCTTGAATTTGACATAATAAACACCTGTGGGCTTTATAAAACAAATGCACAAAAATGCATCCATTAAAACGTGTCTCTGTCACTTACATGGTCTCTGACATCACACCAAATTACACATTAAATGACACCTAAACTGTCAGTGTCAAACTTCACTAATTCTGTGTTAGCAACTTACGAGAAATGGGTCCGCTAGCCTAGCATAGTCACGTGCAGCAAAACAGCTGAATCTCTACAAATAATTTCAACATAACTCGACTCAAAACATTGCACGTTATATCCAAGAATTCACAACATGCTATTGTTATGATCCCTGCTTCAAGCTTGTAGCGGTTCAACTAAAAAATGCTGCACCCTGCAAAGGTTCAGTGTTGAAAAAAACCTTGTCACCAATATCAAACCGAATATCACAGTCATTCTATACAACAAATAAAGAGGAGGATACAGGCTTATAACAATCAACTCAAGTTATTCATTGTGAAATCCAGTCAGCGTTTTCAGTTGTCTCTTCTTTCTACAGTCTGACCGGTCCAACATAAATAATCCACTCCTGGTTTTCCACATAATCCAACAAAAGAAGAACCAAACAAGGGAGTGGGTTACGGCTGTTCATTCAGTTCCAGAGAAACAAAAATACTCCAAAGAAAAACGCTGCCGTTTGGTTTGGGAACGAAGGATGAATCACAACGAAGAAAAAGAAAAGTGAACCAAACTGGATATCAGATTCATCAATATTGTTTTTCTTTTTTTGTTGATATTGTTTCTTTCCCAGGAGAACAGGAAGGAGTATTTGGGAATCCAAAGAATTCCTCATCCTCTGTTTCCTCCTCAAATATTCCCTGTAGGTGATCTTGCTGGAGCTCATCCACTTATTCAGCAGATGGATAACACGGTTTGAGGCGGGAGATATGCATGTTGCGATGGTCCTCTCCACTGTCCTAAAGAACCACTTCATAGCTGAGAGGTCCAGTCTGCTGGAGGATGCGATATGGAGCCTGCCACTTTGGAGCGAGCTTCGGGGTGAATGATTTTTCTGCCTTGGACATGGGATGAGCGCATCGCCAGACTCTGTCCTTCTCGTCAAAACTCATGTCCCTGTGGTGTTTGTCGTAATTCCTTTTCTGTGGATTACGGGCCAGAGAAAGGTTTTTGGAGACAAAGTCCTTCAGGTCATTGGGCTGGGATATTTTAGAATAGACTGAAGAGTCAGGCACAGCACCTCGTGGCTGCAGCACTACGTCCCGTGGTAACCTGAGCGGTCGACAAAGATTGAGTTCAGCCGGGTTGACGCCTGTGGAGTGATGTACGGCTGAGTTTAGAGCAAACCTGAACTCTGGAAGATGCTTATCCCACTGCTTATGCTGGGAACCCACAAAAGATGCTATCATGGTTTTTAGAGTCCCATTCACTCTTTAAATTAAGTTGATAGTATTAGGTGGGTTTTTATACGTTGAGTGCCATATATTTGCTTAGTGCTTCAGAGCCCGGCTAGCTCAGTCGGTAGAGCATGAGACTCTTAATCTCAGGGTCGTGGGTTCGAGCCCCACGTCAGGTGCAGTTTGTTTGAGTAGCAGTTCATCTCAAAAATGTTGCACCCAGCAAAGGTTCAGTGTTGAACAAAACCCTGTCACCGATATCAAACCAAATATCACAGTCATTCTATACAATAAAGAGGAGGATAAAGGCTTTTAACAATCAACACAAGTTATTCATTGTGAAATCCAGTCTGCATTTTCAGTAGTCTCTTCTTTCTACAGTCTGACCCGTCCAACATAAACAATCCACTCCTGGTTTTCCACATAATCCAACAAAAGAAGAACCAAACAAGGGAGTGGGTTACGGCTGTTCATTCAGTTCCAGAGAAACAAAAATACTCCAAAGAAAAACGCTGCCATTTGGTTTGGGAACGAAGGATGAATCACAACGAAGATAAAGCAAAGTGAACCAAACTGGATGTCTGATTCATCAATATTGTTTTTCTTTTTTTGTTGTTGTTGTTCTTTCCCAGGAGAACAGGAAGGAGTATTTGGGAATCCAAAGAATTCCTCATCCTCTGTTTCCTCCTCAAATATTCCCTGTAGGTGATCTTGCTGGAGCTCATCCACTTATTCAGCAGATGGATAACACGGTTTGAGGCGGGAGATATGTGTGGCCGGATGGTTTCTCCCTCCTAGCCACTGTGTGGCACTGTGCTATTCCAATCGACGCTGTAACAGCGGGGTGGTATCCGGCGCCATTGCATATATATACACAGGTGGGTGGCTTCACCTCAGTCTCATGCTTTCTCTTGAGCTCTCCCCGCGGTGGTAACCGCAGCCGAGCGGGCTGGATCCGGCGTGATCAATCGGGACGCACATATCATTGGTACAGGTAATGGGCTTTTCCCCCTTCCCTTTTATGTGATGTGCAGCGCATTTAGTGACAGCCTGCTTTACTTTGTTTAGTGACGCTGGGAGACGGGTCGCTCCGTTCAGCGTGCCGTGGGTGCTTCTGTGACGACAGGGTAAGCTATGCGGTCCGCATTATGTGATCTGATGTGTCAACTGGTCCCTGATTTTGTGTGGTTGCTGCAGTTTATTTGCTGCTGCTGTCATTGGATCTCCTCCTACTGCATTGCTTCTACGCTGCGCCACAGCTAACCGGGTATGTATCGCTCAATGAGGAAGTGATCAATGAAGTCCAGGTGATGTTATTTTAATGACAATTCTGCTTAATTGTCTACCTTTACTAGGTTGCAGCTAAACGTGTGGTTCATTGGACATCATCGTTCCCTGGACTGGCGGCTGTCTCGGCTGTCTCTGCTGTCTCTGCTGTCTCGGCTGTTTCGGTTCTTTCTTTCTTTTCGCCGGCTCTTGGTTGCGGCTCTTGTTCTCGGTCTGTTTGCCGGCTCTGTGATTGGTGCCGACAACTTGCTGTGGTTAACTGTGTTGGTGTGTATTTTCCATTAGGTTTACCGCCAACGTGTGTAGAGTTACTGCATTGTACTTTTTCTGTTAAACCTCAGGCTATGAGGATTATCACGCCTCATATGTCACCTGTGTTTTAAAAGTTATTGTGTGGAGTGAGTGAATGTGCGTGTGTGTTTTTACTGTGTATATTGGTCTGGTCACCAGCACTGCTAAATCAGGAGTACTAATTATTTGTTTCTTTTGTGCAGGTTTGGTGAGCCTCGGCGGCAGTTTAATCCCTGGTGGTGGTTCACGGATCCCTTTTTCGTTGGTGTGTTGTCACAGGTGTGATTATTTGGACCCCCTTTTTCTTCTTTTTGGTTATTTGTTTGCCTGCCGCCATGGTAAGCCAGCCTGCTCCCTTTATTGTTTAAGTTTAGTACTCCTGATTCTCTCATTTAAACTGGTGGCTTGCTTTTTATATTTAATGCCATAATTAATAAAGAAATTGTTGTATTTTTGGAAACACGTCTCAGCCCAAGTGATTATGAACCTGTGTGCCTTCAGTGTTTAAATGGTCCTTGGTTGATCATGTAGAATTGAATGTCCCGGGGGTGAAATTCCCCTGGGTGGCGTTGTCGCGATATTTGTGTGAATCCTAGCCATTTTTCCCCATTCTCCATTCCCCTTCCCTTAGAGCTCTCCCTTCGCCATGCCACATATGCATGTTGCGATGGTCCTCTCCACTGTCCTAAAGAACCACTTCATAGTTGAGAGGTCCAGTCTGCTGGAGGATGCGATATGGACCCTGCCACTTTGGAGCGAGCTTCGGGGTGAATGATTTTTCTGCCTTGGACATGGGATGAGCGCATAGCCAGACTCTGTCCTTCTCGTCAAAACCCATGTCCCTGTGGTGTTTGTCGTAATTCCTTTTCTGTGGATTACGGGCCAGAGAAAGGTTTTTGGAGACAAAGTCCTTCAGGTCATTGGGCTGGGATATTTTAGAATAGACTGAAGAGTCAGGCACAGCATCTCGTGGCTGCAGCACTACGTCCAGTGGTCCCCTGAGCGGTCGACAAAGATTGAGTTCAGCCGGGTTGACGCCTGTGGATTGATGTACGGCTGAGTTTAGAGCAAACCTGAACTCCGGAAGATGCTTATCCCACTGCTTATGCTGGGAACCCACACAAGATAGTATCATGGTTTATAGAGTCCCATTCACTCTTTAAATTAAGTTGATAGTATTAGGTGAATTTTTATACGTTGGGCGCCATATATTTATGTAGTGGCTCAAAGCCCGGCTAGCTCAGTCGGTAGAGCATGAGACTCTTAATCTCAGGGTCGTGGGTTCGAACCCCACGTTGGGCGCTGTTCGTTTAAGTAGCGGTTCATCTCAAAAATGTTGGACCCTTCAAAGGTTCAGGGTTGAAAAAAAACCTTGTCACCAATATCAAACTGAATGTTGCAGTCATCCTACACAACAAATAAAGAGGAGTTGCAGGCTTACAACAAGTAATTATAGTGAAATCCAGTCCGCATTTTCAGTTGTCTCTTCCTTCGACAGTCCGACCCATCCAACATAAACAATCCACTCTTGGTTTTCCAAATAATCCAACAAAAGAAGAACCAAACAAGGAGAGTGGGTTACGGCTGTTCATTCTCATTCAGTTCCAAAGAAACAAAAATGCTTGAAAGAAAAACGCTGTCTTTCGGTTTGGGAACGGAGAATGAATCACAAAGAAGAAAAAGGAAAGTGAACCAAACTCACAGGTCAGTGCTGTTTTTCGTGTGCGGCGGAGATGCTCGCGCTGCGGCTGGCGTCTTTTGGGGCAAAGTCCGACTTGCGCCGGCAATCGGTAACAGGTAACCGCGCACCATTTGTAGCGATTACGTGGGGAGACCTACACCATGAACAATCTGTCGCTGACTTGCCACCACCATACTGCTCTGGAGCACTGCAGATATGGGGAAGTAGCAGGGCTGGCCTCCCCAGCGCGCGGAAAACACCACCATCTTACTGTCTGGAAATCAGATGGGCTGACGGGGCGTGGAGGTCTGGTGAATGTTCATACACTTTCTCCATACATTCTATATATATATTGCACTTTGGCTGTCGCCACCGCCCACCCCCCCACCACCCCTTTGGGGGAAAAAAAACAAAAAGCACAGCACATCGAAGGCAAATACAGTAACAATATACACGACCCCATGACCAGTCTATATATGGCTAGTAAATGCCCACCAGTATTTCAGAAATAATGCACCCAATTGCCTTTTACTTCCTCCTATTAAGTACCTCAAAAATACGCTGGCTTTAAAATGTACTACTTGAGTGCATATTTATAATTGACTAAACACTACAGTGGTTCTGATTCCGGTTCAAAAGTACATTTGAAGCACATAAAATCAAGTACTTTATTATTAGTAGTATTATTATTTAAGCGGTGCCATTTGAATTCGGAGGTCAAAGTAAGGCAGTTGTTTCATATTCTGTCAACTTATAAAGCTGATTTCTGTATGACTGTCTTAACCTGTGGCTGTCTGACTCATCATTCATCATTGTTGTTTTTCTTTCCTTTTTTTTTGTTGTTGTTTCTGTCCCAGGAGAACTGGAAGGAGTATTTGGGAATCCAAACAATTCCTCATCCTCTGTTTCCTCCTCAAATATTCCCTGTAGGTGATCTTGCTGGAGCTCATCCATTTATTCAGCAGATGGATAACACGGTTTGAGGCGGGAGATATGCATGTTGCGATGGTCCTCTCCACTGTCCTAAAGAACCACTTCATAGTTGAGAGGTCCAGTCTGCTGGAGGATGCGATATGGACCCTGCCATTTTGGAGCGAGCTTCGCGGTGAATGATTTTTCTGCCTTGGACATGGGATGAGCGCATCGCCAGACTCTGTCCTTCTCTTCAAAAAACTCATATCCCTGTGGTGTTTGTCGTAATTCCTTTTCTGTGGATTACGGGCCAGAGAAAGTTTTTTGGAGACAAAGTCCTTCAGGTCACTGAGCTGGGATATTTTAGAATAGACTGAAGAGTCAGGCACAGCACCTCGTGGCTGCAGCACTACGTCCAGTGGTCCCCTGAGCAGTCGACAAAGATTGAGTTCAGCTGGGTTGACGCCTGTGGAGTGATGTACGGCTGAGTTTAGAGCAAACCTGAACTCTGGAAGATGCTTATGCTGATAACCCACAAAAGATGCTATCATGGTTTTTAGAGTCTGGTTGAGTCTTCAAATTAAGTTGATAGTATTAGGTGGGTTTTTATACGTTGAGTGCCATATATTTGCATAGAGGCTCAGAGCCCGGCTAGCTCAGTCGGTAGAGCATGAGACTCTTAATCTCAGGGTCGTGGGTTCGAGCCCCACGTTGGGCGCAGTTTGTTTAATTGGCAGTTCATCTCAAAAATGTCGCACCCTGCAAAGGTTTTGAACAAAACCTTGTCACCAATATCAAACTGAATATCACAGTCATTCTATACAACAAATAAAGAGGAGGATACAGGCTTTTAACAATCAACTCAAGTTATTCATTGTGAAATCCAGTCAGCGTTTTCAGTTGTCTCTTCTTTCTACAGTCTGACCGGTCCAACATAAACAATCCACTCCTGGTTTTCCACATAATCCAACAAAAGAAGAACCAAACAAGGGAGTGGGTTACGGCTGTTCATTCAGTTCCAGAGAAACAAAAATACTCCAAAGAAAAACGCTGCCGTTTGGTTTGGGAACGGAGGATGAATCACAACGAAGAAAAAGAAAAGTCAACCAAACTGGATGTCTGATTCATCAATATTGTTTTTCTTTTTTTGTTGTTGTTGTTACTTTCCCAGGAGAACAGGAAGGAGTATTTGGGAATCCAAAGAATTCCTCATCCTCTGTTTCCTCCTCAAATATTCCCTGTAGGTGATCTTGCTGGAGCTCATCCACTTATTCAGCAGATGGATAACACGGTTTGAGGCGGGAGATATGCATGTTGCGATGGTCCTCTCCACTGTCCTAAAGAACCACTTCATAGTTGAGAGGTCCAGTCTGCTGGAGGATGCGATATGGACCCTGCCATTTTGGAGCGAGCTTCGCGGTGAATGATTTTTCTGCCTTGGACATGGGATGAGCGCATAGCCAGACTCTGTCCTTCTCTTCAAAAAACTCATATCCCTGTGGTGTTTGTCGTAATTCCTTTTCTGTGGATTACGGGCCAGAGAAAGGTTTTTGGAGACAAAGTCCTTCAGGTCATTGAGCTGGGATATTTTAGAATAGACTGAAGAGTCAGGCACAGCACCTCGTGGCTGCAGCACTACGTCCAGTGGTCCCCTGAGCGATCGACAAAGATTGAGTTCAGCTGGGTTGACGCCTGTGGATTGATGTACGGCTGAGTTTAGAGCAAACCTGAACTCTGGAAGATGCTTATCCCACTGCTTATGCTGGGAACCCACAAAAGATGCTATCATGGTTTTTAGAGTCTGGTTGAGTCTCCAAATTAAGTTGATAGTATTAGGTGGGTTTTTATACGTTGAGTGCCATATATTTGCTTAGTGTTTCAGAGCCCGGCTAGCTCAGTCGGTAGAGCATGAGACTCTTAATCTCAGGGTCGTGGGTTCGAGCCCCACGTTGGGCGCAGTTCGTTTGAATAGCAGTTCATCTCAAAAATGTTGCTCCCTGCAAAGGTGTTGAACAAAACCCTGCCACCAATATCAAACTGAATATCACAGTCATTCTATACAACAAATAAAGAGGAGGATACAGGCTTGTAACAATCAACTCAAGTTATTCATTGTGAGATCCAGTCAGCGTTTTCAGTCGTCCCTTCTTTCTACAGTCTGACCCGTCCAACATAAACAATCCACTCCTGGTTTTCCACATAATGCAACAAAAGAAGAACCAAACAAGGGAGTGGGTTATGGCTGTTCATTCAGTTCCAGAGAAACAAAAATACTCCAAAGAAAAACGCTGCCGTCTGGTTTGGGAGCGAAGGATGAATCACAACGAAGAAAAAGCAAAGTGAACCAAACATCCGTCTGATTCATCAATATTGTTTTTCTTTTTTTGTTGTTGTTGTTACTTTCCCAGGAGAACAGGAAGGAGTATTTGGGAATCCAAAGAATTCCTCATCCTCTGTTTCCTCCTCAAATATTCCCTGTAGGTGATCTTGCTGGAGCTCATCCACTTATTCAGCAGATGGATAACACGGTTTGAGGCAGGAGATATGTGTGGCCGGATGGTTTCTCCCTCCTAGCCACTGTGTGGCACTGTGCTATTCCAATCGACGCTGTAACAGCGGGGTGGTATCCGGCGCCATTGCATATATATACACAGGTGGGTGGCTTCACCTCAGTCTCATGCTTTCTCTTGAGCTCTCCCCGCGGTGGTAACCGCAGCCGAGCGGGCTGGATCCGGCGTGATCAATCGGGACGCACATATCATTGGTACAGGTAATGGGCTTTTCCCCCTTCCCTTTGATGTGATGTGCAGCGCATTTAGTGACAGCCTGCTTTACTTTGTTTAGTGACGCTGGGAGACGGGTCGCTCCGTTCAGCGTGCCGTGGGTGCTTCTGTGACGACAGGGTAAGCTATGCGGTCCGCATTATGTGATCTGATGTGTCAACTGGTCCCTGATTTTGTGTGGTTGCTGCAGTTTATTTGCTGCTGCTGTCATTGGATCTCCTCCTACTGCATTGCTTCTACGCTGCGCCACAGCTAACCGGGTATGTATCGCTCAATGAGGAAGTGATCAATGAAGTCCAGGTGATGTTATTTTAATGACAATTCTGCTTAATTGTCTACCTTTACTAGGTTGCAGCTAAACGTGTGGTTCATTGGACATCATCGTTCCCTGGACTGGCGGCTGTCTCGGCTGTCTCTGCTGTCTCGGCTGTCTCGGCTGTTTCGGTTCTTTCTTTCTTTTCGCCGGCTCTTGGTTGCGGCTCTTGTTCTCGGTCTGTTTGCCGGCTCTGTGATTGGTGCCGACAACTTGCTGTGGTTGATTGTGTTGGTGTGTATTTTCCATTAGGTTTACCGCCAACGTGTGTAGAGTTACTGCATTGTACTTTTTCTGTTAAACCTCAGGCTATGAGGATTATCACGCCTCATATGTCACCTGTGTTTTAAAAGTTATTGTGTGGAGTGAGTGAATGTGCGTGTGTGTTTTTACTGTGTATATTGGTCTGGTCACCAGCACTGCTAAATCAGGAGTACTAATTATTTGTTTCTTTTGTGCAGGTTTGGTGAGCCTCAGTGGCAGTTTAATCCCTGGTGGTGGTTCACGGATCCCTTTTTCGTTGGTGTGTTGTCACAGGTGTGATTATTTGGACCCCCTTTTTCTTCTTTTTGGTTATTTGTTTGCCTGCCGCCATGGTAAGCCAGCCTGCTCCCTTTATTGTTTAAGTTTAGTACTCCTGATTCTCTCATTTAAACTGGTGGCTTGCTTTTTATATTTAATGCCATAATTAATAAAGAAATTGTTGTATTTTTGGAAACACGTCTCAGCCCAAGTGATTATGAACCTGTGTGCCTTCAGTGTTTAAATGGTCCTTGGTTGATCATGTAGAATTGAATGTCCCGGGGGTGAAATTCCGCTGGGTGGCGTTGTCGCAATATTTGTGTGAATCCAAGCCATTTTTCCCCATTCTCCATTCCCCTTCCCTTAGAGCTCTCCCTTCGCCACGCCACATATGCATGTTGCGATGGTCCTCTCCACTGTCCTAAAGAACCACTTCATAGTTGAGAGGTCCAGTCTGCTGGAGGATGCGATATGGACCCTGCCACTTTGGAGCGAGCTTCGGGGTGAATGATTTTTCTGCCTTGGACATGGGATGAGCGCATAGCCAGACTCTGTCCTTCTCGTCAAAACCCATGTCCCTGTGGTGTTTGTCGTAATTCCTTTTCTGTGGATTACGGGCCAGAGAAAGGTTTTTGGAGACAAAGTCCTTCAGGTCATTGGGCTGGGATATTTTAGAATAGACTGAAGAGTCAGGCACAGCATTTCGTGGCTGCAGCACTACGTCCAGTGGTCCCCTGAGCGGTCGACAAAGATTGAGTTCAGCCGGGTTGACGCCTGTGGATTGATGTACGGCTGAGTTTAGAGCAAACCTGAACTCCGGAAGATGCTTATCCCACTGCTTATGCTGGGAACCCACACAAGATAGTATCATGGTTTTTAGAGTCCCATTCACTCTTTAAATTAAGTTGATAGTATTAGGTGAATTTTTATACGTTGGGCGCCATATATTTATGTAGTGGCTCAAAGCCCGGCTAGCTCAGTCGGTAGAGCATGAGACTCTTAATCTCAGGGTCGTGGGTTCGAGCCCCACGTTGGGCGCTGTTCGTTTAAGTAGCGGTTCATCTCAAAAATGTTGGACCCTTCAAAGGTTCAGGGTTGAAAAAAAACCCTGTCACCAATATCAAACTGAATATCACAGTCATTCTATACAACAAATAAAGAGGAGGATACAGGCTTATAACAATCAACACAAGTTATTCATTGTGAAATCCAGTCCGCATTTTCAGTTGTCTCTTCTTTCTACAGTCTGACCCGTCCAACATAAACAATCCACTCCTGGTTTTCCACATAATCCAACAAAAGAAGAACCAAACAAGGGAGTGGGTTACGGCTGTTCATTCAGTTCCAGAGAAACAAAAATACTCCAAAGAAAAACGCTGCCGTTTGGTTTGGGAACGAAGGATGAATCACAACGAAGAAAAAGAAAAGTGAACCAAACTGGATGTCTGATTCATCAATATTGTTTTTCTTTTTTTGTTGTTGTTGTTACTTTCCCGGGAGAACAGGAAGGAGTATTTGGGAATCCAAAGAATTCCTCATCCTCTGTTTCCTCCTCAAATATTCCCTGTAGGTGATCTTGCTGGAGCTCATCCACTTATTCAGCAGATGGATAACACGGTTTGAGGCGGGAGATATGCATGTTGCGATGGTCCTCTCCACTGTCCTAAAGAACCACTTCATAGTTGAGAGGTCCAGTCTGCTGGAGGATGCGATATGGACCCTGCCACTTTGGAGCGAGCTTCGGGGTGAATGATTTTTCTGCCTTGGACATGGGATGAGCGCATAGCCAGACTCTGTCCTTCTCGTCAAAACCCATGTCCCTGTGGTGTTTGTCGTAATTCCTTTTCTGTGGATTACGGGCCAGAGAAAGGTTTTTGGAGACAAAGTCCTTCAGGTCATTGGGCTGGGATATTTTAGAATAGACTGAAGAGTCAGGCACAGCATCTCGTGGCTGCAGCACTACGTCCAGTGGTCCCCTGAGCGGTCGACAAAGATTGAGTTCAGCCGGGTTGACGCCTGTGGATTGATGTACGGCTGAGTTTAGAGCAAACCTGAACTCCGGAAGATGCTTATCCCACTGCTTATGCTGGGAACCCACACAAGATAGTATCATGGTTTTTAGAGTCCCATTCACTCTTTAAATTAAGTTGATAGTATTAGGTGAATTTTTATACGTTGGGCGCCATATATTTATGTAGTGGCTCAAAGCCCAGCAAGCTCAGTCGGTAGCGCATGAGACTCTTAATCTCAGGGTCGTGGGTTCGAGCCCCATATTGGGCGCTGTTCGCTTGAGTAGCGGTTCATCTCAAAAATGTTGGACCCTACAAAGGTTCAGCGTTGAAAAAAAACCTTGTCACCAATATCAAACTGAATGTTGCAGTCATCCTACACAACAAATAAAGAGGAGTTGCAGGCTTACAACAAGTAATTATAGTGAAATCCAGTCCGGATTTTCAGTCGTCTCTTCCTTCTACAGTCCGACCCATCCAACATAAACAATCCACTCTTGGTTTTCCAAATAATCCAACAAAAGAAGAACCAAACAAGGAGAGTGGGTTACGGCTGTTCATTCTCATTCAGTTCCAAAGAAACAAAAATACTTGAAAGAAAAACGCTGTCTTTCGGTTTGGGAACGGAGAATGAATCACAACGAAGAAAAAGGAAAGTGAACCAAACTCACAGGTCAGTGCTGTTTTTCGTGTGCGGCGGAGATGCTCGCGCTGCGGCTGGCGTCTTTTGGGGCAAAGTCCGACTTGCGCCGGCAATCGGTAACAGGTAACCGCGCACCATTTGTAGCGATTACGTGGGGAGACCTACACCATGAACAATCTGTCGCTGACTTGCCACCACCATACTGCTCTGGAGCACTGCAGATATGGGGAAGTAGCAGGGCTGGCCTCCCCAGCGCGCGGAAAACACCACCATCTTACTGTCTGGAAATCAGATGGGCTGACGGGGCGTGGAGGTCTGGTGAATGTTCATACACTTTCTCCATACATTCTATATATATATTGCACTTTGGCTGTCGCCACCGCCCACCCCCCCACCACCCCTTTGGGGAAAAAAAAACAAAAAGCACAGCACATCGAAGGCAAATACAGTAACAATATACACGACCCCATGACCAGTCTATATATGGCTAGTAAATGCCCACCAGTATTTCAGAAATAATGCACCCAATTGCCTTTTACTTCCTCCTATTAAGTACCTCAAAAATACGCTGGCTTTAAAATGTACTACTTGAGTGCATATTTATAATTGACTAAACACTACAGTGGTTCTGATTCCGGTTCAAAAGTACATTTGAAGCACATAAAATCAAGTACTTTATTATTAGTAGTAGTATTATTTAAGCGGTGCCATTTGAATTCGGAGGTCAAAGTAAGGCAGTTGTTTCATATTCTGTCAACTTATAAAGCTGATTTCTATATGACTGTCTTAACCTGTGGCTGTCTGACTCATCATTCATCATTGTTGTTTTTCTTTCCTTTTTTTTTTTGTTGTTGTTTCTTTCCCAGGAGAACTGGAAGGAGAATTTGGGCATCCAAAGAATTCCTCATCCTCTATTTCCTCCTCAAATATTCCCTGTAGGTGATCTTGCTGGAGCTCTTCCATTTATTCAGCAGATGGATAACACGGTTTGAGGCGGGAGATATGCATGTTGCGATGGTCCTCTCCACTGTCCTAAAGAACCACTTCATAGTTGAGAGGTCCAGTCTGCTGGAGGATGCGATATGGACCCTGCCATTTTGGAGCGAGCTTCGCGGTGAATGATTTTTCTGCCTTGGACATGGGATGAGCGCATAGCCAGACTCTGTCCTTCTCTTCAAAAAACTCATATCCCTGTGGTGTTTGTCGTAATTCCTTTTCTGTGGATTACGGGCCAGAGAAAGTTTTTTGGAGACAAAGTCCTTCAGGTCATTGGGCTGGGATATTTTAGAATAGACTGAAGAGTCAGGCACAGCACCTCGTGGCTGCAGCACTACGTCCAGTGGTCCCCTGAGCGATCGACAAAGATTGAGTTCAGCTGGGTTGACGCCTGTGGATTGATGTACGGCTGAGTTTAGAGCAAACCTGAACTCTGGAAGATGCTTATCCCACTGCTTATGCTGGGAACCCACAAAAGATGCTATCATGGTTTTTAGAGTCTGGTTGAGTCTTCAAATTAAGTTGATAGTATTAGGTGGGTTTTTATACGTTGAGTGCCATATATTTGCTTAGTGGTTCAGAGCCCGGCTAGCTCAGTCGGTAGAGCATGAGACTCTTAATCTCAGGGTCGTGGGTTCGAGCCCCACGTTGGGCGCAGTTTGTTTGAGTAGCAGTTCATCTCAAAAATGTTGCACCCTGCAAAGGTTCAGTGTTGAACAAAACCTTGTCACCGATATCAAACCGAATGTCACAGTCATTCTATACAACAAATACAGAGGAGGATACAGGCTTATAACAATCAACACAAGTTATTCATTGTGAAATCCAGTCCGCATTTTCAGTCGTCTCTTCTTTCTACAATCTGACCCGTCCAACATAAACAATCCACTCCTGGTTTTCCACATAATCCAACAAAAGAAGAACCAAACAAGGGAGTGGGTTACGGCTGTTCATTCAGTTCCAGAGAAACAAAAATACTCCAAAGAAAAACGCTGCCATTTGGTTTGGGAACGGAGGATGAATCACAACGAAGAAAAAGGAAAGTGAACCAAACTCACAGGTCCGTGCTGTTTTTCGTGTGCGGCGGAGTTGCTCGCGCTGCGGCTGGCGTCTTTCAGGGCAACGTCTGACTTGCGCCGGCGAGGCACCGAGGAACACTAAAACTGAAATAAATAAATAGAATAAAAAAAATAATATAAAAATAATTAAAATAAAGGTTAAAATATGTATAACCATAAAACCCTAAAAGTTCAAAAATCGAGTAATAATAAATAATAATAATAATAATAAAAAGCATAAGAAGAAGGGTTAAGAATAATCAAAACAAGTTGATGGCCTGGTAAAAAGATGAGTCTTGAGCCTCTTTTTAAAAATATCAACAGTCTCTGTAGCCCTGAGGTTCTCCAGCAGACTGTTCCACAATTGGGGTCTTAGTAACCGAATGCCGCCTCCCCGTGTGTTTTAGATCTAACTTGTGGTATAGATAAAAGGCCCGCGCCAGAGGACCTCAGGGCTCGAGAGGGTTGATATGGTAAAAGTAAGTCTAATAAGAAGGCCCAAGACCATTAAAACATTTATAAACTAATAAAAGAACCTTGAAATCGATCCTGAAGTGCACAGGCAGCCAATGCAGCGATTTTAAAACTGGTGTAATATGCTCCCGCCCTATGGTCCTTGTCAGCACTCGTGTGGCTGAATTTTATAATCACTGAGTATTCGATATACTTTTTTTCTGGGACGACCAGAGAGCAGGGCATTACAGTAATCCAAACGACAAGATATAAAAGCATGCATCAGCACCTCTGTGCTCGCCTGAGAGAGAAATGGCGGACACTGACTATATTCCTAAAATGATGAAAACCAATCTTTGTTATGTTTTTAATATGTGGAATAAAGGAAAGCTCAGAGTCAAAGATTGCGCCCAAATTTTTAACAGATTTTGATGGTTTAAAATCCGTTAGTTTTGGTAAAAGTTTCTCTCTCTGGCGCTCAGGACCAATGACTAAAATCTCTGTTTTGCCCTGGTTGAGCTGTAGGAAATTCACTGCCGTCCATGACTGAATATCGGAAATACAGCTAAAAAGAGCATCAATCGCCCCTGTGTCTTCAGGAGACACGGCGATGTACAGTTGCGTATCATCAGAATTACTATGGAAGCTGATACCATGCCTCCTGATGACACCCCCCAGGAGAAGCATGCAAACATTTAAAAGGACTGGACCTAAAATTGACCCCTGGCGGACCCCACACTTTATCTCATGTGTTCCTGAGTAACTTGTATCCAAACTTACAAAGAAGCTTCGATCAGTAAGGTAAGAGTCGAACCATTTCAAAACAGTACCAGAGAGGCCAACCAGGTGCTTTAGTCTGTTTAATAAAATGTGATGGTCTACTGTAGCGAAGGCGGCGGTCAGATCCAACATCACCAAGACTGTGAGTTTATGATTATGTAAGTTGCACCTGATATCATTTAAAATCTTTAAAAGGGCTGTCTCTGTACTGTGATTCATCCTAAAACCAGACTGATGCTTCTCTAAAATGTTGTCCTGAGTTAAAAAAAAAAAAAAGGATTTACTGGGTTAAAAACAAGTTTTTCTAAAACTTTACTTAAAAATGGTAAGTTGGATACAGGCCGATAGTTATTTAAGACATTGGGGTCTAAGTTGCTCTTCTTCAGAAGGGGCCTCACCACTGCCGTTTTAAAGGAAGTAGGAAAGACACCTGTCTGAAGAGAGCAATTCACAATGTACAGCAACTGTTCCTCAAAGAAGCCATAAAATGTCTTAAAAGATGGTGTAGGAATTGGGTCTAGAAGGCAGGTTGTGGGCTTAACCTGGGAGAATACTCAACCAAGCGTCCTTGCATCTACCAGGGCAAAACTTTCCAGTGTTTTGTCGGGTAAAATCAACGCCATAGGTGAGTCGACAGTTAAAATTTGTTGGGGTAAAAGATTCAACCTGATGTAATTGATTTTACTTCTGAAGTGGTCTGCAAAGTCCTCACATAGGGTGTCATTAGGAATGGAGGGTCTGTTAAAATTTTTATTAGTTAAAAGGTCAATCGTAGAGAAGAGATATTTCGGGTTATTTTTATGGTTAGTAATTAGATTATGAAAATGAGACATTCTTGCACGTTTGACCGTGATATTATAAGATTTAAGATGTTCACAGAAGATGTCATAATGAACTGTTAACTTGGACTCTCTCCGCCTTCTCTCAGCTCTCCTGCAGCTTCTTTACAAATCCCTGATCTCTCCAGTTCTCCATGGTGGTATGGGTCTTGTTTTGATTTTTTTGGTTACAAGTGGAGCAACTGAGTCCAGTGTTGACCTAATTTTGTTGTTAAAATTATCAATAACAAAATCACAGGGGGCTGGTAGAATATCTGCAGGGCAGCTTTCTAAAATCTGAATAAAATTTGCAGCCACTTCAGAATTTAGGTAGCGTTTCCTCATTGTTCTCACAGGGGCCTCCCACTGGTTAAAACTGGCGATGTTAAAAAACACACAAAAATGGTCTGACACAGCCAGATCCATGACAGAGAGCGCACCCACGGACAGGCCATAGGTTATGACCTGGTCCAGGGTGCGCCCCCTGCCGTGCGTCAGCTGCATGATGTGCTGTTTAAAATCAAGGCAATATAAAATGTTTAAAAAATCTCTTGACATCGAGTCTGTCGCAATGTCCAGGTGCAGGTTAAAATCACCAGTTATTAAAATCCTATTATAAGCCGAATGAATAACAGACAGTAGGTCTGAAAATTCACTGATAAAAACAGTAGAGTGACGGGGTGGTCTATAGACTGTCACACACAGGATTC
The DNA here is from genome assembly GCF_021347895.1 of Acanthochromis polyacanthus. NCBI lineage: Eukaryota > Metazoa > Chordata > Actinopteri > Pomacentridae > Acanthochromis > Acanthochromis polyacanthus. The sequence continues at coordinate 35,461,935 of NC_067122.1, read as the reverse complement.
CGATCTGACCAGGTGCATATTGATTGTCCATGTGATGTCGGAGAAAGAAGAAAATGTTTGAGGCGAGCAGCCATGAACCCCGGGGATTTAAATGAACGCCATCCCGGTAAAAAGCGTCCTTGCGCTTCCATAAAAGATTAAAATTGTCAATAAAAGCGATGCCATAATTCCGACAGGCAGTGGAGAGCCAGGTATGGAGGCTCAGGAGCCTGGAGAAACGCCCGATCCCACGGCCGAGAGTCGGCACAGGACCAGCATGAAGGACTTCACGCTGCTCTGGGAAAGACGGTGAAAGAGTCCGATAAAATCCTTTTTTAGGATTTCCGATTTCTTTTTCGCCACATCATTGGTGCCGACATGAATCACAACCATTGTGACTGTGGGGTGTGCCTCCAGTATATCGGGGATTTTGGCAGCGATGTCATTTACTGTGGCACCAGGGAAGCACAGAGTTGTGGATAGCCATGACCTCACAACGCCTGATGATGGAGTCCCCGATGATCACAGTCTTGGGAGCTGGCTGATGCGAGATCCGGGCGCCGTTCAGTGGAGGTGAAGGGGGATCATGGATATGGTGTAACCCTTCGCTGGTGGCAGCCACTGTGGCAGACTGGGTAGGCATTCCGCGGCCCACTGGAGACATTCTGGAGCCCGGGTCCCGGCGGCCAGGTGAGCCTGGTGCAAGTGACTTTGGCCGTGGAGTGAATGTGAGCGCTGCCGGTTTTCGCAAAGCGTAGGGACAAGCCGCCACAGAGCCTGATGCACCAGCGCTGCTACAGTTATTGGCGGGGGAGAGTACTCCTTTTGTCTGGTAGGGCATTGCTCATTTTTATCCAGTGGAGGAAACTCATCTTTGTCCAGGATGTTGAACCGGTTGGACAGGCGAAGATCCTGAGCTGCCGGAGGAGGACAAGGCTGTGACAGTCTCATGGTTTTGCCGTGGTGAGGTACCGTCCTCCATGGAGCCGTCTGGTCTGGGTTAGAACACCGGAGAGCTCTGGGTTTGACTCCCAGCCGTGCCCACTTGTCCTCGGTAAGGAGGTGAGTGGTCCACGGCACGGTGTTATCCAGGTCTCTCTCAGTGGCAGAAGCAGCTGCAGGTACGGTGCTGGAACACTGCACAAGCACTGTGTCGATGTGGCGCTCATCTTCCCTGATTTTGTGAAGAAGGGAGACTGTTTTCCAGATCGATGACCTTCTGACTCAGCCAGAGACAGCCATCACAGGGACTAGGTGGTGAGGTAAGTGGTGGCATCATTCCTGCTTTGCTAGGTCTAGCTAGCCTACCAGGCTAAAAACAAGTAGCACAGTAGCTATAAAAGCAGTAAAATCGGAGTCTGATGATAAAAATCCCTCTATCGTCTTGCCAGTTGTAGTTAAAATCACATAAAAGGTGTAGTTAAAATCACAAAGATGTAGTTAAAATCACATAAAAGACAGATAAAAGGCAGTTTTAAAAAGTTTGCCTGAGAGAGCTCCGACAGGTAGACTCGGAAACACCACGCATGTGCAGTTGCAATATTCGCCTGTCAGCCTGTTTCTATGTGTTCTCTTGCTCCCCCCTGTAACAACTATGTCCTTATTCAGAGGTACATGCATATGGTTTTAAGGAATATAAATCCACCTGTATGTCTAAACAAAGAGACACTACGTTTCAGCTTTCATTCGGCTCGGCTGCAGGATTTATTCTGCAGCAAGTGTCTCAGTGCTTTTTTTCCCCTTTCTGGCACTAGTGACCTATTTGAAACTTGCTTTAACTCAGAAACCAGTAATACACCACGAAATTTGGTCTTTTAAACATATTTATCCACAATGAAGTAAATTTAATAAACTGTATGCATATGGGTATCTGTTTTCAAACACATTTTTAAAAAAACTTGTTTTTTTTCTTAGAAATGCAGCATTTGTTTATTAGTTATTGCCAAAATCTAATCACTTGGTCCTTGCATAATTTCTGACCTTCTCTGAAAATTTCATCCAGATCCGTTAATCTGTTTTTGAGTAATGCTGCTAACAGACAGACAGACAAATCAGTGGCAATTGTTACATAACTCCACCGAGGATCCGCTTCCTTAGCGACGTAATAATGCATGCACAACTGGAGTTAGGAAACAGGTTTCCACATAGTTATTCAAGCTTCTATGGCCTGCAGAGCTTTTCCAGTGTTTTGAACGAACCTGACTCTCAAGAAACCTGTAAAAGTTCTGCAGCGGGTTCAAGTCAGACCCATTTATTGCATGTATTTCCACTACTCTTCTCCCATGCTTCCTGTCTCTCTCTTCACTATAATAAAGACAAAAAGGCCAAAAACATAAATATATGTCACCTCCTTCAGAGTGGTTTCCTTTTCCAATGATACACAGATTCTATCACTGCTGTCACTCTTGGAGTACCTCCTGGAAGGTCCATTCTGTAAGCTTGTTAAGAATCATAGGCAATGTCCTTTGAATCTTTTTCAGCATGTCCAAACAGCTGCTATTCGGCTTGAAATTCATTTTAGGAAAGAAGCACAAAGAGCCAAATCTGCCAAGCAGGATGGCTGAAGAGAGATGAAACCAGACTAAATAAAGTTGACATAAACTCATGGGTGTTCAGTGTGCTGTGAGCAGATGTATCATGAAGGTTAGTGCCAAGCCACTCTGTGTTTACAGTCTGATCCCGGTGGAGGAATTCACAACATCGACAAAAGCCATGAGCACGCTCTTGGTTGCGTTTCTGACCCGCTGCACTTGCTTTGACTCTAAATGCCAGTGATGATCCTCAACAAGAAGTTTGGGTCCTTCAGAACCTGCTGACCAAACTCACGCAGACTTTCACACAGTGCAGCTACTTCCCATGATCAGTGCATGCTCAGTGGAAGCCAGGATTGACTTAAATGTCAGCAGTTTCCCTGATAGTTATACGACGATCCTGAAGCATGATTTGTTCAGTTTGGTGGAACTTCATGGTGATGCTGCCTCTTCAGCCATGAAGGTAATTGGCAAGAAGGACTTCCCATACCTTCAGATGATATTTGAGAAGTCAGTGCTCAGTCTGGCAAACAGAGTACTGTCTGATCCTTCTCATACTCTTTTTTTTTTCAGAGTATGAGTTGTTACCTTCTGGTAGATGCTACAGTGTGTCATGCTAAGAGTAACCGTTTTCAACTCTGCTTTATTCCCGTTTCCACTGTATTATTGAACAGCCGGTACATAGTGCACAGCTCGAATTAGGGTACCTGCTACCGGCTACCGCAGGACTGATATACCTGCACTTGTGTTTTATTTGCGTTGCTTAATGGGAATGGGTATCCTACAAGCCAGTGTTCTTCTTAAATGCTGTACTTTCCTGCTACTGTGTTGTCTTTTATAATGTTGATGTGACTGTAGCGCATCTATCTATCTATCTATCTATCTATCTATCTATCTATCTATCTATCTATCTATCTATCTATCTATCTATCTATCTATCTATCTATCTATCTATCTATCTTCTGCCCATTCTGAAACAAGCCTGCTGTTCAAACTAATCACCTGACTCAGTACTTTGGTTTTCTGAAGCATTTCATTTTAGAACATTCTTCTGGAATACATTGTTTCATGATAACAAACGAACAAACCAACAATTTAAAAAAATGTTTTCCAGATTTTCTCAAGTTCTCAGATAACAGAATGTTTTTTTTTAATGCAGAACATTTTATAATGTTCCCATTGACATATTAAAGGTAGAACATTTCCTTTTCTGCTGAAGGAACATATAAAATATTCTTATGTGAAATGTTTTCATAATGATAACATTGGATGTTCTAAATGCAACATTTGATAAATGTTTTCAAGATGTTATCAAGGCATCTGATAACACAACTTTTTATAAAGGCAATCCTGGCTGCAACATTCTGAGGATGTTACCTGGGTGGTTCTTGAGGAACACATCACAGAACCTTCTTCTAAAAAACAATATTACAGTGTTTCACAATAACAAAGGAGGAATGTTTTCAAAACAAACATGTTCTCCAGATGTTCTCACGTTTTCAGATGACAGAATGTTTAATGATTTTCCTCTTGCATGATGTGTAATTTATTTTTGGAACACATTAGAAGAACGTTCTTCTCATGTTGGAACAAAGGATGGATGTTCTCAGTGCAACATTTAATAAATGTTTTCAAGATGTCATTGAGACCTCAGATGACAAACTGTTCTTCATAACATCCTGTGATATGTATCCACAAATGTTCTGAGTATAGTGTTGAGGAAAATGTAGTATTATAGAATCAATAAAACGTTCCCACAATGTTCCTCAGTGTAACATGATAACAAGGAAGAACGTGCAGCTTCCAGTTTTCAGAACTTTCAAGCATGATGGTCTAACACTGTTGCCACTAAGTATTTTTAGAACACCCATAGTCATCCTACTTTTAAGAAAAACATTCAAGGAACTAAAAGAAAACTTTCCACTGCAAACTGTTGTAGAACTTTGCAGAACTTTGTTAGAATGTTTTGGAAGCAAAAAAAAAAACTGCTTTAAGACAAAAACAATAATGTTCCTTTTGTATTCAAAGTGCATCCTCCAGCTTTCTGCATGCATTTGTCTAATAAATGTCACTAAACTGGTGAACAAAGCCGACAGATCGATACACTTTGAAAAATGGCCTTCAGTTTCTCAGCTGATTTCTGAACCCCTCTGAATTTCTCTCCACTAAAAAAGAAAGCTGCTGGGTTTTGGTTTTGTGTGTGTGTGTGCATGATGTGGTTGTAAACGCAGATATGGCGCTTTGCACTCCTGTCTTGTTTGTTCGTACTCCAAAGACTCGTAACGCTCCATGCCGGACAACGTAAGTCCTAACACACAGCTGTACGGAGGCAGGGAGGTAGAGAAGGACTGCAGCTGAATCTTAAGTAGCATTCCAGTGTGAAACCCAAATGACCCGCTCTCGGTTTGAACTGCTCGATGGAACGATGTGCCGGAAACAATTAATCTCTGCGTGAGATCATTAGGACAGCGAGCAGACTCCCAGTGCAGATTACCATAATGAGCCGGTCCTCCAGATCAGCTCCCTGTCCTCCTCTGCTCACATAAAGTGACGGCAGCAGAAATCCTGGCTACAGGAGCAGAGGCCAGTTCAGAGAACCGCCATCAGGAAGAGGCTGCACAGATGTTGGCAGCCTGGGGCCACTAGTAGCCTATTACTACTTCAGAAGTCCTGCAGCGTTTGGGGGCCGGCTCCATCTGTGGATCAGGAAGAAGCAGGACTGACCATTTGTAGAGGCCATATTTAAACTGGAAGCTAAATGCTAAGCTAACAACGTTGAATGCCCAGTTAGTTGTTGAAAGTTCAGAATTTCCATTTTCGTGAAAATATAGATATGGCTAATATTTTCATAAAGGTTATTTATTCTTGCTGCAGGGTATAAGATTTATAGGTATATATTAATAGTATTTCTGTTATTAAAAAAATGAATGATTTTATTACAAAAATAATGAGAATAGAAAAAACACAAATATGGAAAAAATTAAATATTTTAATTGAAAGAAATTTCCTTTAAAAGCAGAAACAGTAAAATACAAATATATACTGACAGTCAATAGAAACTTTGAGGTATAAATGTACACAGAATTCTACTTGTAGGGGGGTTGTAATTATTCATTGTGGGTTTACTGATGATCTAGTGCCCTGGTAGTTGAGATAATGATGAGTTGTCATTTTGTCATGATTCATTGCACATGGGTTGGTCACTTTGCAAAAGTGAACCAAATACACACCAAGCAATACTCAGTGAGTATCTGCACAATGTGAGAATGGGTTTTGAAGGCCTATATAAAGGCCCAAAAAAGGCCACCATTGTTAGTCCAGTGAACAGCATCATGCCGCATCTATCACATGAACAACGTCTCCGGGCACTGGGTATGGCCGGTTTGAGCTACAGTGATGTAACCAGGCGTATGGGCTGTTCCCAACCCACAATCAGAAGCCTGGTCCAAAGCATGTGCCGACAGATTGCTGCCTGCGTCGAAGCAAATGGAGGCCATACTCGGTATTGACTGTTGTGACTTTGTGTTTGGCAGGTGCCGTTTTCTTTTGTCAAATTCTGTATTTTGAAATCATTCTTGAAACTTTAGATTTTTGTTTCTGTATGCCAATATGCTAAACAAATGATTCATATGAAGAAAATCCAGGTTTGGGCTTCAAAATAAAAATTATGCTGAAAAATATGGTCTCAAAGTTTCTATTGACTGTCAGTGTACTTATTTTTTTATGAAAGCTTTTTTATGTCTAATGTTATCAGACATTTTTTTCTTATAAAATTACTAGTAGGATTTTTTTTTTATCATTTAAACCTAAAGATTGATGATATAATGAGAAAACAAACAAAAAAATATGCAAAAATAAATTTGTTTCTTCATTAGCTTTTGTAGCATAGCTTTCATAAATATACGCTCCACCTTTTGCTTTACTAAATGAGGGTGTTGGATTCTGTCCCATAATACAAAGACATAGAAAGATCCTGAGTGCCTAAAGGTCCGGTTTATAATTACTGATTCATGAAATGTTTTCTAAGATGGAACCATCACTGGTTACATGTAGGGGATTTACATTAATTCTGTCTTTTTAAATAATTTTAGAGGTTCTAGTACGCCACAGTTTTCCATCATAGAGCAGAGCAAGAACTCTCAGCATTGACTGACCTCTCAGATGTTCATTGAATGTGTTTGTGGACATTCATGGTCTCCTGAGGTTAAATCCTGCAGTCTGGTTACCCTCTACTCTTTGCTTGACTACATTCATGCCTCCATGACAATTAACCTTTTCTTTGCACCATTCTTGGGTTACAATTAACCATCAATTTTATTTGAAATGCTGAATTTTAAGTGTTTATTTGTAGTATTCAGAGAATACAATGGGCACTAAATCAACTGCATACTTTCATGAAAGTATCTCCGTTTATTGTGTGGATAAAATTAAAGATAATTCATAGTGTTTGGGTTGCCACAAACTTAGCTGTAGATGTTTCTGCTCCCCAGAGAGATAAACTTTCATGACTCATTTCACCCCGTGCACAAAATTTAAAATTACATACCAGAAACTGAGGGCACCCACAGGAAGAACTTGTTATTCCAAGCCTGATTTCTAGTGCTCCCATAACAACAAGGCTAATCTAACTTTTATGTTTTTCTCCTAACATTGCAACCCCTTTGGTCTGACAATGAGGTTTCAGCATTTTATTCCTTTTAGAAACACATCTCACTTTAATTTTATGTTCCTGCCGACTGTCACAGTTACTCTATGTTGCCCAAACAGTCCTCTTGTGATTCTGGAATTATTCCCTGAAACAACTGCTTGTCCCACTAATAAGGGACATTAGAAGACCACAGTATTTTGCCTCAAAATCTGAAAATTCTCGGACTTTGTGAGGTGCTGTGATAATGAAGAAACCCATGAATGAGAGATGATCATTCTGCTGATCCATCATGCTGCCTGAACTCTCATTCTATCAGCTGACTGCACACACAGGGCCAACATACTAACTGTAGCAGTGCAATGTAAGTATTCATCTGTCTGTAAAACACAGAAATGGCCAAGATCTCGAGGTATGATGGGTGCTTTGGGTGCATAAGTTAGGATTTGAATTAAATTTGCTGGTAATGAATTTATTCCAAACTAATCTACATTGAGGACATAAATGCCACTTGGGTTTTGTTTTTAAAAAAGCACAAATGAACATGACTTACAGTTTACTGTAATAATGGTGGTTCTGTGATTCTGTAAATGCTAATTTCAGCAGATATTTAGCATTTACCATTTATGGCATGTTCACCTCCTAAGTTTAATTAGAAAATATTTGCTAGTTAGCAGAACAAACAGCTGAGGCTGTTGGGAATAGCTTTGGAAGATATTTGGTCATAAACAAGCTGAATGTGCCAGATGTATTTATACCTCATTGAAATACACAACAGGCATGCATGAATGTGTAACAAGAAGATGGACAAACCTTTAGGATTCATAGCCTATTTATCAACCACAGCACCCACAGACATACAGCACAGACTGTTTTTTAGCCGACACACAACAATTAACAGACTTTCTCCTTCCAGATTTGAACCCTGAGGCCGACCACGACAGAGTAAATTGTTCTTTTTGTTCTCTCCTACTCTGGACTTTTCTCCCTCCTCTTTTTCTCAAACAAGTCATCAGTCTAGGCTTCACTTCAGCACTGGTGCTTCTTTCTATCTTTGTCTGCTCTTTTCTCAACAGGTTTGATAAAGTCACACTGTTCCTGCTGGTTGGAAAATGGAATTAAGTGTCTGTTTTGTTGCCAGTTACCAAGCAAGAGGTGACATGATTAAATCAAACACAATAGACTCAAGACAACAACCCACCACGACAATGGAAGACCTATAGATCATGATATTTCCCCAGTGATAGGGCTTCTGCTCCACTGATTTGCCAGTCAGGCAGAGTGAGGGGAAGCCACATAAAGTTAATTTTAAAACCTGCTAGATTCTGGGCTGTTGGGAAAACTTTCACAACTAAAGTCTCAGAAACTTTTGCAAACTCGAGTTTACTAAAGTATTCAGAACCCTACATTTTTGCTATGTAGAAGGCCCCTTTTGGCAGCAATTATTTTGATGGTTTTTGGTAAGTTCCTACAGGTTTCATGCTCTTGGATTTTGGCCATTTATCCAATTCTTCCTGGCAGATAATCTCAAGTTCTGTCAAAATGGATGGGAAGCATTTGTGAACTTCCATCTTCAGCTCTCTCTACAGACGTTTAAGTCCAGGCTTTGGCTGGGCCATTCAAGGACATTTAGAAACTAGGAACATCAGCATCATCTCAGTTGTTTTCTTTTGGGTTCTTGTGGTGATCCTTGTGGTGAGATCGCTGTGCTCTGGAGCAGGTTTTTCTCCACTAACAACATGTGTTTAACTGCATTTATCCTTCCTTCAGCTCTGATCTGACAAATAAGAAGGCGCAAGGCCGTTAAGGCATTTAAAAACTAATAAAAGAACCTTAAAATCGATCCTGAAGCGGACGGGGAGCCAATGCAGCGACTTTAAAACTGGTGTAATGTGTTCCCGCCCTCTGGTCCTTGTCAGCACGGACCAACTGTATAGCACAAACCAATGTGTTTAGAGCCTGGTACAAAAATGGTTTTAAATCTCTATAGCTAATGTCTCTGTTCATGAAAACTCTACGGCAGAAACATTTTCATATAACTCAGCTTTTTAAGTCGCATTAAGACCTAAAGGTACACTACCATTCAGAAGTTTGAGGTCACCCAGACAATTCCATGTTTTCCATGAAAACTCATACTTTTATTCATGTTCTAACATAACTGCATAAGGGTTTTCTAATCATCAATGAGCCTTTCAACACCATTAGCTAACACAATGTAGCATTAGAACACAGGAGTGATGGTTGCTGGAAATGTTCCTCTGTACCCCTATGGAGATATTCCTTTAAAAATCAGCCGTTTGCAGATAGAATAGTCATTTACCACATTAACAATGTCTACACTGGATTTATCGTTCATTTAATGCTATCTTCACTGAAAAAAAAATGTTTTCTTTCAGAAATAAGGACATTTCTAAGTGACCCCAAACTTTGAACAGTACTGTACATATGATTAAATCACCACAGTCTATAGAGACGTATTTTTATTTCAGATTCTTTAATTTTGTGTGATTTTACTCTTGTAGACATTTCAATGCAGCACTTCTCCCATCACTACATGACTGTGTGTTGGACGAAACTGTACAAACTGAATGTGTGACGATAAAACATTTAACGCAAACTTGTCAGTCCCATTCAGACCCTGCAGCAAAAGAAAACAGTTTGTTAAAATTAGACTTATTTTATCTCCAAAAATGTTTGGTGGAACTCAACCAGATAACGCAATGATAATTCTCTTTTATGCATTATCACATTTATTGCATACAGTTAGCTAAAATCCAGCTTTTCTTTCTCTTTCTTTTCCTTTTTACCACATGACATCCCTCCACCTGGACACTAGGTGGCTCCGCTTATTAATTGTGTGTTTGTGTTTCCATCCATCCATCCATCCATTCTCTATACACCGCTTTATCCGCACTAGGGTCACTAAGGGGGGTGCTGGAGTCTATCCCAGCTGACTCGGGTGAAGGCAGGGGACACCCTGGACAGGTCACCAGTCTGTCACAGGGCTACATATACAGACACACAATCACACTCACATTCACACCTACGGGCAATTTAGAGTAGTCAATTAACCTCAGCATATTTTTGGACTGTGGGAGGAACCCGGAGTACCCGGAGAAAACCCACACATGCACAGGGAGAACATGCAAACTCCATGCAAAAAGAGCCCAGGCTCAGGCCGGGATCTTCTTGCTACAAGGCAAAAGTGCTAACCACTACGCACTGTGCAGCCATGTTTGTGTTTCCTATTCTTGTAAATGCAATATCTGAAGAACACATTGAGAAAATTTCTTCAATTTTGGATTTAGGGATGAATTGATTCAGTGGTCAAAAGTTAAAGTCAAACTGTATTTACTGGACAAGCATGTGAACAGAAAAATAATCTGTTTTTTCTCCTTGTTACAGTGAATGATACAAACTGAACCTTTAGACTTACAGAGATGTAAAACCACAAGGAAATCATTGCAGTTTTAAAAGTTAAAACTCTCCCTGTTTCAATGTTTTTGCCTATGGATTCTCTCTAACTGGGAATGTGAGTGAATGACGTGAGCAGCAGAGAGCATTGTGGGAGGAATACTGATGAGAGCAGGAGGACATAGTAGATGTTCAGTTAGCCCTGGAAGGAAGCAGCAGATGTTGAAAGGATGCTAACTGAAGCTTCGTGTTCCTTCCAGAGCTGCTTGGACTCCCTTTACCTCAGAGAAAAGCTCTCATAGTTCTGAGAAAATTAGAGGAAAAGAGGGTTAACAGTCATCACTAATCCAGCTTCAGATCAGTATTTCATTGTCATTCCTGGTGAAAGACAGAAATCAACCTGCAGATTCCTGTTTCTGCCTCAAAGTAGCTGGAGAGCTATCATGGCCTAAAACAGCAATAGGAATCATAGTTTTACCAGTTGTGTGTGTCCATTTTTACCTTTTTGTGTTTCATTTTTGTTATTTCTCTCCTATGTTTTCTGTTGAGTTTTTACTCTGACAGATTTGTCATTTGTCTCTTTGTGGTCATTTGTCTCGTCTTTGTCAGTTTTTGTCATTGTTTTTCTTGTTGTGGGTCTCATTTTTGTTGTTTTTGCCTTGTTTTGGTTGTTTCATTTCTTTTTTTAACAGTTTTGTTTGGTGCTTTTGGATTTTTTGCTTCTTGTAGTTTTGTCATTTTGGTTGTTTTGCCTTGTTTTGGTAATTTTGTGTCTCATTTTTCTTGTTTCATGTGCCATTGTTGTTGTTTGTGCTCTGTTTTTGACAGTTATTTGTCTTATTTCTTTAATTTTGTGTCTTGTTCTTGTTTTGGTTGCTTTGTATCTCACATTTGCTGTTTGGCTGTCTTGATTTGTCCTTTTGTGTTTCATTTATCCCAGTGTCTATTTTTGACAATTTTGCTCCATGTTTGTCTCTTTCTGTTCCACTTTGAGTAATTTTGTTGTCTTATTTTGGTCATTTTGTGTCTTACGTTTACTGTTGTTTGTCGGGTTTAGTCATTTTGTGTCATCTTTGTCATTTTGCCCCTTGTTTTGAGTCATTTTATTACTCTTTTTTAACAGTTTTGTGTCTTTGTGGTCATTTTGTCCTGTCTTTGTCAGTTTGCATCTTGTGTTTTTTGCTTCATGTGTCATTTTTAATGTTCATGCCTTGTTTTGTATCGTTTCATGGCGGTTTTTGACATAGTTGTTTGTCACTCATTGTCTCGTTGAAGTGTATTTGTGTTGAGGTGGAATAATGGACCGACAAACCAAAGTTAACACAAGTCTTTCTATAATTTGATGAAAGCAACCATAAGTGGGACTCATATCAAAGTGTGAGTGCAGAGCTGAGGAGACATTCACATAAACGATAAAATGTTTAATCTCTATGAATTCACAGAGGCTCGATATAAAATCAGCAGTTTTTACCACATTTCCTACTTTCCTGCCCTCCACCTGTCCTCTCTGCTTTATTCTCCCTCTTTCTTCTTTCTCTCCTTCGGCTTGATTTAGTGGTCGAAGCTTATAGCATTAACCTGAGTTAGCACCCAATTTAAACCCTCCTCTCTGCTGCCCATCTTTTTTTATACTATTTATTCCCTCTCTGCACTCTGTCTTTTCTACCCCCAACAGTTCCCCTCGTCTCCTGTCAGCTCCCCGCTGTAACCTCCATCCCATCAAAATAAGTAGCTCCACCCGTAGGCAGAGATAAAGAAAAGGCGTGCTGATGAACAAAAGCCTTAACGCTGTCTGATGAACCATCATCACAGCAGCTGCGATTTTTTTTTTTAATGATTAATAAATCTGAACGTTAATCTCTTTCCTTTATTGTCTTGAAGTAGGATTGAGGAGGACTTAAAGCACCTTGTCTTAGAGTAGAGGAACATCAGTTTTTCTTGTAGGTTTTTGTTGGCTGAGCTAAAGGACACAATATGGAGAAAAATCAATATGAAATGTATGAGTATGCAAACGCCGAGTCCCTCCAGGGTTTTGTGATCTTGCAGTTGCAAGAATCAGCAAAAAATCCAACCCCTCCACACGGTATTTACAAGAGCTTGCATTTTTTTCCCTTTCTAATACCTGCAGCTGTTGTGTAAACAATAGTCTAACTTGAGGAATGTTGTCCAGTTTTGCCAAAATCATTTTCTGCATTTAAATCAGTTTTGTCAAAAAAAAAAAAAAAAAAAAAAAGCCAAAGCCATAATTTGAATAAACTATCTGACTCTTCTGATGGATCACTTTTAAAGCTGGATGTGATGAACCTCCAGAGAACCTGAATCTACTGAGTGGCTACAGTGATTGTCAGCTCTTTGTTTAGTTGTCTAGCTCTACAACTTCATTGTACATTCAGCACTAAACAACACCCAGAAGATATGAGAAGATTTAACAGCTGAGGAGATGACGTTCTGTTAGGAGTAGGTGGAGACCAAACACAGAGATCAAAGATATTGGATTTAGATAAGCAATGAGTGGACATAATCACAGACATCAGTGCTATTCATCGATGCATCTGCTTCAGCTCAATCTAACAAATTTTTTCTTATTTCACAACCTCACTGTTACTCATTGGTGTGACAACTGCAAACACCCCACAAATCCCACAGGATATTCAGTCAACTCATCCAGTGGTTTGAAACAAATGATAAATAATAATAATGGATTAGATTTATATAGCACTTTTTTGTGCACTCAAAGCGCTTCACAATAAATCCATTATTCATTCACTCACACATTCTCACTCTGGTGGTGGTAAACTACATTTGTAGCCACAGCTGCCCTGGGGCAGACTGACAGAAGCATGGCTGCCAATCCACACCTACAACCCCTCTGACCACCACCAACATTCATACACCAGTGTGAGAGCAGCACTGGAGGCAAGGCAGGTAAAGTGTCTTGCCCAAGGACACAACTGCACATGACTCGGACAGAGTGGGAATTGAACCGTCAACCCTTCGATCATTGGACGATTCGCTCTTCCACCTGAGCCACAGCCTCCCCTATTGTTTGACGAGTCAAACAGAGTTCTGTGAGAGCCTTCATGACTTCTTCATTTACAGCAGCTGGCAATCCTGACTGTATTCAGCCTTTCATAGCCTCAAGTCAAGTACAAAGTTGTGATAAGAAGCACCTGACAGAAATGATCCTTTTTCCTCTACGTATCCAGAGTCAGATTGTGATGGCAGCAGTCTGAGCAGCTCATCTCTTCCCAGCAAAACTTTCCATTTTTCTTGGTGGATCCATTGATGCTCCCAGGCCAGATGAGATCTGTAACTCCTTCAGTGAATTCTGGGTCTAAACGGTGTCTCTCCTTAGTACAATATAACTGAAAAAAACCTTCAAAGGAAGACACTCTCTACTCTGAGTTCCCTCTGGATATTTGAGTGTTTCCCCATCTCTAAGCCTGCACTCAGCCAGCTCACACAGGAGCCTCATTTCAGCCACATGTGTCTCATTTATGTGCTTGCTACCAAGAGCTCACGACCAGAGGCAAAGGTCGAAACGCAGATAGACTGGTAAATTTAGGGGCTTTGCCTCACAACCTCAATCAGTCAGCAAAGAATGAACAACAGAACTTCAGCTGGAATAGGGAAACAGGGCCCGCCTCCTGGTGCTGGGGTGGTCAAAATTTACTTGTTTTGAGTCGTCACATCATCCCTCTTTATAGACTGTATGTGCCATGAACACATTTGATTTGCCAGCAGATCTTTAGTAAAAAGTTTTGAGGAAAGCAAACAAACCTTAATACTCAGTGTTGTTGCTCAGCATGTAGCTGCAAACAAGTGAGTTTCCATTAGAAATTTCATTAAAAAAACAACACAAACATTTCTCTCTAACTGAGTAGTAGAACTTAGAAACAAAGTTGTATTTGTTAGGTACAGTGATTCTTTTCTTTCTACTGACATGAAATCCAAATTAGCCAGAGAAAAAAAGGTCCAAGCATCTGTTACATAACATGAATCTGCACAGGAAAATACTTGAAACAGCTTTTTCTTTTTCTCTGGTGAATGAAAATAAACATGTTGTTCTGCTTTAACCTCACTATGGGTGAGACAAACAGGTAACACACTAGACAACAAGGAAGATACAATTAAAGCTCAATTGGGAATTAAGACGTTAATCGAGAAGACTGGTATTTACTCTACAGACAGGAAACCACACCTCAGTGTCAAATGATGCAGTAATAATGGTATATTTGCTGACGTTATTGTAGTACATCTAGTATTACAGACTACCTCATCTTTGAGCCATAAATATGTACATCACAAACAGACAGAGGCTTAAAGCTGAGTGACACAAGCAGCTAAACATTTAAACTCACCTCACATTCACAAATGTTTTGTTCATTTGGTGTTGATTCTGCAACCTTTTAGTTGCTTCTACTTAATGCCATGTTTCCATCCATTCAACTGCAATTTCACTCTGCACAAAACTTAGCAGCAGCAGCAGCAGGGCGTGGTGGCCCAGTGGTAAGGCGTTGATCTCGTAAACCAAAGATCATGGGTTCAATCCCCATCCATGCCTGTCTGGATCTAAACTTTCTTAGTGACTGCACATGTTCTATGCCACCAGGTTGTGTTGGCAGCAATGATTTAAATAAATGGTAATTAAAATCTTACCACTTGCTTGTAGTTCTTCTCAACCATATTCCTTGGATTTTATGTCTGCTGATCACATAAACAAAGAAGAAAAGCACTCAAGCTGCATGTCCACTCGATACGATTTTCCGCATGGAAATGCACTGCATCTGAAAATCGCACAGATGGCTGTCACTAGTGGGCCACAACATCGTCGCATGACAGCGTTCCAGCAACAGCGGGCCACTATGTGGTCATGTGAAAAACGCTTGCGGCTTGAGAGTCCGACAGGCATGTTGGATAAACAAAGCAGCTCAGCCGCCAACTTTCTCTTTTATTTCAAAAACACTTCAAAATATTTCTGAAAGCATATGAGGCGAGAAATAACCTGTGCAGCAGCTGAATCTGTCCTCCTTTTCGGTCAGCGGTGGCTAGTTTAGATTTTTCAGGACAGTTTCACGATGCATAAAATCTCCGCACACCACATCGAATTTGCATAAAGTAGAAGTCCAGTCTACTTTATGAAAATGAGCTCTGGGTAAACACGTCAGATCGCAGCTCGAAACACACCGCATGTTGCATGCTGGTCCAGTTGCAGTGCGCTTCCAGCTGTGATCCAGTGTGTCTTCGCTGAAGTGTTTTCGAAATAAAAGAGAACGTTTGTGGCTGAGCCACTTTGTTTATCAGACATACCTGCTGGACTGTCAAGCTGACAGCTCAGTCACATGACCACACAGTGGCCCTCTGTCGCTTGAGCCCTGTCATGTGACAATGTTGTGATCCGCTTTTGACTGCCCAGCATGCGTGCAATTTTCAGATGCAGTGCTTTGACGTGCCAGAAAATCGCATCTAGTGGACACGCACCTTCAGGCTATGAAGTCACTGGATCATCTCCAATGGATGAAATCTTTAAAAGAGATGTGGTAGGATTGCAATCATGTGTTCACTTGTTGTCATGGTTACAGTGACACTGTGCTGCTATCTGTATAGAAATCTTTAACAAATCTGTTAATCCAGACTATAAGCCACATCACTGGCAAAATCTAATCAGTTAGTCCTTGTGTCATTTTTGACCTTCACTGAAAATTTCATTCAAATTCGTTTGACCGTTTTTGAGTGTTGTTAACAGACAGACAGACAGACCAACACTGATGATCACATAACTCTGACACGTTCCTTGGCAGAGTAATAAGAACCAGAAACTGTTTCTAAGGAACAATAATGATACGGAAAACTTGTTCTGGCCATCTACTTATCCCACATGCTGATAATCTAATTCTGCTGTGAATTATCAGAAACTAGAAAACACCCCCAGGTGACCGATGCTTGTTCTATGGCTCTATGTCTGGATGCAGTTCACAGCAGAGTGAGAATTAGTTTTTCAGCCCTAAAAATTGTATGTATCATCTAATGTCCTTATGATGATATGAGAGCTTAAAAATGTTGGAAAATAATAACTGCAGAGTGAAAAGTGTAAAAACTCAACCCACTACGACGACTTTATGGGTCTGAAACTCCAAAAAATAATCATAATATGAGGGTCAAATTTTGCAAGGCCTCATTTTATATCGTGAAGTTATTGTGCAAAAACAATCATTGATTCTGAGTGGATCAGCTGAGAACATTTTATAGATTTTGTTGATTTTAAATGAAATGACCCACACAGTATTTTAAGCAACGAAACCTACAGTAAGCTTGCTGGTAGTTCTGCTCCTGATAAACGTTTCTGTATCTTTAGAAGAGTATATTCTTTATTATTAAGAGGCTTTATTTAGAGCACACACAGTCACCCACCTACCTGGAGGCAGACTGAAGTGGATGTGTAGGATGTGCTGCATCCTATTTAAAAGAATTGACCTCATCCTGCTTCCTGCTTCTCACAGACTCTCTGCAGTGAACCAACTCAAGCTGCTGCCTGGAAACCTGTGAGCAGCTTAGATCAGTGAGGGACAATCAACGCATGCATTTAATAGCAAATATGGTGAATTGTTTTACGTCTGTGTCCCTAAATATGTAAAAAAAATAATGTTCAAGATGCACAACAGGCACAGATAAACCGATACAGTCTTCAGGTCACAAGACACAAGATAAACAGTGCTGAGTTAATTTCTTCAACCAAAACAACACTGACCTATTTTTTTAAGATGAGAAAGAAGCTGAAGCTAAAAACCAAATCAAAAGGATTTTTTCAATGAAGATAACACTAAACGAATGATACATCCAATGTAGACGCTGTCAGTGTGATAAATGACTGTTCTATCTGGAAACAGCTGATTTTTAATGGAATATCTCCATAGGGGTACAGAGGAACATTTCCAGCAACCATCACTCCTGTGTTCTAATGCTACATTGTGTTAGCTAATGGTGCTGAAAGGCTCATTGATGATGAGAAAATGTTTGTGCAGTTATGTTAGCACATGGAGAAAGTGGGAGTTTTCATGGAAAACATGGAGTTGTCTGGGTGAGCCCAATCTTTTAAACGGTAAATATTTGCATTAACGCTTATATTTCACCACTGCCGTTAAGGATTTGACTTTTTTGTGAATGCACATGTTTTATTTATAATTAGAGTGCTGTGTTCACTCCTAAATGACAAAACATGCATGAGTGTGTTTAAGGTGTTTGGTTTTGTTCTATGTGCATGCTTGAATTTAAAGTGACAGAGTGTTTGTCGTCACCTCCATGTGTTCACATCCAACAGTTTGCACTCAGTGACACACACACACACACACACACACACACACACACACACACACACACACACACACACACACACACACACTGCTAACCACTTGTCTGTGCATGCATGTGTGTGCTGTGTGACTTGCTCTGACCGCCGGCGACAGTGTTCCCGGTTAGTGTTTTAATGTGCTGTGACACAGTGTTAGCAGTGGTCTGGATACTCAGTGGGCTGTGCTGCTGCAGGCTGCTTCATGTGACTGACTGAGGTTTGTTTATTACACAGAGACAACTTTAAATTAAAGATGCCAGATAGTTTAGAAGAAAAAAAGCTTTGGGAAACTTAACATATAGAGATGTTCTGCTGCATTTTCTGGGTAATGAAAGTCCTCTAGGTCTCAGAAGTGGAATATTCATATCTGTGCTGACTGTGGTCTGCCAGCTTCAAAAACTCGCAGACTTTACAGACCAAAGACCAAATCTAGTTCATGAAATGGAGGATTAAGAGTTGGAAAATTTAATTTATGTCAACAAATATTCAATACTGTGTCCTCACATGTTCTTCTGAAGCTCAAATGTGGTGTTTTTTTCTGTCTGTGATTTATTGACAGAATGATGCCAATCAAAATATATTGAAGCCATAATCTTCCATTCTGCATAAGAAAGCTAAATAATTGGTCCAAGTCTAACATGATTTTATTCAGCAAAGTACAGACGAAACCTAATTAAACTCCATTAAGTGGTTTAGTGCCTTAAGACAATCTAATTAAGATTTAACTAAGAGCTGAATGACTTCATTTAGTATTCAAATACAGGAAGACAAACACAAACAGAAAGGGAAGAGACAGACATTATCTGAATATAGGACATCGTACGTACACACTTACTATGGACACAATTTATATTAATTACACCGTGGGGATGCCAGAAATGTGTAACACCGGGTCTGCATTATCTTACTGTCTTGGAAGGGAATGTAAGTAAAAGAGGAGAAACAGGATCTGACCCAAAGTAGAAACACAGCAAACAATGTTTTCTGTTTCTTTAAAGAAACTGATTAATTTGCTAGCAACTTGGCATGTGAAGGAGAGTAAACCTTGACTGGGTTAAAGTTGGATTGTTAACCAGTAAATGGCGCTGTTGTTATCACAGTAATGTGGCGGTGCAGCACCAGGGTCTGTTTCAGTGCATTTAAAAAAAAAAATCTGTAGGTTTCGATAACAACAGCTCTGTAAATGAAGATGTACACAAGGCTGCTAAATATGAACAATTAGTGACATTCATTTACATGGGTTTTTTGATCCTCAGAAGCAGGCTGGGCTCAAATCTTATGCATGCCCAAACTGTCCAGTAGGATGCTCCTGACCAGCTCCTGGTTCAGTCCCAGTTGCTCAGCCACCACTCTGTTCAATGATCACTCCACACCACGTCCGTGACCTTCTGGATGTTGGCATCAGTTGTTGTCAAGGAACGTCCTGGTTTTGGATCATCCTCCACGTCACCCTATTCTGAACATCTCATGCTCCTCAAAGACCAGCCCGATCTCACAAACCACTTTCAGATGTGATTACCACAGCGGGTTTCGTTGTGAGCAACACGAAAAACATTTCATGGTGAGCGGCACGAAAAACATGACGAAATCGTTTTGGTGCGCACGAAACCGAAACAAAAATTTACGTGACAGTTTCACGAATCCCCGTGAGACCGGGTTGCAAAGACATGTGGGCAGGAAATCTTTCAGTACGGTCAGGGTTTCTGTTGGAGGTTTTCCCAAATTATCCAACAATTTGATGTTCCTTTGGTTCATTCTGTAACAGAGGGCATTTTACTGGAAATCCACCTCTAAAAAGACAATTCTAGTCAGTTCAAGTGTTTTTTTTCCCATACAGCGTTGGGATGTTGGGCAACGCTATGACGTACTTCATGACTGTGTGACTGCCGATTCATGTGATCAGCCACCATCATGTCATTTCTCCTTTTGTTTTTGCGTCATTCTGAAATGTGAAATTCTGCACAATGCAAACTGTGGTGTGTGAAGAACTCATTCCATCAGTGTCAACTATCATCAAAAATCAAAAAGATCAAAGCTAAGACAAAACCACGTTGACACACACAGAAACAGCAGAAACATTGAAACTAAACAGATCTGAACAACTACACAAACTACTATTATTAAAACAGCTAAAACGCAGTCAGTTCCCTTCCAGCCCTGCCTGTCGTTCTTCATGTCACACAGTGATTGTGGGTGGAGATGAAAAGGTTTTCATTGTGATGTTACATGATCTTTTCCACGTTAATTATTTCTTATAGAAGCGCCCGATAAAGCTCCAGCAGACCGAGCCTTGTACTTTGCAACTACTATCAATATTTGTATCTCGGTGACCACAGGAAAGTCTGCAGCATGTTTAAATGTGACTCAGAAACAAGCACGATCCTCAAACACTGTTATAAATAAATATATATTTAAATAAATCTACTCTTTAACGTCTCTGGAGGGAGAGTTCACACGGAGCAGACGGAGGCGATGGAGGCGTGCAGAGGCATATTTATTTATGGCACACAACTGAAAAGAGCTCACTGTTCTTTTAGTGCAAATGGGGCTGCAGAATTCAGAGTTTTCGGCTGTAACAACAACAGATGGTGGAGGAAAAAAAAGAGCAGAAGGGCCAAAGAAGGATCAAATCAAATGTGTTCATGTTCTTCAGTGAACACAGAGGTCAGAGGAGAGGATCAGGAGGCAGCAGGGGGCTATGGGAAGTGTAAGGAAACTGGTTCTGTTCTGAGTGAACGATAGCTGCTCTAATGCATGACTGTACTACAGAGAACTGTAAGATGGAACTTTATTTATTTGAACTGCAGCTGTACGCTAAAGAAAAATTTCTTCCATGGCTTCCTGATGTTCTGGACTTAGAGAGAACCTTTGCAGTTACCAGAGGATGCTGTGAAAGAGTGGCTCAGCTAATTGGAAACAAAAGTTGAAATTTCAAGTAAGACAAAAACACACATCGAACACAAAATACCATACCTGAAAGGGTGTTAACAGCACGCAAGCAGAGAAGTTCTAGATGATCCAGCTAAATGTTTCTGATTTGCTGCTTCCAGTGTTCAGTTCTGATTGAGCCTTTCCAGTAGAAGTATTTCTATCTGATGTTGATGGCAGCCTCCGTCTGTCCAGTCAACCCGTGCTTTGCTTTTCTTGACTTAGTGTCACTTACTTCTTGTCCTTTGCATTTCTTTTCTGCAATCTTTGTTAACTTTGTTGTAGTAAATTTGATTTCAACGACTACTTCTGCCTGTTCTTCACTCTCTGTGACAACAGCTAAAAATAATAGATGAATTAAATAAATCAAAGCTCTTTAGCTTTAATAAGCAAAAAGTCAGAAGTGGCAGTAATACGTTACAGTTACTCCATTATTAGATGTATCTGTCTGAGTAGGTTTAATACAGATTCATTTTTACTCTCATCTAAGTAGACGTTTGGCAAAATTATACAAATTCTTATTCATTCATTTTACTTACAATTATACATTCTGTTAGGAAACTACTGTTCTCTATTATGTCCCTGTTCATAGTGCAGCAGCTCATACCAGCACTATGAACATGAACGTATTCTTTGTGAATGCTGGACTGAGGTCAGGACATCAGACATGTATCGAAATAATAGAAAGCTAAATACTACATACATAGTGTGAAAGTTCTCAGATTTACAGCTGTCTAATGTAAATACTGAAGGTAAGAGTGGACTGTATTAACCATTATCATGAAGTCTCACTAAGACGGATGAAAACTTGGAGAGAAAATACTGCACACATAAAAAGACATGACAAGGCTTGATCATCTCCAAGCGAGACTTAAGACTCAGACATTTTCTTCAAAAGTGACAGATGTTCTCCTGTTATTGTATTTTCATTTTAGTAAGTAATGCTTTAAGAAGACAGTGTTGTGAAAAAGTATTTGCCCCAATATTCCATTGTTTGCATACTTGTCACACTTAAACGTGATGAAAGGTCATCAAACTAATTTTATTCTAAGACAAACAATAACCCAAAAAACCCCAAAATGCAATTTTTGTTTGATTTTATTTTTTGAAGGCAAAATGCTGTCCAGCCCATCTTGCTCTGTATGAGAACCTAATTGCCCCCTTAGCTACCAATCTACCAAATGACCAAATTCATTGTACAATCTTACCAGCCACACTCACATATGATTACTGCCAGGCTTGATGAATCTAAACATCACTAAATAGAACCTGTCTTCATTGTGAAGTAGCTAAAGGGTCTCAAAAAGCAGCACATGATGACACTTTCAAAAGAGATTCAAGAGCAGATGACAAACAAAGTCATTGACATTCATCAGTCTGGAGGGTTACAAAGTCATTGCTGAGGCTCTGGGACTCCAGAGAACCACAATTAGAGACATTATCCACAGATGGAGAAACATGGAACAGTGAAGAACCTTCAGAAGTGGAACGACTACCAACATTTCACCAAGAGCTCATCAACATCTAATCCAGGAGGTCACAAAAGAACCCAGAAGAACATCTAAAGATCTGCAGACCTCATTGGCCTTAGTTAAGGTCCGTCTTACATAATTCCACAATAAGGAAGACTCTGGGAGAAAATGGATCCATGGGAGAGTTAAAGGATCAAACCCCTACTGAGCAAAAAGGACATAAAGGTTGGTCTGGAATTTAAAAAAAATACCTTGATGAACCCCGACTTTTGGGATAACATCCTGTGGACTGATGAGTCATAGGTGGAACTTTTTGGAAGACATGGGTCCATTCCATCTGATGTAAAGCTAATACTGCATTCCACAAGAAGAACATGATACCAGCAGTGAAACATGGAGGTGGTAGTGTGATGGTTGGATGACTTGTCAGCACTGATGGAGCCATGAATTCTGCTCTCTATTAGAAAATCCTCGAGAATATCCAGTTCATGACCTAAAGCTCATCAACCATCAACGACAGTTCATGCTCAAAAACCATCTAATTAATGTGGCTGAATTTAAACTACGAAGAAGAGTGGACCAGAGTTCCTCCATGATGATGTAAGAGACTGATCAGAAGCTGAAACAAACATTTAACTGCAGTTGTTGCTGCCAAAGGACCAACCAGTTATTAGGTTTAAGGGGTAATTGCTTTTTCACAGGGGTTATACATGGTTTCTTATGCACATTATGTTTTGTGCACTCTAATAAATAAAACACTGGGTCAACATAAAAACTTATGTTAACCGTTTCCACTCGAATTTTTAAGTTGAGCCAATAGCTGGCAGAATTACATTAAGTCAAAGCAATGTTTTGAGTATGTTGAATTACCTTTTAGTCCGAACAAAAATGCATTTCTGAGTAACACGAACTTAATAATTGTCAACATGAATGCAAGTTTTTAAGTTGATCCAACATAATTTTTAAGTAAGGTGAAGAAGCTTTTTGGCCACAATTAAACAAATTTCTAAGTAACATGAACTTCATAATGGTCAACATGAATGCAACTTTTTAAGTTGATCCAACAATTTTTAAGTAAGGTGAAGAAGCTTTCTGGCCACAATTAAACAAATTTCTAAGTAACATGAACTTAATTAGCTAAACACTACAAGAGTGAAGTTAAGTCCTGTCCTATATTAAGGTTATGTTCAGCAGCTAAGAAACTCTCCTGGTGTTCAAAATGAACAAAAATTCAGACAGAAATATTCAAATTAATAAGAACCATGTATTAAAATTATGAAGAACACTAAATCCTTAACAGCAGCACTAAATAATTTAAAGTGCAAACAGCAGTAGTTGTAGGCTGTGTTCTCCTGACAAAGATTACTCCCATCAGCAAGGCACAGGATCTGGCAACATCAACAGGATCTCGTTTCCCTCAACAATGATGGTTGCACACCCATCACCGATGATGGCAATCTTCATCACTTGCATCGCAGGGTCTGCATCGAGCTCCTCCACATCCTTGAAGAAGAAATTAAAAGGTGTTGGGATCAGGGTTTTACATACAACTGTTTACAGCCTTGTCAGCGCCTGTGTGTGATCATGGAGGAATAAATGAAATCATGTGTCTCCCATTTTATACTGACAGGAGAAAACTGTGGTATTAGAACTCATCAAGTGTTACAGCCATCCCTGGTCTCCCCTAAATCAATATAAACAAAGCAGTAGTGGGCTTATAGCAATTTAAATGACTAGTGTTTGATTCTTTTCTTCCATAAAACTTAAGGGAAACACTTATCTGTGTAGTCATGGACAGTCAGACCTGTCCACACAGACCTGAAGGTGTGTGTGCGTTAGGACGCACAGCTGTGCTGTTACGGAGCGCACCACGGTGTCTGCTGGTTCGTTTATGAATCATAATGAACTCCTTTAGCTCCCCCGTCCCTCTCTGTCGGTTTTATCATAGCCCTGTTTAACTTTTGTCATATTTTGGGAGCCCAGAGGGCCGTCATAATGTGCTCTTTCTCCGTAGGTGCGTAATATGTGGGCCTGTCGTCCTGGTCAGGCGACAGTCTGATGAGCGGTTACATCGTGTTATCAATACATTTGTAAATATAAGTGTAGCTGTCCATTTCATAAAATCGTATCAATATTATCCATTGATACATTTAATTTAATCCACAGGAAAAAACATATTACCACTGAATCCCAAGCAGGTGAGCTTCTCACAGGCTGTCACCTCCTTATGGATTCAATACCGACCGCGTATTTTAGTTTGAAATGCGGGACAATTCGGTATTTTAAGGGACGGCTGGTAACTCAGAATTAGACTGTGATTCAGATAGGATGAAATAATAAATACAACTCGCCAAGACACAACCTATTTGTGCGCCGGTTTATAAGTCACATGCCGAAATTAACCAATTACTCCCGCATTGAAGCCAGTACAGGCATCACCTAGCTAACTTTACCTCGGCACACAGACTGCCCTACCAACACTGCACGCATTTAAAAGTAAGGACTTCCAGATTTCGATATTCAGTTACAGTAGGCTATCATCAACAGAATCCTGAGCAAATGCAAATAAGCATAAAATTACTTACCGTTCACCAAAATGCTTCAATGAGCTTCGGCTGTGCTTCGGCTGCTCACCATGTGCTCACTCTGCCCTTAAACATGGCCGCTCGCGCATGCGGGAAAGAGAGACTGTGGGCCGTTTACACGTCATCATATAATTTTTTTACATTAGCAGAACTTAAAATCCAATTGTTTCATGATGAACTGAAATTTTTAAGCTCTGACAAGGTGATGGTAGTGGATTGAATCAAAAGGCATTATTTCTATGTCATCCAAGCTCAAAAAATAACATTTACAAGTAAAAAGTCTAACTGGATTACAGAACTTGATTTTTTATTTCACAACAATATATTTATTTAAGTTATGACAAAAGGTCCACAGAATTACTTTTTAGAGTGTGGGCTAGCTCTATAAAGTTTTCAATATATAATTAGTTTGATGATCTGAGACATTTAAATGAGAGAAATATGCAAACACAGAAGATTTCTACATTGTATGTTGGAATACACAGTATAATAGTGTATCATACTGTTTTGTAATTTTATTCAAATGGCTACTTCTCAGGTTAGAATTTTTCAGATTCAAGAGAGTGTAAACCCGTTATGGTTTCAAAGACATTGCCTGACATGAATTGAAACTACAAATCAAAATTCATTTAAATAAAAATAAAGGATCTAATAGGAGGAGCCACATGTGGTTCACGAAGCAGGACTCGTTCACGTCGACATCATTACTGGATCCACTGAGTTTGACTCTCAGGATGTGTGTCCGGTCAGCCGGAGACGACATTTAATTAAAGCCTTTATATCAACGCAATAAGTCAGGCAGCGTTCAAACATGCAGAGAGAAGTCAGTACATCTCGTGTCCTCATCAGCCACAGAATACACTCAGCTGCTATTCACAGCCTGCTCAAGACCAGGGCTTTAGATTCACGATATTCAGCACACTTACTTTGAACTGGATGTCTGTGAAAGCAAACATATGCTGTGGATATTTTTACTCCGTGTTTCCTCCCACCTGTGTGCACCTGTGGAATTTAGCTCCTTGTTGGTTAGTCTTTACTATTCAGAGCCTCTCTGACACTTATAGTGCAGGGGAGTCCAAAAATAAGATTATCGACAGGCCAAAGAGCTCACATCATTCTATCGAAACCAGTGACTGATATAGCTGCTGATGGACCAGTGGTGGTGAAGAAAGTGCAGGCAGGATCTTCTCCTTATCTCTCTTTGAGGTGAGTCACCCGCTCACTGAGCCTGATTATTCATTCAGCCAGCCAAACCATTCACATGCCTACCTCTGCAGCCCACTGGAGATGAACGACTGCTTCAGAAAGCATTCAGACCTCTACAGTGTTTTGTGTGTAGACTGAAATTTAGACTTGGATGACATTTATTTCGGATCTACCTACTATCAGTTTCCTTTAGTAACACAGTGAAAGCGTGGTTTCAGAAGTTTTTGTACATTTTTTAAAAGTCAGAAACTAAAATCTGTCATTTCCAGCTATCAGATGCTTTTTAATAATCTAAAAGTATGTAGAACCACTTGCCATGGATTCATTTGATTGGACATAGTTTAATACATTAAGGCCCCCACTTTAAAGTTGTGGTGACACAGATCAGGTTGAAACTATTTCTAGCTTGGTGGCTTAAATAATCATAAAATGGAAGAAATCTGGACCCAGCAGGACTTTCCATAAAATCAAAGAAGGGCTTTGATGAAGGAAGACAGCAAAAAACCCAACAACCGCTCCAACAGAGCTTCAGCCGTGCACTGCAGGGGTGGAAAAGCTGTTGGAAAGACAACCATCTCATGAGATCTTCATCAGTCAGCTGGACTGAAGCCACTCTGAGTTGAAGGTTTAAAAGCCTCCCTGAAGGTTACAGCTAAGAGAAAAACAAACAAGATTCTCTGATCTGATTAGGCACAAACTGAATTCTGCAGCTAGCACCATCCCTACAGCAAAGCATGGCGGTGGCATTATCATCATCTTTAGGACAAATCTTTTGGTTGTCCTCGATTGACCAATCAAAGCCCAGATTTAAATGTATGTGGAAAGAGCTGAAGGAATAAATTCACAGCTGATTCACATCCAATCTGATGCAACCTGATAGGATGGGAGAGTTTTTAGTTTTTGGTTTCTAATTCATTAGTAAAAACAAGCCCCTATATCTGCTGTAGAGATGTAAAGAGGCAGCCGCTGGATACGCGTGACTGACTAATATCTTACATTTCTAATGGGCAGCTGATAATATCATGGCAATATCTGGCTCTGAATGGATAGTTGAGCTTTGTGAGTGGGTGACTCGTCTCATAGAATGATAAGGAAGAAATCCTGATGGTCTCGGAAAGTCTCGTTTGTGTTGTTTTGTGCCTCATTGTTGTAGTTTATTATCTCGTTGTCATTTTGTGTCTCATTTATGTTATTGTGCATATCATTAGGGTCAGTTCGTCTCATTTTTGTTTTGTGTGTCGTTGTAGATTCGCTCTCATTTGTGTTGTTTTGTGTCTCGTTGCAGTCATTTTGTGTCTCGTTGCGTTCATTTTGTGTCTCATTGGGTTCATTTTGTGTGTCATTTGTGTTTTTTTGTGTCTCATTTTTGCAGTTTTGTATCTCATTTGGGTTATTTTTGTGTCATTGTTGGTATTTTGTATCTCATTTTTGCAGTTGTTTATCTTCTTTTTGTTGTTTTGTGTTACGTAGTTGTCATTTTGTATCTCATTTTTGTCATTTTTGTGTTGTTTTGTGTCTCGTTGCAGTCATTTTGTGTCTCGTTGCGTTCATTTTGTGTCTCATTGGGTTCATTTTGTGTGTCATTTGTGTTTTTTTGTGTCTCATTTTTGCAGTTTTGTATCTCATTTGGGTTATTTTTGTGTCGTTGTTGGTATTTTGTATGTCATTTTTGCAGTTGTTTATCTTCTTTTTGTTGTTTTGTGTTACATAGTTGTCATTTTGTATCTCATTTTTGTCATTTTTGTGTGTCATTTGTGTTGTGCATCTCATTGGAGTCACTTTGTGTCATTTTTGTTTATTGTCTCATTGTAGTTTTGTATCTCATTTGTGTTGTTTTGCGTCTCATTGTTGTAGTTTATTATCTCGTTGTCATTTTGTGTCTCATTTGTTATTGTGCATGTCATTAGGGTTAGTTTGTCTCATTTTTGTTGTTTTGTGTGTCATTGTTGTAGTTTTGCTCTCATTTGTGTTGTTTTGTGTCTCATTGGAGTCGTTTTGTCTCCTTTTTGTTACTTTGTGTGTTGTTGTAGTTTATTATCTCAGTTTTGTAGTTTTGTATCTCATTTGTGACATTTTGTAGTTTTTTTCAGCTTGTGTCTCATTTTTCTTGTTTTGTATCTTATATGTTACTAGGTCATGAATTTCATTTCACTGCTACAGAGAGCCCAGATAGCAAACTATGGGTGAATCAATGTTGAATCTATGTTGTGACCTAACGTCGAAATTATACAGAAAGCGCAAGGTTGATAAAATGTTGAGTCAACGTTTGCTTTTCAACCATAAATCACACTTTACCCAGATAGCAAAAGATGTTAAATCAATGTTGATTTAGGGTTAAGAAGGTTGAATTTTGGTTATCGTTGAAGATTGATGGTTGGATCAACGTTGATTCAACAACATTTTGTCAACGTTGAAGTTTGTGTTTAAAAGATGCCATTGAATCTACATTGTATTTTGGTTTAATTAAAATGTTTGACAGGTCAATGTTTAATTAATGTTAAATCTATGTTTGCAAACATGTAATCTATGTAAGCAAACGTTGACTCAACATTTTATCAACCTTGCGCTTTCTGTATAATTTCTATGTTAGGTCTCAACATAGATTCAACATTGATTCACCCATAGTTTGCTATCTGGGAGTTCTGCTACTGGATCACTACGTCTGCTATCACTCAAAATTTTCTGTCTTATCACAAAAAAACAAAAAGCCTTTTTAACTGAATGACTGATTTATCAGCAACTTGCCAGAGCTGAAACACACTCCTTCCTTTTTTTCTATTTTCATATTTCACACCTTGTTCAGGTGGTTCTGACTTATATTAATCTAGCCTGGTGCAGATTTCACAGCTTAATGTCATTATCCACAATGCAGTTTGGCCTAAATGAGGGTAGAAGAGATGAGCTGTAATTTAGAAAAATGCCTCTGGAGGAAGATGGAGACAGTAATTGCCAGTTTCCTTTTTAACAAAACAGACACACACAAACAAAAGTCCCTGGTGTTTTAAGCACATAAATGTAATGTGCTTTCATTGCATTTGCATTGAGTTTTTTTTATCGCTATCTGTAGGAATGTTTTCATGCTTCAGAAGTTTAAAGCGACGCACCGTCCACAGCACAAACCTTTAATGTCCTTTCTCCTCCAGGAACAAGTTGTTGATGTAATTGTAAGAAAAATGCAGCAAAGTGGCAGCTGAAAATGCTTCTGAAGTTCATAAAAAAGGCTCTTTCTGTGGTAAATATGAATGGATGCTCATGTTGTCGAATTCCTGTCATTTTGTGTCTCACTTGTGGTGTTTTGTGTCTCATTTTTGTAGTTTTGTATCCCTTTTGTGTCATCGTGTGTCTCATTGTTGTAGTCCTGTATCTCATTAGTGTTATTTTGCTGTTTTTGTCATTCTGTCTCATTTTTTTTATAGTTCTGAGTCTTATTTGTGGTGTTTTGTCTCACTTTTGGAGTTTTATGTACTATTCGTCATTCGTTTCTCATTTGGTTCACTTTGTGTCTCATTTGTTTTATAGAATTTTGTGACTCATTTATGTAGTTTTGTGTCCTATTTGAGTCTTATTTTAGTTGTTTTATATGATTTTGCTTGTTTTTATTGTCTTTTCATTTGTGTCTCACTGTTGTATTTTTGTATCTTGTTTGTGTACCTATGTGTCTCATTTTATAGTTTTGTGGATCATTTGTTTTGTTTCGAAAGTATTGTCGTAGTTTTGTGTAGTTTTCGTTTGGTACCTTTCTGACAGAAGTTTTGGTGTCCTTGCTAATCAGATTCTCTCTGAAACAGCACGCTTGACATGTGGGGTTCCACAGGGCTCGGTTTTAGGACCAATTTTGTTTTTACTGTACATTCTCCTTCTCGGGAAGTTAATAAGTCAGTTTAAGGACATTTCTTATCTGTCTACAGATGACATCCAGTTATATTGCTCCTTTAAGGATACCGAGTTGCACAAACTGTCTTCCTTAACCAGCTGCTTGTCCAGCATAAATCAGTGGTTAGCTGGAAATTTTCTTCATTTAAACCTAGATAAGACAGAGACTCTAATTGTTGCTCCGGAAAATAGGATCCCTTTGATTAAGCATCACTTAGCCACCTTAGGCTCGTCCATCCAGTCAAGTCTTAGAAACCTTAGTGTTGTCTTTGACTCTGCTCTGTCCCTGGAGCTGCATACAAAAACCTTAATTAGAAACTGCTTCTTCCAGCTAAGGAATATTTCTAAGCTGAGAGCTCTGGTGTCTAAAACAGAGCTTGAAATGATTATTTATGCTTTCATTTCTTCAGGCTTAGCCTTTTGACTTGTTTGAGCCAGAAAGAACTCCACCGTCTACAGGTTGTTCAAAACTATGCCGCAAGACTCTTAACCCGCACTAGGAAAAGAGACCACATCACCCCCGTTTTAAAAGAACTGCATTGTGCTCCCAGTTTATTTTAGGATTCATTTTTAATGCTGTATTTTCAGGACTGTGGACGGACAGGAGTTTAGGTTATTTCACTGACAACAACACAGCCAACAATCTTGTCCCAAATCCCTTACTGCAACATTAACTCTTTGACTGTAAAACCTTCTCATTCTCCCCGGAGAACGAGTGGGTCGCCTCTCTGCGACTTCGTGTTGCAGAGGGGAAAACTCTGACTGTTGTCTGTGCTTATGCACCAAACAACAGTTCAGAGTATTTGGCCTTCTTGGAGTCTCTGGGTGGTGTCCTGGAAGGGGTACCGCCCAGGGATTCCGTAGTTCTCCTGGGAGACTTCAACGCTAACGTGGGCAACGATGGAGAAACCTGGAGGGGGGTGATTGGGAGGAACGGCCTGCCCGATCTGAACCCGAGTGGTGTTTTGTCATTGGACTTCTGTGCTAGTCATAGATTGTCCATAACAAACACCATGTTCGAGCATAAAGTTGCTCATAAGTGTACTTGGTACCAGAGCACCTTAGGTCAAAGGTCGATGATCGACTTTATAGTCGTATCGTCAGACCTGTGGCCGTATGTCTTGGACACTCGGGTAAAGAGAGGTGCAGAGCTGTAAACTGATCACCACCTGGTGGTGAGTTGGATCCAATGGTGGGGAAGACTGCCAGACAGACCTGGTAAACCCAAACGTGTAGTGCAGGTGAACTGGGAACATCTGGTGGAGGACCCTGTCCTTAGGGTTTTCAACTCCCACCTCCAAAAGAGTTTCTCCTGCATCCTGAGGGAGGTTGGGGACATGGATTCTGAATAGTCCATGTTCAAAGCCTCCATTGCAGAAGCAGCTGCTAGGAGCTGTGGTCTGAAGGTCACTGGTGCCTGTCACGGCGGCAATCCAAAGACCCGCTGGTGGACACCAGCGGTGAGGGAGGCCGTCAGGCTGAAAAAGGAGACTTTTCTAGCCTGGTTGGCTCAGTCGTCTCCCGAAGCAGCTGACAGGTACCGGCTGGCCAAAAGGGTGGCAGCTGTGGCGGTTGTGGAAACTAAAACTCAGGTGTGGAAGGAGTTCGGGGAGGCCATGGAAAAGGACTTTCGGTTGGCCTCAGGGAAGTTCTGGCAAACCGTTCGACGCCCCAGGAAAGGGAGGCAGGGCTTCGCTCAGGCTGTGTACAGTCGGGGTGGAGAACTGCTGACCCGTACTAGGGATATCATCGAGTGGTGTAAAGAGCACTTCGAGGAACTCCTGAACCCGGTAAGCACGTCCTCTATGGAGGAGGCAGAGCCTGAAGACTCGGGGGGGTTCTTCGTCCATATCCGTGGCAGAGGTCGCCGAGGTAGTTAAGAAGCTCCTCGGTGGCAAGGCGCCAGGTATGGACAGGATTCGCCCTGAGAGGCTGAAGGCTCTGGACATTGTTGGACTGCCTTGGTTGACACGTCTATACAATGCCACGTGGGCAGTGGGTACAGTACCTGTGGAGTGGCAGACCGGGGTGGTGGTCCCTATTTTCAAAAAGGGGTATCGGAGAGTGTGTGCCAACTACCGCATTATCACACTTCTCAGCCTCCCCAGGAAAGTTTACTCTAGGGTGCTGGAAGGGAGGATCCGACCGATAGTCGAATCTCGGATTCAGGAGGAGCAATACGGTTTCCGTCCCAGTCGTGGAACAGCGGACCAGCTCTTTACCCTTGCGGAGCTGCTGAGGGGGTCATGGGAGTATGACCTGCCAGTCTACATGTGTTTTGTGGAACTGGAGAAGGTGTAACCCGCATCTAATATACCTAGTGACTTTTATTTTTGTGGGTCCCCTTCCTGTGTCCCCCAAACACCTGACACCCTATATATCAGGAGTCACGGAGTTCACTTCCTCCTCCTCTGTCTCCACTGTGGATGTGGCATTGTGGCTAGTCTCATTGTGTTGCACACAATCTCCTCGAAAACATTACTTTAGACCTCAACAATCGGTGAGTTGTTTGTATCTAACTCCACATTTGTTGTATATGCAACAGATCGTCGTGTACTCACGTAAGCAATGTTTTAAAACAGAGTCGGGAGCCTCGGAACGCATGCAAAACTCCCATCACAAACACACACGCTGAGACCGCTTAGCCGCTTAGGAGGCTACGCCACAAACATTCCATCCTGAAGGTAAATCATGACATAATGATGATCTAACCAAGCCGAATTGCAGATATTATATTGACTGTTAGATACATCCGTTTATTTTGAGTGCTTTTTATGGTTGGTGCGGTTTTTAGCACTTTCCTGACAGCTGCTAAAAGTGCTATTAGCTTTGGTAGCTTTGAATGAATTGAACTCAACGTAGCTACTTTGTTTGATATTGCGCAATACTTGAACTACTTTGAATACTGTGTATCCTAAGAATATTTTAAGCATTTTATTCACGTACGATATGTACTCTTTCACTCTGCTTGAGTATTTTGAAGTACTTGATCATGAATACAATGTTAACCATTGATTTGAAGTGTACACTCTGTCTGATCCAACTTTGATCCAACTTCGATCCAGCTGATGATTCAGCTGTAGTCTCAGCTAACAAAGTTTGGTATGTAGCTTTAGCTTTGAACTTAGCTTTAGCAATTAGCTTTAGCTGTAGCTTTAGTATTTAGTTTCAGCTCTGGTATGCAGCTTTAGCTTTGAGATTAGCTTTTGCTAATATTAACTTTTCAGTATTACTTAAATACTTTAACAATGTGGATTACTTTTATAATGATTTATTTATGGATTGATTATTCCATTAATCAAATTGATTATTTCATTTGACTTATTTTGGTCATTTCTATTTATTTCAAACAATAATTTAAGTTAAAAACAGTTAAAATCCTACTTTAAGTTGGTTACATTTTTTTAGTAACTTGGGTGTTTTGATTTATGACCTAAATACTTACATGATCTATTGACCTTCTTATAGGTCAGGTTTTTTTAGAGGGACTGAGTTACCTCTACGTCTTCCCATCATCTGTGAAATCTTCAATCACCATCCTTCATATGGACTCTGGACATTCCTCACTGTAACTCCCCCCAAACCCTCAACCCATGGCGAGCTAGAACCCACTCTGGTAGGACTATCAGTAGTTTTGTCCCAATGAACTCTTGGATTGAAACTCAAATCGAACTCTGGATTACTCATGGATCGTTGTTGTCTTGAACTTTGCATTGCGTTTACAAACTTGACGGCAATGGACTATTTCTGTTAAATTATTTTGGGGCGCACTTTGTACTTACATTGGTTTGTTTTTGGTTATTTATTGTGTGTTTTTTCCCCCTCTGTCTCATGTCCGTTTAAAAACCAACCTTTTAATAGATATACCAAAATGCAAATACTGACTCTTGTGCATCATTCACACCTTGGGCTCCTTAAAGAACGGTCCTCTGTTGCAGCTGTTTTAGCCGTAGTCAATAGTCCTAAAGCGTTACAAAGGCCTATGACCGTGTCCCCCGAGGGGCACTGTCGGGGGTACTACTGGAGTATGGGGTACCGGGCTCATTGCTACGAGCCGTTCGGTCCCTGTACGACCAAAGTGAGAGCTGTGTCCGCATACTCGGCACTAAATCAGACACGTTTCCAGTGGGTGTTGGACTCCGCCAAGGTTGCCCCTTGTCTCCAATCCTGCTTGTTGTCTTCATGGACAGGATCTCAAGCCGCAGTCGTGGTGGGGAGGGTGTCCGGTTTGGGGTCCTCAGGATCGCATTACTGCTTTTTGCATTTGATGTGATTTTGTTGACGTCCTCAGACCGTGACCTCCAGCACGCACTGGAGCGGTTTGCAGCTGAGTGTGAAGCGGCAGGGATGTGGATCAGCACCTCCAAGTCCGAGGCCATGGTTCTCTGCCGGAAACCGGTGGATTGCTCCCTCCGGATTGGGGGGGAGTTGCTTCCCCAAGCGAAGGAGTTTAACCCTTTAAGCGCCAAAGTCACAATATTGCGACAAGCAATGCTGCTGAACATAACAAGCCATAGCTTCAAATATACTGCATACTTCAAATATACTTCAAATATACTACAGTTACTACTTTACACTAGGAGATGGCGGACATCTGGAACTTCAAACTGAGCATCATTTGTGGGCGTGTTTTCATTCAAAGTTTTGGAGTTTATAGAGTTTGAAAACCGAGGAGACAAGACTCGTCATCAGAGCATAACAGAGCACAAGACGGTGCATTTTAGAGCGAGAAAACTCACCATACCAAGAGGTCTGGTCAATGCTGACAAAGTACTTTGTCAAGTAATGGCTTACTCAAATTCTGAATAGGAATATTCAAACTCTGATGAAGATGTTCAGTAGTTCAGTGAGACAGAAAGTGACGCTGCTTCTGTGCATAACGGCAGCGGGTAGGTGCGCCGTGACAGTCCACAAGCAGCACATACTGGATGAACAAGATCACGGATACAAGCAGCCGAAATGAGCTTCCTCCATAGGGTGGCTGGACTCAGCCTTAGAGATAAGGTGAGGAGCTCAGACATCCGGAGGGAGCTCGGAGTAGAGCCGCTGCTCCTTCGCATTGAAAGGAGCCAGTTGTGGTGGTTTGGCCATCTGATT
Organism: Acanthochromis polyacanthus; assembly: GCF_021347895.1. Taxonomy (NCBI): domain Eukaryota; kingdom Metazoa; phylum Chordata; class Actinopteri; family Pomacentridae; genus Acanthochromis; species Acanthochromis polyacanthus. The sequence goes on along the minus strand of NC_067122.1, from coordinate 35,426,857 downwards.
CGGATGCCTCCAGGGAGACTTCTTTTGGAGGTTTTCTGAGCATGTCCGCCTGGGAGGAGACCCCGGGGTAGACCCAGAACTCGCTGGAGGAAAAATATATATCTCGTCTGGCCTAGGAAGGCCTTGGGATCCCCCAGAAAGAGCTGGAAAGCGTTGCTGGGGCGAGGGACGTCTGGAATGACCTGCTTCGCCTGTTGCCTCCGAGACCCGGTCCCGGATAAGTGGAAGAAAATGGATGGATTTTAAAATTTTATTTGTCACTTTTAGAGCTCCGAATGGCCAAGCTCCAATTTATATTTCCGATATTTTAAAGCGCTACTATCCTAGACGTTCTTTGAGATCCTCAGGCCAAGGTTTGCTGGTCATTCCCCATACCCATTTTAAGTGTAGAGGGGATTGAGCCTTTCAAGTAGTGACTCCTAGGATTTGGAATGCCTTGCCACTGTCTCTGCGCAGTTTAGTCTCTGTGGAGTCTTTTAAAAGGCAGCTAAAGACCTGGCTTTTCAGTCAGGCTTTTATTTAGGTGGTGGTGTTGTGACAACTTGTTTGCTGTTATTGTGTTTGTGCATGTGGTTGTGTCACTCCCTGTTGTATATTGCTGATTTTAATTTTTCCCTCCTGATTTTATTGTGAAGCACTCTGTGAATTTCTTTTCTGTGAAAAGTGCTATATAAATAAACTTTGCTTGCTTGCTTGCTTTTTTTTGTTCGTTTGTGTCTCATTTGCGTCTCATTTTGTAGGTTTAATGTCTCCTTGTGTGTCTCATTTGTGTAATTTTGTGAATTATTTCTGACAATTTGTGTTACATTGTTGTCGTTTTTTTAAACCTCATCTGAGTTTTTTAGTCTTGTTTTGTCATTTTCGTCATTTTGTGACTTGTTTGTGTCGTTTTGTAGTTTTTGTCATTTTGTCATTTTGTGTCTCATTTTTCTAATCTTGTGCCCCATCTGTGCCTCTGTGTCTCATTTGTGATGTTTTGTATCTCATTTGATTTTTTTTAAGTTGTATCTTCTTTGGATGTTTCTGACAGTTCGTGTTGCTTCCTGCTTTTCTTCTGTTGCTTTTGTCTTATTTTTCTTGCTTTCTGTCCATTTTGTGTCATTCAGTATCTCGTTTGTGTTGTTTTGTCATTGTGTTGTTCCTTTGTGTCTCATTTTGTGTCGCATTGTGTCTTGTTTGTCTTGTTTTGTCATTGTATTGTTCTTTTGTGTCTCATTTTGTGTCGTATTGTGTCTCGTTGTTGTAGTTCTGTATCTCATTAGTTTCATTTTGCTGTTTTTGTCATTTTGTATCTAAGTTTTCTAGGTTTGTATTTCATTTGTGTTAGTTTTGTTCTGCCATTTTGTGTCTCATTTTTTAAATAATTTTGTATTTTATTTCTATTGTTTCATCTCATTTTGAAAGTTATGTGTATTATTTGTCCTTTGTCTCTGATTTGTGTCCCTTTATGTCTCTTTTTATAGTTTTGTGTCTTATTTGTGTTGTGTTGTCTGATTGTGTGTTCTTTTGGCTGTTCAGTGTCACTTCGTATGTCTTTTTTGTGTCTTATTTCATTTAGTTGTCTTGTAGTTTTGTATCTTATTTGTGTTTTGTGTCTTTTTGTCGGGTTTTTTGTCCGTTTGTGTCTCATTTTGTTGTTTTCTGACATGTTTTTGGTGTCTAAATCCTCTTTGTGACAGTTTCATCTCTTTAACGTTGCTTTTCCAGTCAGCATCGTTCTGATCTGACAGATAACCACCACATTCTACACTGTTAAAAGATGTTGTTTTTTACGTTTCAACTGTAAATTTTCCAACATTTTTGCTGCACAGCCCGACATATAACTCTGTGTGTGAAAGAGTGACAGCACCTTAATGTAGAGTGATGCTGGGCGAGGCAGAAAGAAATTCCAGCGTCATCCAGAATCCCCGAGGCTTCGCTGATTGAAGGGTCTCTCTGAAAACACAAACAGAGACATAAACCCAATACACAACAGCGACACATTTTTCACACATGCACACGAAAAAACTCACTTTCCGTCCATCAGACTCACACACACACAGTCAGAACATGCTGCAGATTATTATTTATCCAGTTTGTATTCCAGGGAGGCTGTCAGAAGTGTCAGGCTGATTACATGCTGACAGTCTGACAGACAGTGTGTGTTTGTGTGTCGCTGCAGGAATATGTGTGTCGCTGCCTCTTAACGGTCACATTTCAAAACATTTAAGTGTCTTGGAGATGGCCGATAGATCGATCACTGACAGCTGGGAAAAGAGAGGGGATTAATTTAAAAAATGACAAAAGAAATAAAGAAAAAAAAATCACACAGAGAGTCTAAACCGAACCACACGTTTTCAAATCAGAGGTGAGTTTCCTACAGGGACGCTTCTGTATTTTTAGAAGCCTGTCACACAGACTGCAACTGCCAGATCATTTTAGCTCTTTGTATAGTTTCTGTTATACAAACATCTTAACAAATGTTAAATGAGTTTCATGAGCAGCAGGTTGAACACGTTCCAAGACAGAAGCATCTGTGAAGGTTTTATCGTTCGGTCTGTTTCTCTTTCTGAAGGAAAATCTGCAGAAACGGATCTGCTTCTATTTATATTCAGACAGTATATGAAGATATAGGCTATGTACATCTTAAAACGGGTAGTTTAAGGGATCAGACAACTAGAAAACGGTTGAATTGAACAGAAGACTTCGTGTTTTTGGTATTTGTGAAAATGATAAATGTGGAAATGCTTGGCAGGATTTCTTCAAACTTAGCACAAATGGTCACTGTGACTAAAGGATGAACTGAGTTGGATTTGGAGGTCAGAGGTCACTGATGAAACACCATTTGTTTTTGGACATAAGAATTATGATGCTTACAGGGGACATTTTAAAAAGTTCTCAGCCTCACCAGGAAGCAGGGCAAAGATTGTTCTGCATTATTACATGTATTTGATCCACCAATGTTCAAGCTTCTCTATCCCTTTGTGAAAAAGGTCACATCTTGAGCCTCCAGATTCTCCTCAGCAGCAGGAATGACTTCATCACGACCCTGAAGATGGAGACCGTGCAGGTTAGATTTCAGTCTCCTCATTTTCCTGCACCTCTATGGAAACAGAACAACCATGAAGGAGAGGCAGTTTCCATACATGTGTCCTATCTGCTCAGTAAAACACAGCCTGCAGTTCAGCTGAACATCCACGAATTCTTGTAATAAGAATCACTTCATGGTTTGGCAGAATTCAGATTTCTTTTGTTTTTAGAGGATCTGGTTAGAAAGACTGAAAGTAAACTGCTTTTTGCACAATTTTTAAGCCACAAAATCTGAATGAGCTGCATCAACATCTGCTCATGACACCAAAGAACACAGAAGCTGGGTTCAGAAAGATGTAGAAAATTCTCTTTCAATCAGTTATTTTCAACAGCTAAGACTGAGAGAAGATCTGCAAGAATGACATTAGTTTGATTGCACATTATATATAAACTAATGTCTATATACACATAGAATAAGTGGCTTCAGGTAGAGTCATCTCTCTCCTTTCTCTGTTCTCCTCAGGTGGGCTTGGCCGTGGAGGCAGCAGGTGCTAACGACTCCAGTCAGCGGGCCTGAGCAGGTGGGAGTGATCCAGTCAACCACTTCTGCAGACATATAAGCAGACTCCACTCACCACTGGATACCAGACCGTGAACACCCAGTCAGTCCTGAGTCTTTGTTCAGTCTAGCTCTCCATTTAATTCTTGTTTGTTCTCCTTCTAGTCTGGACTCCTGCCTGCTCGTGTCTTTCTCTGATTCACCCCCTCCAAGCCTCTGCCGTCCATCTCCGCTTTGGACTTCTAGAACCCCTGTTCATCCCTCCTCTGTCTCTGAACCTTTCCCCACACCAGCCTGGTTCTGACCGCTGCACCACCGTCGATCTCTGCCACCCCACCGCCATGCGCCTTCACCCTCCTCTGCTTCAGCTTCCCTTACCCTCCTCTCCATATATCAGCTAAGTTCCCATTAGCTTCTGAGCCAGACTGGTAATTTTCTTAGCATTTCGTATTTGTATTATTTTTCCTGTAGTGTTCTCCTGTGTAGTAAAGCATTACATTCCTGCCTAGGTGTTACCTATCTGTGTTTCTGGGTTTACTCCATTTAGTATCTAGTGTTTATAGTCTGCCAGGCCTCTAGAGGGCTTCTGTTTCTTTTGCTTCTGCAGGTTCTAGTTGTGACGTTTTGTCATGAAGATCAAAGGCATCAATGAATCCACAATAGCATGTAGAACCAGGTGGAATCTGTTCTTTGAATTTCAAGATGGCGGCGCGCATAGACGCAGCAGCTCAGAGCTCTTACAACTGGCATAGTTGTTGCAGTTTGCTGGTGGCACTGTGTATTATTTCGCACTGTTTTAGTGCTGTGGCACTACAGTACAGTCGTACTGAATTCCTACAGCTAAGTACAGGAATATTCCACCTGTCACTGGAGTATTTTATCCCTCCTGAGATCACCAGACCATCTCCCAGTGCCCCCGCAGCAGGCCGGAGGAGGAAACGCTGTGAGCGGAGACAGAAGAGAGGCAACCAGGCTGGTATCTGGGCAAGGCTAAAGGCTAACACTTTCAACCTTCCACTTACTACCATCTTCCTCTCAAATGTCCGGTCAATTCACAACAAGATGGATGAAATACGACTGCAGATGACCACGCAGAGGACTATCTACAACTGCTGCTGCATGATGTTCACTGAGACCTGACTGGACAGAACCACTCCGGACGCGGTGATTGAGGAAGCGAGACGCACCGCCTACTGAGCTGACAGGACCTGGAAAGAAAACTGCCGGGGGACTGTGTATCCATATTAACAACTTACGGTGCACAGACGTCACAGCAGTGGATAAGCTGTGCAGTCCAGACACGGAAATCATGCTGCTAAAGTACTGGCTGTTTTATCTCCCAATGGAGTTCACTGCTGTGTATATCCCACCGGACGCTAATGCCATGCTAGCAAGAACAGGTCTATGATCGCATCGACAACAGCCTTGTAGCACATTCAGACTGTTTTTATTGCAGCCGGCAACTTTAATCATGCTGACTTAAAAATGGTTCTTCACAAATTCCATCGAAATGTGCCACTAGAGGAGATAAGACTCTGGATCAGGTGTATACCAGTGTAGCAGATGCTTATAAGGCCTAGGACTTAGACCCAGGTGAGACTCGCCCTCTGCAGCATCAACATCAGGAAGACTGCCGGACCAGACGGAGTGCTGGGCTGAGTCCTGAAAGGGTGCACAGCAGAGCTAGCAGACATCTTCACCTCCATTTACAACCTGTTGCTGTCCACAGCATGGGTCTAAGCCAGCTTTAAGGCAGCCACAATAGTGCCCAATCCCAAACAGTCCAATGTCACATGTCTAAACAACTATAGACTTGTGGCACTCACTTCCATACCTGCTAAATGCCTGGAGAGAGTGGTCATCAAACACATTAGAGGAGCAATACCATCAACACTGGACCCATAACAATTTGCATACAGGGAGAACAGGTCAACTGAGGACGCTATTGCCATTGTGCTCCATACACTGCTGGAACATCTAGAGCACAATGGCAACAGGTCAACTGAGGACGCTATTGCCATTGTGCTCCATACACTGCTGGAACATCTAGAGCATAAAGCACCTATGCGAGACTGCTCTTTATCGACTACGGCTTGGCCTTCAACACAATCTGACCCATCAAACTCAGAGCCAAACTCCTTAGCCTGGGTTTAAACAATACCCTGCACAATGGAGTATATGCCCGAGCTAGACTGACGTACTTCCGCTAGATTCTCAAACAGCGTAAACACTTCCAGTCACTTGTTTAAAATGGCGAAGCGTGAAAAAATCAAACTGCAGCGAGTGGTAAATAGTACTTCAGCGGAGCATTGTTCTGTTCCGTTGTGTCAAGCATCCAGTCGTTATAATTCTGTTATCAGTTTTCACTCTGTGCCTGCTGATCCCGAGACGAGAAGAAAGTGGAAAGTTGCTATTCGCCGGGACAACTTCACGATCACCGACCGTACTCGGGTTTGCAGCCGGCATTTTACTCCGGATGATTTCCGTGACACAGCAGGGCGGTGGCTCTTGAAGAAAGGAGTCGTGCCCTCGCTGTTTGAATGGAACTCTTTTTTCTTACCCCCACAAAGACCGGGGGTTTGGCAGAGAACAGAGCGACCGGCGGTAGCGGCGGTGGACTTGGAGCCCGAGGATGCACCGGAGGAGGCAGCAGCGAGCGTAAACTCTGCCGGTCACCATGACTATGCCTCTCTCCCAGATCCTGCAGTGGTTGATCTTGCTCTGGAGGAAAATAGATCACTCAGAGAGCAGATCAAGCACTTGAGGGAAGAGATGGAGAGGATGACAGTGAGGCAGCGGTTTGGCATCCATCGCTTTGCCCACTCAGACCGAGACATTCGGTTTTTCACAAGGTAAATAATATATCCTCCAGCTAGGCTCAATATGTTAAGCCTGCAGTAGCTACAACATTAAAGTAGTGATGATCCTTGTAGCGTTACTTGGAATGTCATTATTATGAATATGTAACCCTAATTATTGTGATAAGTCAGTAACTTCAGCTGTGTGTGCGTGAGTGGTTGGCGAAAGGGAGTGGGAAGTAAGAATAGTCCATAAGGTGAACCACATTTTCGCTAGCATTACAAAATGTGTCCTTTTAAGGTTTGCATCCTATTCCTATCTCATGCGGTTCTGGGCCTTGATCGAGCCTGCATTGCCATCCATGGTCCATGTGAGACATGCACACCAAGGAACCTTCCCAGAACCCAATTCAACAGCAGTAAGTACTACTTACAATAAATGACTATGATAATAGGTTAATTATAGAAATTAGAATTTGTCAACGACTCGTCGCACCCTGCGCACAAACTTTTTGAACTGACAACTGCCGGAGAAAAATTCCTTGTATGAGTCTTCATATTTGGTCAATACAGACAATTCTGATTCCAATAATTGAGAGAAACTTAATGTAACATTGAATTTCTTTTAAACAGGCACGATCACTCCAACCCACAGATGAGCTCTTTCTCTTTCTCAACTTCTTGGCCCTGGGTTCCAAACAGCGTGACCTAGCTGACCGTTATGGAGTTCACCAGTCCACGGTGAGCCGAATCATCACAACCTGGAGCAACTTCCTCTAAACTGTCCTAGGAGCAATTAGGAAATGGATCCCTTCTGAGAAAATAAAGGAGCACATGCCAGCAGAGTTTAAGCCAGGCTATGCAGACACTATTGTTATCCTGGACTGCACAGAGCTGAGGTGCCAGTGTCCAACATCTCCTCTCCTCCAGAGTGAAGTGTTCTCTGCATACAAGTCACACTGCACTCTCAAAGGGCTGATCGGTATTGCTCCGCATGGGCTGACCACATTCATCTCTCCACTATATGCAGGCTCAATCAGTGACAAGCAGATCATGCGAGAGTCTGGAATCATCCCCCTGTTGAAACCTGGAATGGCCATCATGGTTGACAGAGGTTTTCTTGTTGATGAATTTGTGCCGTGTAAGATCTACAGGCCACCCTTTCTATTTGGCAGATCTCAGATGTCTGCTGCTGAGGTCAGGTTAACACAAGAAATTGCACACCTCAGGGTGTATGTGGAACGCTTCGTACGCAGGGTGAAGGAACACAAGCTTTTTGACACTGAGATTCCTCTTCGGCTGTTCGGCAACATCAATCAGCTGTACACTGTTGCTGCTCTCCTGACAAACTATGAAAATGGGCCTCTTGTAAAGGCTTGGGCAAAGAGGCCATCGTCATAGTGTAGTTAGTACCCATCTCTGATGTCAGATGGCAGGAAAGCACAAAAATGTTTATGTATTATTAGTTGTTTATGAATTACATTGTTGACATTTTGAAAGTGTTCTCTTTATTCCAGTAATTGCTGGATGAATTTATTAATAACTGGCACAATGTTTGTTGGCTGTTAGTGACCAATGAGAATAGAAAATGATCTGATTTTGTACCTACTGTGTTAACTTGTGTCTTACAAACATGGATCTTGCACTCTATTAGCTGCACTTTCCAACTCATTGTGTATTTTGTTCATATTGCACTTACACTGTATAGGTTGTATTCATTCAGCAGTACTGCTTGTCTGCTGAGTGTCTTTCTGTTTTCTTTTCTACTTCTTGCTCTCTTTAACTCCTTGTATTTAACTGTTGCTGGAGAGACAACTGACAGAGAATAGCCAATAAGGCTGATTCTGATTAATTACAATGATCTGTACTCTCAAAATTCCATCTTGTTGAATATTGAATAATTAAAATACATTTTCTTTGACCAACCTGACTTGTAGCATGTTTTTGGTTCCCCTCGCCTATCTGTAACAATTATCTGAGTTAACCAAGCATGACACTCACATGCTAATTATTTATCTGTATTATTTTGACTCTGACATTTAACTGAGGTAAACAAACAAACAGGGAAAAAAAGCATTTTTATAGCTTGCAAACTTTAATAGGCCTATACACACACACACACACACACACACACACACACACACACACACACACACACACACACACACACACACACACACACACACAAATCTTGTACATTGCTTATACAGTGCTTTGATTTATTTCATATCAAAGTAAATTTTAAGATTCAAGCCACTCTTAAAAACATGCCACTCATGGCAGGAACTCTGCTGTTTTGTAGAATTCTCAATGGTGTGTGCTTGAGAGAGTGATGTTTGCAAAGTGCTCATGTGCAATTTTTGATGCTCAGTGAAGACAAAAGAGGCCTCTGCTTGAGATGGTGTCAGTCTATAATTCGCAAGAGGCAGCTGAGGTGGAGAAGGGGCATGTGTGTGTGGACAAGTTTTTGGCCCTTTCTTTGCTGGCATGTGATAGGACAACACACTTCCTTCTTGCACTTTCCCAAACAGAGAGTCAACCAGAGGTACATCATTAGATATTGCCATAGTTGTTATCAACGGAGCTATATCACATGATCATATTAAAAATGCATCCAATGTACATATTACATATACTATAAAAGCTTGCAATGTAAATCATTTTAACTAAAACGTGTTATCTCTGACGTATGCTAGCTAGCTAATGTTAAAAACAACATAGTTTCGGGTCTTACCTTCGTACTTGTGAATGTAGCTTGTAACGTAAAGTTGGAATCCCTTGCTTTTTTTACTCGATGCAGCTCTTGTCGATGCTTGAATAAAACGACTTACGTCGGTAATTGTTATTATGGGTAGATCCTGGAGTGAGCGAATGAAGAACGCCATAGCTACTCTGCAGCTACACGAGTGACCGGAAGTGTTTACGCTGTTTGAGAATCTAGCGGAAGTACGTCAGTCTCGCTCGGGCATATACCCTATTGGACTGTGGACTTTTTAACAAACCACACACACAGTGTGAGAGTTGATGGGCACACTTCCTCTTCACTCCTCATTAAAGGGGAACTTCGGTTTTTTTCAACCTGGGGTCTGTTTTCATATGTCTTTTCATACATGTGAGTGATGGAGAAATTAATTTTCGACATAGCTCCAGTATTTAGCCAGGCAGGCAGCTTAGCAGCTCAACTAGCAGCTCAGCTAGCAAAAAAGTATGGGGCAACTTGCCCCCCCGCGTCAAAGTCCGCCCTAACGTGCTTTTTCCCCCACACTGACCAGCTCGGATAGTCTCAACGAATGTCCCACAACATAATAGAGATGAGAAGTGAACGAAAACCTCCACATTACTTGGCGATCGCTCTTTGTTGTGGTCTGCATCCAAATCTCAGGATGCTAGAAAGCAAATCTCGTTCCGAAATCACGCGATAGCTGACGCCAAAACCGGTGTTTTGGCACGAGCAATCGGCCCCATACTTTTCGCTAGCTGAGCTGCTAGCTGAGCTGCGAAGCAGCATGCCTAAATACTGGCTAAATACTGGAGCTTTGTCGAAAATTCATTTCTCCATCACTTACATGTATGAAAAGACATATGAAAACAGACCTCAGGTTGAAAAAAACGAAGTTCCCCTTTAACAGTCAGTTTTCAATGTTAGCTTATACTTTGTCTGTGTCACATATCCTGTCATGCATGTATCCAAATGTGTGTTGTGTTTTCCTTGCTTTCCCACCCCTCCCTCTTCTCCCATCCCTCCCCCTTGCCCTCCTCTGTCCCCGTCAACCCGCCCGGCCAGCAGGCAGATGGGTCCCCCCTATATAGAGCCGGGTTCTGCTCGAGGTTTCTTCCCTGTTAAAAGGGTGTTTTCCTGCCACTGTCTCCTTTGGGCTTGCTCTGGGGGTCAGGCATATGGGTTCTGTAAAGCGTCTTGAGACGATTTGACTGTAATTGACGCTATATAAATAAAATTGAATTGAATTGAATTGAACACCAGAGCCCCCCAAAGATGTGTACTCAGTCCACTGCTCTACACTCTGTTCACACATGACTGCTCTGCCACCCTTCCATCAAGTCTCATCGTCAAATTCGCTGACGACACCACAGTGTTCGGCCTCATCAGTAACAACAATGAGACACCATACAGGACTGAGGTACAACATCTACTGTCATGGTGTGAGAACAATAACCTTGCTTTCAACATCAGGAAGACCAAGGAAATTGTTGTTGATGTCTGTAGGAACGCACAACAAAGCCACTCTCCACTCTCCATTGGCAGTGAGGTGGTGGAGAGAGTGACAGATTTTAAATATCTAGGAGTAGTCATATCTGAGAACTGTGAACTGGACTTTGCATTGTTGCATTAATCAAACATCACTCAACAACTGTCTATACATTCCCTCTGTGTGCTGCAGTAGAACTGTTACTGATCATACTTATACATTTGTTCCTGCACTAAATAATTAAATTGTATATTATTGTGTGTTAATTTTACACAGTGGGCATTTGTGGGACTGGGAGAAGGGTCTTGCACCATCTTTGCACTTTATATCATTGGTATGCAGTGTATGACATGCTCTGAATGAAATTTCATTGTTTTATTGACAATGACAGTAAAAGATTGAATTCTTCACTTCCTTTTGTAGCCATTCTGCATCAGTTGTCGTCATCTTGTTGTTTGATTTTTGTGCTGTAAAATAAAAGCTTTTTATCTTTTATTCTTTCAAATCGTGTCTATTACCCCGCACTTGAAGAGTCAGGTCGGGTCATGTTAAATGCTACTGGTACAATGTAACCCAGTACAACCTGTCACATGGAAAATGGGTAGATGGTTTACTCCGGACTCAATCTCCAAAGGGCGAATGAACTCAACAGTCACAGGCCAACCATCAGACATGGAGTGGGGCCCCATGTATAAGTTAGACGCAAAGTTAATATTCCAATTTAAGGGCAGCCCCCATCTGCAGGACTTCAGAAGTATTGGCCGTGCCTCTTCTCTGATTAAAATGTACTGCAGGTGAGAGAAGCACTTAATAAGTGCAACGACAACCCAAGTTGCTTTAAATTCCTGGCTTGAAGATCAGTCCATCAGCTAACCAAATCGCTTGAAATGTTATTTGATATCACCAATTTCCATCTCTTGACATCACAACTGAAATCCAACCATCTCCAGTGGTCTGCATATGTACACAGATTGCCTAAATCCCACCTGCCTCGATAGATCCTTCAGTGTTCTGAAAGAGGGTACAAGGCTCATTGGCTGACCTCGTCTCAGGTACAGGGATGTTCAGAAGAGGGACCTGAAAGACTTCAGCATGGAGCCGTAATCATGGATGTCCACCTGCACTGACCGAGCAGTTTGGTGCCGCAGCAAATCTAGAGAAACTGAAGAAACACTGGAGACGCCTGTCTACCACTATCTATAAAACCTAACTGATCTTCTTCCACATAGTCAGCAACGACTGAAGCTGGCCTGAACTGAATCCTGCATGTAAGCCTCATGGGGATCTATAACAAAAAGAACTATGCAGGTGTAGAGACCTGACTACAAAGACTGAGCTGGAATAGTGTGATCACTAATGAAAATGTTACCGGAAATAAGATTTTTATTTATTTGCTGGCCAAACAAACTGTAATGCAGTAAATACTGCATGTCCCTGTCATCTAGTGTGAAACTACTGAATAACTGAATAGAATGCAACACTGTACACCATAGAGCCAGAACAATATGGCCACTCAAAAGTAAATGTTAAACAAAAGCTCAAACCTTCACCAAAATTTGAGACTTTCTGTCAAAAAAGCTGCAGGCAGTAAAATACAAAGAGACTGATCCTCAAGGCTGTGCAGTAACGTTACATTAAAAAAAAAAAACATTCGTGTTTGTGAAGTCAACAAAGAGTTCATCCATTACAATGAAAGGCTTCTGTGAGGCTGACAGAAATTAAAAGCGACTGCGAACAACACGCAGCAGATTGCAAAGTACACATTTCACAAGGCGGTTTGTAATAATGCATGTGTTTTTGTTTTGCTCCCTCCTCTCCTCCGCTCTGAGATTGTCTGTTTGCATTGTCAAAGCCGTGTGTGAAGACAAGCAATGAGGACAGAAGTGTGTTTGTGCAGAAGCTTTTACAGAGTGTCAAAATCAACAATGGCAGGAATGATCGATTAAAGACAAGTCTGCACCTCATATGTACAGCATACAGCATCTCTGGCCACCTACAACTACATTCACTGATGTAATGCATTCCACTAAATGTTTACCTGAACTTTAACCATTGCAATTAATTGTCTACACTTGAGCTGAATTTCATTTCAACCTCAAACAGCTCTTTTTCCCCAAAATTCCTCACTGCAGTTTCCAGCTGGTCCTCATGAAGATGGTTGTCTGAGTGAACACAGCAGCACGGTGGAGCTGGAGCAGAGCCAGACGGAGGTTTGGTCAGGTCATGTGTTGGAGGGATGATAATAATCCAACTACCCAACACCTGATGTTGAATCCACTGGATAGATCCTGTAAACAAACACGTACTGTTTGCTGATGTGCAGAGCTGCTTGGGTGCAACTGATTACTTTGTTTTTCTCATTCGCTACTTCATTTTGAAACAAAATACATTCAGTGGAGTAAGTGAATAGTAGTATTTGCTAGTTTTATACATATGAAAACAATGTCACAGTGGAAATTTCCCCTGGTGTGAGGAGCAATAAAGGATTATCTTTTATCTGCACTGAAACACACCAGGAAATATCCATATCCTCACACTCTGAAGACTGACATTAAATAACTGTCATATACATCAATCGACCACCACATTAAAACTACTAACAAGTGAAGCAAATGACTGGTCATCTGCTTGCTGCAGCATCATGTGGAGGGAACTCTGACATGGATCATGGAACCAAACCAAGAGCCCAAGTTACCCAAAGACACACAAAATAAATAGTTCTGGAATAAGTTGAACTTTGTGTTCAGTCACTGTCAATGGAAATATGACAGACTTAAACACTTTTACAACTTATTTGAGCTCAGAGAGATGGAGAACTTGTGGACCTTGACATTCTGAACCCATCAACCTCTTTGTTCCCAATTGGAAAATATAAAACCACAACCAACAAGTTGTTCATATTCTGAGTGAAACATCTCAGACGGATTGATGTCAGAAATCTGACATCTTTGACCCCCTGAAGATGAACTGTAATGTCAGGACTGGCTAAGGTGCTAGAGCAGGTTGTCCACTATTTGAAAGGTTGGTGGTTCAGTTCCCCCTCTGGTAACAGCTTGGGGGTTATCATATATACACTGATCAGGCATCATTATGACCACTGTCTAATATTGTGTTGGTCTCCTTTATGCTGCTAAAACTCCTCTGACCCAGTGGTTCATTGAATCAGGACCTCTGGCATGTCCTGTGCATTCTGTGGGTCCTGTGGGTTGTAGGGTGGGACTTAGCTAGATCAGGCTGATCCTGGACCATCCCACAGATGCTCAACAAGATCTGGATCTGGGGAGTGTGGAACCCAGGAGAACCGCCTAGCTCTGTGGTGTTCCTTGGGTTCTCCTGAGCAGTTTTTATGGTGTGTTGGGGTGCATTTTCTGGTGAGGGGGGAAACTGGCATCAAGGACTACTGTTGTCATGGAGGGTGGGGGGTTGTTGACCTGTAGTGCTCAGGTGGGTGGTAAATGTCAAACATCCATGAATGCCAGGACCAGGGTTTTATAAAAGATGATGGATGTTCTTCACCTGTCAGTGGTCACATGTTTTGACTTATCGGTGTATGTAAACTTGCTCAAAACACTTTGTGTCACAAAAAGCACTTCGCATTTATCAAATACTGACTTTAATGATTTCCTGAAGTTTTAATTTGTCCAATGCTTCTTCCATTCATCCATTATCTATACACCACAAATCCTCATTAGGGTTGTGTGGGGGTGGGGGTGGGGTGGGGGGTGGAGCCTATCCCAGCTGACTCGGGCGAAAGCAGGGGACACCCTGGACAGGTCGCCAGTCTGTCACAGGGCTACATATACAGACAAACAATCACACTCACATTCGCACCTACAGGCAATTTAGAGTAATCAATTAATCTCAGCATATTTCTGGACTGTGGGAGGAAGCTGGAGTACCCGGAGAAAACCCACACATGCACAGGCAGAACATGCAAACTCCATGCAGAAAGATCCCGGGAAAACCGGGACGCAAACCAGGGATCTTCTTGCTGCAAGGCGAAAGTGCTAACCACTACTGCACTGAGATCACTGAGATCAGTGATGAAGTCAGGTAATTTTCTGATTTTAGATTTTAATTTAAATCTGATTTGGGTTTGAGAACCAGAGCCTCCCCCTGCTGGCCATTTGAAAAAATGCATGTGTGGCACTTTGGCTTCACTTTCAGACCCAGAGGATACTTCCATTTTTCAGTCAATGTGCAACAGTAAGGCTCTTTGTAGGCCATCCACCCAATCGATGTTTTTGAAAAGTTAATAGTGCTTTGTGGAATCTTATTTATTTTTTAAAAAAATTAAAGAAAAAGTTGCTCTTTACTACATAGGTCAAGATGAAACAGTTGTCACCATTTATTGTTTCTCGGATGTAGTATCTGTCCAGGTAGCAACCAGATAAACCAGCGGATGCAGCGTACAGCACCGTGGTTCAGGTTGACCTGTGTTGCCTTATGTTCCAGTCATAAATCCAATCTTCAACAGCAGCAGACTCTCCCTGACAGTTTGTGTGTGCAATGTGCTGAACAATCCTCCAATGTTTCGCTGTTACATAACCTGCTAATGGGGCTGTACAGCACAGATTTCCTCTGTGGATGACCTCAGCGAAGAGCTTGTTTCAGGTGAGGGAAAAGAACATGAGGAGAAAAATATTCTGCCTGTCACTCTGTAAGAGAATATTTAATGTTTGTTGTTGAGAGGCTTAAGAGACAGTTCACTTCGGGACACTTTAAGGATAAGACTGTACGATGTTAATACACAAATAAACAAAGAACAAGGTTATTAATGTATTAACAAAGTGATCGTAGAGCTTGTTGTAACCTGGTGTATAATTGAATCAATAACTTCCATAAAAGCAAAGGTCTACTCTCAGATGTACGTCACTTTGATAAAAGTGTCTGCTAAATAAAATCCTAAAATTGTTACAAGGAGAAAATAAAATTTGCAGTCATTCTAAAATAAGACTGAAAATGATGCATACCCATAACCCTAAAGGATTTAGAGCACATGATGCCTCTCTTTGCTCTCAAACAGCCTCAGTTCTTAGTCCTTTATCTTTATCATAGCTGCAGATTTTTCAGCTGTACATTCATCCAATCTCTACAACATCCGAAAGGTCTTCAACTGGGTTCAGATCTGGTGAGTTGGGGAGGTCACTGACATTCACACTGTTCATCTCACTGGAAGCGATCAGGTTGTGAATGGTCAGAGTTGTCCTTGGGTTTATTCACATTTCTTTCAACCAATCACAGTGAACTTAGACATACTGAGCCCAGGATGGAGGAACTGTTTTGGTGAAAGTTTTGCAAGAAAGGAGGAGAGAACTTGTTAAAAATGAATAATTAATCAACCAAAAGCAAAACATGCAGGTCAGTCTTAATGTACAATTGTTACAACTCAACTCTGCTCAGCTAGCCGTGTTTGGTTTCGAAGTCATTGTTCCTTAGTAGCACAGTAAACAGAGAAAAGAGGAAAAACTAAACTAAACAAGACCAGGGCCAGTTGAAGAGTTTAAACCCAGTTTGTGGAGTAAACTATGTAAGAAAACTAACAAAAACAGCTTTTTATTGAAACTAAGGAGTTGGAGGTAAAGTAAGGCTCTGCTCTGAGGTGTGTTGTTGTTTTCAGCAGCAAATTTTTAAAAATTTAAAAAAAATCACGTGATAAGTTAGGAAGAGTAAAAACCATGTAGAAAGCCAGATGCCATGATATTAGATTTTGCTGTGTTCATTTCCTGTTTTATTTTGACATTCCTATCTCTTGTTTGGCTCTTGTGTTTTGACTTCCTCCAGTTGTCTCTGTTTCCCTCCTTTCTCCTCTTAAATTGCCTTGGTTTTGGGTTTACCCGTGTTATGTTTGTGTAATCTGTATGTCTGCTTTCCCCACGCCTCCTACCTCCACTCTCCCCCAACCGGTCAAGGCAGAGGTCCACCTTCCCTGAGCCTGGTACTGTCGGAGGTTGTTTTTTTCCCTCCATGTTCTCTGAGTTTTTCATTCCTTGCTACTACTGCTCACAGGGAATCTAAAAGCAACTTCGGATTGTTGGGTTCTCTGTTCTCTGTTCATGTTGAGCATTGTAGTCGACATATGTTGTGAATCTGCGCTATAGAAGAAAAACTGAATTGTATTGAACTGAAAAGTACTTCTTGTTTTTGGTTTTGGTTTTGATTGGATTATTTCTTGGACCTCCAGTCATCTCTTGTTTGCTCTCCTGCTGTCCTGTGTTTGTTTTACTTTGTAGGTAACTTTCATCTAATTAAAATTTCTTTCTGCTGCAGCCAACATGTTTTGTTCCTTCATTTAGGTCATCATCTGAACATTTAATGACAACCCAGAGAGTCTACACCAAGTCAGACTAGATGTGTAATAAGTATGACCACTTACTGATGGTTTTCCACCATCTGGACTAAACTGAAAAAATATGTTTTGGTGAAAATTCCAGCATCGTCCAATCTGAAGAAGATTGTTCTTAGGATAGGTGAAACTTCAATTACACTCATGTGATCACGTCCTTCTGGATGTTTGGAGTCGGAAGACGCCTGAGGCTCAGAGAAACTTGTTGTTTGTAATCACCCTGGACTGTATGCTTTAGTATTTATCATTTCTATAGATGAGTCTCTGATCTGCTCACTGGTGCGAACCGTCAGCGTGGATATCATTAATTGAAACAGTCAGCTGCCATTTATTTGTTTGTGCTGCTCAGTGGTCGACTGGCTTGTAACAGTTCGTGTTGGGAAACAGTTCCAGCGTTTTAAACTGAGCTCAGCGGGTTGTTTTTGATTGTTGGCACACAGAGAACATTGTCAACAGACAGGATCCGCTTTGTAGTCGTATCAAATAAATCTGCGGCGCTGGAATTCATGTAATTGCACTATTATCAATAAATACATAAAGATACAGATGCTTGTGGCAGATTTTCTTGTAACACAGTAAACATACATTAAACACAGTAATATGCTTAAAGGACATTATTATGTTTTGTTGTCTGTAGTGTGATGGTTGGATGTAGAGATTGTGAGACTTTTGACTTTTGTTTTAAAGCATTTTACAAAGAATTTATCCGCTGTGTTTTGGAAAACTCAAACTTCACCAGAAAAAAAGTGACAGATTGTGAAAATGCGAAGGCTTCAGAAAAAATAAACCCATTTAAAGAGAATGGAGACTAATTACAAAGTGACAAAACTAGGTCATGTTCAATGATCAAGTCCAGTTAGGTTTGTCAGCATTAGAAAATGGACCTTTCCATGTCCTTGTCTTAAATTACAAAAACATGTCAAGTAGTTTATTTTCCCCTTTTACGATGAATAAGACCTCCAACAGCTAAAGAACAGTCTGAGATAAACGGATGCCTGGTGAAATATTTAATCAAAGGAACGCTAGAATGAGATCAGTTAGTTCATGGTTTTCTCTAAGAAACTGACACTGAACTGTAGGAAACAAATATAGCAGCAGTTAGGTACGATGTGGGCAGAAGTGTTGGTTTCTTCTTGTTTTGTTCTCAGAGTAAAAACATCCAAAACAAGCTCTGAACATGGAAGCACGCTGGCTCCTTAATTAGCAGCAGCAAATATTGTAATATCTCATTTCCAGGCATTCCTTGCTCTCTGTGGCAGCCAGCAGAGCCAAAGCTTCAATTTTATTTTTCACAAGGATACCGTGTTGGTAAAAAGTGCAATAGTTCACTTCCATATGCAGAAAGAACACATTGGAGACATTATCTGGTTAGCCTCATCTTAGTCACACACTTCACTCTCCAGAAGGCTAATGAAGAGGTCTCTGTGACTAAAACTGAAGACAAATTTGGCAGAGATGTAGGTCAGAATTTTTAGAAAAGGTTTAATAACATCAGGGCCACGTTGTTTCTAAGAAGGTTCTATGCTGTGCCACGTTGTTATATTTAAGTTTTCAAAATTGGAAAATTGTGGAGTAATGTAAGTGCAAATAGTCCATTATCACATCAATGTCCATCAGAATTGTATTTTTCTTTAAAAAAAAAAACAGTTCATAGTTAGATGGAGAGTGTGCACCACTGAGCTGTTTTATTTTACAGGTTTGTGGAAACCACAAATCTTTATAAGTTTGTATTCAATGATAAGATTGAGTCACTTTTGTACAAAACTAATAATTTTCCATTGGAGCCAAAAATGACAAATTAAAATGTACTCTAAAATCAGATTTCTCTCCTGTCAGTGTAAAGTGATCAAATAATCCAAATGATTTTTTTAGTTTTTGTTAGTCTTTATGGGAATCAACTGTTTTCTATTATTGTTTCAGAAAAGCCCACTTTACTGTTTCCCTTACAATGAATACCAAATTTCTCAGCGTTTTGTTGGAAATAACTTGTAATTTTAAGCAAAATACATATGAATTATTAGGCGGTTCCAAAAAAAATTCCATCAGGCATTAAGGAAAGCACAGAACTATTAAAATAAAGCATCATAGAAATATATGTTCTTTCTTTTTTCAGTTCTGTGTCTATTCATGAATTTATAGTGACACATTAATCCACTGCAGCTCTCAGAACTCACACTCCACCCCTGTGCAGCCTCCCAGAAACAACGACTTTACAAACATTTCTCGTTCTGTTGATTTGGCTTCTGGATGCATCATTGCTTTTCCCTCTTCCCAATCTGCGCTTTAAAACACACTCACACACACACAGGGCGGCTATTTGCACGACTCTTAGTGTGTGTGTGTTGCTCACAATGAGCCGAATGTAACACCTCACGGTTGAGCAGGCAGGAATCAAATTTTCTTTTTAGAGTAAGGCTAATATACCGCCGGCTATGACAACTGAATCAAGTCAAAAAGTTGCAAGATCCTCAAATGTATTCTGACAATGGGTGCATGTGTTTGCACTCTGTGTGTGTGTGTGTGTGTGTGTGTGTGTGTGTGTGTGTGTGTGTGTGTGTGTGTGTGTGTGTGTGTGTGTGTGTGTGTGTGTGTGTGTGTGTGTGTGTGTGTGTGTGTGGCGCCTCAAATTTTTGCCAACAGGGTCAAATCCTCACAGTGTGGTCAAATTGTAAAAACAAGTAAATGGTGCATGTGTTTGTTTCCGTGTCTTTGACGCCTAAAGACAGTATTTCCTCTGAAAAAAAATGTTCTAAAGGCAAGATCCAGTCGACTAAAACGTAGCAATAAAAGCTGCTTCTGTCTGTGAAATGTGTTTGGCTTGAAGGAATTTGAGCAAAGTGTTCCATTTGTCAAGAACCATCTGCAGCAAACCCCAACATGACTCAGAAATATTCAGCTTTTCCAATGAACACAGCTCTTTGACGCCACGTTACGACCCATTACTCTGCTGCAGATCGTCACTCCTATGTGTCTGAGTTCACGTGCAGGCAGCTGGAAAAGTAAAGGTGTGCAGATGCGCACGTTGCCGAGCGCTAAATGCGTTCTGGCAGCTCTGCTGAGCACGCGTGATACATTTTCCTGGCGTGATTTAGATACTCTGAACAACCCTAAAAGAAAAAGACAAACCACACACAAAAAACACAAAGCAGTGAGTGATCGTGTTCTTCCCTGTGGTGAGACATTTCTACACTAATGGGAGAGGAATCTTAGAAGATGAAAACGCCTCTATCCGCTTGGCACGAATGTTCACTGAATAATTGGATGAGTATGAAAATGATCCGATCCTCTATTGAGGGTGCAGTCAACAGATCTCAGTGCTGTGGAGCTCTAATGTACGGGAAAGTGCATTTAAGTGCTGCTGTGGTGGCCCGCTGCCTACATTTTGTCAGTTATTTGTGTGTGATTATGGATATGTATTCCAAACTGAACTTGAGCAAGAACAAATGTGTCTCTCTGTGTGAGCATCTAAATATTAATTGTACATCCAGCCTTTGGAGAAAAATGGTAACTTATTCATCTGTTGCGAGCTCTGCAGCCACAATGTGATTTCATTAGGATGGACTGCAGTAGAGGAAGATGTGGGACTCAGAGGCTGGAAAGAGTTGCTGAGACTTCATGACAACTAACGATGTGTGTATCAGTAATAATGAATGTGTTCCTCAGTTTGGTTTAATGTCTACATTTTTACATTATTTAGGCTTTCTGGTATCTGCACGAGGACATATGACAGTCCAGGATTAAGCAGTTCACTAGTTTAACACTGGCAGACGTGCAGCAGACCCAGATAAATCAGCTGTTATTTAGTGCATTTTTCTTCCTGATTGCGGTGTCCTCAGCGATTTGCGGCAAATGTAGCTTCAAGCTGCTAGCCTTTAGCACACATTAGCAGAAAGTTTAAAAAGAGGTAGCAAGCTCACTTCTTTTTAACTTCACACTGCAGATTGTTTTCTTGCACCTTTTAAACTTGTATTCAGACCCTGCTGACACACAGTAGCAGTGACTTTAACAGAAAATGCACTTCCTCCCCATGTCCTCAGACTGGAGACATAAACGCAAGATGACAAAAATGGAGCTAAAAACAGCAGGAACATAATAAAAGCGTGGAGTTCTTGGTAAGATCTGAGAGCACTTATGGGTAAATGGCAGTATACTCCTCAGAATGGCAGTGGTGTTATAGCACTCCTGCATCGCACCCATTGTACTTTGACTGCTTCGTCTGTTGGAGTCTGATTAAGGAGAGCCTTTTACGAGGATGAATCGATGCCCACAGCACAGACTGTACATGGAAGCTGTACTGAACACATCTAAAGATGAACCCAAGTTTATAGAGTCAGAACTGCATCGTCTGAGCTCAAGGGTGGTGGACAATTAATACACACAATGCTGAGTAGTGTGCCATTGTTGGTTTGACTGTTCTACTGGCTTATACTATTATGAACAGTACATTATCATTATTATTATTACTTATCAAATGTCATTACTGACAGTGTCATACACTTCCATGCTTAATTTTTCCATCAGTTAAATGGCAATTACAAGAAGATCCAGGGGTTCGAATCACTGGGTCTGTTGGGGTCTTATTGTGTGGAGTTTGGATATTCTTCTCCCCACATTCTAAAGACATGCATGCCAGACTAATTCATTATTTCTGTTCACCACTGTGACAGACTGGCAGCCTGTTCAGTGTGTACTCTGTGTTACAGCCCTCAGTAAACCTCAACAGGATAAGGCATGTATAAAAAATGTACTTGCTTCTGTTGTTGCTGCCACCACTGTTCTGTTCGTCTGTGACACATTCCTCTGAAAAACTCAGCAGAGGCTTGTGGGTAATGATGTGATGATGGCCTGTGGACATTTAACTGAATACTAGCATTGCTATTTGTTTATGTTGGAAACAACAGATTTTCTTGTGGAAGATCTACAATAAATACATGAATGAACAGAAATGCAGGATTGTTTTTGTGACACGTGTTTCAATGATTTGATCATATAAAAAGGAAAGTACTCAGACAGCACAGTACTCCACCAAGGCTGCTGATGTAGTGTTCACTTGTTGTCATAGTTACAGTGACGCCGTGACACGATCTCACAATGATACAGAATTTTTTAACTAATCAATGAATCCAGGCTATAAGCCGCATCACTGCCAAAATCTAATCACTTGGTTGTTGTGTCATTTCTGACCTTCCTTGAAAATTTCCTCTGAATCCATTGGTCCATTTTTTAGTAATGTTGCTGACAGACAGACAGACAGACAGACAGACAGACACCCATCGTCACATAACTCCGCCGCATTCCTTGACGGAGCATACTGAGATTTGAGACTGTTATGATATACATGTTCTTTACAACTGAATGTAAACCTTCATTCACAACCGTACACAAATAACATCGTGCATACAGCTACAGTTAATGATCAAACCTTGTGGTTGGTACCACGGGACGTTTTTATGAAGTGTGACCAAAAAGTTCAAGTCTGCTGCTATAACTAGCTAATGTCAGACCTGATTCAAATGTGGTCAGCTTCCACTTGGGGGTAGTACTCTTGTTCAGTACTCCATTTACAGCTGCCCTACCACATTTGCAACACTCCCTGGAAGTCCTGTTCACCATCTGCTGCACCCTAGATCTCCTCGACTGGATCAAAACCAACCCTTCACTTTAAGCTCAATCTTAGGGGAACTGGGCCATGTGGTAAATGACAACTAGATTGGTGCAGCCAAAAAAAAAAAAACTTGCATGTTGTCAACTCACTGACACGGACAAATTCAAACACAGTCTTGTGGCCACTAGAAAAAACAATAAGCATGTTTCTAATGTTCTCCTTACTGAGACGCCTTCTTTGGTGTGGGCCTCTTTCACTACAAAAACTGCTGTTTTGTCTCTTGGTTGTGGCTGTAGACCCAGTTCTCCTGGACATGAATGTTGGGTCATCCTATGCCTGAGGATGGGAACCCTCACACTGGAGATCAAAGGTCACATTGCAAAAGCACAGCTGCAAGTGGTCAAAAAGTATCTTGAACACAGGTCCCAATGTTCATCACATGATGTCACATGGAGTACTGAGTTACAAGACTTCCTGCTAACACTTGCTCATTGTGCTCTGTCTGTCTGTACCCCTACTGCAATAGGTGGTTATTATGCAGTACTGTGTTATAGAATAAACTACAAGTTAAACATAATAGCTTCTATCAGTGGAACATATGTGATAATTAATTTTTACTAGATATCAGCAGTTATCTGTTACTAATAGTTCTAAAGGATCAATTAAGAATAAGTCAAGTGATGCATTTCTAGAGCACAAAATCCACATTATTAGGATGTTGTGGTGGACGGATGGATCAACAAAACATTGGTGGCTTAAAACTGGAGAAAGCTGCCATTGAATGCTGGCATGTTTGTTCACAACAGTGTTGCCACATTATGAACGGATCCAGGGCATAGAGCCAAACACAGTTTTACACTCTAAATACTTCAGGTTCTTTGTATGATAATGAGAAACTGTGTGCATGTGTGGTTAGAGGAAGAAGATGTGGAAGCAGTGTTGGAACTGAGTGTGACTTGTAATCAGGGTGTGCTCACATATTCAGCATGCATGAAAGACTTTTACCCATCGAGTTTGAATTAATTGAAAGCAAGAAAATTAGATTCAATCAGAGGGAAAGAAAAAGAGAAAACATCCTTGCCTATCTCTTTCTCACCTGCTGTGTTCCTGGTTCTCTCCATCCCTGAAACAAAGCAGAGGGATCCTTGTTATTAGAACTCATTACAAAAAGATATTTGCATTGCAGCTTGTTCTAATTCACCTCATGGAGTAGGGAGCTATGAGGTGGCAGTGGAAGACTCTGGATCTCTTCTTCCAGTTGCTGACTGTAAGGTAATGACAGTATGACATTGGATTCTGTGTGGACAGTTGAGCAGATTTAAGCATTGCTGAAGGCCAGCTGTTTGTTGCTCTGCAGCAAGACCTCGATGCATCCGAGCTCCCTGGAGAGAAGGAAGACGCTTGAAATTCAAGTTGGGGTCGCTCGAGCAATCTGATTGTGGTTTGGTTACTGACTGACAGGAATCATTCTCCTGTTCTGAGGTACCACAGAAGCAGCTTCACTTAGAATTAACAATGACATAATGATGCTTTCTGATGCAGGTGAATGCTCAGTTTTGGTTTTACTCGATTTAAGGGCAGCTTTTGATGCTGTTGATGGCAGGACTTTGATTGAGACACTAAGGCACTGGGTCCCTGCTCACCCAGTGGGTATAGGACCCACTGCCTTAGTGTCTCGATCAAAGTCCTGTTTGGCTTTGGACTGGTTCTCCTCTCATCTTTCTGACAAGAGTCTCTCAGTATCACTCAGTCCCTACAGCTCTGATATTACCACCTTGTCCTGTGGCATTCTTCAAGACTCTGTCTTGAGTCCAGTTTTATTACCTCCGCCAGAAGGTTATGTAATCATCGGAGTTTGTCTGTCTGTCTGTTTGTCTGTTTGTTTGTTAACAGCATAACTCAAAAAGTCATGGACGGATTTTCACCAAATTTTTACAGGATGTCTGGAAGAGCAAAAGTAACAATCGATTAGATTTTGGAGGTGATCCGGATCACCATCTGGATCCAGGATTTTTTTGAAGGACTCTGTACAATTGAGAGATGGCCGTTTTTGCTCTTCCGGACATTCTGTAAAAATTTGGTGAAAATCCGTCCATGGCTTTTTGAGTTATGCTGTTAACAGACAAACAAACAAACAGACAGACAGACAGATGGCCTGGCGGAGGTCTGCGCTCTCCGAGTGCTTTTCTAGTTCACTTTATATCTATACCCTTTAGGTTATCAAATTCGAAGACATCTCCTAACACTGCTATGCTGATGACATCCAGCTGTGTCTCAGCCAGAAAAGCTGAAACTGCTGCATAATTGTCTGTTTGCTGTATAAGGACTGAATAACAAACAAGTACCTGTAGCTTAATCCAGACAAAACTGAGGCTGATATTATTGGTCCAGACAGCATAGCCTCTATATGAAGTGCATGGAGTCCCTGTTTTACCAGGAGCAGTCTCAAAAACCTTGGTGTCACATTTGATCAGTCAATGCACTTTGATAAACACATCAGTTCAATAGTTCACACTTGTTTCTTTCATTTAAGAAACATTGCCAGTCTCAGGTCCATTGTATCTCTGCCTCTACTAGAGATGATAATTCATGTTCTTATCTCGTCCGTTTAGACTACTGTAATTCCCCCTTCATCTGCCTCAGCAACTCATCTTTAGATCATCTACAATAACTTCAGAACGTTGCTGCAAGGCTGCTAACAAAGTCCAGCAAGATGTGACACACCTCACCCACTTTATAGGTTTAGGATCTGTTTTAAGATTCAGATTTTTACTTAGAGATAAACACAGTCTGAAAGCTAAGTACATCTCTGAGCTGCTCCAACCTTCCATACCTGCCAGGTCACTTAGATTATCTGACATCAGTCTACTGGTGGTGACTCGCACTAAACTAACAACAGATGATCGTCCCTGTAAGTGATGACCCCTCCCCTATGGGATGCCCTACCTACAGACGTCCATCATGAGGTCTCAGCTGATGCTTTTAAAAGGCAACTAAAGACTTACCTATTTAAACTGACCTTTGTTCTACCTACTATGATTTAGGTTTTTATTCTGTATGTTCTTATTTCTTTTGTTATGCGCCCTTGGCTCACAGGGCCACAACAAAGTGGAAGACACAGGAGTTATAAAAAATATAGCGATTTATTTTTACATTAATATATTACTATACACAAAATAAACTATATATATCTAGTGGTTCACCGCACAACAGAGAGAGATGGTCCAGCGTGGCATCCTGAGGAGAGGAGAGAGACAAAGATATGAGTCGAGCAGATTTTAAAACGCGAGGAGGAGCACCGGGCCCAGGTGCCCCTGATTGCCAGGCCCGACCCACCAATTAACCCCAAGATGGCTGGGGCCATCACACTTTTAATATGACTATTTATATATTCATCTTGGATCTACTGTTGCTCTGTTTTTTTATTTCCTCTTTTTGTTGTTTTTCTGTTCATTTTCTCTGATTTGTGACTTTGTACTGTGAAAAGTGCTGAAGAAATAAATTTTACTTACTTCAACTGTGGTACCCAATGAAGTACTAATTGATGCCCCAATACCTCTCCCAAAAGAATTCAACACTGTTTCATTGGTTTAGTTTGTTCTTTCTTTACGTTTTTTTTGTTTGTTTGTTTGTTTCGATTGTATTTGTTTTACTTCAAACTATGCTGCATGAACTTCTGGTACACTGAGCTGACTGACATGTAATGGATTCACCAGACTTACAGTAATAATACATGAAATTTTATTTAGCATATTAGACATTTTAATGTATTTGTTTGTTATTCCATGTCCACCTGGTACTAGCATCTGATTTCTATATGGATAACATGTGATCATGGACTTTAACATAATAGAACAATAGAAGAGGTGTAAAGCAAGCTTATAGTGACTCCCACTGCGTTGTGATTGGATGTAAATATGTTAATTTATGTAGGCCAAGGTACTAGAGTGGTAGAAGCCAAAATGGCATTGCTCCTGTTTGTGTTCTTCCCCTTTGTTTGCTTTGCTTCAACTGCAGGTAGCAAGAAAGAATGAGTAGATGACCTTTCATCATGAGGCCCTTTGTTCTGGAAGAATAAGGCTGATAATCCATCCATCCATTCTCTATACACCGCTTTATCCTCACTAGGGTCACGGGGGGGCTGGAGTCTATCTCAGCTGACTTGGGCGAAAAGGCTGATAATGTGTTACATTTTTCTGACTGTGAACTTGACTCTTGAGCCATGAAAAATGGTGCGTCCAAAACATTGTTATTGTTTTTTGATAAAAACAACTGGAAGCAACAAACTAAACTTCTGCTCGTGGTCTTTATCAATTTAAAGTTGTATTTTTGCAGCATAGTAAATGACACAAAACTTAACAAACATTACAGGCATTTGATTGGAGAAGTCTGTTTGTTAATCTAAGATGTGCAAACTTTTATTCTCTCTGTAATGTTTATGGTCTGGCAGCACAGTCATCTAATGCCGCTTTCACCTGCACTGGGATCCCATAGTTGATTTTACTGAAACTTGGACATTAGAGAAGCTCTCTCAGTTAAAGAGCTTGAGCTTTAAGATCTGTGGTGGTCAATGAGATTTCAGGAATGGTTGTGCCCCAGTGGATGCCAGCAGTGTAGTCCGCTGATGTGTTTTTAATGACAACAATAGAGCTCTGTGGCACAGAGGAATAAGATATAGCCGCCTTTGGATACACTCACACAGTTCTAGTGTCTGGCCTTCTTCCACCGACTCCCATGTGCAAACATATAATATATCCAGATCTATCCTTCACAATTTCAGATTGTACCGGTTCTATCTGCACCTGGGATCCCATCACAGTTTACCACATACAGAAGTGAGTAAACCCCTGCACAATATCAACTCTTAATAAAAGCATTATTTCTAAGTTGAACACTAAAGTCTTTTCCTCCTATGAGCCATCACAAAAGAAGTACTATGGACAGACTTTACTCTAATGTAGACACTCAATGCATTCAAAGTGATCTCACCTTTAATTGCTGACACATAAGTTGCAAAACCTGCAGTCACTGAAACACAATTTAATACATTTGTGATTTCCAGTTAGCCTTAACTGTATAAACATGGTTCTAAAATGAGCAGAGTGCCAGAACTGTTTCTGTGTTGGACCAGTGTGACTATCTGCATGTCTGAATCATGGCTCCATGGGGAAAAGAACTGCCAGCAGAACTTAAACATCTGACTGTGAGATTTCACAAAGAAAAAAACAAACCAAAAGATCCAGGAAGATTGGTGACCAGTTTAAAATAAGTTGAAACACAGTTGCGGCAGTAGTCATTAGGTATAGAAGGACTATAATGCCACCAATCAGAGCTGCAGTGATGTCCCCCTAAAAGGACTCCACAGACAGTGAACTATTTCCAGAGTCTAGCTGTAAAAACAGATGGCAGCTGCTTCAGACTTGGTACAAGGATTATCAATGGAAGTCTCAAAATGGAATTTGGAAAATGGAAGTTTCAAAATCGTGCCAGTTCCTTTGATGAATGCCCTCCGCTATTTCTTTTACAGGCCTCTTGAAGTGTCTCAGGAGGATTCCAATGTCCATACTTCTTTTGGAGTCAAGAATTGTAACCTGTTCCAGTGGAAAGGTGTCCATGATATCACACATCTTGGGACAAACGACCTTTGAATTACGTAGTGAGATCCGTTTGTCCACATGACTGAACAGCTCCTCCAGCTCTGGATGTCCAGCACCAGATCCCTCTAGAGCCAACTGGATGTTCACACACTCAGTTTTCTCAGAACACACTGGCTGGGGATGGTATCCCAGGTCAGCTTCTTTCAGAGTTTCTCTGATGCTCAACAGTGAAGGACACTTTGAAACATCAACAGTGTTCAAGAAAAAACTAAGAATAAAAAACAACTAAAAAAAAAACAAAAAACTCTCACACAAAACTGCAATATGAAACTTTGCCAAAGAACATTGAAAGAAGCCTGATTGTTTGGAGAACATTCTTTGATCAGATGAGACCAAGATAATGTTTGGTGTGAACCTGACCAGGACAGCCACAGTGAAATAAAAGCATATTCCTGACAGTGAAACATGAAAGTGGGAGTGTGATGATATGAGGCTAGATGAGTGCAAAAGGTGTTGAGAAGATGTCATTTATCAATGCACCATGGATGTCTGTCACTTCAGCAAACTGTCAAAACCACGCGAGAAGGAAAAAATAAAAGAAAACCACAAGCATGTGAAATGTGCTTTCTGACTTCAATCCAGTAGAACACATTTTATAGTATTTTAAAAAGAGAGGTCGAGCAGCAAAAACTAAAAAACATCAGAATCAGAATCAGAATCACTTTTATTTGCCAAGGATGTGAGCACATACAAGGAATTTGACTCCGGTATTTTATTGTACCCTCCTGTACAAGACAAATAGAAAATTGAATAATATCATAAATGATCTAACAAAAATATATAAAAATACTGACATAACTTTAACCTTACGTAATAAGAAAAATTGACATAACATAACGTAATATAACATGACATAACATAACATAACAACATAAAATAACTTAGTTTAAAGTGATCAGTGGGAATGGTGCATTTCTGGAGCTTATGTACATGATATAACGATATGCAGAATGTGTTTAGTTATAATTTTATTGTTTACAGGACTGTTTGTTGAGGGTATGGATGTTTATCTTCATGATTCAGACTCTGACTGGTTTCAAATGTTCATCATAGCAACAGCCTGTGGAAAGAAACTGTTCGTGTGTCTGGTGGTTTTGGCGTACAGAGCTCTGTAGCGCCCGCCGGAGGGGAGGAGGTGAAACAGGTTATGTCCAGGGTGTGACGGATCTGCAGTGATGTTGCCTGCCCATTATTAATGTTTCCTTTCCTTGTGGGAGTCACTGTTTCTATGTTTTCATGTCTTTTTACATCATCTAAATCATCATCAAAGATGGGTTGTTGATAAGTAATAACATCCTTAAATCCACTTACAGAACACGGACAGGCAGATGAGTTTGTGCTTTATTCAGCAGGAGCACAGTGCATAAAATCCTGCAGACAGGAGTGATCTGAACAACAGCTCACCCTCACAAACATCACAATATGCCGGACAGACCAGATCAGGCTAACAGTGCTTCACATAAGCAGGCGTTACAACAGCACGGATCTCCAGAACGGGACAGACGATTGAAGATCCGTCAGACCAGCTGACATTTTCCTCACAGTGAGGCTTCTGTCAACAGCTGTCATTGTCAATTCACTGTGCAATATTTCATTATGCAGGTGCAATATTTCAATTTGGCGTGTAACATTTCAGTTTCATCTGCAATAAGACCTTATCATGTGTGATATTACTTATTGCCTCAGTCTCATTGCCAGAATCACTTTTTGCTTTTGCATTCTTCTCTTATTTTAGCTGATTATATTTTTGGATTGGACCATACTTTGATCTTACTGCTGAGTTACTTTATAGGCACTACATTTCTTAAGTTATATAATTTAGCTTTTTTTTCTGAGCAACATCTGGCACAAAGATTTCCTTTGAGATGATTAACTTTTCATCTTACCTGTTTTTATTACTCCACCAAGGAAAGCGGCACAGTTATGTGACGATCAGCGTTAGCTTGTCTGTCTGTTCGAAACATTAGTCAAAAGCAAACACACGAATTTGAATGAAATTTTCAGGGAAGGTCAGAAATGATACAAGGACCAAGTGATTAGATTTTGACAGTGATGTGGCTTATAGTCTGGATCAAACAGGGACTTAGTCCTTACCCTTACAGAGAAGCTGCAGGTTCTTCCTGCATCAGGTCAATGAAAACATGAGCAGTGAATTAATCAAGTGAACAAGATGAAGCTTTAAAGGCCAGTCCTGCTAATATGCTAAAAGCTGGTAAGAAACAGCTGCAGTTTTCACCACAGGTCGACATCAAACACTACCCAGACAATATTTTTGCAAACTCAGACGTCATATCTGCCTGAACATCATTTGGATGAATTGTCTTTCTAAACCTCCTGAAGATTCCTCAATATTATGAGTCCATGCAGGATGATCCCTTTCTAAAGCAAGAAAAATACACAAACAGGAGTTGTTCATCTTGTTTGTCTTGTCATTGATCCTGGTTTTATTAGTTTAATAAACTTTTAAAGACCAAAAACAAACCAACAACTTCCAGTGCTGGACTTTATAAGCACATTTCAGAATGTTGTAGTGTTTTACGCTTCTACTTGCACTGGAAAATACTTGTCAAAGCAACCATGTGCTTCTTGTTATGCTTTTCTAAGTCATAATAATCTTACTTTCCCTCATATTATTTTGCTCCTCTAGCCTGAATTTTGAGAGCTGTTTCCTGCCAGGATCAGTCAGTTTTCTCGACTGTAAACGCTTTGATCTGCAATGCTCTTTTTTGTTCAAAACCCAACTAGAATGAACTTTATACCATCTCATCTACCGAAAAGACACGTAATTATAATCAAAATGAATCCAAATGGATAATCTGACATCCACCTTGACACTCATCTTTAAACAGTAATTCCACTGAACAGTTTGTCTTTTCTCAAAATTGTGGTTCTATAAGTTGAGTTTTTGTTGTTCTTGTTCTTGAGTTTAATGTGCCTCCCAGAGCATCCAGTATTTTTTCAATTTTCTATATTTCTGCATTGTTTCTGTATTTAGAGATATTTTTCTGCATCAGAAGAACAGCTCCTTTTTTCCCCTCTCTGCTCCTGCCGTGGCTGTAGCTGCTTTTGCATTACCCAGGCCATTAGACTCAAAGAACAAACAGAGGGAGACATACTGTGGATGGCGTGCGTGCACGTGCACACTCACAGGGCTGCAGAAGGCGAAAAGAGAAGCCCTAATGAGGGGACAGGGAACAGAGAGAATACAGAAAGGAGAGAGGGCGAGAAGAAGGGAGGCGGAGGGCTAATGAGAGGCTGTACATACCCAGAATGTCTCTGACACAGCAAGACTGGAGCTGTGATCGGGACCAGCTGAGCAGCAGGCCATGAAGGGCTGAGCGTGCACGTGTACGTGTGTGCACGTGTGAAAGAAACTGGAGGACACGGGAAGAAGCAATGCGAGGATCCAAAGTTAATGAGGGTTCTCCTATTGTCACATCGATATCACACGTGTGCAGGAAGCATGCGTTAGCTGTTAGCTGGTCATTAGCACAGAGGAGATGGACAGGTTTGGAGGGAAACAAAGTGGGCTTGATTGACTGTCAAACAAAATTTGAATTCACCGTAGCCTGAGGTGTTTTTTTTATTTATTTTTTTGTTTCAGACTCTCCAGCATAATGACAATGCCTGCTTCAACTCATGGGAATTGCTCAGATAGTTGTTGCTATGGTAACCGGGGACTCCTGGCATCAGTGTATAACATGAGATGTTCACCCTCAGGTAAAAACAATCACGAGAAAAGTTTTATTCTGTGCTCTCGGCCAGGATTTCATGACAGTCCTCCTGTTTCTCACCTTCTAGCGGCTGGTCACCAGGGAATCCAGCTGCAAGAGGCTTCCACACAAAATCCATCCGTTTTTCTGTTGGAGGAACATCTGTAGCCAGAACTCCAGATTCAGACAAACCCAGCCGTGTTACACTGCATTGTTTGTAGAAAGTAGATGTGATCTTAGAAGATATTCTGGTGCTTTTGGTGGCACGGGATTAAAAACTGTGCACGAATCTGAAGTAAATATCCCTAATTTGAAAGTTGTACTTAAATGTTAAAGTTTTTTTTCTTTTCATTTAGAGCCACTTCAGCAGGATTTACCAAACAGTATTTATAAAATGTCACAGAATATGCATTTCATGCTCTGCAATTCAGCCAACATCACTTTCAACCCTCCATTCCCCCGGTGAGAATGTGTGTGATGTCGCCACGTCCGAGGTTGTTACCACATATGCTTCCTGTGCAAATGGAAAATCTGATTCCAAGGAGATTATTCAAGCTGGACTGAAAAATATGAATCAGGAATCAGAAAAAGGAAGAAAATCTCTCATTTTAAGCAAAACCTGTCCTTAAAGTCCTTTGACCAAACCTGTGATATTAAATCCCACAACGTCCAGACGACGGCTGCTGAAGTGTGCCTGTGAAATGTCCACAGCGATGATGAAGACGTGGATAACAAGCAGACATGCAATTACGACTGTCTCCCTCTGTCATTACTACACTGCTTTTTCTCCAGCTGGTTATGTTGGATTTCCAAGTGAAAGATTAACTTTAAGGAGCCGTGTCGGGCTGCATATAAATATCTGCTCAGGTTTTACTGGGAAGAACCAAAGCATTTTCACAGCTGTGGACAATTTCAGTTTCCATCAATATACCCTGACTTAGGGCCAACTGAAGGATGAACATATAGATCATATTTTTTGTTGCAACTAATTTGAGGGATTAGCAGAATCAGAGTAGTGTAGAAAGATATATTTTAGTTTTTATCAAGCACAGAAATCACATCTGTTGCCGTGGTATTGAAGATATAATGTAAAGCTTCCTACACGGAGTAATTCAACAATCTGTCTGACCCCAGGCAGTTTATATCCACAGTGTGGGCCTCTTGTGTGTCACAGCCTTTACCTTTGACTGAACAAAACTTACAAGTAATTTCTCAGAATTATAAAGGTGTGGATGGAAAAATATTCTGTCTTCTGCAAAACTCTATTTCTCAAGACAGCACCCAGAAAAGACGCCTCCTGCCTCAGTTTTCAAATTTGAACAAACCAAAATGACGTCTGTCTACATGTCCAGGTTGAATATCCATCCATTATCTAAACATCACTCCTCAGTAGGGGCATGGGGGGTGGAGTCTATCCCAGCTGACTGAGGGTGAAGGCAGGGAACACCTGGACAGGTAACAGTCTGTCACAGTTCTACACACAGAGACAAACACTCACACTTACATTCATACCCACGGACAATTTAGAATCACCAATTAACCTCAGCATGTTTTTGGACTGTGGGAGGAAGCTGGAGAACCTGGAGAAAACCCACGTATGCACAGAGAGAACATGCAAACTCCATGCAGAAAGATCCCAGGAAGGCCAGGACAAGAAGCGGGGATCTTAGATGCAAGGCCAAAATGCTAACCACCAGCCACTGTGCAGCCCCAGGTTGAAAAAGCTCATTATGAAGTTACAAACCACTGGCCTACACCGATGAACCAAAACATGTGCATCAAAAGCCATAGACTTTACAATGCAGGACAGGTTTGGGAGAAAATGGGAAAGCTACTCTTGAATATTGCTTGTCTCTGTTTTGTGTATCTGACAGCTCTAATTTATTTGTACCACCACCTTGTATTCACCGTGACTTTACAAATCAAGAGGTAGAAAGCAATGGATGAGGTTTTCGACTTAAAGTAGAAGGATCAAGTCAGATCTTGAGAAAGTGTCAAAGAGAGTGAGTGGGAGTTATTCTGGGGATTCAGTAAATCTATACTTTATATTCTAAAGTTAACAGCTATAAATGGATGAGGGCTGATTACACATGAAGTAAAAGTGAAACAGGTTTTACTCCAAGACGTTGACTAGAGCCGGGATGAGTCTGAAATAATAATGAACTTCGTTCAGGAATGGTTTGAGGAATACGACAAAAAGCTCAGAGTAGCGACTTGGCCTCCATTTTTCTCAGAATGGGAACAGGTCAGATCCACCCTGTAACTTCCAACACTTAATGTCTGCTACCACCAGACACCTTCAGAGGTCTGTGGAGATGTCTTAGCAGCACAAGGGGGTCTACAAAATATTTGTCAGGTGGTTTAATGTTTGTGACAGCTGACTAAACAGCATCATAGCAGCAGTGTAGTTCAACAGCACAGCAAATGCATCCTCCAAAATGACCATCACAATAAAAACTGAATGCCTTCATGAAGACGGAACCGATTACTTTATAAAACTATCGGTGACAGATCAGGAAATATGAGTTCAAGTTTAACTTTATGGCACCTTGTCATATAGAGAGGTTATTCAAAGTGTTTTACGTGGGAAAGGAAAGAAATGTAATCATAATGAGGAAACGCATTAAGTACAGAAAGAGTGCAGACAAGTTGGATTAAGTGCACAAACATGTAGAATAATTAAAATCGACTGACTAAAACAGATAAAGAAGACAGGAAAAAATGAAATAATATAAGCAATAAAAATTGAATTAATCGGCTGGAATTAAGCAAATAAAATTGCAGACAAGTTTACTAAAAAACTGTGGGGAAAAAGAAGAGTCTTCAGCTTCCTTTTAAAGATAGTGGCATTTAGTGTACCTGATAAACTATGAACTGACTGCCTAACTACTTGGATAACACCCCAGTGGATAACATCCCAATCTTTCGTCTTGTTCATGGTTAATTCTTGTACAGATTTAATACTGAACACTGTCTGGATGTCGGCAGCATTAGTGAATGTCGTGTTTAACACCATAACATGTCTGCTAAACTAAAACAGACTCCAGGATTTTATTTCTCTTCACTCTTTAGACAAATGATAGGGTTGTATAGTTACAACCCTGTCTTATAGCGACAGTGTTCTGTCTTCTTTTAAATACTGCAGTTTTGGTTCCACCTTGTTAAACTCACCTGTAAAATTAAATCAGCCCAGATTCCTTTGATTCTAAACTGTCAGCACTTTGCAGTTTCAGAGAAATGTGCAGCGTAACTCAGGCAAACAAGCCACTCACATATCCATCTATTTTCAGAAAAGCAGCTCAATTTCTGGGTCACAAAATGCTAACAGGCCTGCAATTCCATCACATCAAAAATGACAATGACGGCAGCTAACAAGCTCACTGTGGCTCCTAATAAAGAGAAACTGAGATAAGATATGAGTCACAGATAGACGGAGAGACAGTGAGTGGCTTCAGCGTATTTTTTATTTTTTATTTTTCATTGTTATTCTGAGAGGAAATGAGTGCTGCAGAGAGAAAGTGAGACATGATAATAAGTGGTTCTCAATTCTAAAGTTAACATCCTGAGTAACCCACTACTCAGAATCTATTACCTCTACGCCTCCTGTGGCCCTCATACTGAAAGAATACATAATCTTAAGCCTTTTTCTCACACAACTCACTTAATCTGGCTCTTTCACATTTTATTATCACTTCAGCTACAAAGAATGGGAAAGTTTAGTTTTAGTTAGATTTGCACTGAGAGCTCATTCAGTTTAACTCTGTAGTTTTCCCTGCATAAGGAGCATTTATTTGAATGTTTTTCTGTCTTTGCACCACCTGGTCCAACAGGAATCACACATTCTGCTGTGTTTTGTTTGCCAGTAGTCAGTCACGATGTATCTATCTCCGACAGCAGAGAGGCATTCTGCCAATTTATAATCTTCTTTCAGGGTCAGATAACATTCTAATCTGCTTTGGCTTTTAGTTTCTTCTTTCCAAATCGGTCTCTTTATGGTGCATTCTAATCTGGTTTGCTGTGATCCGTGTTTGGAAAGCTGTGCAGCTGCAGGATTGATCAGAGTTTGTCTGAGAGGGGACAGTTAGTCTCAGCAGCAACAGACACTAGAGACTCTTGTTTTGAGTTTGAAGGACTTTAAGGGGCTGATTTAATATGATTAAAACATTCGAGTGCTCTCTTTTGAATGTTAATAGTCTCCTTAATTCTGCTCTGCAAGTATTTATTGATATGCTCTTGTAACAGTACATACATACCTGCAGAATTCAGATAATCCATGTTGCACAACAGGTTAAAGGAGACTGTCAAATATTTGGAACCAGATTTTAATTAGAATTCGAAGTGGTTAAACTTGTAGTTGTTGTTTGACCTCTTGGAGCTTTTTTCTTTGAGTGCGCCCACTTCAGTGAACCAAAGGAGATATGACTCATTCAGCTTTTTCACAGTGAACTTTTATTTGTTTTCCTGACATGTGGGGCATTTTCAGAAAAAAATATAAATTGTGATATTAGTTTTCTTCAAATTTTGTGCCAGGACCCAGTTTCTGTCAGTTCTTCTCTGCCGTGTCCAGCTGTTGCTGTGCTCCTTGTTCAGGAGGAGACAAGAAGGTCATCAGCATAAAACACAGACTTCCACTCTGTCTACGAGGCAGAGGCCAGAACCATAGCACTAATCCAGCTGAAAAACAAATGAATTTATGTACACATTAAAAACAGTTGAGCTGAAATTGCAACACCGATGAAAACACCATCTCTGGGGTAGAATTCAGTTTGGTTGTTTTCAGTTGTAACAGCACACTTGTTTTAATCGGGTCAGACTTTTTGTCTCCTACACCACAAAACAGAAGTCTGTAATAAAAAAGTTCTCAATTTCATATACAGTCACCAGATTTCTTGAATTTCTTTCAAAAAAAAACATACAAAGTTTTTGTTTGGTGTATATGTACACATTCATTTATTTCAACAAATGCTGACTCACACGCCATGATGGTTATCGTCATACTATAGCTGATAATACACAGGGGTTTGCTCTCTTCTGTTGTGTGTGTTGGTCATTGCCTGAATGTAAATAATGCAACTATTGTTTAGATAGCATTTGTTATGGTTCCAGTCCATTGTCCTGTCCCACTAAAGGTAACTGGACTATGAAGCTGCAGGGCTGTAAAACACACCCACATGCAAGCTTTGTGTCAGAATTCCATCCATCACTTTTCTATATAATGCACTGAAAAGACAAGAGCTAAAGAGATTGAATTGGGAATTGCTTAAAGGGTCAGTTTTAGATTCACTGATCAGACTTCATGACCGCCTGCCTAATATTGTGTTGGTCTCCTTTATGCTGCTAAAACTCCTCTGACCCACTGGTTCAGGGACTTGGATGTGCTTTGGATTCTGTGGGTCCTGTGGGTTGCAGGGTGGGACCTATCTAGATCAGGCTGATCCTGGACTATCCTATAGATGCTCAATAAGAGCTGGATCTGGGAGTGTGGAACCCGGGTGAACAGCTTAGCTCTGCAGTGTTTAGGTAGGGAGTACATGTCAAGCATCCACATGAATGTCGGGACTCAAGGTTTCCCAGAAGAACGTTGCATTAGAACCAGATGATCGATGTTCTTCACCTGTCAGTGGCCAGAATGTTGTGGCTGGTCAGTGTATACATGGAGCTTTTGGGAAGTGTTGGGGGCAGGGGGGGTTGTAATGCAAAGGCATATGACTAACTCCACAATTTCAAAAAAATAAAAAGAATGCACGATATTTTCCCTTTATATGGATCATGTTGAACCTGTGTGTTAGAAAGAGCGACAAAGGCTGTGCTAAGTGGTAGGGTGTCAGTCCATCTAATAGGTGATTGGTTTGGATTGGAGCAATAGAGAAGCAGTAAAATACATGACAAAAATACATTGATTAGTGGTGTATTCATGACACATTACAACAAAATATAATTGAGAATGTAGCTTAGTTGTACAGGAATGTCTTTGTGGAGACTGACTTGCTTGTCCACGTTTGTAGAAATTAATGCAACACAATGAATGCCTTAAAAATTCATAATTTGTACCATTAATTGCAATAAGTCTCCATGATGTTAAAAAGATGATTCTTGAAAAGAGATCAATAAAACCATGTGATGGTGCCAGCAGAGGCCTGTCTACGTCTACACTCTGCATTTAGATGAAATAACCCTTGGACCAGCCCAGTCTGCCTCCAACACATGGAGGCTCCACGTCTCCCTTCATTCCCCTGATAAAACCCTCCAGGGTGACAGCCACTGCCTGTTGAGCTCAAGTGTGAATGTGCTACACCTTATTTCGCCCTAATAGCTTTCTCTGCAATGTCCTCACTAAGCCATTGTCAGAATACTAAACCAAGGATTATGGCTTTTTCCACACCGCCAGGTGGATCTATGAAGGATTGGTCTTTGCAGCCTCCCAATGCCATCCACTGCAGAGAGTGAGAAAGTTTGCTCTGCCCCTTTACTGACAATACAAATAAAAAAGGGGATTTTGAAGGGATATTAGCTGGAAATGAAGAGGAAAACTTTCTGCCTTTTGCTCATTTGCTTTGGTTTGTTTGAGGATTTGTACTGTTGCCCTTCTGCCCCAGGTGTTGCCATGTTGCATGAATCACATCAAATGAGGCAGATTATCCTATAAAGGAGCCAAAGAAGCACTGCCTCTCCTACCCAGGGAAAGTTCCACTGTTTGCCAGGTGGAGCAGATTTACCACGGGGGCGTCTGACTTCAGCGATCCAGTGTTTCTTTATGCGTGTTAGGCTCCGTGTTGATATACTTATCAAGGCAGGATTAAATGGAAAGAAACAGCAGAAGAAACAGCAACGAGATGGCAGGCTGGCCTCAGGTGTGATCATAACTAATTACTGCTGCAATTTTTTTTGATATGTGGTTCATTTAGTTTCACAATGTAGAACCAACAAAGTCACATAAACCCCAGTTTTAATGCTCTGTTTTCCCACACGATTTGAGATGTCAGCAGTAGAGATAATAAAAACAATTAACACAACCAGGACACATCAACAAAGATTATTCCAAGAGTCGTAAAAAATACAAAATAATAAAACTAAATAAACTCCAAAGCACTCACAGTCAGTCCATTAAACGGTGGTAGTACATTAAACCAGTTCTGTCAAGGTTTGTGGGGACAAACGGAGCATCCAAAGGGCCAGATCGTGTTCCTTTAGTTCCATGATTTGAATGTTAAAAGAGAGGCAAAGTCAGATTTAGAGAAAAAGCAACATAAGATGCACATTCCCATTCTTTTTTCTAGTGAGTGTTTGGTGTTCTGCTGTAGCCTCTGTACTTCATGAAGTCTTCTGCCAGCAGTAGATTGTGATACCTTCATTACTGCTACTGGAGGTTGTTGTTGATCACTAACAGTTGTTCGAGAGTCTGTCTTTACAGCTCTCACGATGTTTCTGTCATCAACCACTGCTGCTTTCCTTGGTCTACCTGTTCAATGTCTGTTACTTAATCCACCAGTGATTTCTTTCTTCTTCAGGACATTCCAGATGTTTGTACTGGCTATGACCAAAACTTGTTCAATGACTCTGATTGATTTTAAATCTTGTCTCAGTTTCACAGTCTCTTGTTTTTCACCCATAGACAGCTCTCTGGTCTTCATGTTGGTTACACCTCTAACTATAGATGCAGTCTGCACAGCAAAACCCAAATCTGACACTGAACGTAGACACTAGGGGCTATTTATTGTTGAATAACGATGTAACTAAACACGCCTGTCAGTCACAGGTTCACACACTTTAGCTTACATTAAAAATGGGTGGGTTAAACAAAAGGTGCTATCTTCTAAGTTGTGTATCAGATTCAGATGCAAACACGTGAAAATAAAAGCTAAAATGTTGCTCTCTGGTCTCATATTCATCATTTGATGTCAAACTTAAATGTTTTCAGTCTACAGCAGAACTAAAGTAATGAGCTTTACTGTTCCAATACTGCTGTAGGGAACTGTTAGACCAAAAAACACCCTGCTCATCAACCTCACCTCCTAACTGGCCGTACTGGTGTATTGAGTGCATTTCTGTTATTTGATGAAGGCTTTTGGTTTCTAGCAAGAGCTTGTATGAGGTTTTAAAAAGTTCTCAGCCTCACTAGAGAACAGGAGAAAGATCGTTCTTGCATTGTTTTGTTTTTTCTTTTACATAGTCTCCCTTAACTTTAGTGTTATTTACTATTTC
The DNA here is from genome assembly GCF_021347895.1 of Acanthochromis polyacanthus. NCBI lineage: Eukaryota > Metazoa > Chordata > Actinopteri > Pomacentridae > Acanthochromis > Acanthochromis polyacanthus. Next base: position 35,386,760 of record NC_067122.1, on the reverse strand, counting down.
TTCACAGAAGAAGTTCACATCTTGACCTCTCTTCGGAAACTTTGCAACATTTGGTAAATGGAAATTTTATCACCAAAATATCTAACAAAGTATCTCTGTACAGAAAAGTAAGAGTCAAAAATGAAGGTCAAGAACAAAGTTCTGTTGTGAGAAACCTTTATATCCACCAAAGACTCATATTTGTGCAAAGTTCATCTAGCACCAAAGTCAAATTGGCTACATATACTCATGTATAATGGCTTGACTTCCAGGGAAAGTCATTATAGATTATATAACAAGCGCTGAAGAGACTATTTATTAGGATTGGTCTGACAGATAAAGTCACACAGACTATACATAACTGCTGCTGATGTATGGCTGCCATTAGCCAGATGCTTTTAACCAGCTGTTTGGATGAACACTGCCTCTGGCGCTCTTTTCTCCTCCACACCGCTGTCTCTCTGTTCTTATTTACAGTGGAGAGGACATGTTCAGGAGAACAGTGTGCACCTACAATGTGTGAGTTAAAGTGTTCACGGTGAGTTTGACCCTCTGAAAGTCCCCAGTCAGGCATCGATCACGCGTTTGGACAGCGGTGGAAGATGAACCGGCCTCCACACTCTGCTGCTATTCATCAAGTGCTTCATTTGAGCTCCAGCAATGGCTTAGGTTCCATTTTTAATCTCAACATTTATGACTTTTTGATCTACTAAAGTGATTTAGACAATGAAATGGAGCTTTAAAGTGTGTCTGGATGTTCAGGATTATGTATTTTCTGCAGTTATAGAAACTGGGGCAAACACTTCACTGAAGACCCCAGTGAAGTGTTTGCCCCTGGATGGTCACTTTGCACCCCCCCCCCCCACACACACACACACACACACTCAATACCAAGTGCTGATTAATCTAAGGGATAGTACCATCTAGTCCTATGAGCTCAGTTGACCCAGTGTGAAAGCTACCTGTGATCCCATAGGAGAGTAATGTCTGAGTAACTGTCTGTGATTCTTGTCCTTTATTGTCTTTTTTGATGGACTGGGTGAAGAAGAGGCTGATTTGCTTCATCTGTCTCTCCATCATGCCTAGTCAGTCATGACACTCCTGATCTGAAATATGGAAAAACCTCATGGAGGAATGTGTTGTGGTTCTCTTCGCACATTCAGATTATGTTTATTTACCCAAAGAAGCTTATTTACTAGTTTGTCATGTTAAGCATAAAATGTGAGACACAACTGATTGGATTTTCAGTTTTCTTGTTTTCTTTGGCTTCAGGCTGTCAGGAGACAATGTTTGTTTAATTTTTTTGTCAACGTGACATGCACCTTTGATCATATTGTGCTAAAAGCTGCATCTCATTTTGGCGTTTTACTATCTTCAGAATTGCACAAATTTGCCTGAAGGCCCTGTCCCAAACATAGTAACTTCATAATTAAGTCTAGTATGTCTTCTCCAAATCAGTACAGGATAATATAACTCTGACTCAGCTCAGCTCAACTCTAGCTTTTGTCGGTGCAGACACGTATGCTTGCTCCTGATAGGTCATCTCTTCCCATCAAAAGTTTGGCTGTCTGATCTCAGAATTGAGTTCCAGATTTGTCTCAGTTATTTGTCTCAGTTATTTGAACGTTTGGACTTGTCTTGGTCTTCATCCCTTCATGTCTTTTCTGGTTCTGCTTGGAATTTAGAGGGTTAATATAAAAATATGTTATTTATTGATGCTGCTTTGATGTCAGTAATGTCAGGTTACTAAGTATTGGCTCAGAGCAGTATCAGCTCTCACAGTGCAGGCCTCGCCAGGATTTATGTCTTTGGAGTTCCTCTGCTATTCTTTACTCTCTCACCAATTTTACATCCAGTGGCTACATAGTGTGTGACGTTCCACAGTATTAAATCCTGAGAAGAGTGAAGGCTGACACTCAGCGTCCTGACATGAGGCGAGCTGTGGGAATAACTGAACCTACCGGATTCTATAGACGAATGAAACCAGGCAGAGGGGAAGAACATATACATAGACACAGTAGTCATCGCATCCTGTCTGACAGTAGTCATTGTTTATTGTGTGTGTGTGTGTGTGTGTGTGTGTGTGCTCAGGTCCTGGCTATACTTGTGGGGACCAAATGTCCCCACAACTGTAGGAAAACCGAAAACAGTGTCACTTGTGGGGACCTCATTTCGGTCCCCACAAGTTTAAACAGTTTTCTTGGCCATGTTGTTGTTACTGAAAAAAGTAAAAGTGCAAAAACGTTTCTTTAGGGTTAGCCATTGTTTTGGTCTGGGTTAAGGTTAGGGTTAGGGGTTAGGTATTAATGGGAGTCAATGGTAGATCCCCACAATAATAGAAAAACACAGTATGTGTGTGTGTGTGTGTGTGTGTGTGTGGGGTGAGGGTGGGGTGGGGGGGTAATTATAGGGGTTTTGGGGACCTAATGTCTTCAGAACCATAGGAAAACCAAAAGAAATGTCATTTGTGGGGACCTCATTTGGGTCCCCATGTGTGTATGGGTGTGAATGCGAGCCACTTTTTCCCTATGATGCTCACTCTTTACGTACATTATATATACTGTCTTTTCGCTCTTCTCGCATCTCTTTCTCAACCAGGGAGCTGTTTCTTAGCAACTGCCTGACACTGTTCTCTGCAGAGCTGGTTCCTTCTTGTCTGTCACACCGATGCCAATTAGCAGTTGTCATGGCAACACTGTCTATTGTCTGTTACAGTAATATGCTTACTGTACTGTCAAGGTGAAACCAATTAGTCACTAGTCACCAACTGAACATGAATGTTACGTCTGAGTCATTTAGGTTTAAGCTATTACAGGCTGGTAATAGCTGGTGTGTGGAGGTGCCACCTGAAAACTTACAAATACCCAAACAAAAGAAAATTGAAACACAACTGAGCCAAACAAGATCAAGTTGGGTGTCTTTTTGGACAAAAAACTGGCTTATACAGTCATTATTTGGTTCTAATAACATATTGTGCAAAGTTCTGGTAATGTTTTGAGTTGAAAGCTTACATTTGACTCCCACAATGTTCTTCTTAAAGGCAGTATTACTACAGATATTCTGAAAATGTCTAGGGATAACATTGCTGGACATTATGCCCTAACCTTTTATAAAAATCCCTGAATGCTGCATTGACAGCGTGCTTCCTTTGCCATTGTGGAACATTGTGGGAAGTCTGCAAAAAAAAATAAAATGGAGAAAATGCAGGCAGAATGTTCCACCTTAGTGAATAAGTCACATAATAGAAAACATTTATAAAGAATGTTCTGTCATTGGGAGCCTTGACCGTCTGTGTTTTTGAATATTAGTTTGAGGATGTTCTTCCTAATCTGTGACCCTGACAACATCCTCCTAACATTACCAGTGAAAACGTTGTACCCTAGTTAATATTTAACTTTGTAGGAACATTTTATCCTTTGGCGTTCTTTAGTCAGATTAAAACTTGAAAACATTATTTGAACTTGTAGGTGATGTTAGTCTGTGTTTCTGGAAATCTCTCAAAAACAAGAGTTTTGCAGGACTGTCAGCCTCCAACATGGTTTCACACAGGATGATTTTCACACATGAAGATTCACTAAAAATTAAGTTAAATCAGGAGCAGCCATCACTAACATGAGACTAATGTAAATGTACAGTCTTTATACCCACAGTCTACAGTCAGACTAATCTACACCCAGTAAGCTAAAATGCCAACATGAAAGCAGGATTTAGATTTTATAGTTTTGGAAAAAAAATATGATCAAAATTTTTAAAAACTTAAAAACTGTAGATTGATAGCAGCTACAGCTTAAATTTCTCTCGATTAATTTCCCCCTTCAAGTGTCCTCTGTCCTTAGCTCTTTCTCCATCACTTGAGAGCAGATTTTCTTCTAGTATTTGTATTTGGGTGCATTTGTCAGTCTGCCTGCTGATGAGATGCCCTCTCAAAGCATGATGCTGCCACCACCATGCTCCACCGTAGTGATAGTATAGCAGGTGATGAGCAGAAGCTGCTGCTCAGCAGACATGGACAGAATCTCAGAGTCCTTTAAATGCTGTTAGCCAGACTCCAATCAGGCTGCTGGCTTCTACTCAGTGTGGCTGTAAAGGCTTCACTGATGAAGTGTTGTTAAAATGATCAAACTTCTGACAGGTTCTTCCCTGCTGGGAGGCCAGACGGTAACATTAACCTATTTTTACATTTTCTGTACACTGTGAGCATTAAGTCAGAGTAGTTAACACATAATCAGAGGACAGGGCACGACTTAGCAGCTCTGCCTGGAACAATACAATCAGCAATCATCTACAAGTGTTTAAGTACAGACACTACAGTTCCACCCTCTGTGCAGGTTTGGTGTTCAGAGTCACACAAAGGGCTCAGACTAATCACACGACTGCTTTCAGTATGTTTACAACTTCCATTCAGGTGTCTGATTATTTTTAATATATAGAATATAGAACTGTGTGGTTTCATCTTCAGTCTCAAGCAGTCTTCATTCAGTCAGTTTCATTTCAGTGTCATATATTATGTTGTTGCTATAAAATTGCATAGAGGAGCTACAGAAGGATGTTTTAATCCCACACTGTGTTCTACAGGCTCAGTGTTCGGGGTCCGGTGAATGAATGAATGGTCTTAAACTACATTAGCCTGATTTGTGCAAAAGTTTGCTCATATCAGCTTTTAAACATGACAAAATGTAAAGACACCACTATAAAGTCATACGGACTGATCCAGCTTTAGGTGACCACATTAGCTCTGGTAGCTAGTGTTTGTTAGCTGCCTTATTGTCTGACACAAATGAATGTAAGCATGTCATTTTGTCATGTGGTGCTGTTGCTGATTTTTCAGGGATGCATGAGTAGAGGCTGCTAATATGACTGTTCAAGCTTTCGACATGACAGCACCACAGGGATGAAAATGAATATAGAACTGCTGTAGGTACGTTTTACATATTATAATGTTATTATTCAAGAAAAATGGTTGATAAATCACCAAACACTAATATAATGTTCATTCTGAGAATAGTTAAAACTAAAATGTCCAAGGTGCCACATATGGTCACGTGTTTGTTGATCTCTAGTTGCATTATCACTGAGACTTTGGTCCAGTTTTACATTACTTAACTTTTGGATGCATTTTGTGGTTTTGGTAAAAATGCATCAAGTCAAAGTTTCAATTTGATTTAAGATTTGTGAAACTAATGGCCTTCCGAGGTTTACTGTGTGTTTAGTGTTAGTTACTTAATGGTAGCATGCTAGCTCTGCTAAACTAAGACGCTGAACTAAACAGAACACCACATTAGCATTTAGCTCAGTACAGCAGGTACTGCAGAGGGGGTTGTAAACTCATTCATAAGGGACTAACATTATGAGTGTGGATTGAAATCCTCAATGTGTTCCTCAGATTTAACTCATGGTTCAGAGTGATATATTAACCATCATAAAGATAATCTCATCTGTAATAGACATCACCATCTGATATCACAAAAGGGAAATCAAACCAGATGCATGATGCAAATTTGGGAAAGAACTCACACTCCATGATAAAATGTAAACTCAGTCAAATTGAACCGTCAAACATCAAACACATGCTGATACTGCTCAATTTGATTTACACGTCCCAAGAATTGAACTATTTCCATTCCGTCATTTCCAAACAAACACACATAAGTCTAAACAGAATTCATTTTAAAATGATGAACACGGCAGAATTTGCTTGACAATCTTCACTTTTTTAAGTTTTCTTAACATTTAATAGCCCACAGTTATTACTCCAAGGAACACAGTGGAGTAGTACATTTGTCTGCCTGTCTGTCTGTTAGCAACATTATTCAAAAATGGAGTAACAGATTTGGATGAAATTTTCAGGGAAGGTCAGAAATGACACAGGGACCAACTGATTAGATGATGCATCTTATAGTCTGGATCCACGGATTTGGTAAAGATTTCTGTATCATTGTGAGATAGCAGCATGGCATCACTATTACCATGACAACAAGAACACTACATCAGCTGCCTGCTGATGATACATGATTGCAATACTACTATAAATCTACCGCTGAGGACTTATTGGAACTTATCCGTCAGAAATGATACAAGGACTGAGCAGCCTTGGAGGAATACTGTGCTCTCTGAGTGTTGTTCTTGTTTAGTTTTGTGTTGTTTGGATTTTTCTTTCCATGTTGACATTGCAAACAGGAACTACCCATAGCTAGTTTGACACACTTTTTAATGGTGCCAACTTGCCAAAAAGAGCTCAGAAAGGAAAAGCAGTACCTGATGGTTTGAAATGATTCAGCTAACATATTGGTTCCCTAGCAGATCTATTTGTTAGTGTTGTGTATTGTGGTGAGCTCACCACTAATTTGCATCTGTTTTAAAGGTACAACCACAGCACAATAAAAAACAATACAAAACCCACACAATCCACAGCCACAGAAATACTGTTTTGTTACACATTTGCATTGCACCTACAAATGAATTTGGAAATCATCAATTGCTACAAGACTGCACAGTGGCTTGGTGGTTGGTGCCAGCACCTTGAAGATCCACGGTTCATGTCGCAGCCTTCCTGGGATCTTTATGCTTGGAGTTTGCATGTTCTCCCTGTGCATATGTGGATTTTCTCCGTGTTCTCCAGCTTCCTCCCACAGTCCAACAACATTCTGCGGTGATTCTAAATTGTCTAAATCAGCTGGGATAGACTCCAGCCCCCCACGACCCAAATGAGGATTAAGCGGTGTATAGATAATGGATGGCTTAAACGGTACAAGAGCCTCTGTCATGGTGGCCTGTTGCCAAGAAAACCTATAGTCCAAACACAACTGAAACAGTAATTCAGAATTCATTCCTCATACTTATTTAGCAGTCTGAGCAGTTTCCCCCTTGTGTACTTTACAAAAAGACAAATTTTAAACTGAGCTGATTGAAAACAGCACAAAAAAGAAACTCTACTCTCGGGAAACATTTTAAAATGCAAAGACATCGCTCCAAATGGAATTTAAATTCCAGCAAGTACATTGAAAAACAGTAGGTAATCGTGACTGTGATTATCGCTGGAATGAAACAGTAATGCAGGTAATGTTAAAACCAACCCACCTCCCTTGGAGAAATAAATGTCGTCAGAATGGAGCTTCAGTTCTGTGACCAGTTTCAGGAAAAGATAAAATGAAATGCGTGTTTGCCCCTGTGATAGTTTTAATTTAAATTTATAGGTTATCTTTGTACCTGCAGGACACCAGAATTACAATGGATAGCTCTCAGTGAAAAGTTTTTTTTTTTTTTTTTTATCAAATGTGTATCCAAATGATTCCTGATGCCAGCTGATGGGAATGTATGAGTTCAACAGCAATAAGTCTTATCTGCTTCCTGCCTGTCATATTAGTAGACATTTAATGTGACATACTGAGCAGTTAGTCAGAAGTTATGATGCTCTCTGCGGTGACTCGTTTGATGCAGCAGGACCACAGACACTCCAACACTAAGAACCCAACAGGAACGTAATCTCTTTCAGTCTTGATGTGCGCATCAATCACTGTGATCAAATTCTGATTAGAATCAGAACAGGAGCAGATTCTCATCCTTACACTCCATGTAGTCATCCAGGCTCATGGAAACAGCCTGACAAAAATCAAAGTCTAAGGCCCCGTTCACACGAAAACAAACCGAGGTCTAAACGCATAAGTTTCTTGCAGAATCTGCGTATCATCCACACGAAGACGGCGTTTTGGGGGTCTGTAAACGATCATTTTTGAAACCAGGTTCCAGAGTGGAAAGATTTTGAAACGCCGTATACGCAGCTCTGTGTTCACTGGCTCTCCGCTACTTTTCAGATATGCTTGCATCATAGTTTCATAACTTCATTGACACGCATGCGCCACACGCGGCAACGACAACAACAATGGCGGCGTACAGTGTAGCAAATGTGCTGATGAAGCTAGTGACCCTACTATCCCTGTTGCAGCAAAATCTCCTTCTTCTCAATCATCTCCGAGTTGAACAAACAATTATCAAGGACACATTACAGCCCAGTAATGCTTCCCGGCTTGGTGTCTGTTTACAACTTTTGCCGCAAGTGCGCATGCCCACTGTTTTTTCTTCTGTTTGCGCGTGCTTCCGTCATATCGTTACAGCACCCCTAGAGGTCTGGCATGTGTTTTACAGCGTTTCCATGCGTATCGAGTGCATTCATGTAGACGCACACGTTTTCTGAGACGCCTTCGTCTTTAAGGCGATCGTTTTTGAAACTGTTAAGCATTTTGTCTTCGTGTGGATGGGGCTTAACATTCCATCAACAATTTCTGACTGACATGTTACAAAAGAAACTGGGGAAATTACTTCACCAACGAGCGCAGCAGAGTTATATGACGATCGGCGTACATCCATCTGTCTGTCTGTCTGTCTGTCTGTCTGTCTGTTAGCAACATTATTCAAAAATGGTGGAACGGATAAAATTTTTAGGGAAGGTCAGAAATGACACAAGGACCAAATGATTAGATTTTGGCAGTGATGCAGCTTATAGTCTGGATCCATGGATTTGTTAAAGATTTCTGTATCATTGTGAGATCGCGGCACGGCATCACTGTAACCATGACAACAAGTGAACACTATATCAGCGGCTTTATGATGATCACATGATTGTGATCATACTTCAAATCCAGTGGTGAGGACTTATCAAGACTTATCCATCAAATATGATACAAGGAACAATTGATTAAGTTGTGAGGGTTTTTCTGAGTTTCATCAATTCTCGCTGCCCTCTACATATTTAGGTCACGAGATTCGTATCCGTACGTAATGTACACATGCAAATGTCTGTTCTCAGTGCAAGGTCATGTTGTGTGTGGGTAGATCTGTAATAAATGGACACATTCTATGGTGTCATGATTCATGATCATCAATAACTAATAAACAAATGGTGCATTTCTGACAAAGCCATATGAGGGAATGAGCAGTCTTGGAGGAGAACTGCATTCTTTGAGTGCTTTTCTAGTTGTGAGACTGTATCACAAACATCCAAGATTACAGACCTGCTAACTAAACTTCAGCTGCACCTTTTAAGCATTTCCAGTGTTTTTACTCTTTTCCTCATCTCCTTCTTTGCTCATCATGGCATGTTTTTCTGCAGTCTTGGCCTTGATGATCAAGCTTGAGCTGCCCATATCATCTGTGGAAGCTTGTGTTCATTAGCTGCCTTACTGTCTGATTATTGTGGCATAGTAAATGAATGTAAATATGTAATTATATACAGTATGGTGCTTTTGCTGATTCTGTAGGTTTGCATGAATAGAGGCTGCTAATATGACTGTTCAAGGTTCAGGCATTCAAGAATTCCAGCTCCAGTCACAAACATGGATAGTAAATATGTGTCTGGAGCTACTGTAGGTGTCAGGAGTGGAAGTCTCCACAGTTCTACAAATGAAGCAAATTATTTGAAATAATAATTATCATGAATAATGGAAGGTGACCAATTTGAGTGAAATTTCTCAACAGTGAATATTCATGACAATCATATCATTCTTTTTGAGATCAATTGTTGCAACTTCAGTGATCTTCCGGGTTTTCATCAAGTCTGCATCAGTTTTAGCCTTTGGTGGCTCGTCCATCTGCTTTTTAGAGACGTCTGTATTTTACTGGAAATTCCTCTCCTTATGCTGAGATACCAGAACAGGTAGCTCTCCTCCTGCTGGACCTGTTGAGGAGTAAGTCAGTCACTCCATACCACAAAAGAAGAAACAGGACACTGTTTCCACAAAAGCTTCCAGTAATCTGAACACATCATTTACTGCAAACAGATTCCAATCGCTGAAGAAAGTTCTGAGTTTGTTACAGAATAAACATGAGCTAAACTTTTTCTTATTTTTAGCAGTTGTCAGTGAGTATAAGTTCAGCTGTTGTGTGGTCTTGTTCCATATTTTTCATCTTCCAGGTTTAGTTGAAGAAAACAGTGAAATTTTGCACAACAGCAGCTGGATATTCAGCAATAAGACAACACAGAATATTAGCGTCTGGTATAAAGTAAGGGTAAAATAGAGGGCGCTCGGGCGCCCCCCACCCCCCCACCCGATGTTTTTGATTTTTCATTTTTAAAATAAATATTTTTTTAAAATAAACAATAATCTTTTTTTTTTTAGCACCATGCGTGTTTAAATTCGCAATTACATATCATGTACAAAATATTAAATAGAATTTTTGGGGAAAATATTTTCCTGCTCATCTCTGCTGAGCTGCTGGGGTGCTGAGAAATCGCCCCTCTAGTGCGGCAGAGCAGCCAATTACCGACAAGAGATTTGACATAGCAACAGAAATTTATCCAATCAGCGTCGTCGAATCTGATGCCCAGAGGGGCAAAATCGATTTTGCCCCAAGCCAAGTGAGCATTTGTGAGTGCGGTGGATAACTGTGACCAAGGGCGTCAGTTTGTTTTTAAAAGTGGGGGGATGGAGACCACAGCACTTTGAGAAAATGTCGAAGAACAGCGGCAAAATGCCACATGCTGGACTCGAACTCACAACCACCGCACCAAAGGCGGAGGCTCAAGCTGTTGAGCTAACAGTACATGCGGGTAGAGAGGTCTGTGGGCCGCTATAGAACTAATTCTCACGGGCCGAAATTTTGCCCCTGGTCGGAGCTTCCACTTGGCACGGGCGCAAATTTAGCATCTGCACGTTTTTTTTAACCTCACGAAGGTGTGCTGCATGTCTGTGCAACTCTCGGCTGAGTGCAGATGGTGCGTTCAGGAGCGTCGGAATTTTCTATACTACTGAAAATAACTGGATTTATAACGGCTTACATGTGAAGAATTTGAATGTGTTGGAGACAAAATGACCCTTGACAAAAAGTGGGGGGGAAACATCCCCACCGTCCCCCCTAAACTGACGCCTATGACCAAGGGCGTCAGTTTGTTTTTAAAAGTGGGGGGGATGGAGACCACAGCACTTTGAGAAAATGTCGAAGAACGGCGGCAAAATATCACAAGCTGGGCTTGAACTCACAACCACCGAACCAAAGGCGGAGGCTCAAGCTGTTGAGCTATCGGTACATGCGGGTAGAGGGGTCTGTGGGCCGCTATAGTACAAGTTCTCCTGGGCCGAAATTTTGCCCCTGCACGCCTCTGGTCGGAGCTTCCACTTGGCACGGGCGCAAATTTAGCATCTGCACGTTTTTTTTAACCTCACGAAGGTGTGCTGCATGTCTGTGCAACTCTCGGCTGAGTGCAGATGGTGCGTTCAGGAGCGTCGGAATTTTCTATACTACTGAAAATAACTGGGTTTACAACGGCTTACATGTGAAGAATTTGAATGTGTTGGAGACAAAATGACCCCTGACAAAAAGTGGGGGGGACACGTCCCCACCGTCCCCCCTAAACTGACGCCTATGCCTATGTAATCTGCTCATCATTTTCTGGCTTATTCACTGAAATGTTGAAATCATCAAAATTGTTGCAGATTGTATTTTTCTTTGCTAATTGAAAAATCACTTCATTGTTGCAGTTCTGATCAGTTAGTAACATTTAGCTTTATCATAAATTACTGTACAGTATTTTTCTTCTCGAGTATTAATTTCTTAATATACTTAACACTTAACATAATACTTGAGTTGTCAATTCAGCACTAATGCACTGTTTCATGTGCTCAGCTGTATATATAATTTATTGCCAAAATTGTGGTTACACAAGATGTTGTTCATGTCTTGTGCAAAAATGCCTCAAGTTATTAATATTGGCATTAAATAATTATTATTTCACAGAGCACTGGTATCCTGCTGTTTCTGTTCAGTTGTATCGGGATGGTTACTGAAACTGACTTGATATGGCACAGCCCCACCTAGAATATTTTTCATCAGCTGCCACTAAAAATAAGATAAAATAGATATAGAAAATATAATATAGAAAGACAAAAATAACAAAATATACAAGAATATACAAAAGTGATACAGAAATGTGCAAATGAACAGTGTGCGCTTAGATGTACTAATGACAGAAGTGGTGGAGATGAGTTTACAGATGTAATAAATGAAGTTAGAATGGATAATGTCTAGGATAAACAATGGTTGAATTAAGTCAGCCTTTCAGATTTACCACCGTTCAGAAAAAAGTGTTAGTCTGGATGGAAAAGCAGAATGAGACAGCAACATTTTCTGAAAGTTTTTTTAAATGTGTGCAGCTTCTTTCATGTTTTATTGTGTTTTTGAGGATTTACAAACCTTCATGCGTCTTCTGAAGAGCACTATAAAGCTCAGTGTGGCGACTCTGACAGTAAAAACACATGAAATATAACAGTAAAACACAGGAAACAGTTCACAGCAACTAGAGTATTTCTTACTTTAATACCTTAAATGCATTTTTGCTGTTGTACTTGTAACAAATGATTTGTTTATTGTCGTAATGAGTACTCTTACTGACGTCTTCTAGCCCTATTTGGTGACAGGTGATAAAACCCTACAGCACTTCATAAGGAGGGTCAGACTCTATCTGCTCAGGTGACTGAGGTCCTTTGGGGTGCAGGGGGTGCTCCTGAGGACTTTTTATGACTCTGTGGTGAATCAGCCATCTTTTCTGGAGTGATCTGCTGGGGCAGCAGTGTCTCAGCTGCTGACAAAAGGAAGCTTTATCCAGAAAGTCAGCTCTGTCCTGGGGAACCCCTGGATTCAGTGGAGGTGGTAGGAGAAAGGAGGATGCTAACATCCCTCCTGGGCAGCGTCTCCCACCCCACATATGACACTCTGAGGGTTCCTTCAGTGACAGACTGATCACTCCAGGTGTGAATAGACTTCATCAGACTTTATGATTAATGACAGCTCTCCAACTGTCATGAGCAAAAAATCAAACTGCAGCTCATTCTGGTAAATATTCTTACATATGTGTATCCTCGTGTTCTTCTGTTTTTCTTGTTTATATTGCAAATATAGTGTGTATACCTCACCTCTTTAGTTTGTGGGTGTGCTTTCTTGCTTTTCTTAGTGTCACTTTGCTGCTGTGACATTGCAAATTTCCCCTTGTGGGACTAATAAAGGATAGTCTGTTCTATTCTGTTCTTTTCTATTTTACTCTGTAGCGCTTCCTTTTCATCCTTATGCCACAGAAAAGATACCAAAAGTCTTTCTTAAAATCCCAAAGTGCACACTCTTTTGTTGGACATCTGTTTGAGAGTTTATGGGCGATTTCTTTCTTCCACTAGAAGACTCTGGATTAAAGCGTTAGTGAGGCCTTCAGATGGATGGAGTCATTTTACAGTCTGTTTGGCTTCATTTATGGAAGAGAGCAAATGAAAAAATGCCATCCAAAGTCTCAGGCTGGCAGACGGACTGTATAAACACTGAGGTACACTTGATGTGGATGCTGAGGGTGTTTTTGTCTCCTGCACATGTTTAACTGAAGTCACACCAGACATGGAACTCCATCTCAGACCTCATCTGAGGTCAGCCGTGCTACAGGAACCTCTCAGCTCCAGCTTTCATTTTAACTGAGGTAACAGGATCCCCAGGGAGGAACTCATTAGAATATTTCCTGCTCTTAAATGAAGAAGGATAAAGGTCCAGTCAGAACTACCTCAGGCTGAACAAACAGGAAGACTTCACAAGCATTTATAGCAGAAATAAAGTTAGTAATAACACCAATTCAATGAGAAATAGACTTTTTGTTTCAGGCTGCACAGAAGCTCAGTGGGTAGCATCGTCGCCTTGCAGCTAGAAGGTCGTGTCCCAGCCTTCCTGGGATCTTTCAACATGGAGTTTGCATGTTCTCCCTGTGCATACGTGGGTTTTCTCCAGGTTCTCCAGCTTCCTCTGCTACGTCTGCAGCCTCACACTCTAGGTAGTGGTAACACTCTCCCTTTCCCCTTTCTCCTAGGTAGGCCTGTGGTCCCAGCGGTGGCAGCTGTGGATAATCCCAATCAGCTGGTGGGAGTGACTTTGTAACTGCAATATAAGCCAACTGCATTCAGGACTCTACGGCTGACCTTTGAGCAGTGGACTCCTTCCTGCCTGTGGATCAGCCAGCTTCAAGCCTCTGTCATCTGTTGCCATTCAGGGATTCACGAACCACAGCCTTTGCAGCCCTGGATTCCCCAAACCAACTGGATTCTGCCTCCGTGTCACCATCTGTACCCTCACCATGCCACATCTGACACCCAACGTCACACCACCAATCCCTCTCCCTTGCTGCCACTGCTTCATACCCCTCATTCTCCTCAGCTAAGTCTCATTAGACTGTGTAGCGTAGTATATCTTTGTGTTTTGTATTGTCATAGCAGTCAGACTTTAGTACCTCATTTTCACTCTGCGTAGTGTTCCTGCATTCCTGCGTAGTCTTAGATGCTTTACTTATTTCTTAAGTTAGTGTTGTGTTTTGCTTGTATTTACCTTTCCTGTCTAGGTCGTACCTATCGTGGGTTAGTTGGATATAGTTTGTATAATCCATCTCGTGTTTAGTTTGTATATTCGGTCTCTTGTTTAGTTGCCAGCCCGCTAGAGGCCCGCTGTCCTGTTAGCACATTTTGTGTTAATTGATGTCACTTCGCTTGTAGTCCTTTGACGTCCATTTGTAGTTTGGTTTTCTGTTTGATTCATGTTGTTCAAATTAAAGCTTGAAACCTTTTATTTCATGTCATTCTCTTACCCTGCACTTGACCCTCATTAGGATCCGTTGCATCCTAATACAGTCCAGAAACATGCTGAGGTTAATTGGTGATTCTAAACTGTCTGTAGGTGTGAATGTAAGCGTGACTATTTGTCTCTATATGTAGCCCTGTTATAGACTGTTATCTGTCCAGGTGTCTCCTGCCTTCACCTTCAGTCAGCTGGGATAGACTCCAGCCCTTCATGACTCTAGTGAGGATTCAACTGTATATAGATGATGGATGGATGATGGATGGATGGATGGATGGATGAATGGATGGGTGATGGATGGATGGATGATGGATGGATGGACTTCTTGTTTCACTCTGTGTGTAAAGAAGGACAAACTTATTCTTATAACTTCTGTCTCTGTGATGCTCAAACAGTGCAGAGTTCAGCTGACTGTAAAACAGTGCTCTGCTTTTATTGTTGCGTTAATCTGAGAGAATTGTTTCGTCTATTTTTCATGTTCTCTGATAAATAACACATGGTGCTATTCACTGTGGCATAACACTTAATGTGAAGCTTCACATTATTATTAATGTCTTATTCTGCAGAGCTACTTTGTACAGCTACAGTTTATGAACCTCTGAAGTGGTCCACTAATAGAGGAGATGTTTCTCTGTGTGCTAACGTCTACCTCTGAATGGAAATAGAGTCACCAGAGTGTGTTAATTGTAATGTCTGTGTCCTATAAAGTATTAAGTATGAAGAGGAAACAGTTCTAGTTGAGGAAACCTGTGTGAGTTAATAAGTGACAGAATGAATAAAATATTAATGAGTACAGCCATGGCCATAAGTTTGGACACAAGTACCATGACGCTTGTGAATCTTAGAAAATACCACAAAATTGTCAGAAGAAGAAGAAGAAGAATTAAAAAAGTAGTACTAATTAAGAATTTTAAAAACTTTCTTTTCTTTTCTTTCTTTTTGTTCAGAATGTTTTGGAGAAAAATTCCAGTGAGCATCTAACCTGTCCTGATGAATCAGAGGTCAGATACATTTAAACACTCAGATCAGGTCGGTAAATCATTTTCATGATTAGAAATCCTTATTTTCACATGATGAAGATCATTGTTCAGAGTATAATAATACTGATAAATAGTCTAAACATGCAGAGAAAAGATGAAACGTTACCATACATGATAGCTAACTTCTAATGTAACTAAACAAATACATTTAACAGCTAAACTTTTTCTAAATGGTAGAAAATCTGAAAGTCCAGACAGACAGACAGACGGAAGTGTTTGGAAGATAGAAGACATCCTGTTGTCTCCAGGAGGCCAATAAATTGTCATTTTATCAATAAAAACCGACCAGTTTGTAATCTGAAGCCTGTTGCAAATGTTCCAGATGATGCAGATGTTTAACATGAAGGTTTGGGGTTAAACGTCTTCTCAAATGGTTTTCTACCAAAATTCTACCAAATATTCAGACGTTCAAAAACTAATCCAGCATTAAAACAGATCCTCTCTTTAAAATGTTCCTAAAAGATTCGAGGTGTGGAAAAGAAAGCTGTGGGCTGTAATTCTAGATCATACAATATTGTACGTAACTTAGTTCTTCTCAGTTGATAAGACATTGTTCCTGAAAAATAGCACACATTTCCCAACACACTGCACACTATTTTCTTTATTTGAACACAATTTACAAAGCACTGCACACTTGTGTCAAAAGCGCATTTTATTGTCAAAATCTGAATTTGGTTTTCAAAATTGAGACACACGAAGCAAAAGTAGGACACCGAACTGATGAATACAAAACACTGCTCTCACTGTGTTTTCACATGAAGTGTAAAAAATGATACAGCCCTCAACAATAACTTAAACACAAATGCATCCTATAAATAAATCAGAGGGGGTCATTGCAGTGTCTGACTGTACGTTACAAAATAAAAATAAAGTCAGACAAAGAACAGCACTGAATTTACACAGTACAGTATGCAGATATTTACACCACGTCTGCATCACTTCTTTCAGCCTGGTCAGGACCTCATCAGCATCACAAGCTGTGTTTTCTCTGGAAAGAAAGACCTAGTGTGTCTGATCCAGCCCTGACCTGCATCAACAGAAACATCACCACATGCCAGGACCGCTGACTGCAAGTTATTTCCCGAATGTATAGCTGCCGCTCATTTACCTTCCACCTCTATGTAGAGAAGAACTCAGAAAGGGAGAGTATGGCAGCAGAAAAAAAACAATAACTTGGGGGTTCATATTGAACCATTCCCAAATCAGTAGTCCTCTATAAAACTGACATTGTCCCAAATGTATTCATGTGTATCATCACAATCCAACTGAAAAACTCTCACACAAAACAGTCAGTCATGTTCACTTTCTGTAATTTTACCAGCACTTGTGAAGCAGAATTACACATTTTTTACAGTATTCTCAGAACATTTCTGACTGCTTGTATTGTTCCAGTACAGACTTACAACATTTACATACCATGTAAAATAATCCTGAAACTATTTACTATTTACCATCCGTACCACCTGCTGACCTCAACAACAGGTTTTATTCTGAACGGCTAATGTTGTTTCCCAGCAGGTTTTATAGTGTGCAGTTCATTGGCTAAAGTGTTTTCACCTTTGACCTGTTGTGTCTTCATTGTGACAGCAGTGTTGGAACAGTGTTCCAATTCTGTTTCCCAGTGTTCACTTTTTGAAAAATGTGTGCTGTGAGTGAAATGGTGTGTTCAAATGAGCAAAAACGGGCTTAGTCTTTTGCAAAAAGAGTGCAAGAGTTTTGGAAACTGTGTGCAAACCATGAATAGTGTCCAAAATGTGGACAGCAGAGTCCTGTTTTTGAGAAATGTGTGCAGTGAATGGAATTTAGTGTCTTATCAACTGAGAAAAACTGTAAAGAAATTCCATTCCAGATCATTATCAGAGTGTAATAAAGCTGAGCTAAGTGTCGACCCTGTCAGCTGCACTAATCCAGCACATCATTTCATCTCCAGCTTCCTGACTGACTCCAGTTCTTCATCCTGGACCGTCTCTGACTCCTTCATTGTGTGATTCAAACTGAGCAAGTTTTGCTTTTGCCTGAACATGATGATTTCTAAAGAAGCCTGACAGTTAGCGTGGAGTAAATGAGGGATTATAAACCTCCATCCTCCCTGCTTTTACATGCAGAGTTTGGATATTTGATTAATCAGCTGACAGAAAGCTCATCAACAGTCTGAGTTCATTAGTTATTCATCGAGAAGAAATGTCCGGCGTTCTCACTTTTACATTCTCACTTGAAGTGCTTTTCAATCAGTCTGTCAGTTATTCTGTATCTATACAGCACTTCTCATACATCTGAAATGAAACACAAAGAGCAGTTTAACAATGTGATAAATTATCACCAAAAATACCCCCATCACGTTAGAAATAAAATGAGGAAATGGTTCTAAAAATTAGATGCAATGAGGAAACACCAGATGAGACAAAATGAAATAAGATCAAATAAAATTAATTAAAACGGAATAAAATAAAATATATTTTATGAAAATATGATAAACAGATAAGTGAGTCAAAATTCATCAAATCAAAATAAGAATAATAGATTGAATAGAGTGAAATATGGAAACAAGTCAATAAATAAAGAAACCAAATAAATACAATAACTGTTAAAAAGAGGAATAAACAAGTGAATCAAACATCCATGATCAGAACACAAACAGATAAATAAGGGCAAAATAGAAGGACAAATTCATAAAGACAGAATAAGAAAATAATAATAAACGTAGCATTAAGGTACACATTGAGCAGATCAAAAATATGTAAATAAGTGGATAAGTACATACATGAATGAAAAAAATTAGTTTTAACAATAGTAATAATAAATCAATAAAATAAAATTTAGATAGATAGGCGAAGGGGAAAATAGGAATCAAAATCCATAAGAACAGAATTAGAAAATAATGAGAAAAGTAATAAATAATACATTGAGATGACTGAAATAAATGAATAAATACAGAAATCAATAAATATGTTTAGTTCTCAGAAGAGTAATAAATAAATATAAATAAAAATCCTGTATTAAAACATAAACAGACAATAGAAATGAAAAAACATGAAGATGGAATCAGAAAATGTAAAATGTGAAATGAAGGAACAACGCACTGAAAAGATGAAATATAAACAAGTGAATAAACAGAGAAATTAATAAATATAATTAGTTCTCAGAAAACTCATAAATAAAATAAAACAAAGTAAAATATAGATAGGTCAAGGGGAAAACTAAAGTCAATTTATTAAAACAATTTATTCAAATTAAGTAATAAATGATACATTGAATGAGTAAAATATGTCTTTAATTGAATAAATAAAGTCACCATTAAGAAGAGTAATAAATAAAATAAAATATCTGTAATTAAAGCATCGATTAGATAAGTGACGGGAGAAATAAGTCAAAATTCATAAAAATGATTTAAAAAATAAATTAATAAATTATATGTTTGAAAGACAAAAACAATAAATAAATATTAAGAAGAAGAATAAATAAAAAAAAGAACATTCAAAGCCCCGGTTAAAGAGAGAGACCTTGAATTCTCCACAAAAAATGCAAAACAACAGAGAAAAAGTAGAATTTTGCTGTCATGCTGCTGTCATGTACAGTAGATGTGAGAACAGAGGAAGCCTTCAGGAAGGAGGAGGTCACAGTCTGATCTCACTGCTTTGTACAGTGGAGAACAAAAAGCTCTGCAGGCTGCTGAGGCTGGCCTCCTGCTGTGAACACAGAGAGACTTCACATGTATCTGCAGGAAATGGGTTTGTATGAGAGAGGAGGGAGAGGCTGGATGTGACGACAGCGACAGCAGGAACAGCATTTTCCTGATTACAGAGCTGCTGTGTGGTCAAAGAGAGGGATTCCCATCAGCCGACTCTGCAGATTTCTCTCAAACAAAGCCTGCGATGTGATGCCAGGATCAGATTTCCACAGACAGAAGCCTGAACATGAGAGAGGCTGAGGACAGGAGGCAGATACTCCTCAGCATTTCACTTCCTCTTGTTGTCTTCCTTCTCTTTCTACTGACTGCTGCAGGCTGAAGCTGCCTCTGCGTTGTGTCGCTGTCACCTCTTGTCAGAGCCCCATCTCTCCCTGACACCAAACGAGCTCAAAGACTCGGCAGTTTTCCACGTATTGCATGACAGTTACCTCATGTTGCGTCAGTGACACAGGTGCAGAGGGTGACTCGACTGTCGTGGGCCCTGGAATAAAAAATAATGGGACCTCACCTTTTTTACCATTAATGAAAGATGAGGATGAGCTAACTGTTAGTATGAGCAGCAGCTGCAGAGAGGATGGAACTACTGCTGTACAGTAATAATACAAAAATAAAAAGGCTTTCAAGACGGCTACTGGCACAGAGTTTGCCGATGCACAAAAGAAAAAGATTGACCCAGACGTTAACAAGTACATATTTATACACCACTGTTCAAAAGTTTGGGGTCACCAAGATAATTCCATGTTTTCCATGAAAACTCACACTTTTTTCCTGTGCTAGCATAACTGTACAAGGGTTTTCTAATCATCAATGAGCCTTTCAACACCATTAGCTAACACAATGTAGCATTAGAACACAGGAGTGATGGTTGCTGGAAATGTTCCTCTGTACCTCTATGGAGATATTCCATTAAAAATCAGCTGTTTCCAGATAGAACAGTCATTTACCACATTAACAATGTCTACACTGGATTTATCTTTCATTTAATGTTATCTTGGTTGAAAAAAAATATTCTCTTTCAAAAATAAGGACATTTCTAACAGAACCTAAACTTTTGAACGGCAGTGTGTATATGTGTGTGAGATTCTATATCTATGTATTTATGGACCATTAAAGCAGACAGTTAAAGTATTTTCATAGCGCAGCTGCAGCATCTGCTTCCCTCATTTATTCTCCTTTATATCACTCTTGTCTGTTTTTAGTTCTCGTTTTGACAGCTGTGTTGTCTGTTTTTTAACTCGACTTCCAAGACAGCTTCACATAAAGATTCCTCTGTGCCCAAACTGTCCGTTTATGTGAACAAATAGCAAACAGACATCTTGAATGTTGAACAGGAATGTCAGTAAAAGCTGAATGAACCATAATGTCCTTTATATGACTCCCTGTCTGGCAAAAGTTCATGTTGTTAAAATACAAGCCATCAGTCTTTAATGCAGGTTTTCTGAAAAAAAATATGTGAAAAAGTCGAGACTACAGGAGAAATCAGTTGAAGGATAATTAAATTCAGAAAGTATCCCCTGATGGAGATTCTAAAAACAGTCAGCAGGAGTCATTTTTACATTTATTCTCAGATAAGCTAAAAACAAACAAACAAAAAAAACAATAAAAATGATTTTGAAAAGTTAAGGGGAGCTCAAGCTAAATGAGATTTGGATGTGCTTTATAAAATGAACCAGAATAATCCTTTTAATTATATATGTTTATTTAATTTATTCCAATAACCCCTCTGAAGCCCAACACTCAACAGTGCATTCAAAAGTAATATCACATTTTTTGGAATTGCTAAAATGACACTTTTTATGTGAGCTGGAAACTGCAAAAAGAGAAATAATCATCAGAATCTCTGCTTTCTGAAGGTCTTTGAATGAATCCAGTATGAAAATTTAGAATACAAAATGTTTAGCTTTGCAGAATATAATCAAAGTCACTTAAATTCAATGTCTCCTTTGAACATTTTAAAGTTAAATTTTTGCACCTGACCTGTTAACATTTTAAAAAAGAGAATTCTTTGCTCCTCAGTCAAATGAGAGACTGTCTGGAGAAAAATCACCAAATTCTTTGAAAAATGCTCAGTCAGTTTATCACAGGTTTTGGAGCATTTTAAAACCACAGTAACGTGTTGAAGTTACTGCTTGACTGAATGTTTCTGTGAGAGAAGCTGAACTTGTTGAATGGGCTTCTAGAAGCAGCGTCTAGCAGCAGCTTCACTGTCCTGTTCCTGAAAGGAAACCTAAAATGGATGAAATCTTGTTCTACTTCATTTCTGCTGCATCAAATTTGGCTATGCTAATCATCATAATAATTGCCTTTTAATGTCAATAAAATTAGCAACAAAACAGTAAGCAACAGCAGCGTACCCAAAACTGGTACTTCAGTGTAAAATAACATGTAGTTGGTGCAGTTAAAGTGATTCAATCATTTAAAAACTTTTTTTTTAATGTTATTTTAGAGCAGTTTTGTATTTTTGTAATAGAGGCCAGAATGCAGATGTTGCAGTTTTTGCAGTGTTTGAGTTGCAGTATTTGGGGACTAAGACTGTTTATTTAGAAATAAGTGTTATTTGTGTAGGATTTCTTAAGGGTTTTCTCCACCAATTATAACTGTAAGATTATAATAACGTTCCTCCTCCAATATTAATGTAGGGTTAATGTTTGCTCAAATGGGGTTAAGGGTTTTATACAGAATTATTATATAGTCTACCTGATATTCGACCAGCGAAGTATTTAGATTAGACAAATATAATAATTAACATATGAAACACTTCTTGTTGCGCTGTCAAGAAGAGCTTCAGGAATCATAAGGGGAATTATTTAGCTTGAAAGGTTATGTATAAAATTGAGGTAGCTGGAATCTGTACAAGTTAGAGACAAAATGTGAACAACAAAACAACTGAGGCACTGAACTCATATTTATGTACATTTATTAAACTAAACTAAACGATAACAACAACAACATACACACATTAAGACGAACAACAACAACACAAAACAAATAAGATGGTGAGATGTGAAAGATGGGAACAGGAAGGAAGAGATGGTGGATGGTCCTGTCGGCCTTTGTTGGTGTGGGTCGGAACAACGGTGGACAGAGTGGAGCCTCGGAGTCTCGATTGTTCTCAGCAACACGGTCTCACGGGGATTCGTGAAACTGTCACGTCAGTTTTTGTTTCGGTTTCGTGCGCACCAACACGATGTCGTCATGTTTTTCGTGCCGCTCACCACGAGCGAAACCTGCTGTGGTAATCACATCTGAAAGTGGTTTATACCGGCGGATTCATGACGATCTAAGCTGTCCATCGGCTTTTGCGGCCGCCGCTGCGGCCGCCACTTCGGCCGCCGGACATTCTTTAAATTCCTATGCAAATTCGGCGGATTCATGACGATCTAAGCTGTCCATCAGCGTTTGCGGCCGCCGCCGCGGCCGCAGCTGTGGCTGGATGTCTGGCGGCCGCAAACGCCGATGGACAGCTTAAATCGTCATGAATCCGCCGAATTTGCATAGGAATTTAAAGAATGTCCGGCGGCCGAAGCGGCGGCCGCAGCGGCGGCCGCAAACGCCAATGGACAGCTTAGATCGTCATGAATCCGCCGGTATAAACCACTTTCAGATGTGATTACCACAGCGGGTTTCGCTCGTGGTGAGCGGCACGAAAAACATGACGACATCGTGTTGGTGCGCACGAAACCGAAACAAAAACTGACGTGAGAGTTTCACGAATCCCCGTGAGACCGGGCTGTTCTCAGATAGGAGAACTCTGATGGTAAAAGAGGATTCTTCGAGCGGAGGACTCTTTGCAAGCAGGACTCCTGATGTTACATAGGACTTCCAGTGGTAAAAGAGACTGAGGGTGGTAAAAGAGGTCTTTCAATGGTATAAAGAGACTCCTGACTGTGACAGTGAATGAGGACTTCAAGTAGGAAAAGAGACTCTCAGTGGTTCTTTCAGATGTGGTCTTTTAAAGTGGGCCTTTGCACATCATTAACTCAGCAGGGGTCTGGTACATCCTCCATCAGGGAGGGCTGATGTCCAGATGTCCCTCACAGAGTTACATTTTCAGGTAATTTTCATGGTATCTGTAACTTTAAAAATATTGTAATTTGGTGAACATGGTTTACCTAGAGGGGCTGCACAGTGGAGTAGTGGTTAGCACTTTTGCCTTGCAGCAAGAACATCCCGGTTCAAATCCCGGCCTGGGCCTGGGCCTGGGATCTTTCTGCATGGAGTTTGCATGTTCTCCCTGTGCATGCATGGGTTTTCTCTGGGCACTCCGGCTTCCTCCCACAGTCCAAAAACATGCTGAGGTTAATTGGTCACTCTAAATTGTCCGTAGGTGTGAATGTGAGTGTGATTGTGTGTCTGTATATGTAGCCCTGTGACAGACTGGTGACCTGTCCAGGGTGTCCCCTGCCTTTGACCGAGTCAGCTGGGATAGACTCCAGCACCCCCCGCGACCCTAGTGAGGATAAAGCGGTGTATAGAGGATGGATGGATGGATGGATGGATGGTTTACCTAGATGCATTACTGACAGATAGCTGATTAAAATGATACCAAACATGATCATATGTGACTGGCAAACATGTTTAAATTATGATATTGATACCAAAACAAATAAAACATAAGATTCAAGACAAGAGAAGATATAAGATATAAGCTGACCATGAAGTTATCAGAAAGTTCACTTGTTCTATGAAATGGAAATAAATAAAATGAGTTCAGTACATAATTTTGAGATGATTGTCTTTGTTGGTTCTGACTTGAGTTCAGAGTTCTTTGTCAGTGAGTGGAATGTCTTTGAAGTTGTCATGTAATTTCCTCAGCCTGCATTCCATGGCTCAGGAATCAGCCAGAATGTGTATTGGTGGCCATTTGGTCCTGATAGTGAGTGGGGGTTTAGACCAGTCTGTGTAAGTTTGATCTGGTGCTCTCCTGTTGATTTGTCCCTTTGCATCTTTGGGCCAAATGTGGAAAATGTCTTTGTTTGCAGTGTCTTGGTGTCTCATCTCCACTGATCAAAGCAAGCCTCATCTCCACTGTGTCTGTGAAGATGTTAAACCTGTTCTTGTCCTGTTCCACCGTTGATAATGGCTGGTGGATCCTACATTTGTGACCTGTGGTGGGACAGAAAAACAAAATCTACATTAGAAGGAAGAATGAGTAGATGATAGCATGAACCAGTGACCAGATTTGATGGATGAGAGGTTTAGTTTTCTGTTACTGTTTATGTTTGGTTTTCACTCACTTTCCTGTTCGATTTCAGTAAGTGGTTAGATTTGGGAAACTATCAGGCTGCCACATAGTGGGAAAGGTGGCCAGGGTGAAAGTCTAAGTTAGAGGGCAGAAGGGGTGGATGGTGGCATAAAGTGGCATTAGGGAAGACCAGAGTTATCTCAAAATTAAGTTTGATCTTCTTTATTTCTGTTTGTAGTCTCTGATGTACAAAAAATTCATGTTTAGGTTTAGGAAAGTATCACACTTGGTCAGACACTTTAACATGACAGAAGCTTGGTTAAGGTCAGGCACTAAAAGGACTCAGTTGAGGTTAGAAAAAAAATTATATTAATGTACAACTCTTTCATTAGATGCTTGAACAATCTCCTCCACTTCTGGGTCACCATGGTAACAAGTCCCACCTGATCTAACATGTGATTGGTTGGCTGAAAAAGAGCAACACTGAACTTGTAAAATATATGACAAAGACACATTATTTAGAAATACAAAAACAAATGTAATCTGGCAGAAAATATGGTTTCTTCAAAACGCAGTTTAGAACACGGTTATGCAACTTTGTGCAGACTTAGTTGGATTTACCAAAGATGATGCAGATTAATTGCAAATTGCAGTTGAGATTTGTCACCGATAAGTAGCATTTCCTTCAATTTATTCTTCTAATCAGGTGGAACTTAAATGTCAACTTTTGCTGGAGGTTTTCAGATCTCAGTCCGTGTCTCTCGCTCACATCGCCGTAGGGCTGTATCTGACTGAAAGTTTATTTTTCCTAGATGGACATTTCAGAATATATCCTCGAGGCTGAGGGGGTTCAGGTGCTTCCACATTGGTTTCAGCCTCAAGCGGTGATATTTGCCACTTCATTACAGGAAGAGGGTTTTTAGTTAATTACTTCAACGGTGTCATTATGAGGGTTGGAGTTGCTGCCCCAGGAAAAGGAGTTGAAGTGTCCTGGGATCTTCCCCCCATGAGTGATGGGAATATGGATGGACAGACGGATTGGTGCAGCATCAGCAGTGGCGGAAAGGAAGCTCTCCATTTAGCTGTCAGTCTTCATCCAGCCCTCATCTATGGTCATGAGCTCTGAGTAGCCACTGAGAGAATGAGATTGATGGTTGAAATGAGATTCCTCTTTAGGGTGGCTGGGCTCACATTTAGAGATAAGGTGAGGAAATCGTTGCTGCTCCCTTGTGTGAATCTGATTCAGTTGGAATACATATCTCATCTGGCCTGGTCACATGTTTGGATCCTAAAAGAGGAAACATCAAACCCTGCTGGAAGAGGAAGCCTGAAAAGACCTGCATGACCTGCTGATCATTGAAAGTGAGTGAACTGGGAGAAGGATGCTTCCATGTGACCGTAACACTCCTTCACACAAGGTCAGTGGGTCAAAATGTGGAGGAAGACTTCTAAAACAAGAAATCAATGCAGCAAACACCCATAGATGCAAATATAATAAGTAAAGCACCAAATTCTACAATATCAAACTAAGGGAAAAGAACGAGTGGAATAAAGGACATTAAAGGGCAAACCTACAATAACAATAAAAGTAGAAATATTAATTTTAATATTAAATAAATAAGTAATTTAACAAATATGAAAAAAGGTAAAAGAGCATAAAATACACAAGTAAAATAGACAACATCACATAATCTGTTCTTGTTTTCCTGAAATGCTCTAACTGATGTTCTTATTTTTATACTGACTTTTTCTATTAATACTTTTATTATTATCATCATCCATTCTTATTTATGAGCCATCATCTATTCTCTCACTTGTCTGAACTGTAAATCTGGGCTCCATATCTCAGTGTAGCTAGAGTTTAAGTAAAAGTTGAATTAATGGTTGAAATATGGGTCAGAGTTATGCTCCTATAACACGTGAGTCAAACATGATTGCTCAGTGTTTTTACAAGGTTTCATTCTACATGTATCAATAAATCATTCATTTGAGACTTGAAACCATTTTCTGTCATTTGAGGCCATGAGATCAGATTTGGCAGAAATTGATTCCAGGAAAAGAGGAAGAGAAGGAAAAGAACTGTTTGGTTTTTAGCCGATCAGAGCTGCAGTGGCTGTTTGTAAAGCTGCTGCCAAAATTAAAATTTGTATTAACTGAGGCCTAAATTTTAAATTTTAACTTACATTTCTGTCAATGTAGTCATTGTTGCTTAATACATATAATCTCTGTAGTCCTAAAGGAATACTTTTTGTTTTGAAACCTTTTTAAATTTCTGAGTAATTTTAGTAAAAGCCTAACTTGTGGTTGGATCATCTGGTTATTTCTGACAGAGTTTTGCCAGATGTTGTCTCTTAGAGAAAAGAAGCATCTTTGTACAATAACATGAATGTTTTTGCGGATGGTGTATGTTGTCTGCTGAAAACTGTAATTTTTTTTTTACACCCAGACTGAATATAAAGACAGATAAGCTCTCAGCAGCCCAGAAATGAAACCTAAATATCTAAACGCTGTGATCTTTCTACGCTGCTGCTGTCATTCACACTCACTGTGTTTTTTGACTTTGCTAAACTCAAAGCTCACTTTAAGTCAGCCTGATTGGGGATTTGAATTGATTAAATATAATGAGTAGATTCAATTCAGATTTGACTAAAGGCAACAGAAACACAGCTCTAATTGCAAAGCAGAAATTACCATGCATCCCCAATCCATTGTTAGCTCTCATGTATAATGTGTGTCGGCATTTTCCCAATTAAGCAGATTCAGCTTTGGTGTCGTACTTTCAAACTGATGCCTAAATGGTTTTCTTAACAGAAATTTAACTGTGCAGGTAAAAGAATTTTAGCTACACAGTGCAGAAACAACAAAGTAACTCAACACCTGCAACATTTTCATAAATCCTAAAGGAGAGTGAAACATTTTAGGCTACGGCTGACTTTAAAGTTACCTATTAAGGCTGTTTGATAATTAAACAGAAATGTGATGTAGTGAAGAGTTGCCCTGGGTGAGCATGGGGGACTTTAAAGAGTAGTCTGCTGTAACTCTCTGAAGCATGAAGACTTATTTAATTGGGTTGTTGGGACCCTAAAAATATTCACTCTGATTATGCCACGTGTTTAAAGAAGTCACAGAGGAATAAAACAGACTCACTGAGTTGAGATACCGAAATTATTCACGCTTGTGCTTACATAATATTAATGAAGCAACAGCACCGTGAGACTCTCTTCTTCACATTCATTGTACTTTACTTTTGACTTCTACATGTTTAATAGTATTTCTAATTTCAAACAATCGCATGAAAGTCATTACAGTTTTTATCATCTTAAAGTTCCCATGACAGTAAGTTTTCCAACCATATATAGAGATTGTTAATCATGTGTTAATATATTTATTTTACGGATCAATGTAGCTGATTACTTCTGACAGCTGCCCAATAAAGTTATTAAACTTCACACTTCATGTGTTTAGACATGATATTGTACTGAAGTGTGTTTAAATCTGACACTGTGCCATAGTACAAGAAATCACTTTACTTTGAGGCCAAATCAAAGTAAAATTAACATTGCTGATTGGATATTCTCTGTAATAAATAACAATAGAATAATCAGCGTTCTAATCTGTGTTCTATCAGCTGCAGTAGCAGCAGAGTAAACAAACCAAACATAAAAACATATTTATGTGATTTCTTCATCACCAGCTGAATAGATGTAGGTTCCCATGGCAATGTGATGCTTTCTCTGCGGGATACTGTGACTACAGTTAGCTTTATTTAGTGGCCTTAGTGACATTCAGCTCAGCAGGTTTACAGATAGAATAGATTTGAGCCAAACTAAATCTGCTCACTGGCCTCCACCACTGTGGTGTGGAAGGGTAGGTCCTTCCACAAAATGATGCAGTAACTGAAAGTAGTTTGGGTATTTTATTTTAGCAATATATTGAATGAGAGCAAAATAATATGTTGAAGTGAGAGAGGTCTGGGGGTGTTACAGAATACTCGAAATCGACTTGGACACTGATTTTCCTCTAATTGTTCTTCAACATTTCAATAACAAGTGACTGTATTAAAAGAAGTCATTGATTCATATGAAATCAAGATGAGTTCTTGATGTCTGACATGATAATATGATTAATATTACATGATTGTATTCCACATTTCCAGAAAACAACTAACTACCTGAGGCCTAATTCAATGAGATACAAGAAAAGACTTTGGTTTTAAAATTTTCCAAGAGTAGAAGACTTAAAGCTGCCAGGTTGGACCTGATTCAGGGTCATTTTCTTCAGAAGGAGTCATTCTCACACAGCTGCCAGTTTCTGCATCAAGTCAGCATAGCTCTTGTGCTTCAGTGCAAAGTTATTCTTTGATGGAAGCTTTTCTGATATAATAGTACAGCTTTGGATGCAGAGTCGTCTGCAGAGATGCCCAGAAACATCAATTTTATGTGCAGGTCCTTTTCTTGTCCTTGAAATCTCATGAAAAAGGGTCTTTGGAAGCCTTGATGGTGGCTCCTTTGAATTTGGTTCTTTTAGTTTCTTTCAGGACTCTGCTGGTGAGAGTCACCCTGAACTTTTAAGCAGCTTCTTCTCCAGAGTTTGCATCATGGCTACTATGTTCTTCTTAAGAAGCAAGATCTTCAATCTGCCTTTTTAAAAGAAAGAAAGAAAGAAAATTGTGCATGTAAAACAAAGACAATTCTTCATAAATCTCCTCTACAGCCTGGATTTCTGCTGTTTTCTACTTCAGCCTCAGCTGCAACAGCTGGACCCAGTCTTCTATAATATACACTTCATGTATCATGTCAATTAATCAATCAATCAATCAATCAATCAATCAATCAATCAATCAATGAATCAGTTAACCTAAGTCAGCCTAGAGTGCTAATCACTATGTAGCACGACCCTAATATGCTTTACAATCAAAGAGAAACAGGACATACAGTAAGCTAATAAAACAGGAAAAATGAAAACAGTCACATTAAAACATCTGCGTTAAAAGGATATTAGAATCAGAATCAGAATCACTTTATTCATCCCCGAAGGGAAATTCAGTTGTCAGGGTTCTGATCTGTTTAATTTTGAATTGAATAGCCTGACTGCTGATGGCAAGAAAGATTTCCTAAATCTTTCGGTCTTGCAGCGCAGGGATAGGAGCCGTCCACTGATGTTTCGTTGTTCATTGAAGCAGATGTGAAGTGGATGATCCATGTTTGTCAGAATGGCCTCCATCTTGCTCAGTGCCCGTCTCTCCACCTCATCCTCCAATGTGTTCAATCTGATTCCAACCACAGAGCAGCTTTTTTAATCAGTTTGTTCAGACGCCTTGCATCCTTCTGTTTTATGACAACGCTTCACTGATGTACAATGGCAAAAAGATCAGTATCTTTCCGGATTATAGTACAAGTGTTGCAAGAGCCTGAGCTGCCTTCTCAGATGCCCGGAAAGCATTATGAGGTTGGCGTGATGTGCGTTTTGGACTCCTTTACCCAGCAAAATTCAGCGTCACGTTCAAGAACGAGACCCAGGAGTTCCTAGACCTTGCGAAAGCCATGGCTTACATTCAGAACATTGGGCCTCATTCATGAAGCGTTCTTAAGAACAAATCTGTTCTTAGAGCCTTCTTAAGAAGATTTTTGGCATTCACGAACATGTTCTTAACTGACCTGTTCTTAAAAGTAAGAACAAATTCTAAGAACACTCAGGAGGACTCTTACACACAAAAAATCTGTTCTTTTCGAATTTTGTTACAGTCAAAAGTGATCCAAAAATTTGAATTTCTTTCTTAAAATGATTCAAATATTACCACAAATTATTTAATTTAAAACTAGATTTATTCAATTGAATTTTAGTGATCAATGGTTTAATAGTTCAGTGCCAGTTAAACTCAAAATCAGATTTTAGATCTGAAGCTGCACTTGGTCACATTAACGTGTTTGGAGGTCTGTGGGAGGTACAAGCGCAATGACCACTACAGCGTGCACGCGTGATGACCGCCGCCATGTGCACGCGCCCCAGTGTGCACATGCGCGCTGACCGGGGAGACAAGGCGGACATGGCCTGGGCAGTTTTACCTGTCACTGCAGCAGAGGCAGAGGATGTTTTATTACGACACACACCCTTTCTGAGTATAAAAGTTTAACTGTCTCAGGTCAGACTTTATTGGCTGTTTGAAGCTCTGTCATCTGCAGAAATGACCATCACTCTGGTGGGCGGAGTTTCACCTGCACTCCAGTGCTCACGTGTCTCAAACACGCTCTTGCTGCTGCCTTATAAGGAAGTTTAGAGGGTGTACCTTTTACATTTACAAGTCAATACAATGTAAATGTCATGTTAATGAGAGGGGAGGGTGTTCGTAGAGACTGTTCTTGAATCCGGCACATCTCCCTCCTAAGAACAGATTTGGCTTGTCAAGAACGCATCGTGAATCCAACGTACTTTTCTCTTGGGAGTTCTTAAAGCCGTTCTTTCGAATGCTTTTCTACGAACACGTTCATGAATGAGGCCCACTGTTCTCTCCACAGCTGAAAAGGACTCTTAAGGTATTTCTGCCGTTGGATGAATATACAGTTGGCATGCAACATAGTCTGTTTTCATATTTTCACTTAAACTAGATATTCTCTAAGACAAGGGTATTTAATCCCATTTGCAATCACATATCTTGTTGGAGCACTGATGCATATTTTACATGGTTTGTAAACCCATGTGTATTTTTTTTTATTTTTTTTTTTGCTTAGTATTTTAATTTCGTCTCATAATTGGTCTGTAGGGGCTTAAGACCCAATATTTATTTTTGCTTTTATTCTACTTTTTGCTTCTCCTTTTGGTAGATACACAGCCCACTGAAGGGGACTGTGATTTTTGCTGCTTTTTCACAGTGGCTAGGGACTTGAACCCACGATTTTGTTTCTCACTAGTTCTAATTATTGTTAATCTATATGTTTTTTGCTTTCTGATCCCACTGTTCCCCAGGGATCTAACATTTAAAAATGCAACAGAGCTTTTTCTTTTTATGTGCTTGATTATAAATTTCTCAAAGAGACAAACTTTAACTAATGGGACTGTTTTATGCATTGTTTGTAGACTGCCGCAGTTGTACTCTAAACATCCTGTTTGTGGCCGATCCTACTCCTGTACATCCCAGACACCTTATTCATATAATCACACCTACGTTTTAAGTCATGAATCCATTGACAATCATAAGCTATAATGTGAAGGGTCTGAATAGCCCGATCAAAAAGAAAAAAATACTATTGCAGCTTAAGCACTTCAAATGTCAAGTAGCGTTCTTACAAGAGACCCACTTAACAGATGATGAACACCTAAAACTAAAAAGATCCTGGGCAGACAAAGTCTATTACTCATCCCACTGTTCTGGGAAAAGAAGAGTGGTGGCGATACTGATACATAGACAAGTGAATTTTATTGAAACTATGGTACATAAAGACAATGAGGGTAGATTTATATTGGTGAAAGGGATGCTTGATGGCATCCCTGTCTCTTTTGTAAATATTTATGTCCCAAACGAAGACCAACCGAGTTTTGTTAAGCAAATATTTAATAGGATTACTGAGTACAGTTCGGGTATCTTACTAATAGGTGGAGACTTTAACTGTGTTATGTCTCAACAAGACAAGCAACCCCTTTCTAAAACCCCTATACCTAAAATGGGTAAAATTCTAAAATACTTGTCTGCAGAGGCCGGTTTAGTGGAGGTATGGCGATCTAAATATCCAAAAGAAAGAAATTATACATATTGCTCTAATAGACATGCCTCCTATTCAAGGATTGGTCTTTTTTTACACCCAAAACTAAGAGTTGAGGATATAACTATTATGCCCATTACAATTTCAGATCATGCTCCAGTTTTGCTCCGGTGGGCTATATGCCAGACACCATCCTCTAAGTAATGGTGACTAAATGTCTCGCTTCTCAACAATAAAGACTTTATTACACTTATCAAAACGGAGCTTAAAAATGATCTGGACACTAATAATACATCTGATGTATCTCCCATAGTGCTGTGGGTTTGTGCAGAAGCATATTTGAGAGGAAGCACAATTTCTTATGCCTCGGCAAAAAAGAAACAAAAGATTGCGAAACAAATAGAATTGGAGGAAAAAATTTGCGAATTGGAACATAGGCACAAACAAGGTTCATCACCTAACCTTTTTGCTGATCTAAATGTAGCTTGTAAAGAACTACAGGAGTTGCTAGCGGAAAAGATAGAAGGAAAATTGCGATTTGCCAAGCATAAGTATTACGAACATGGAAATAGAGCGAGTAGGCTTTTGGCTTTCAAATTACGGAAGCAGCAATCCTCCAATACTGTACATAAATTAAAGCTGGGAGGCAGATCCATTGTTAAGCCTAAGGAAATAGCTGAAACTTTTGCAAAGTTTTAGGAATCCCTTTATCAAGATTCTGATACATGTCCTGATGAACCTAAAATAGCACACTTTTTACAGAATATAAATATAACTGGACTATCCGATACGGTGGCAGCAGACCTAGATGAACCAATTCAATCCTGGGAAATTCAACAGGTTATTTCATCTCTCAAAAAAAATAAATGCCCTGGTCCAGACGGATTCATAAATGAACTTTATAAATGTTTCCAGGAGGAGCTTACTCCACTTCTCTTAAGTGCCTATCACTATTCATTAAAAAGAAAAACTATGGCTCCATCATGGTCAGAAGCCACAATAGTAGTATTATATAAAGAGGGCAAGGATCCCACGGATTGTGGCTCTTACAGACCTTTATCTATGCTGAATGGAGATGTTCGTATCCTGACAGCTGCGCTGGCATGTCGATTAAACAACATAATAACAGAAATCATTCATCCAGATCAGACTGGATTTATTGCCGGCAGACACTATGGGAATAATTTGCGTCGGGTACTTAATATTATATCTCATCAACAGCATAATAAAATTATGACAACTGTGTTATCTTTGGATGCTCAAAAAGCATTCGATAGAGTGTCATGGAAATACTTAATTCAGACGTTAATAAGATTTAATTTTGGACCTAAATTTAGAGATTGGATTGAAACTATATATTCTTCACCCCAAGCAGCAGTCAGTCAATGGAGTTTGATCTGTGAGGTTTAATTTGGACCGTGGATGCTGACAAGGGTGTCCACTGTCTCCCTTGCTCTTTGCTATCAGCATTGAGCCCTTAGCTCAACTTATCAGAGATGACAACGACATAAAAGGAATCACAATAGGCGAAGAAGTACATAAAACATCTCTGTATGCAGACGACGTCCTCTTATATTTGACTGAACCGTCCAACATGGTTCCTTGTTTACTAAAACAGATATCATCTTACGGATATTTCTCGGGGTATAAAATTAATGTAGACAAGACTGAGGCAATGGATGTCTTGTGCAAAATACCACTGGAGTTAAAACGACAAAGTGGCTTTCATTGGGCTAAAGATAACATTAAATATTTGGGTATCTACACACGTGGACAAAATTGTTGGTACCCCTCAGTTAAAGAAGGAAAAACCCACAATTCTCACTGAAATCACTTGAAACTCACAAAAGTAACAATAAATAAAAATTTATTGAAAATTAAATAATCAAAATCAGCCATCACTTTTGAATTGTTGATTAACATAATTATTTAAAAAAACAAACTAATGAAATAGGGCTGGACAAAAATGATGGTACCCATAACTTAATATTTTGTTGCACAACCTTTTGAGGCAATCACTGCAATTAAACGATTTCTGTATTTGTCAATGAGCGTTCTGCAGCTGTCAACAGGTATTTTGGCCCACTCCTCATGAGCAAACAGCTCCAGTTGTCTCAGGTTTGATGGGTGTCTTCTCCAAATGGCATGTTTCAGCTCCTTCCACATATGTTCAATGGGATTCAGATCTGGGCTCATAGAAGGCCACTTTAGAATAGTCCAACGCTTTTCTCTCAGCCATTCTTGGGTGTTTTTGGCTGTGTGTTTTGGATCGTTGTCCTGTTGGAAGACCCATGACCTGCGACTGAGACCAAGCTTTCTGACACTAGGCAGCACATTTCTCTCCAGAATGCCTTGATAGTCTTCAGATTTCATCGTACCTTGCACACTTTCAAGACACCCTGTGCCAGATGCAGCAAAGCAGCCCCAAAACATTACTGAGCCTCCTCCATGTTTCACCGTAGGGACAGTGTTCTTTTCTTCGTATGCTTGGTTTTTGAGTCTATGAACATAGAGTTGATGTGCCTTACCAAAAAGCTCCAGTTTGGTCTCATCTGTCCAAAGGACATTCTCCCAGAAGCTTTGTGGCTTGTCAACATGCACTTTTGCAAATTCCAGTCTGGCTTTTTTATGAGTTTTTTTCAGCAGTGGTGTCCTCCTTGGTCGTCTCCCATGAAGTCCACTTTGGCTCAAACAACGACGAATGGTGCGATCTGACACCGATGTACCTTGGCCTTGGAGTTCACCTTTAATTTCTTTGGAGGTTGCTCTGGGCTCTTTGGATACAATTCGAACGAGCCGTCTCTTCAATTTGTCATCAATTTTCCTCTTGCGGCCACGTCCAGGGAGGTTGGCTACTGTCCCGTGGGTCTTGAACTTCTGAATAATATGAGCCACTGTTGTCACAGGAACTTCAAGCTGTTTAGAGATGGTCTTATAGCCTTTACCTTTAAGATGTTTGTCTATATTTTTTTTTCGGATGTCCTGGGACAATTCTCTCCTTCGCTTTCTGTTGTCCATGTTCAGTGTGGTACACACCTTTTCACCAAACAGCAGGGTGACTACTTGTCTCCCTTTAAATAGGCAGACTGACTGATTATGAGTTTGGAAACACCTGTGATGTCAATTAAATGACACACCTGAGTTAATCATGTCACTCTGGTCAAATAGTTTTCAATCTTTTATAGAGGTACCATCATTTTTGTCCAGGCCTGTTTCATTAGTTTGTTTTTTTAAATAATTATGTTAATCAACAATTCAAAAGTGATGGCTGTTTTTGATTATTGAATTTTCAATAAATTTTTATTTATTGTTGCTTTTGTGAGTTTCAAGTGATTTCAGTGAGAATTGTGGGTTTTTCCTTCTTTAACTGAGGGGTACCAACAATTTTGTCCACGTGTGTATATTCCTCTCTCACTGGACAATTTATTTGAGGCAAATTATGGTAAAATGATTACAGCTATAAAAAAAAATGATTTAGACCACTGGAACGTGTTGCCCTTATCTCTCCTAGGACGCATTGAATCAATTCGTATGAATATACTTCCAAGGTTATTATATTTATTCCAAATGTTACCCATAGCGATTCCAAAGGCAACATTTGAAGAGATGGACAAAATCATTTCAAAATTCATTTGGCAAAGCAAGTGCCCACGAATAAAATATAAAACACTCCAAGGACTCAAGGAAGAAGGAGGTCTCAACCTCCCGAATCTAAAACATTATTTCTGGGCAGCACAAT
Source organism: Acanthochromis polyacanthus (assembly GCF_021347895.1). NCBI lineage: Eukaryota > Metazoa > Chordata > Actinopteri > Pomacentridae > Acanthochromis > Acanthochromis polyacanthus. The sequence goes on along the minus strand of NC_067122.1, from coordinate 35,350,846 downwards.
TAAAACCATTGACTTCGTGGATGCAAAATGATGTCCATACAAGATGGCTGGGCATCGAACAAGCAATGTGCTCTGAATCACTACAAGCACTACCAATTGTTGATACCCCAGTTAAGAGTACTTCAAGGTGGACTAGGAACACGCTTGACATTTGGAAGAAAGTCGGAGTCGCTTTCAAATTACCAACTAAATTATCTGCTCTGTCTAATATTGAACATATTAAATCCTTCACACCAAACAGATTCGATTCAGGCTTTATAAAATGGGTTAATCATGGTCTTGTTTATATCCATCAATTGATTGATAGGGATGGTATTTTGTCATCTGAACAGTTAAAAGGACTCTTCCAACTTAAAAAAAATGATTTCTTTAGGTATCTCCAAATACGGTCTTTCTTGTTATCTCACAAAGAATGGGGACAAGTGATGGACCCATCACCAACTGAAAATTTCTTGATTCAAATTCAAAAGCGGGAAGAGGATAAAAGAATAATTACAAAGTTATACAAAATATTTGCGACAATGGCTCAAAATAAGCCCGTTGTGACAAAACAAAGATGGGAGGCAGAAACGGCCCAAAGTATATCTGATGAAATGTGGAAAGAGGGTTCCACAGTGGCACACCAGACCACATACTCAAATACATGGAGAGAATTTAAATGGAAAATAATTAGTAGATATTTTAGCACCCCAGATATTGTTGCTAAAATGACCCCTAATGTCCCCAGCTTGTGTTGGAAAAATTGCGGCACTGAGGTTCCTAACCATACACATATCTTCTGGACATGCCCCAAAATACAGACATTCTGGGATGACGTTTATAAGGCAATAATTCAAATTTTTCAAGTTGTAATACCAAGGGACCTAAAGGTAGCTATACTAGGTATCACCCCACCAGGGGTACAAGGCCGAGCAGAGATCTACCTTCTGAACACACTTTTTGCAGCAGCCCTGAAATGCATCACGACTTTCTGGTTGAGAACAGAGCCACCGTCTCTTCAAACCTGGATTCATAAAGTGAAAGAACTCTACCATATGGAAAAGATAACTTATTTACTGAGACTCCAAATACACATTTTTAGATCGTGATGGCGCCAGTAGAGGCCTTTCTAACTTAGACACTTTTTACACCTTCCTTCCGGCTGTACCACTTAGCCTGAACCTCTTTAATGTTGTGCAATCACAGGATCCCATTGTATTTGTTTTAAAAAACAAGTCTCATCTTATTTCTTTTTATCTCTATATTGTCTGATTAGTTATCTTTGTATAAAATGCTCTGTTGTCATAAAAGCTTCAATACAATGCAAGTTCTAAAAAAAAAAAATCAAGACTGTATAACTTCTTAGCAGTGGGAAGAGTTGCATATGTGGAAAGTGGCACATTAAAGTCTTTATTATGCAGTGTGAGTCCTAGAACACAGCCTCATGCAAACAAACAAACAAAAATCTATGCATCATCAGACCAGCTGCATTTGCACCTCCCAGTGATACATTCATGTCAGGTGAGAATGACCCAAACATCTGAATTTAGCTGTATGCTCAGATGCAGTTTCTAATTTTACACTTATTTTGAGAACAAAAGAGAGAAAATGTCAGAAACAAACATTAACATGTAGAGACATATAGTGACCCAATATGCAACTTCAGCCTATTTCCACAGGGCTAGCACTATCTGAGGACCCAATATGATTAAAAATTACCCACAGTTCTGTGGTTTCTGCAGCGTATCCACCTGAGACAGGCAAAGTCTGTGTTTAATTTGAATTTACTGGCATTATCCATGGATAGAATATAACCAGGCTGCCATATATTCACTGACTGAGGTTGCAGAAAGACATGCTGTCGAGTCTTCCATTCATAAATCCATCTGGATTTCACTTTCTACGGAGCCCCTAAGGTGCCACAGAGGAAAAAAAATATAAATCGTGCTCACGAGATACATATTCGTGCACACGTGATACTAAAGCGTGCGCTTGAGATACTTATTCGTGGGCACGCTTTAGCTTAAACATGGTCACGTTTAAGCTAAAACGTGAGCACGATATGTTAAAACGTGTGCACGTTTTAAGATAAAACGTCAGCCGGCGGGAGAAGGACTCAGATTTGGGCCGTGTCATTAATTTCATACAGGAACAATTACAAGGTCCGGGGATGATGCATGGATATCGGTGGATGTTCACTTAGTGCCAAGAAAATGGCCTAAAAGTCAAGAAGGAAGAAGTCCGACTCATACTGGCCGAGCTGGATCCAGAGGGGTCAGCATTCAGACAGCGACGTAGACTGTACAGAAGACAGCACTTCTCAAAGGGACTTCTGGCACATCGACTCAAACTGAAACCTTTTGGTGTGTGTATTAATGGGTGTATCGATGGCTTCTCTCCTAAAGTAATTTGGCTGAATGCCTACAAAACAAGCAGTGACCCAAAAGTGATCCGAGGCTATTTTGTCGAAGCTTTAGAGACATTAGGTAAATATCCCTGTGCGCACTGACCGTGCGGAGCCGTCTCTGCGGAGCTGTTCATGGTCCTGAATACTAACTTTTTTACCAGAGCTGTCCATGCTCCCCTTATTTATTCAGACAAGCAAATCAAAGTAAGAATAATTTTGCACAACAGAAAACAGAGCACAGAGCTTCAAATAATGTTTTAAAACAAAATAGGTACAAAATAGCTGCAGATTGTAAATTAGTAAAACTATAAATTTAAAATCATTTCTAGATCATAACAAGTTGTTCTGATCATAAAGTAAAATACTAGATTGTTCTTTTTTTGTTTGGTGTCTCATTTTTGTAACATTTTGTCTTGTTTTCGTTGTTTTTTGTTTTTTTGTCTGACTCTTGTTGTTTCTCTCATTTTTTGTTTTTTTGTTTTGTGTTTCCTTTTGTCTCACTTGTGTTTTTTGTCGAATTTTTTTGGTCTTTTTATGTTTTTGCTTTATTTGTTGTTTGTATATTTTTCTGTTGTTTTGTTTCTCACATTTCTCATTTGTCTCACTTGTCAAATTTTTTGTCTCATTTTTGTTGTTTGTCCATTTTTTGTCACTATATAGCTTTTTTATGTACATTTTTTGTCTTTTTTGGGTTTGTTTCGTGTCATTTGTCTTGTTTTTTGTCATTCTGTTTCTCACTTTTATCGTTTTCTGTCTCATTTTTGTAATCTTACATCTTTTTTTTGTTTTTTGTGCGATTTTTGTCATTTTGATCAGTACTATATCATTCAGTTCCAGATAGCTGTGACTAAATGTTGTGTTTCTTTGTTGACACTCTGTGATCTGGAAGTTGTAATGTGGAAATGATAAACTGAGGCTGAATGTTACTGAGATTGATTTCATTTTTCTAAAAAAAAATTTCAGGTCATTCATAATGTTTTGTAAAAAGATAATTCCTTAAATGTGAACATTTCAGAATGTCCTTTTTTTGCACTAAAACAAAGGAAACATTGAGAGTCATGGTTTTTTACATGTTTTTATGCTTTGATTTTACTGGTCTGACCCACTACAGATCAAATTGGACTGAATGTGGAACCTGAACTAAAATGAGTTTACATCCCTGTTCTTGTTATACCAACGTAACAATCCAAATCATTTTCACACAAACCAGAATACAGTCTGGAGAGTGCTAGCATATAGTTTAGCCACATATTAGCAAGATAACATGGAATTGAAGCGATGAAATACATTATTCATTGAAGAGGTTGATTAAAGGACACAACAGGAATATTTCTAGCAATAAATGCTGTTTCTATTACTGCTCACTGCTAATTATGACAAAAAATGCATTGACAGAAACTGTAATTTCAGTTAAATTTGTAGCATTCACACTCTGAAGATCAGGATTCTGAATGACCTGCAGAGACAGAACACCAAACTATCACTTCAACACAACAAATGATGCTTAGATCCTCCGAGTAAGGAAGACGGCATCACCGAGTTTGTAGGGAGTCTGTTTGCTTTGCCTCTTTAATCCTGTTTTTGTTGCACCAAAGCTGCTTTTCTTCATTGTGTTCTGCTGACCTCCAGCCTTCTAACCGTTTGGTTGTTCTTGACCTTCAATGCTGCACTGTTGGCTCCTTCATTTCCTCCAATATGTTTGTAGAAGGCACTTCCCTTACTTTTTTCTTTTTCTGTTTAACGGTGGCAAATAATGAAGTGACTCTCTCCACTACTGACTGGTGTCTTAGATTGTACATGAAAACACCTTGATGCTCGAGGACAAACATTTGACAGACAGCAAATCTGAAAAAAAAACTTTCCTGCCATGTTTTACTACCTCTTGTTTTTTGGACATTTAAAGATCACAATGTTTTACTTTATAAACAGACATCATACAACAGGAACTAAAATAGAGTTTGACAATCAGACATGAGATCACAGATTTACCATTCCAAACGCCTCAATCCCTCATTTGCTTCTTTTTAAAATTCCCCCTTGAAGAAAAACATTCCAGCAGCCAGAGAACCAAAACTGGAGGCAAAATAAGCAACTTTGACCTCTTTGGATGAAGAGACACTTGGGGCAAATGTGTGAATGAAATGGACATTTTTATCTCTGGAAAGAAGGTGTAACTGAGAAATTCATCAATGAATCAGGGACACTGATGTTAAAACCTGCACCAATAAGTCTCTAAAAGTGACTCAGCTGGAACCACTGGTGGACACTAAGAACAGTTGTTCACTCAGCTACATTTTAGAGGGAAATATTGTGCTTTCTATTTCACTAGATTAATCTGAAAGATGAGGAGTCAACGCAATATCAGAACTCTAAAAACAACAACACACAATTAGAGTAAACCCGTGTTTTCTTTGGCATCTTATGAAAAGCTATGCATAGTCTGGCTTGATCTGCTGTTCTTGAATAAAAAACTGGAAATACAGCATTTTAAAGCAGCTCCACCTGCAGCAGCTCCAACAGTAACAACCCTAACCCCAACACACTGATGCTTCACTGGTAATAATCAAATAATGTCTGATATAACAATAAGTCAGTCAGAGGGACCAAACCAGGATTTTTAAGTTACTACTTTAATGACATTTTGCTGCTAATACGTGTGTGTTTCTATTGAAGTAGTATTGTTCATGCAACGTTTTTGTTCGTAAACTGATGTTTTCCATTGCTGTGCTGGTGCTTTTGCTTAAGTGGATGTTTTGAACACTTCTTGAACCACAACAATTCCACATTCTGCCTCTACAATAAATATGCTCAGAAACCTTTCAAAAATATCAACTAGCATTTTATACCGTCCATTTTGGAATTATGTGTGATCAGGAGACATTCAAAGAAATCCTTGCATTTACAGTGATACAGCAGAAATCAGTCTGTGCAACAATCAGAGCTACAATGGCATGGTGCAGAGACAAATGCTGCGGAAGGGATAACATCAAGCTTTGCATGAAATGAACTTCATCCCAAAAGACATGGAAATGTAGAACTGAATCAGTCACAAATCCAGTCTTTTATTTCTGATATATTCCAGTGAGTTCAGTTCGTTTGCATCCAACAGAATCATTGACATGAGTAAAGTTCTTCCTCCAGCTGCCTCTGTCCAACAGTCAAAGGTCCTTTGCCTTCCAGACCAGTGTCTTCTTCTAGAACCTTCCTTGATGCTGTGCTCGGCCTGCCAGCCCTTCTGATAGTATAAGGTTTCCATAGCAACGACCAGCTGCTTCGTTGTGTCTCTCCACATGAACATCCAGGGCTGGTCTACGTTGCCTAACAATGGCTGACCAACGTGGATGTCAGCCATGTAGCCACTTGTTGGTGAGGTGTGATTTCCAGGAGGTGTTCTGTACCATCCCTAACATTCTGGTGTGAGTCCCATCAGCTCTTTTTGAGAGTCTCTTCAGATTCCAGCGCAGTCAAATTAAAAGCGACTGTGACTGGTCTCATCTGAGGCCTGCAGCAGCATTTGCATAAAATGTCAGAACATTTCTTTCTGTATTGATCTGTGTGAACTGTGTGCATCTCTCAGATAATGCAGATAGCTGTTCATTAGGGATGTGAAGCCTAAAAAAAGAGAAAAATATAATTATCGACTACTTTATCTGCTCTGCTATTGGAAAAAAATTACTTTCCAGAGCTGGATAGGTGAGCAGACATATGAGTGTTGTATTTATGGTTTGCAGAATGTGTGGGAACGCATTTTCAGGGACAGAAATATTAAATGCAAAATGAAAAGAGACCCCACAGAGGAGGATTTCAGAGCAGCTCTCCTCCTGCTGTTTTTCAAGCGATGGAACTGTCAGCTGCCTTTGGCTCCAGACTCAATACGCCACAGAGAACCGAGGCTCCTGTGATTTTATGCTTCCCCCTGTTGAGTTCATTCCAGTTCAGTGCAGGTCACCTCAGTGCAGCGCAGCACAATGCAGCTTATTTCAAGTGTTAATGCCTCAAGAGGGTATACTGGATATTTTTATGCTGAAAACAGCTAACTGCATTTGTAAAGCCTCGTTCACTGTGGTACAAAGAGAATTATCACCCGATTCTGGCGTTTCAATTAGCTCTACAGAGTTTTTTATCCTCTTTAACATCATTGCTTTAGTTTTATGACCTGCAGCTTTATTGTTTATCCTCACAGCTCTCAAAGTGCTGGTTTCCTCTGCAGCCTATTTTAAGCTCAAACCTCTGAACCTGCTCAGCACCTGGAAATGGACCGTTGTGGCATCAGGTCACCTCCAGCAAAGTCCACTGAAAAATAAAGATTTTTAGTATGTGCATGTTTCCCAGAGAAATTATAGATTGTCAGTAGTTATTGTTATACATTCACAATGCATGAAATAATATTTTAAGGGTTAAATGTAATTCCATTCTGAAATAAACACCAACATCAACTGTGAGGCTGCAAAGTGTTCCAGTCTGCTTTGTTACATCAATTATTTCTATGATGATCAAGCATGACAAAGCAAACATTGTACATGTCTTATTGAACCAATCTTCGTATTGCGATTTCCCACAGTTCCCAACAATCTGACATGGGGATCCAAACTAAAGTGATCACCATGGAAACAAGCCTTACAACAAATTGAACAGTTTGTGTGTTTTTTAAACATCTATACATACTAGAGATGTCCTGATCAGCTTTGATCTTGTCCAGGGCGACCTGTTCAGGGTGTCCCCTGCCTTCGCCCGAGTCAGCTGGGATAGACTCCAGCACCCCCCACGACCCTAGTGAGGATAAAGCGGTGTATAGAGAATGGATGGATGGAGGTCTGGGGGAACCTGTTGACCCACCGGGACAGTACCCCGTATGCCAGATGGCCAGTCCACGCCTGCTCCTGCAGAATCTCCGCTCTAGACTCTTGTTGTATCAGTGGAACTGTAGCCTAAACATCAAAGAGGAGCCTCAGATTTGCCACATTTGTTCATGTGCTAGATACGCAATCAAGAAGATGTGCACAGCAGGGTGAACTAAGCTCATTGATACAATGTCATGACGGCTTCTAGATGAATTGGGATGTCGGCACAGACTCAGCAGTGAGCCTCTGCTCCATAAAATATATTTGACTGTAGTAAATCTCCAGTAAATCCTCATGTCTTCATGGTATTCTGAGCATTCTGTCATCCTGCAGACAGAACAATCTGCCGCCTCCACACACATCTCCTTTTAAGCTTCAATGCTGTTATGTTCTTCACCTTAATGTTTCCACCCCGCAAGTTAGACTGACATCAACAGCATTAAGTAACAACGCTCATTTCCAGCACTGGTTTCAGTTTCGGAGAAGAAGGAATTAATGACCCACCCATCTATCTTTATATGATACACAGCAGTCAGAAACGCTGAATGAAGCGGCCTCATAGTGCTGCGTTTGTTAAAATGAATACTAAATTGTTGTGCCTATATTTCACATTTAATAAAACCAGAGTAGAGAATTTTTCAGAATGGCTTTAACTGTGTTGACTGACTCATTGTTATCGGGCTGTTATTTACTCTCTACTCCACAGTTGTGATTATGCAGAGTAAAAGGAAACCAGTTTTTTGCTCGAGTTTTTCAAATCTCATTCTGGTCAGCAGATTGGGACACAGAAGCTTATTTCAAATGCTCCCCAAAGTCTGGGACAAATACCAAGTAAACAAGGAATTTATACACACACACACACACACACACACACACACACACACACACACACACATATATATATAAAAGGAGTGAGAAGTCAATAAACACTTATTTAATCTCACCTCTTTTCCATAAATTATTGATTGATAATTTGACAATTTCCAGTTTCCTAAACATTTCTATAATATACAATTTCTGTTTAGACATTTAAGATACAATAAAAAATGATGGTTTTTTTTACTTAAGCATTTGAAGTTTATTCAGTAGATTTTCAAAAATTGCTTCAGACATAAGAGGTCATTCATTAATCTGTTGTTTTGAGATTATTCTGTTCTGTGTCAGCCTCCATTCAGTCCTGCTCCTGGTTGCCTTGCATGAGTTTTAATACATTGTTTTAACATTTATCTACAGTGGAGATCATTTTGAACAGCTCCTCCTTTGGGTACTCTCCTATGACCACACAGAACATTCACTGAGCCTCAAGGCTTCTGTCCTCATCAAGAGGTTTTAGCTTCTTCTTGGACAGATTTTACTTTAAAAAAAAAACAAAATTTCTGAAATGTACTCAACTATGAGGATTGCAAAGCTGGTTTCAGAATATTTTGTCTCTATTTGTCTCTAAGAGGCATGAAGGAGACCATGCTGCTATGCAGGTGTGCATAGCGTCCTCATGTTTCAGTTTGATCCACCTGTCATCAATCATTTGGTGCAAAATGTCAAGTTTTAAAACAGTCATCTACAAACCAATGGATGACATCATGGTGATAGCATCACTCTTTTATTGCCATCTGTGGTTGCTGTGGAGAAGAAGAATGTAAGAAGTGAAAGTAATTCAAAGCACTTTCACATTGTTAACCACAGTACTGGCTGAATTCAGCCCAATTTGAGCTTCAATTCAGTCAAAACAGAAATCTTTGTCTGTCGCCTGCTGTTAACTTGTTGTTGTACATCTTATATAATTTTCAGGTTGCTGTTTGGTTGTTGCTGTTTATGAAATGTGCTTTGTAATTAACTATCTCTGAAACATCAACAGACAACAGCTTGTACGTTTGACTTTTGGAATGACACTTAAACCACTCAAAGCAGCGTTCTAACTAAGTCTCTAAATGATGCTTCTTAGACAAGAAAGACACCTTTAATTCCAGCACCAGGGTCAGAAAAAAAAACTGTGAGCAAACTGATATTTATTTTAATTTGACTGTAATATTATTCTATAAATCTGTGCAGCACTTGAGCCTAAATCTTACTGATAAAATGTTTTATTTAATGTCAAAAATCAAGTCCTATGAAGGGTGACATGGTTTAAAAAAATTAGACTGAACAGGGACATAGAGTTATATAATGACCTGAACTACTGGATTATTTGCTTAAGTAAATAATATCAAATACTGAAAATATTCCAAGTAAACGTTCTGCACTGAAAATCATACCAAAAGAAAAATATGTTTGGAAAACGTACTTAAAGTATCAGAAGTACATAAAGTCTCCTATAACGTATAGCTATCCTTAGTACTATCATGTATATTACATTATTGTACTGCAGGCTGGATTTTACTGCTGTAGCTGGTTGATGTGGATCTAGTTTTAAACTGTTTAATAGAGGGATGCAACCAAAAGCATTTTTTATCCTTCTTGAGTCTGTTGTTTATGTTCTCAGTTAATGACTGGTTTGTAAAGCTTCCGGAAAAAAAAAATCTTATGTCAATCATTCATTTTTTATCTATTTTAATTCAAGTATCTTAATTATCAAAGCAATTCGAAGGAAATCACAACAAAGGTTCATGTCTGAGAAACTAAAATTCTTCATCTTAAGTGCTTTTGTATGAAAAATGAGTCCGATTACAAGCTATCAAATAAGGGCATGCTCCAGTAAAGAATAAATACCTCCCATTTCATTCTGCCATTGGTGTCAGTAATAAGTTTTATACAGTTTCACAGTTTTGATAAAATTGGAGGCTTAAGAATTCGATAGAAGCCAAATTCTTAACAGTGAAAATGTAACCAATCCAACATTTTATAGTCTATTGAGAAGCAGTATTCTTCTCCAGTCACTCAACATGATGCAACCTGCTGCAATGGGACCAAGTGATTTCCATGCATTTCTCTCTCTCTCTCTCTCTCTCTCTCTCTCTTTCTCTGTGTGTGTGTGTGTGTGTGTGTGTGTGTGTGTGTGTGTGTGTGTGTGTGTGTGTGTGTGTGTGTGTGTGTGTGTGTGTGTGTGGTGGTCTTATCTTTGAACTAAAGCATGTTTGGTTCTTCTGTCTTCTCGGTCCAGACCTTTCTGTTGTAGGCTGGAACTGCTCTCCATGTGTGTGTTCAGGTTGTGGCTAATTGTCGGACAATACCACATTTGCTGTGACTTCACATGCAAATCAAAATTATACTTTGGCTGGTGCACAAGATGGTACAAACATGCTAAATATAAGGAGCATACATCGTGTGCAGCTGCTGGGTTATAATTACTGTCTTCTGTCTCCTACAGACAAATCATTTGTCTCATCAATTGAAACCAAAACGTGTACATCTGAATGTGGAAAAAGCTCCAGCTTCTTGTTTATGTTTGTTGGACTTCATCCCCCAATCCTGTTATGTTTTCCTTTCCCGTCCCCGCCATAAAGCTTTTATTAAGAATCAGGCGTTACTCATTCAGTGCATTATCATCTCTGATGTGATAAAAAACATTTTTATTGTTGATTCTTCGCTCTCTGAGGAGAGCTGTGGACAGTTATGTGGGAAATGATACAAAATCATCAATGAAACCTGCTTGCCATGGTTGTAAGGATTTACTGAGCTATCAAACATTCAGTTTCCTGGCTTTTAGTGGGAAATTGATGAAAAGACATCTTCTGTCAAAGACATTGATTACTTCACAGTGTTTTTGAAATTACAGGAGAACAACAATATTGACTTTGGATTGAGGACAAACTAGATGTTTGTGAGTATGTATAAGGTTTGTAGACTTACATCAGTAATACTTACACTGTTTCCACAATTTACTTGTTTCTTCTGGAGTCAGTGTAATCCCAATTTTGAGAAAACCTGCAAAAGCAAATTCATACATCAACAATTAAGATATTAATTTAATTCTCCTCTCAGTTGTTGTGAAACCATCGTAGAAGAAGTGGTGTGCAAAAATTCCTTTGGGCTTGTTTTGTTGCATGAGTCCTGATTGATCCACTAAATCACTGAATAAATGGCATGTCCAGCCTAGGTCAGATTTATCCATTCCTTTACCACTTTTAATGTGTTTGGAGTCATTGTCTTGTCAGAACCACCAAATGCATCCAAGACCTTCTGGTTGATGATTTTAGGTTTTCCTAAACATTTGGAGGTAATCCTCCTTGGGCTGCCTGTATTTGAGGGATCCTACCACTTATTCCTTATCAGTTCCTCCAAGATTCAATTACTAAATGTTATTCTGATATAATAGACTCTGCATACTTTTACAGTGGATATCTTTATACTTGTCTGTCATGACAGTTCATCACGTTTGGTCTTTGTGCAGATTCAAGGCACGAAATTCTTCTTGAAGGACAGTTTCAGTGTAAGGACACATGAGATCCTTTCCTTTTCTATTTGGAGCAGTTTGGTTGGAGTAGATTAAAAATGACTAAATCTTATTTCTTGTTAGTTGCTAAAGTGGTTCTCGAAGACTTAAGGACCTAGACATAGAAGTCGTTTCTCTCTGTAAGGCCACTGTTTCACCACAAGTTCTAAAAAAAAAAAAAAAAGATTTCTTGTGTGTGCCAAACACAATGCAGTACTATGGTCACAAGTTAAATGAATGACGGAGCTGAATTTGCTTCTGGAATACCATGTTGTCCGTAGTATAAACTATGACATTTGTGACATGATGACAGAACATGTGCTGATGGATTAGGGGGGAAACAAGTAATTCTGCCCTTGTGAATGTCTAATTGACAGTAATGCCCAAAAGCTCGACTAGATTATTTGCAAGTGATCTATTCCACACCCTGTGCCAAATTATTAGGCAAGTAGGTTTTTTGGCCAAAACATAGTCTTAGAAATAAGTCTGGGCTTTCCCACTTTTAAATAGTCTTCTCCTACGCTAACTTTGTATTTGTCAGACATCATTTCAAACCAGAAAAGCACTCGGAGAGCGCAGACCTCCGCCAGGCCTTCTCTCAATTGTACAGATGAGCAATCATCATCGGAGTTTGTTTGTCTGTCTGTCTGCCTGTTTGTCTGTTAACAGCATAACTCAAAAAGTTATGGACGGATTTTCACCACGTTTTCAGAATGTCCGGAAGAGCAAAAGTAACAATCGATTAGATTTTGGCGGTGATCCGGATCACCGTCTGGATCCAGGATTTTTGTTGAAGGATTCTGTACAATTGAGAGATGGCCTGCAGCCATCTGTCATAGGTGCGCTGAGAGAGCAGCTCATCCACTCTTTGTTGAACCAGTGAATTAAAATCATCCATGGAGTAGCCGGGGGCTTGGATGAAGGAGTGCTCGCCTTTGCCACTCTCCAAATCCACAAGTCGGTGCTTGATATCAGTCACGTTAATGCTCAGGAGAATGCAGAACGCTACGGACGGCACAGAACATAAAGACGAGATTATGTTCAGCGCTGTTGTGCGGCAATATTGCTTGTCGCCATTTTCGCCTCCACACACTGAGATGCTCCTCTTGCCTCCCCGATCTCCATTTAACTGCAACTACACGTGCCGTTGCGAGCAAACCGCATCTGGCGCAGAGTGACGAATTTAGTGGCACACTATCTCTCCGTGCGTGCGTATGTTTGAATGTCTGCGACGTGGCGCACAGTGGGTGTATGGTGGCAGCGGCGGACGGACGAGCGCTGCGCGTTTCCTTGTGGCCATCTCTCAATTGCACAGAGTCCTTCAAAAAAATTCCTGGATCCAGACGGTGATTCGGATCACGTCCAAAATCTAATCGATTCTTACTCTTGCTCTTCCGGACATCCTGTAAAAATTTGGTGAAAATCCGTCCATGACTTTTTGAGTTATGCTGTTAACAGACAAACAGACAGACACACACACACACACACACACACACACACACACACAGACGGACAGACAGACAAACAAACTCCGGTGATTACATAACCTCCTGGTGGAGGTAATCATTAGGCAAGTTTTAGCTTTCATCAAAATGGGACAAAATAAAGGACTTAATGGCTACAGAAAAGAGCCAAATAGTTCAGTTGCTGTCAGAAAAACTTACTCTTAATAAAATTGACAAGAAATTGGGAAGAGATACTAGGACCATGAAAAATTATATCAAAAACAGTCAAGATGGCATTAAAAAGCGAGTTGAAAAGAAAAGAAGAACGTTATCATCAAAGGATCTGAGAAGAATTAAGCGAGAAGCAGCCAGACGACCGCTGGCATCAAGTTCTACCATCTTTAAAAGCTGTGACTTACCTGAAGTTCCTAGAAGTACCAGATGCCGCATCCTAACAGCAAAGAGAGGCCTCCACTTGAGGTCAGGGGATGATGGTGGCCAAACCATCAATCTGCTGTCCTTGAAACCTTTTTTAGCCAGCCATAATGTGATAAACTTCGAGGTATGGGATGGTGCGTTGTCCTGCATTAGAATGACAGCCTTTTTGAAAGAACCATTGTTTGAACAGGGTGTTGCTTAGTAGCTCGCAGTATGTCTGAGTTGATTTTTACCCCTTCTGGAAATCGAAAGGGACCCACAACTTCATCTTTAATAAGTCCTGCTCAAACCATGACACCACCACCACCTTGCTGCCGCTGTAACTGTCGTGGGGTTTCCTGTCCATTGGCCACCCATCCTCTTGCCCAGCCATCAGGGCCATCCAAGGTGACTCATCTCGTCTGTCCATAAAACGTGCGTGAAGTTGGTCTTTAGATGTTGTTTTGCCCATTCCAATCATTTTTCTTTGTGGTTTTTGTTGAGTGGAGGCTGTTTGAGTGATTGACTGTTCCGTACTCTCTTAGGATGCGGCATCTGGTACTTATAGGAACTTCAGGTAAGTCACAGCTTTTAAAGATGGTAGAACTTGATGCCAGCGGTCGTCTGGCTGCTTCTCGCTTAATTCTTCTCAGATCCTTTGATGATAGCGTTCTTCTTTTCTTTTCAACTCACTTTTTTTCTTCCATCTTGACTGTTTTTGATATACTTTTTGATGGTCCTAGTATCTCTTCCCAATTTCTTGTCAATTTTATTAAGAGTAAGTTTTTCTGACAGCAACTGAACTATTTGGCTCTTTTCTGTAGCCGTTAAGTCCTTTTTTTTTTGTCCCATTTTGATGAAAGCTAAAACTTGCCTAATAATTTGGCACATGCACTTTTGACATATGTGGTGATTTTCTTGCTTTAAATGTAATAGAATTTGAAATGATGTCTGACAAATACAAAGTTAGCGTAGGAGAAGACTATTTAAAAGTGGGAAGGCCCGGACTTATTTCTAAGACTATGTTTTGGCCAAAAAACCTACTTGCCTAATAATTTGGCACAGGGTGTACATGATTGAGAAATTTTAATGTCATTTCATTCTTATCACCCACTGGGTAGGTGACAATCTTCTTTTGCAGAAGAAAATAAACTCTACCTACATCTCTATATACAGTGCTATGAAAAAGGATTTGCCTCCTTCTCAAATTAGTATTTCTTTAGCATATTTTCTCCACTTTAATGTTTAAGACTATCAAACAAATGTAAGTATCAGCAAACCTTCATTTATTTTTTTAAGCTGTTCCGAAATGGACTTGCTGGCGTGTTTTGGATCCACTGTCCTGCTGCCGAACCCAAATGAGCATCAGCTTGAGGTCATGAACTGATGGTTGAACGTTCTCCTTCAGGATTTTCTGGTAGAGAGCAGAATTCATGGTTCCATTAATCACAGCAAGTCGTCCAGGTCCTCAAACCATCACCCTCCAACCACCATGTCGGACTGTTGCTATGATGTTATTTCTTCAGATGTAACAAAACACTCACCTTCCAAAAAGTTCAATTTGCATCTCGTCAGTCTGTAGAATATTCTCCCAAGAGCGTTTGTTTCCTTTTTTTTGGGTTTGGTCAGCAGTGGCATTCACCTTGTAGCTCTGCTATGGATCCATTTTTGCCCACTCTCTTCCTTACTGAGTCATGAACACTGACCTTAACTGAGGCCAGGGAGACCTGCAGTTCTTCAGATGTTATCCTGGATTCCTTTGTGACCTCCTAGATGAGTTGTCACTGTGTTCTTGGGGTACGTAATTTTGGCCGTAGGTCCACTCCTGGGAAGGTTCTCCACTGTTCCATGTTTTCTCCATTTGTGGATAATGTCTCTCACCATAGTTCTCTGGAGTCCTAAAGTTTTATAAATCACTTTGGAACCCTTTCCAGACTGATAGATGTCAGTTACTTTATTTCTAATCTGTTCTTGACTATCTTTGGATCATTTTGTAGCAACTTTCTGGGATCTTTTGGCCGGTTTATTTAGTCAGATAGGTTCTTTTGAAGTGATTTCTTGATTGAACAGGTCTGGAGGTCATCAGGCTTGGGTGTAGTGAGTAAAATTGAACTTGCTTTCCAAAAAATATGACTAGCCACAGTTAATTCATGATTAAAAAAAATAGGCCATTACTTTTCCACACAAGGCCAGGTAGGTTTGGATAGCTTTTTCCCCTTTAAAACAGTACAGTGCAGTTTGCATTTGTTTTGGTTGTCTTTGTCTAATGTTGAAATTTGTTTGATGGTTTTAAACAATTAAGTGAGGGAAATATTCAAAACAATAAGAATTTGAGAAGAGGGGAAACATTTCAGGCAAACAGTGATTTAAAAATACAGATACACTTAAAAGAAGAAAATGTTTCGCTCTTCCTTTGACTGCACTCAACCTGATGATGCTTAACGGTGTCGTCACTGAACTGAAACAATGATGCATTTCATCTCCAGTAATAACAACATTAAATTTTACTGGTCTTGGGCTCATTTTAACTTTAGCTTTTAGCTTTAACTGTTAGTAGACATAACTGCAATTTGAAGCTACAATTTATGCTAGCTGCTTAAGGTCATTCTCTGTTATTCTATGTATTCCTGTGCTTTGTGTTCTGAGTACAAATGATTTCGAGAAACTTATTTGTGTCTTTGTCATTGAAGCTCTAAATTTGATGTGTCGCATCAACATTTCATTTTGAAAGCTAAAGCTATAGTGCACAGTATTATATTTAGAATATTAAGCTAACAGATTGTACGACCACATGCTTTGTGAAATGACTGACAGTAACAGAAGGTGTAAGCAGAAAGTTTTTACTGCAAACTTTGTCTCAAGTACAACTCTGAGAACAACTTTAGAATTAAGATGTGTGAATACAAGACTATCAGTGGAGATACTTAAAGAAGCTGCAGCATGTTGTATGTTCCCTTTTGTGTGTAGTAGCTTCAAAGTAAATATATAAAGGCATCGAGCTGCCTTCCAAGCTGTGTTTCCTGTCTTTACAGTGATGTCTGCCACTTCATGAAAATCCGTCATTATTTTCATTGGTAGAATTCAGCGCATTTGGACTTCAAAAGTGATGTCATAATATTGTTCTTCAAGCACTGACCATCTGACTTTTGTTTGTAGCAATCAGTGAAGCTAAAGAAGTTGTAATCTTTGGTCTCTCTGTAGGTTAAACTCCAAACAGAAAGGTCCCAGCAGACCAGAGCACCACAATAAAAAAAGAGAACATTATTACAGAAAGGTATGGAAATAGAAACCTTTTAGGGGAAAAAAGAAATGAAAAATCGCACAAACTATAAAATAGAGGCAAGACCTAGATAGATTTAGAAAAAGCAAATTCACCCACATTTTCCTGTCTTGCACAATTTAACTGTCTGTTTAAATCCCCCAATATCTTCGTAGTTGACTCTTGTAAACCACACGAGTAAAAGCAACTTTAGTCTATTTTAAAATTATACGGAAATCAGCAACATTCTGAAAGCAAACTAGCTCCAGTATAAGATGATCACAGTAAGATGTCTGTGTAGGTTCTCATTCATCCAAGTCATGGTTATCCATGGTTATGGGTTCCACACCGATACTCCCAACGACCATCGTTCAGTAATCAGATGGGTTTTGGTATTGATCATTGGAATAATAGCCCTGGACACACCTCACAGAGGTTTAAAAGCTGAAGCAACACCGACCACCACCAGAACTGAAACGTCTTCAAGGAACTTTCTTAAAATCCAGTGGATGGATTTAAACTACTTTGTATGATCACAGTAGCAGTGTTGCCTCAGATTTATAATGTGTTTAAACTGCCTTTAAGTCACATGTTTTAATGTATTTATTCATTTCATGTTTCATTTATGAAGCTACCTCCTTACCTACCAAGAGTCAACGGAGCTGAACAGAAGTGGAGCATATTGATGTGTTGCTGGATTTTATGTGACACCTGTGGCAATTATTAATAAGCAGAAGAAAGGCATAACATTACAAGGCAACAAAAATGTAGAGCTGTTTTTTCTTTTTTAAATCAGCTGTCTAATCCAGTCACCGTAACACCTTAGAACATCTGTGTCACTATTGGTTATAGGAGTAAACAATACAGTGAAAGCGAGGCTTTGGCAGTTCACTATTCTCTCCACTGTATGAGGGGTTAAAATGCTCTGAAAGCTGCTGCTGTTTAAAGCCAAGGGGGTTTATAGTAACAGAAGCCCCTGGGACAAGAACAAACACCTAAAATGATTGTGTATTCATGCCATGGGATAAGCACCTCAGAACTGTATTCAGAATTGGCACTGCAGGATTTTACAAAATACACAACTGCTGTGCAAAATACATTTAAAAAGGTAAATCTCACCCAGAATAGATTTCACATTCGCACTGTCAGTACAACAGATTAGAGCAAAAATGGAAATTAGTTAAACAGTCTCATTTGAAACACACGACATAATGGAAATAATTCAGTCAAAATGGATCTTGTTTGCGTGTGCACAGTGACGGAAGTCTTTCTTTGCTTAGGTATTCAGGAAAACAGTCAATGGCAGCCATCTTGTGCACCAGCCAAAGTGTCATATGGAGGAGCCAAATGACGACTCAAGAAGTGGGACTGAATACACATTTGCTTTTCATCCTGTCAGACTGCAAAAGAAATGAGACAGCGACGCACTTCAATCTGACTGCTTTGTCCCGCAGTTATTATGCAGGTATTACACAGTCACTGCAGAAATGTCTGTCCTAACAAGATATCAAATACAAGCTTGACTGGAATAAAAACAGCATTTGTTTAAAGATGCTTACGCTCTTGTCTTACCCCATGACTAAACTATGCACACATACTGATTACAGACCCACTGCTTCCATTATAATCAATTAAAGTGATTACAGCGGGAATGTAAGCAGCTTTCAATGGTGTGTATGTGATGCAGAGTAAAAGTAAAAGTAAACCTGCCTTCTCTTTGTTTCATATAGAAACAATGGCATCTCTGTATCAAGAGTCTTGATCACGCTTTCCGCATTTATTTACCAGTGGTTGAGGACTAACTTAGCTTACATATTTTGCAAAAAAAAAATTGATGAGAAACCTCAGTGTATGTGCACTGCAGGTGTAGCCACTGGAATGATACCAAGTAATGTCATGTGTTCAGTACAGCCAGAACATTGCGTCTTATTTTATTGTCATATTAAAGTTTCTGAAATGTAAATTAGTTCTTAGTTAGCTACATAGCAAGCTTAGCTTCACTTATATGTGTAAATTTTGCAAGTTTCTTTTGATGTTTCAATCTGAATCTGCTTCGGTTTTCCTTTCGCTGTCTCTGTGCAGCACAGCAACAGGTTAGAAATGTAAAAATGTTGTCGACATTAGCTTAACGTCATGTCTGGACGCCCACTACTTGAACTTCTTCCCTGAAAAGACTACCTCCACACTTCCACAAGCAGCTTTTCTTTAAAGCATTAGCTTTGTAAACATGGGACTGTGGGATTTATCTCAGAATATTTCTCAAACTCAACAGAGTTTATGTGGTTATGAGGCTGAAAAAAGTATGGAGGTGATGTAAGCACTGGTACTCATCTAGCCACTGCAATCTAAGTATGATTTCTCCTGTGCTGGAAAGGTTTAAAAATATGTCAATGCACTTAACAGTGGTAGATGTGAATGCACATTTTTTTGTGTGTTTTCAAATTTTGGGGAAAATTGCTAAACTGGCATTAAATGTGCCATCACTTTTGGATATTTTAGAGTTTGTTTTAGTATTGGTGCTTAACATTAATGGCTTGGTAAGTAGATAGTTCTGTTCAAAAGATGACCACTACACTTTTACTTTTTTGAACTTTACAAGGTGAACTAATGAGAGGGAAGACGACTGAAGAAAGGTGGAGTAACTGTGTGAACTTACTAAGGCAGAGAAGTGAATGAATGAGTGAGGCAGAGCGTGAGTTAATCTCCCACCACATAAGTTCATCTTTCCCACATTAACTGAGGCATTTACGACACGTCCAACCTTTGGCAAGCATTTGGAAGGTCAATGATAATAATGTAATCTCTTTAAATGCCTCTGCCCATGTGCTTCTCTAAGTACTTTGGTCTGTCATTCTCCCTCAGCTGGACTCTTCCCCTTCAATCAGGACTCCATAGTAGTGGGCTATTCATTAGGCAAAGCTGCTTTTTTGGCCCGATGGAGCCATTTCATTAAAGGTTATGAAGTAATGCCACTCAGTGATTACAACAGTTGAGGCTAGGAAGTGAGCTTTATTGTAGCTCCTTTTATTTCTGGTGAATCCATCTGTCTCTGTGACTGATTGGCCAATACTCCCAAAATTTCACATCAGACTGACCTGAATTTGTGTACTCAGACACCAAGAAATGTGTCAGTAAATACTGTCCAATAAGGAGGAACAGAAACAGATTTACCAACCATGATAGTCTCTGCATCGGGCCCCAAATGTCAACCAGAAACAATAATCTTTTCAGGTAAGCAAAATCCAAGATTCAGGCCGAGCACTTATCATGACAGTATTTCTTTTTTCTAAATGTCACTCTGATTTCAGACTGCCGAGTTCCTCTCTGGCTTTATCACAATCCATAGTGTAGAAAAATAATAAAAACACACATGCATGAAGATGACAGACACCGAAAAGGCAGAGAGAGGCGAGATGGATTTACAAAATAAAGCAATGACTGGAAATGAGCCATTTGTGCGCTGACTCAAGGGGAACAAAGCTGCAGAATAAAGTTTGAGAAGTTGTTATTGCTTATGCACACAAGGACAAGGTTGTGCTGTGTTGTTCAGTCTGTAAAGATGGCCTGCGTTCAACTTAGCTCATTTCTTTTGGAAAGTTTTCTTATAAAACTATTGAGTTATTGACTGAATCACATTTGTGTGACAAAATGATGCTTTAGAGGACATTCAGTATTGATGGCTGTTGTGTTGAGCCCCAGAAAGGTTGTGTAGATGACCAGCAAAAAAACCCAACAAAACTGTATTTTCCCAACAACATCTTACCTCATCAACGATGCCAGTGTCCCTCAGTAACACAGATCTCTCCTGCCTAAACGCCTCAAAGCATTACTTTAACACAGTTTTTTCAGTAGGATTATTGGCATCCTTTTGCACATTTCAAGTTGTTTACACCACATACTGTGTCATCCTATACATTCTAAGGTGAATGATTTTTACATTCTTGCACATTGTAAGCATTTCTATTGCTTTTACGACTCCACGGATTTTCAACACGACTTATTTATTTGACTTGTAACATTTGCTTTGTCAAATTTATCAGTCTTTAAAATGTTCATGCAGCGTTTTGTTATAAACCAAAAACACCAGATTAAATTCCTCATATGTGAACTCCTACCACTACTTGACAAGAAAATGGAATCACTGCACAAGATTAACATCAATTCCCTGCTTTTAGCAACTTTATTTATTGTAATGAGTACCCATTTCTCACCATCAAGACCATCAGTTGCCACGGTTACATGAAGTTTGTGTCCAACACTTGGGCGTTGGAAAGGATTCTGATTGGACAGGGAGTGGACGTCATGTATCCCTGTTTACCGAAAGAAAACAAACTCCATTAATTGCGGCATTTCTTTCCCCCAACAACATGGAGGAACAACTAATAAGCACGCTTTTTGCTTTGTTTTTTATTGTTGTTTTGAAACAGAAACTCGACAATGGTGTACTACTTCTGTTGAAGTTGCAAGAATGTGCTTGCACCAGTAAGGTCGCAGAACGTGTACGTCGCTACGTCATCGCTACGTGAGGATCCAAGCATGCGCAGAATTACCAGAATTAACTGAAGCGGAATTAACTGTATACATGAATAGAACGTACACGGGAATTAGTTTATTCAGAATTCACATTGGAATAAACCAGGTAGTTTATTCGGAATTAAGTTAATTCGGAATTAACTTTTTAATTCGGAGTTAAGTGTTTACAAGGAGATTTTAAAGCAGAATTAATTTTAATTCCGAATTAAAGAGGAATTACAGGTGTCATGTAAACGTACTGAGTGAAACTTAAAAATTCCTGTAAAGATATTATCACTTCCTTTTTTGATGATTTTTGGGGACACATCCAGAAATTTGGGGTTTCATTGGCAGCAGCCTACTAGGCCTACTACTGTTCCCTTTGGTTTGGGAGGAGTTGATTCCCCAAGCAAACGAGTTTAGGTTTCTTGGGATGTTGTTCACAAATGATGGAAAACAGAGTGTGAGATCAGCAGTAATGTGGGTGCTGCACCAGACTGTCATGATGAAGAGGGAGCTGAGCTGCAAGGCAAAGTTCTCGATTTACTAGTTCATCTACGTTCCAACCCTCACCTATGGTCATGAGCTCTGGGTAGTGACGAAAGAATGAACGTTTGGGTACAAGTGGTGAAAATGAGCTTCCTCCAGAGGGTGGTTGGGCTTAGCCTTAGAGATAAGGCTGTCACGCAACTGGGCCGGTGAACCCAAGCAGCAGGCAGACAGACAGATAGATGAGTAAAATAAGGTTTATTAAAGAAAATGACAAAACACAACTATAGTGACAGGAACTAAGGCAGCGAGAAAAAAAACAAATAAACTAGGGCTGTGATCCTTCAGGACAAAAATATAACAAGGCTGAGGAGAAGTACTTACGAACAGAGGAACTAAAACAAAGGGGCAAACATAAATTGAGGTAATCCAAGGGTAGAGTCCAGGGGGGAAAATCCAAGAAGGGAAAAGGCAGAAAGGGTCCAAAAACATGTGTAGTCCGGGAGGGGAACAGAGGCAATGGCGGTGTGTCATGGCAAACAATGAACCGGCAAAGGCTGAAGGACAATGGCAGAGCTTAAATAACAAGGGAAGGGACCAGGTGAATTGGATTGGGCTGATTGCCACAGCTGAGAGTGATGAAGTAATCAAGTGACAGAGCCAAGGGACGAGCGACAGGGAGAGAGACAGAAGAGGAAGACGACAGACAGAGGGAGACAAACACACAAACCAAAATACACACAGACGGTCAAAATTTGAGAAAAGGGAGGAAAGGTGGAAAACAAAGCCAGACCATAACCATGACAAAAGGCGAGAAGTTCAGACATCCAGAGGGAGCTCGGAGTAGAGCTGCTGCTCCTTCACCTCTAAAGGAACCAGTTGGGTTGGTTTGGACATCTGATTCAGATGCCTCTAGGGAGACTTCCTTTGGAGGTGTTTTGAGACCCCGGGATAGACTTAGAACTCACTGGAGGGATTGGATATCTCATCTGGCCTGGGAACACCTCATGATCCCCCAGGAAGAGCTGGAAAGTGTAACCAGTCTGGAATGACCTGCTTATCTACTGCCTCCATGACCTAAGGTAAGTGGAAAAAAAATGAGATGGATGGATGGATGGATGGATGGATGGATGGCAGCAGTCTGAGAGGGATTTTCATAAATGGCAACAAGGATGCTTGCTTATTTATTTATTTATTGCATTTTGACATTATCAGATAGATTACTATTGACATGAAGCAAAGTTACAGGTGTGTGGCCTAACAACGAACCAATGGTTGCTCGTTATGTTTTATGTTTTCAAACTGAAATTTATGCATTTTATTTTAAATACTGCTGGGAAGAACAACTCGGTTACAAACATTTGGAGGCTCACAAGGCGGGTGTTTGACAGAGACAATGACATGAAAAATACTGTGTCTGACTCTTTAACAACAACAATAAGAAAAGCAGTACTCCTCCAAGGCTGTTCATTTCCCCCATACAGCATGTCAGAAATGCAGCATTTTTCGTTTTAGAAATGCAGCATTTGTTTTTTAGTTATTGATGATCCGAAATCACAGAAACAAAGAATGTATCCATTTAAACAAAATGACCTTGTGCTGAGCACATATGCATGTGTACAATATTTACGGATACCAAATCATGTGACCTAAATATGTTCCTTGGCGGAGTAAAAAAACAAAACAACAAAACTAAATTTTATTTCGTTTCATACATTTCAATAGAAATTTTGGAAATGAGTTAGAAAACGCTATAAAAAACATAAAATTACACTAAACATAAAAAAATAACTAAAATACAGTACAAGAGAACAAAGTCTTCTGCAGTAAAACATAAGTATGTCTAATTTAAGGTAATATTTTTACTACTAACATACTACAGGTTATTTCACATGACAACAAACTAATACTTGACACTTTTAGGTCACACATTCCATTCTTGAATATTTATTGGAAACTAAATGAAGTTTCTTCGTGAATGGCTAATAATTTATTATTATTTGCAATGAAAGAATGAAAATTGTATTTGTCCATCCTCGTGTTCAACATAAAAATGTGTACAAAGTAAAAATTTCTTTTCCCACGTCTTTCATGTTAGATTTTATGCTGAGGAGATGAAAGGATTTTTTCTTCTTTTCTCACTTCAGTTGCATCAAAAGCATTCAAGTACACAAACAATGAAAGAAGCTTCTTTTCTTTGTTTTTGAAACTATTTTAACTAGACTTCAGCTCTGGCTTTCAAACAAAGCCTTTTCCCTCTGACGCAGACACAGACACACTGGCATCTCACAGGGACTCCCCCAGTATTGTTCTACAGACACACACATACAAACACACACTGTGTACAGCTCTGCCTCTCCCAAGCCTCCCAGCATTACTATGTTAGCAGCCTGTGTCATCTTTATCTCACTAGAACACCTCTATGCCCCAAGGTGGTGCTGTGTGTGTTTATGTGGTCACACTTCATGTGTGTGTGTGTGTGTGTGTGTGTGTGTGTGTGTGTGTGTGTGTGTGTGTGTGTATGTATGTGTGTGTGTGTGTGTGTGTGTGTGTGTGTAGTATGGATTTATAGCTAGCTGGTTGTTGGTTAAGTTGAGGTTGTGTGTATGAGTGAGTACATTGCAGCTTCAGGCTCTGTATTGTGTGCGTTTTTGTGTCCGGGTTAAAAAAAAGGTGCAGAGTGTGACTCTGTGTAAGTCTGTGCATGTATGCATCATTACAAAGTGTGTGTTACATGTGTGCACATCTTTATAATTCAAAATGACTTTAGTTTTAGGCCTGTTTAACTATTTTTATGTAGGTTTGTGTGTATCTCTATGACTAATCTCTTATTGTGAGGTCATCTGCTCACACAGTCACACGTGGGTCCCTGAAAACCCAGAAAATGGAGGAGAAGCTTCAAACATGGAGTAAAAGAGTGTCACGGCTCAGGGCTGAACCCAAAGTCAGTCAGACAGAGACAGATTAGGATCAACAAGGCTCTTTTATTGAACAATAAAGCCAAGCAAAACAGAAACTAGCAACGGGAAGGTAACATGACAGGAATAACCAAACTACATTGAGGAAACAAGGGATTCTGTCAGAACTAATGATATACTCTAAACAAACTGCAGACGGACAACTAAAGAACTCAAATACAAGTCTAAACTATACAAATTAAATGGCCAAACTCACTGAAACAGGAAACGAGGCAAGGCAGGCAGGTACAGAGAGACGGAGATGTGTTGTTGCGAGGAAGGGGTGGTTGACGTGGGCGGTGAGGCAGTGATCGTTTGAGGGAGCAGAGATCTGAGAGGAAGAGTCAGCAGAGGCTCAACAGGGAGGCAGTGGACAGAGCAGACCGGCAGGAGGCTATGGCAAAAGAAAACCAGGATTAATTCGCGTCTGCAAACAAGTGACCAAAAAAAGCAGAGACTTACTCACTACTCAAGTAGTTGATGCCATGAGCTGGTGCCGAGTGGAGTGCAGAGCCAGGCTTTATGGACAGCAGTGATTCCCATCAGGTTCAATTCAATTCAATTTTATTTATATAGTGCCAATTACAGTCAAATTGCCTCCAGACGCTTTACAGAACCCATATGCCTGAATCTCCAGAGCAAGCCCTAAGGTGACAGTGGCAAGAAAAACACCCTTTTAACAGGGAAAAAATTCTTGAGCAGAACCTGGCTCTTTATGTGGGGGAACCCATCTGCTGCTGGCCAGGCAGGTTGAGAGGGACAGAAGAGGTAGAGAGGTAGAGGAGGAGGGGTAGAGAGGTAGAGGTAGAGGGATGGGAAAAGAGGAGGGTGGGGAACAAGGAACATATAATGCACAGTTGGATACATGTATGATAAGATAGATGATACATACAAAGTACAAGCTCTGTGTTTTAATCATAAACTCTGTTTATTCAGGTTACAAAGACATGGAAAAGTGTTCTATTCGTCACCAATTCAAACAGTGTGTCACAGTTCCGTTCCTCTGCCCTGTCTGTCTGTCTAGTTGTCTCCCATCTGCTTCTCTACCCTGACTCTCCTCCCACGGCTCGGTGCCTGAGTGGAGTCTAGCTTCTCAGCTGACTCCACTCAGGCAATCAACTACCTCCACGGCTCCCGGACAGCTGACTATCATCTCACTAACGACTCACCTCTACAATAAGTACCGGCTCAGCCTTCCACTCCCTGCCAGAGTATTGAACCTGAAACCATGCAGTTCGGTTTGCTCGCTAGCCTTTGACATTTTCTGTTTGAGTTCCTGCTTTATTCTAACCTTGTTTTTTTTTCTCCTGCCTCCACGCAGCCAGCTGTCCGGGAACCCCCTCTCCTGTCCGGGAACCCCCACTCCTGCCTGGAACCCCCACTCCTGCCTGGAACCCCCACCCCTGCCTGGAACCCCCCGCTCATGCACTCTGGTTTCCCCATCCTGGCCATTATTCATCCCCAACAATAAATCACTCTTCATCTCCTCTGGTCTTGGAAGCGTGGCTCTCTGCTTGGGTCCAACCAGCTCAGATGCGTGACACAGTGTGTAGATGAGCATATCAAGTATAGTGAGGGTGATGCAGAGTTGACTGGTGGAAATGGGCAACTGGAAGCAGTGGGCTGGAGGAAGGTCAGCAGCAGCATCCCACAGTGGACATGATGGAGACTAGACCAGTTGGTGGGACAGCAACCACAGGTCTGAAGCATCCAGCTCTGGGACCAGGGACACTCGGAGAAAGAACACAGGGAGAAACAGAGTACGTGTAATGCAATAATGGTATATATATTCAATATAATTGCAGATAGAGAAGGGCTCAGTGCATCCAGAGGTCCTTCAGCAGCCTCGGCCTATAGCAGCAGAACTAGGGACAAAACTAAGGGACATCCAAGAGGAAGCCAGATGTGCCAATGAAGACACCAGCTGACCCCCTCAGGGTCACCCAGTTAGCCCTAACTATAAGATTTGTCAAAAAGTAAAGTTTTAAGCCTGGTCATATGAGTAGAGAGGGTGTCTGCCTCCTGAACCCAAACTGGGAGCTGGTGTACCTTCTCTGCAGGTGTATCAGATGTGCTGGGAATATCAACATGGCCAGGGGCAGAACGAAGACAGAGAGACACTGAAAAGCAAGAGAGACAGAACCAAGAGAGTCACAGGCAGACAGAAACAGATAGGCAGATCCAGATCCAGGTGGAGACAAGCAGGGGTGAGAGAGACAAGGAGGGAGAAGCAGAAAGACCAAGACCAGAGGGAGAGAGACAGAGGAGGGCAGACAGGTCAGAATGGAAAGCAGGAGACCAGTGAGAGAGAAGAGGAGGATAAGAGACAGAGACAGAGTAGAGGTAAGCAAGATGGAGAGAGAGAAGAAGGAGGGAGAGAGGGAAAAGGAAGAGAGATCAGCAGACAGAAAGGGGGGCTTGGCAGGGACATGACAGAGTCGTATTTGAACCCAGATCTATCATGGCCTTCATCTCTCTGCTTCGCTGTCAGCTCTCCCTGCTGCCCCCTTCCCCTGTGTGTATGAGTGCTGTGAATGTGCTTTTCCTGTGTTTCTGATCGGATAATCAGGTGAATGAGGACAGCTGTGATGAGGAGGGGCTCACCTGTCCATTTTTACACAATCTGCCATAAAAGAAGGGCCCAGTCTGCTGCTGGACACCGGACTGTTGTACCATAACCAGTTAGTGAACTCAGGCTCGCTCAGTTCAGTCTCTTTTCTGTTGCTCACGTTAATCTCTGTTCTCCTGTTTAGTTCTCTGTGCCACTCCCCATTAGTTTCCCTGCCTCCACTCTGACTGCATTCTGTCTGGATCGTGGTTCATCTCTTCATCAGAAACCAACTCTCCGTGCACACCACACCTCTCCCTCTCCCAGATTCCTGCGGCCACATTCCCCTCCCCCTGCATTCCCCTAACCTTTGTCCCCAGACCACTCTCAGCTAACTTTCTTGGTTTCACTGTGGTGTTGTATAATCCTTATTATTGTCTAGGTTGATTTAGTGTTATTTTGTGCTTTGTGTTAAATGTGTGCATAGGATTAGTTTTCTGTAATTTCTCACCTTCTGCAACATTTTTGAAAGTGTATTCATTTTCTTAGTCACTGACTAGTAATAGAGGTCCATACTTGTTGGGTGCAGACTAGCCTAGCCGCGCTAGACCCATGTTCTGAAGGCACAAGGGTCTAGGACCGCTCGACAGGGAGGGAGGCGGGCTAAAAGGTTGTCTATCAAATCACTCTTCAGCAATTGGGTAGGTATACAACCAATCAGCGCAATGAATAGGCTGACGTAGTTCCTAGAGCGCCGGCGGATTGTGGCTAAGTCCCATTAGCTTCCCAACCAGCGGAGCCAACTGGTATATTAAGGATTTGCCATATCCCGTCGGCATAAGTCCAAATACGTCTTTCTTCTCAATGAAACACTTCAGTGCCGTCCTTTGTTTATCTTTCAAGTTGAATTTTAGCTTCAAATCTTTAAGGGCTGTGGCCAAAGCCGAGTCGAAAGATAACTGTTTATTGTGCGCTGGTTGTTTCTGTCAGAATCGTCACGCCTCTGTCGTCACTTCGTTACGCCCGCCTTCTGACTCCACACTTCATGGTGATTGGTCCGGCCAGTTTTAGGAGAATCCAGCTCGAGCTTTATGGAGGGTAACTAGACCCACCCTGGCAGAGAATTAAATTCATTGCCGTGGGTTGTCTAGTGTGGCTAGGCTAGGTGCAGACTGTAAGTCCCCAGTTGGTCATGCAGGAATGTCCGTGTATGTGAGTCTCGGGTACTTTCTCCATTGAGAAAAGTCTCATGCATATTGATTTTTCTATTCACAGGTATGAGGGGGGATAATTGCCTTGAGAGCTCAGTACTCAGATGTTTTCATTGATTGCTGCACTCACACTCATATTCAGCTCCAGTGCTTTTGAATGACCTCACTTTTTCTCTCCTACACAGACTTACATAGAGAAGCACTGAGTATCTTCATCAGCCTAGTTTATCCTCTTATTTTGCCCATCTCCAGTTCAATTCAACAGTGCTTCACTAACATGACAAAGTAGAATTGGTCTTGCAGCATAAATGGAGGTATTGTAAAGATGACTCATGAGGATATTTAAAATAAGTGTGAACCTCCAATACTGATGAGCAAAACTACATTCACAATTTCATTTTAAAGGTTCCAAAAGTTGAATAATAAATTCTTTAGATATGTTGCACTGAAGGTAACTGCAATGGCATTAATGCTTTACGTGTTCTGTATAAAATAGAATACACTCTACAGTGGATTCAATTACTCAGCATTTTTCATATTTTTCATAAAAATGAATAATTTACTATTTTTTTCTTTTTTATGTGCTCGCTAGGGAGGACCCACATACTCACTGCACTGACGACCAGCTTGAAACACCACAGCAACCACTTTTAACAAGCCTTAACCTTAACCTAAACTTTAATTTGCTTAAATCCCTGGACCATAGCATACTGCAGACATAGCTAAAGCTAACAACAAATAATGCCATACAGGCAATGTACAATGCTCAGAAGAATTAAGGGAGCACCTACCACAGCATAACACCAGTTCAGCTGAACTTCTGGGATAGTGATCTGTCAAGTTAGAAAACATTTGTTTTTGTGAATCCAACCCTAAGGTTAATAATTTTGTTTCCACTGTCCATTCCTATACCATGTTGTTTTCAATAAATTGCACAGTGTATATCAATGATCAACAGGCCGACACTGGTAGAAAAACAAGTCAAAATGAACTGATTATCTACAAAATTTAGTTGTTTTTCTCAGAGATAAAAAATTGATTATTAGCTTCAGGAATCTAGTCAGAGTCAGGAAGTGGCCCGGTAATGAAAGGTGTCCCTTTTCGGTTGTTCAGAGAAGTTTAAAAAAAGTGCACACTTCAACTGGCAAAACTACATTCATTCATACTAGCATAGTTGTTATGTTTCTGACCTCGTCATCGACCAGCTCCCACTGCTGTCTCTCTTGTTCACATCAACTATTAAGTTAGCAAGAAAGACCAGGTTAACTGGACCTGCTGAATTTTATTGATTTTAAACTAATGTTGTTGATAAACCCACATTTAAATGAAATTATATGATTTGTGGTAGCTCCATGCTTTAACAATGCTGTTTTGAGCTAAGTTGTAGGGTAGCACACCCTGCTCATGATTACCTGTTGTGCCACTATATTCCATTTTATAAACCGTGGTGCACAGTTTTAAAAACTGCTTGTGTATCTTTTGATTAAATTGTGATTAGGTTGCTAACCTAGCAACCTAGATAGCTGGAACTGCTAGGATTAGCTGGCAATAGCATGCAAGTATTCACGAAACAATCACAATTTTAAAGTTACAATATGACAGTGTTGATTTTGCTTGAGTATATTGATAAAACATTGACTATGCATTACACTGAATAGTTAAAATTAGCACAATAAGAAGTCAAATTTTCGGAACACTACGCTATTCCTTGAAATAGATCCTGTATATTATCTGTCTATCCAGTGTATATCTAACACTGTACCTCTCAGATCCCCACATTCAAGCTCTAGTTGGTCAAATTTTGCAGCACAAACATACTGGAGGAGTTTGGAGACTTAAAACTAGAGGCTCTGAACTTGGTCACATCGCCTCTCATATTAGCAGCCCCACGGTGTCAATGGATGTCAGCATCTTTCATTCTCCCCTGTGATCTGTGACTGTGTGAGTCACTCTGACACCATCCCCTCTCCATCCCCCACCTCTCTTCTATTTTCCGTCTGTGAAGTTAAGTTTTTATGGAGAAGCACACACATGATACACGACCACCCTCCTTCCCCTTCCCTTGTTACTGCAATAAACACAGAGAGATTCTTATCCCAAGCATGTATTTTCTATTTCAAAGTCTTATCTTACTATTGTTGAATGTTTATGCTTGCAACCTTAGTTATATTAGAAATTTACTTTCATATATCCCGAAAATCCAGTTTGTGTGCATGTTTACATCTGTTATCTCAGGAACCATATGAGATAAGCATACTATGTTTGATCTAACTTTAATTGCACATTTAGTGAGATTTGAGATCTTTGATCGCCACAGATATTTACTGTTTGAATTTATATGTTTGAGAAATAACCTTAAATTGTAAAGGTATCTGACCTCCAACCTCTTCTGGACAGTGAAGCTCATCACTGCCCATCCATGATTGGTTTGATGCTTATTTGAATTTGGCTCCAGAACTTTCTGTATAAAAAAGAAAGTCACTGGACTGCAACCCTAATATGTATGTGGGTTCTATACTATTCATTTTTTTTATTTGTCTTCATTTATTCTCATTGTTTTACTCCAAAAAAGGGTTGTCAACATTTTATGAGATTGATATTTCATATCATGATATTTTAGTCTTGCAACCAAATATTTTCTATGCTATTCTAAGTGCAGGCACATTTTTATACGTGTTCTGTCTGATTAATTTGGGCATGTTAAGGATTGTTTTTGACAATTAAAGTTGGGCTTTGTTTGTGCATTTTACTGAAAATTGGACTTCTGAAGTTAACTTTAATAATACAACAGCACACACATTTTCTTTATAACTGTGAGCTTTGACTCTTAGTGTTTTTACTTCAGCACACCTTTTCATTGCAACTACACAACGATGCCTCCTTGTCTCTGCGTTCCTGAACCAATTCATCCAGCAGATCGTCACAGCTTCACATCCTGCAGCAGCTTCCCCCTCCCTACTGTAAAGGCGACGCAAGTATCACTTTCCTTCTGCTATATAGGTGAATTCACAATTTATAATTTGCTTCCATTTCAGAGATTCTAAATTTATCACGATACCAACTGCTTCCAGTGACAATCACAGTTCATTAGTTTTATTATCTGTATTTATTCAGCCATTATTTCACTGTCTGTTGTTGTTATTGTTTGTTTATAGTATTAGTTCATAAATGTTTGCGTAGAATTATTGTTGGTTCTACCGTGTATTCCTTTGTTTGGAAACCGAAGATCAATGAAATCAGAGTTCACAACTTTTGATAAAAAGACTGATCAATACAAGTAGATCTGATAAATTTATGACCTTTCAACCTGAAATATTCTTGATAAAGGTCTCTCAGATGGTCTAATTTAAATATCTGAATAGTGCCCCTGGTAAACGAGTGCAATTGTATTCATAAAGTGCAGCTTCAATAGATGGGGTGCCGCTGCAAGAGGCTACACATTTAACATATTCTTATATTTGGCACAACTCTGCGAGGTTGTTATGCCAATTCTTATTATTTGCTGCTCCCATGTGAGATTACATTTCTGTTTCACAATTTATGGATTTTTGCTACATATAAATATGGTTTCACATATGAGGATGTTTACGCTGCATCATATTACAGTATTCATGAGTAATAGAATGGTAATGGTAATTAGACTAGATTAGATTCAATACTCTCAGTGTACAGATTTCAAGTGCTAAGACAAAATGAAATTCTGTTTAGCATCTAAGCAGAGGTGCAAAAGTAGCAGTAAAGTATACAGCCATGGCCATAAGTTTGGACACAAGTACCATGACGCTTGTGAATCTTAGAAAATACCACAAAATTGTCACTTACGTACAATATAAATACCAGTCATAGCCATCAACCAAAATGAAATACAGATATTTCCAGTGCATAAATTTGATGTTTGACAGCAAATATTGACATTGGAATATTAACTGCAAATTGTTGCACAAATTTTGTCATTGACTGACGAAAGTTTTTCATATAAGAACACCATTAGCATTTGTTTTCTTGGGGTGTACTTAATTCTGAGGGCTGAACAGACAATTGACTGCAGCAAAATGGCCAAGACCAGGAATTACGTAAGTGACAATTTTGTGGTATTTTCTAAGATTCACAA
This sequence comes from Acanthochromis polyacanthus, assembly GCF_021347895.1. Taxonomy (NCBI): domain Eukaryota; kingdom Metazoa; phylum Chordata; class Actinopteri; family Pomacentridae; genus Acanthochromis; species Acanthochromis polyacanthus. Next base: position 35,318,301 of record NC_067122.1, on the reverse strand, counting down.
GCGTCATGGTACTTGTGTCCAAACTTATGGCCATGGCTGTATCTGTATATATAATATTCACAGTATAATGTTACGGTATAAAAAGCACAGTGGCAGCTGGTGGTGAAATTTGTTGGGTGGGCTAACAAATGCATAATACCGATTAAATGGTTAACACAGCTGCAAAAGCAACATCACCTATGATACACACAGTTACATCAATTACAGGTACACACACTTTTTTAGTGCTCTACATCAACACTCTCACTCACTCTCTCTCACACACACACACACACACACACACACACACACACACACACACACACACACACACACACACACACACACACACACACACACACACACACCACACACACACACACACACACCACTACACAACGTGTTCCAACTGCAACGACTGCCCACAGATAGCCTGCTGCAACTGTCTTATTACAACTGTTTGGCAACATGTGGTGCAAAACACGCCTTCAGTACAACAGATGACCTCAGCAAAAACAAGGTGTCACAGTCCTTTAACAGGTCAACATGGGCCTACCTTATTTGAAAAGAAGCTCACATCGATCCCAGTCTCTTAACTTCCAGCTTTTCCTCCAAAGACATTGAGGAAAATGGACATGAAAGCAAATAATCCACCTCGTTCATGCTAACGCCCGCCATAGCTTAATCTTTTCTCGCTGCGTCAAAGGCCTGTGAGCTGACTGAAGTTAGCCCAAATAATCAGTAAATCATGGGGGTGGGACATGACACCTGTCAATCACTTACAAGAACGAAATGAATGAAAGCCACCACTGTGTTAACTCGCTGCTATTGGTCAAAAGTCAGTGGCCTGTGGGCTGACTGAAGTTAGCCCAAATGATCAGTAAATCACGGGGGCGGGACATGACACCTGTCAATCACTTACAAGAACGAAATGAATGAAAGCCACCACTGTGTTAACTCGCTGCTATTGGTCAAAAGTCAGTGGCCTGTGGGCTGACTGAAGTTAGCCCAAATGATCAGTAAATCACGGGGGCGGGACATGACACCTGTCAATCACTTACAAGAACGAAATGAATGAAAGCGGACTGTATCTGCTGGGGCTGTAAAAAATAAGCCCATTTAGAGATATTCTATGTTTTTCTTTTGACTGGTTCTGTTGCTCCTTTTTTTCACCTAAACTGAAAACAATCTGTTGTAAGTTATTTAAAAAATAACTTTCTCATCTTTTTTGTGTTTGCTTTGGAGGGCTTAGCCCTGTTAGCCCATTTTTACCAGGCGTCCCTGAAAAAGCATGAACAGTATGGACAGAGTGCTATGAACACACCAATCTAAATCTACAGATAGAGATAAATAGTGACTATATGAACAGTTTAAATGATAACAGTGTGATGAGATGCTAATGATGTGAAACCAGATCATTCTCAAACACTACGTCTGCCTGTGCAGTTTCAGGCAAGCAGGAGTTATGATTTGGATGTGTGTGTATGATGTCAACTAGAACTCACCACCTGAAATTAACTGCCTTGTACCTCCTGAGTAAAACTATATTTTCAGTGTAGCAATGAATGTAAATCTGTGTGTGTTGAATGTAGTGAGGAAACAGTATGGAGGTACACTGTGAGAAAAGTGCTACTGACGTGTGTGTAAACAGCACAGAGACCAGAGAAGCTGCTAATTAGTAAATGTCCATCAGCTGTGTGGCAGGCTTTGGCTGGGGTCGCCATGGTAACAGTACATGTGCAGCGTCCTGTGAGTCAGAGTCAGCCTTCATGAACTTCTCAAACTGCTGGTAAAAGGTTATAGAAACCTCAGTCCAAGAGCCACAGGACTTTGCTGCACACATCCCGTTCTCAGTTTCTGTTGGCTTTTGGTGTTACTCCTGTCATTCTGAGGCCTTAAGCACAAAAACTGTATGACATTTTTTAAATAAAAAAACAAAACACAAATTCTCCTGTGTTTTGCTTTAAAACGTATGCCCATGGAGTAAAAATTGCAGGAATGGAGGCACAGTAAGGAGAAAATCTTTGAAGCCCCACTCGACCTCTGAGTATTATGTCTACACCCCCTGTCAAAAGTTTTAGGACACTTTCTCATTCAAATAAAGTAGAACCTGTCTTACAACTTTTGACAGGGGTTGTATCCACCAAATTTGGTACACATATGCAGCACATCAGGCTGAACAAAAAAGTCAGCGACAGCCACATTCCAAACCCAACAGGAAGTGAGCTATTTTGCGTTGAATGTCAGATTTTGCCCATTTTTCATTTTTTTCTAGAGCAAACTTCTCCTAGGGGGAAATTCCAATTCACCTCAAATTCGACCAGTACATACAGGAGGCCTTAATGATCCAAAGTTATTAAAATCTTTTTACAAAGTCAAAGGGCGTGTCCGTAGCGGCCTCTGGAATGTTGATCCTTCGCCATGAAATTTCAAATGCTGTGTAAATGCCCTGAACATGCTCCAATCTGCCTGAAACTTTACATGTATGATCAGAGTCCTGCCCTGATCACATCCATATGATGAAATACACCCCCTGTCAAAAGTTGTAGGACAGGTTCTACTTTATTTGAATGAGACAGTGTCCTAAAACTTTTGAAGAAGAAGAAAGAAATGTTTCTAATAAATCATCAAATGCCTCTGATTGCTGTGTTATTATGAATATGAGAAAATGATATAGCACATACTGTTAACTTTTAAGATCCACTAAAAAACAGACCATATTCAACCTGTTGGAAACCATTAACACTTCCAACTCAGTCCAACTCAGTCAAAGATACAACTCCAGATTTTCCACACAAGCACATGTTGCATGATTAGAAAATGTAGCACTGTGGTTTAACAATTAGACATACAATTTTATTAGTTTTCTATTGTCTCAGACTATCTCTCAGCGCATGTTAGGTATTTCATATGTACAGAGAATGACGCCCCTGCTCATCAGGGTATGAGGACTTCTTTAAGACACTCGGTCTTGCCCCACAGGTTACCTATAAAGCAACTCTGCTGGAGTGAATTTACTGATTGTTTGATCTCAACTCAGTCAGGGTTCACTGTGACAACCTGTACTACTTTTAGAATATTCTATTTGTATGTGTGTGGGATACAGCATATATCTGCTACTTGTGGTTTGGGTGTCTATCTGTAGTCAGCCTCCCTGGATTGCTGTTTCTGTATTCTTATTTTGTCAGATGTATTCCTTTGTTCTCTGCTTCCTGAGTCTTAAAACCCAAATACCACTGTATTGCTGTGGTGCAGCTAACACGCTCAGTGGGATTTGTGCTCAGTCCACCCTGAACATTTGCTAAAAGCTGGAAAAACCTCAGTTCTAGCCCGGTCAAGCCAGCATCTGGCCTTTATCTCATCTGTGATCCCCAGTACCAGTGTGTTGCTGCGGTACAGCTAATGGTTTGGAGGGGCTCCATGCTGAGTGCAAATTTGGCATCAGTTAACAGTGGGAGAAAATCTTTTTCCGGTCCAGTTGAGCTGACGATAATCATGACTGTGATAGTGATCAGCGTATTGCTAAGGTGCAGTTTGGTGGAATCCCTGCTGAGCACTGACTTCCCAGTCAGCTAAACAGCAGGTCAGGAAACTTTCCTTCAGTCATGTCAAAATCTCTCTGCTGATGCGTGAATGCTCCTGAAGCATGTTGCTATGATGGTCCACCAACTGACCCAGTGGTGGATTTTGGCTAGCAGCCAAAGGCCAAACTCTGTTCCAGCCTAGTCAAGCTAGCATCCCTCGAATAAAGAGAGACATTCACTATCTGTGTTAGCTTTCCAACGCATTGCTTGCGGTGACACAAGCTAGCGTGTTTAGTGGGATTCCTGCTGAGTACAGACCTCCCAGTCACACTGACCTGCTAAGTAGGACACTTTCCTCTGGCTGTGCTGGCATCTCTGAAAGAGCCAGCTATTGCAGCTATGTAATGTGTTTCAGCATCCTCCTCTTTTTACTCTTGCTGCTGATCTGAAGTTGACTTTCTTTAGAGCTGCATTTCTGTTGGCCACAAACTAATGGCAACTGCTGCAGGTTTTTGCCAAAGGGATCAGGTGTAGTCCTTCATCACAAGCTGGCTTCGTCTGAATTCCACCAGTCTCAGTCAGTTGAGCGCAGTACAGTCAGTCACGAAGACTGACCAGCTCTTCGTCTTTTTTAACTTCAGCAAACTGAGCGTTCCCTTGTTGAAGTTCCAGCTCCTGCTGGACTGTGGACACCATTCAGGAGATGTGTGTTTCCCAGGTGTCAATCACATCCTGGGTTAGAGCACACTCATCTTGTGCTTGGCTTCCAATGGGGGACTTTCTCGCTCCCATATGTGCAGCAGCCACATTGCCATCCCAGCCCACTTTTGTCTCATGTCCATTACAATATAGCAGTCAGTCCCTCCTTTGGAGTTGGTGCTGGGTCTGACTTTTTAATGGATGACAGGGCCTGGCATCTGTCCACCTTCACTGTCTCCCCTAGTCAGCTTAGCAGCTTTCTAGGTGATCTGAGTGGCCACACTATTCTTAGCTTTGGTCGTTTCATCTTGACCTTTGTGTTCCCAAGGTCAGTTTTGCATCTTGCAGACTGGCCTAAGCAGCCCTTCTGCTTATCGCACCTGATTCTTTCCATTGTCCAGGGCCTCTGCCTGGTTGGTATGTAAGTGTACTTTTGTGAATGGTGTGTTTGTATACACATGTTGTTTGAGCTGCACCGTCTCCTCACAAGGTGTCGTTAAGAATTACCCCGTACATATGAAATATGTAACCGGGTGAAGAGATCGTCTCTCTCTGGGTTACAATGTAACCATACAATTTTCCGACCATCCAGAAGTGAGGATCATTGTTCACATGCGCTACATATCCTGACATCGCAAGGCCAACTACAGAACAACAATGCAAGACAAGTCTGGACAGGACCCCAGACTATATCAGCGCAGGGCAAAGACAAAAAAAAAGCAACCCTGAACCTGGGAACAGAGACTGGGCCAACAAGATAAACTTGTTTTTCAACAGATTTGATACTGGTCTCATCCCCTCCTCCTCCAGCCTGAGGACTGTCCAACCTACCTCCAGCTCCCCTTGCCTGCTCACCCAATCACCTCCACCACCATCTCTGGGGCTCTTCTCTTCCCTTCCACCTTCTCTTCCTCTCTTCACACCAACAGTGGATTTGGTGAGAATGCAGCTTACAAAGATCAGAGCCAGGAAAGCCATGGGTCCTGATGGCATTAGCTCCAGACTTCTCAGGGACTGTGCAGACCAGCTCTGTCAGGTGATCTACTGCATCTTTAACCTAAGCTTGACACTAGAAAGAGTTCCTGTCATGTAGGAGACTTCTTGTGTCATCCCAATTCCAAAGACCTCATGCCCCAAGGAGCCCAGCCACTACCAGCCTGTGGCCCATACCTCTCATCTGATGAACATACTGGAAAGGATCATGAACCATTTTCACCCTCCTGGTGAACCCAAACATGGATCCCCTGCAGTTTGCGTACTAACCTGATATTGGAACGGATGACACCATCATCTACCAATCCAGCTGTTGCAGAGATCCCTGTCTCACCTTGAGGACACTGAAAACACTGAGGATCAGTACTCTTACGTACCTTTCCTCTTCAAACTGTACAAATCAGATTTCAGGTACTCCACGGACAGTTGTCATCTCCAGAAGGTCTCTGATGACACTGCCATCATAGGATCCGTGTTAGAGGGGAACGACTGTGAGTACAGGAAGGTCATAGAGGTCTTTGTCAACTGGTGTGAGCAGAACCACCTTCAAATGAATGACAGCAGGACAAAGGAGATGGTTATCCTCAGGAAACCCTCCAACACTCCCCCACTGAACATCCAGGGACTTGACATCGAGAGAGTGAGGACCTTCTGGGGTTTTTTCTAAATAACAAACTGGACTTGACAGATAAGACTGACTCTCTTTATAAGAAGGTTCGGTGTCATTTATACCTTCTGAGGAGGCTCGTATCTTTCAGTGTGTACAGACCACTGCTGAAGGCCTTTGTGACACTGTGGTGGTATCGGTGGGCTCCTATGCAGTGGTGTGCTGGGGAGGGGGGGTGCTCCAAGTGGGAGAAGAAAAGACTCAACAGACTGATTAAAAGAGCCAGCTCATTCTGTGACTGCCCTTTGGACTCCATTGACATGGTGGGAGAGAGGAGGGCTCTGGCCAAACTGTCCTTCATTGACATAACCTCCCACCCTCTGCATCAGACTGTTACACCCTGACTGTAGGAAGGAGCATTTCTGCAGGTTCTTTATTCCTACATCAGTCAGACTGAACAATGACAAATTATAAATTCATTATTCTACCTTATTTACTGCACTTTCCTTCTTACACACATTCCACTGACTTATGTGCAATAATCTGTTACAACTTCATCAATTTTTAAGTAGTGTTTTTGAAAATCTCATCTTGTGTATATAATGTTTCTCTGCAATTGTTACACTGTGTTTTTAATATATTCTTACACTGCCCATATACCCCTGTTTTGTGAGCTTCTGAAACAGTGAACTTTCCCCACCGTGTGATCAATAAAGTTTATCTTAGCTTATCCTAAATAATTCAACTTTTTTCCAGCTGTGAACAAGATGAAGTGTTTCCTAAACGGTAGTGTCTACAGATACGGACCCGTACCCGTAGCCTGTGGGCTACGGATACGGCACTTTCCATTTGCCAGACAGATACGAACCCGTACGCGAGTCTCGCGAGTCAAGAACCTGCTAACCACTGCAAACTGTTGAAAGGTAAGCAAAGGTTAAGGTTAGGTTTAGGGTCAGGTTTAGGGTCCGTACCTGTAGTACCGATGCTACGGGTCCGTACCTCCAGCGTCTACCGGGAGTCACATGACCAGATCTTGCGTATCTGATTGGCAAATGGAAAGTACGGGTCCGTACCTCTAGCAACTACCTTCCTAAATTCAGGCTTAAGCTCTGCTCAGACAAGCTTTATTTCTGAAGGGTTAAACTTAATATTACCTGCCCTGATTTTATCCAGTCTGGAGTTGTTTTGTGTGTAATTTTCAACTCCCTTCTCAGTAATAATTACAGCAGAAATGGCCTGCAGCTTCTCAGTGAACTTATTGTGCTACTCTTATTTTAAATATTCTCTGGTGTGGCATCCTTGTTTTAGATTTTCTGTTTGATTTTCTGACTGATTTTAATTACATACAGTATCACATAGTCACAAGTTAAGTGTTTTGATTTGTGTGTTTGTTATATGCTGTCCTTCAATGACATTTTGAGATTTGTCAACAACAAGAAGTTACAAGAAGGAATACTGAGGGAGCCTAACACATTTTTTCTCCATATTCATTTATCAATCTCTTTGAACACATCCTCCCTACATTACTGTAATGCTCTGCTAAATCATGCATTGCTGTCCAGCGCTGATGGCACATGCACATTGCATATGTTTACTTACTTTTTCAGCATCTATTCATATATTTTGTGTCCTTATTTTTCACTGTAGTGTTGTTCTACAACCTTAAAATGCCACTTATGTATTTAATAAATAAACCTTTAAATGCTTTAACGCTATGCAGTGAGCCTGAAGGAAATCTGAGTGATTAAAGCTATAATCAAATTAGTTAAACTGACTCACATTGTGTGTACGTTTTAAATTGGGTCAGATGATTCAAAGTTCCCTCTAGGCCAGCTAAGAATCTAAAGCATGGGTGGATTTTTGGTATCCCCACATGCTAGCATAATCGCTAAGGCCACAGTCACCCACAAGCAAACTGTATCTGCAGCATTATCAGAGAGCCATGCAAATCACGCTGCGATTCACTCAGAACTGCCCAACAGCACTGGACAGAAAATAAAGTCTTTTTTTTGCACCTGTTACAGCACACACATGCAAATTCGATTTCATGTCTTTATTTGGACAATAAAATACTTGTTTGCGGTGTAATCAATGCAAAACACCATCACAGTCAATTCAGCACCTACCACAGCAAATCCAGCTCTGGTGTTAAAGGAGGGTCAGTGTGGCAGTTTGGAATGACTGCGATGATGTTGGCAATTTGCAGGCATCATGGCCAGCGACTGATTAGATCAGAGAATGCTCCAATTATAAAAGGGTTTATGGGTGCCAGCCGGGGTGGATTAGTCTTAAAGCTGAAGTAATTTGCACTTGGCGTGCTGCGTGATGAAGGTGCTATTTGCTGTGCAGAGAGGCATATTTTGCATAAATCTCATAGGGAATAAAACAAAAACACCTTGTTCTTTTAGGACAGAAAGGAGCACAAAATGTGGCTGAGTGCCTTCAGAATGCCAGAACAGTGAAGTGAGATCTCTAAGTGGGACTGGTTTGCCTGTTTGTCTGAGTAAGAACATTTTAACTGTGGAGTTTATACAGCAATAATGTGTGCACAAATAGCTTGGACACTGACCTGTGGTTGGTTTATAGTCACAGGTGTGAACCTGCTGTGCAGCTAGACACCAGGTCAGGAGGAATTCATCATCGGCTGGACCTGGATTCTGTAATGACAGACGTATTCTTTATTCAAGCTGTGAGTTCTCTGACTTACCTGGATGATGGAATAAAACAGTGAGATGTGACATCAAGCATCTACGAGAAAAAATGTGTGAAATAATCAGAAAATCTTACACATATGAGACATCAAAAGCAGGTGATATAAGTCTTGGAGGAAATAAAGCTGTGTTTGCAGAATACTTGTCCAGTGTGAGCAATGTTTAACTGTTTGAACTTTGCCTATTATTGTGCAGCTTCACTCTCTTTATGAACTGAGTCATGACATATACTGTATAATGGTGTTTGCATGTTAGGCTGCTCTTTAATTGCATGTTAGTGCTACAAAAGGCCCAAAAACACTTCTGAACACTGTCTAATTTGACAAAGTACACTTATGCTCATCCCTTTGCTATGCACTTGTCTCATAAAGTTGATGTTCAAAGAGTCTAAAATCATGAACTGTTGACCAATGTGACATCATCAGTCGCATGTTTGCATCAAGGAACAATCAACACTGATTTTTTTTTTTAATGAGACAAACATTTAGAACAAACTGAGCTACAAACATATTCAATCATATTTTAATATTATTATTTTGTTAAAAAGAGGAAATTAGAAAACACTCATCTCTAATATTTGGAGAAATTCCTCCTTGGAGCTCGGCTGTTCGTTAAGCTGCAGCACAATCAATCACAGCTGAGTAAAACCTACCTATCCACTGTCCTAAGATATACACACACCTCTCCTTTTCCCTCCCCCTTCATCTCCCCAACTCCCTCATCTTACTGTCTCTCACCTTTTCAAGTACTATTGTTCCATCAATCAGCCTCCTCTTCTTTCTTTTCAATCAGGTTTTTTTTTTCGTTGGCCGTGCATCTCCTGGCTTTTAGCTTGTCTCTTGCCAAATGTCAATCAATCATCAGCTTCCATTCTCTTCCTCACCCCTTGCCTCTCACTCTCCCTCGTCTTTTTACTCTGGCTTCTATATTATCAATCACTACTTTTTCCTCTGACTCACACCTCCCCACGCCGCCACCCCATTTTCTTCTCGGTCTCCTCTTATTGATCAATCAATCAGACCATAGTTCGGCCTCGCTGACACCCAAAAGATGGAAAAGCACTTTGAGCAGCTGCCTCTGCTAATGACACGCATGCATACGTAGACTTCAGCACCGTGAAGCTTCTCACCAGCAGCCCAGTCAGCACATTCTCAAAGATGTTTTTGTTTAAGTGAGCATCTCTTGCTCTTGCTTGTTCCGTGTGGAACATAAAAAGGAATACCACCCCTTAGAAAATGGCATACAGAGACCCCACCTACTCAATTTCTTCCATTTGGTTCCCTACAGATTCATAGAGCTTTTCAGTTGTTTCAAATGAGCCAATGTCCACGTTACCAGTGACAGAATGGAGAACTGAAACAATAATGTCAATGAAAATCTGCAACTCAAGTCACTCAAACGAAACATTTAAGTGAAAATTACTGTTCTGTCTATTTTTTGATCTTCTACTAAGGTCAGTAAATCTGCCACTATGGTCTAAACTGAATTTCATAACAGTACTGCTGCTTTTTGCTAAAGCAGAGCAGCTACAGGGTTCAGGGCTCAATGTATGGAAATATGAGGTTTAAATGATTCCATTTAGACAGATTTGACTTCATATTTAGATTTTTAATTTGCTGTTTGAAAAAAATACCTCTGTGAGTTAAACGTTGAGTAGGAGGCCATCAGAAATCTTCAAGTTTCCGGTGCTTTCAGCTGCATCCCATGACCTTCCTCAGGAAGTTTACAATGCAGATTTATTCATTTTTGCTGTTGGTTAATCTGTTGATCATTTTCAATCAGTTATCGATTACATGATTAGTTGCATGACTTCTAAAATGTCAAAAAGTTGTGAAAAGATATTCAATTTACTCTCATAGACTTGAACTCACTGGTTTGTTGGATGAGTTGCTAAGATTTACTCAGAAATATTCAAGTTTCCTAAACAACATATCCTGATGATCTTTTGATCCCTTGTGGCTCAAGAGGTAAAGTAGGTTGTCTACTAACTGCAGGGTTGGCAATTTCAGTCCTTAGTGATATGTTGAAGTTTTATTGGGCAAGACGATGAACCCAAACTTGCTACTAGTTGCAGGCCGGATGGCAGCTTTTGTTGACATTGGTGCAGGACTGTGTGTAAAATGGGGGATGATTCCAGTTCTGCAAAGATCAAGAGGGGTTTCACAAATGCAGGTAAGTTCACATCTCATGTCGCGCTGCCAACAGGGGAATGTTCTCATTTATCTAGTAAAACATATTGAAATATTGACTGTATGGTACTTAGGGATTTTGTCCAGCATCATAGTGTTCCCTTTCTATAAATGGACTTAGGATGAATTTGTGAAGATGTGTCTGTTTTACATTTGTTGAGAAAAGCAGCTTAATATACAGGGTAAAGGGCTGAATCTCAGAAAAGCATAATTTTAAGGATATTTTAGAACTTGTTTGTGTTGTGTAACTACACTTTTTGTAGTTAAGTTGCACTTGTTAGTTTAGAACAACCTTCTCAGTTTACTGAGAAAATGATCATTTTAGACTGAGTCTCAATGAGACTTATTAAAATGAAGTTAATCAGTATTCTATCTGAAAGTCTGAAATTCTGATTAAAGTGACCTCAGTTCCCACACAAAGAAAAACATGAGACAGTGAACTGGTCCATATAAAAAAATGTTTATAAACATTATTGGCTGGAATGTGGTGGTTAGGCTGTAAATTTCCTCACGACGGATCCAGGCTGTATGTCCTGAAGCATCATGTGGTCGCTAGGCAACAAGTTCTGGTGTTGGAGCTCTCAGCAGTGTCAGAGGTCTGCCAGCAGATGTCCAACGTTGGCACGCAGGTGATGGGTGTCTGTAGGCAGCCGGTGTTCAGTGTGCAGTGTGTACAGTCCTCAGAGTTGATAAAGAATAACTGTGGTTTTCTGACAGTGGCTGTTGCCAGGCCCGGACTGGCAATCGGGTAGAGGCGGGACTTTTCCCGGTGGTCTGCCACAGACTGGCAGGCCAATGAAAAAAAGTTGATCGGCTTTTTGGCAGACAGGCCAGAGACAGCAGCGCTAGAAGCCTTACAGAGTACACGCCCACCCTCCTGTCACTCACACAAAGCAAGTGCTCTGAGCTCTAAATCAGAAGGATAGGGATTGGTCAAAGTGACATTTTTTAGAAGAAACGTGCCATGATTGGTTAGTTGCTTTATGGCCCGCCCCTTCATAGCGAGAATGGGGAAGCATGCACTGCAGAGCGGTGATATGAGAGTGAGGCCAGAGAGTGGAAGGAGTGAAGATTATGGAGCACCCTGAGAAAGCTGGCGGCAAAAAACGAGAAAAGACGAAGAGAAAAGGTGGACATGAGAGGGAGATGGAGAAGATAAAAAGGTTGCTCGAGGAGGAAGGGACAAAGTGTTATAAAATAACACACGTTTCATCAACCCCCGCCCAGGTCCAGCAGTGTACAGTTGAAAATAAATGATGTTGCTACTTCAAGTAAGTTTACAAACGGTCGGTTCTTCTCACAAATGCATCATCAGACTTCAAAGGCCAAAATATAATAAAAAATGATTGGTATATTATTGATTTGCTTGGCTATATTAGAAAACTTTGTTTCATTTTGTCAGTTGCAAGTGACACTTTGCTAAGCCACGCCCCCTTGGTTACTGTTGCAACGCCTGTCAAGCTTTCCCTTCTAGAATTAGAAATATGGAGTTTTGAGTGAAATCAATGAGTGTTATTCAAATAACTGAACAGATTCTTCAGATACTTTAGAAAGAAGTAGCCAGAAAAGGTCTCCAGTATGTTTCAGAGAGAAACACATCAAATCAAATGTTGGCAGAGTTAAAGTGAAATCAAAACAATTAAACCAAGAACAACAGTGTTCTTGTAGAGTAGGGTAAGTCGATATGTTCTGTTTAAATTGAAATTAATTTTAATTTGTCTTTCTTTGTCGTTGTGTTTGCCCATTTCTATGGTGGCCATTCACAAAATGCTAAAATATATCAGTATGTCAGAACTTGTTTCTGTTACACATATTTCTTGTTCACATATCTCAATGGCTCAGGGTTTAACAGAAGTAACCTGCTATTGAAGCATCTTAGTTTGTTAACATTATCTTACCTGACACATCGCGCTCATGATAGTTAACACCTTACTTTAGAACAAATGCAGGTGTCCTTAGGCTCTGTCCACACTCAGCATCTTTCTGTTTGCATCTTGGGCTTGGGAAAGGCCAAAAAAAAATCCACACCACCCTCCAAACTTCTCAAATATTGACTGTTAGACTTGTAAGTGCTGTATGCACACAGCTTAGGCATATTGATTTTTTTTTTTGAAAGCTTGACAGGCTTCCTGTGCATTTTAATGGTTTCTAACCTAGGATTGGACAGTAGCCCTTTGTGGGAGGGGCTTAGCAAAGGGTCACTTGTACCCTCAGAGTTAGACCCTCACCCTTTTAATAACACGATGAAGTACACACTCACACACCATTTGTCTTTCTATGGCCTTTGCTTTATTCTAACAGCAACAATAACAACCTTCACTACTGGTTGTCAAAGGAAGCTTTATTCCACATTGTAGATTTCTTTTGCCGTCTGTCTGCTGCAGTGCTGTGGTGGTTTGTTGTGTTTGTCTCTCAATAGTCAAAACATAATATAGTTACTAGACAAGTCACCTGTGTATATTCCAACCTTGGATTATAGGGATCCCAGTATCATAAGCCAAGGGATGGATAAATAAAATATATTATCTATGTACTGCTGCTGATGCATCTGCCATTTTGGTATATCTGGCATTGCCATTGTTACAGCAGGACAGGTTAAGAAGATATGGTTGGCTATATAGTGCATGTGCTGTACACAGTTGCTCTACTCAGAAGAATTTCTGCAAATATGTTATGATCCAGTGATGAATCATACATGTACTATACATTCTACAGTCTATATTACAGTAATTGGAAGCATCTTCCTGGTCATATGAACTTTTTGACTACAGTTTTTGTCAGTGTGATGGTTGGTTGTGCTTGCCTGTTCTGTATGTGGATTCAGATGTTCATTTGCTGGTTGTTTTGGTTAAGTGTGTGTGCGTGTGCGTGTGCGTGTGCGTGTGTGTGGGTGTGTGGGTGTGTGGGTGTGTGTGTGTGAGAGAGAGACTTTGTATAGCATTTTAAAATGAATTCAGTTTTACCATATTTAATTTGAGCATGTTTCTTGTGTAAAGGTGGATATAACACCAGTGCTGGGGCTTCAGCAGGAGAGCCCAGTGCCAGCTCAGAGGAACTGGCAGGTACTGAGCAAAAACTCTTTATTTTAAATATAAGTCACAGCTGGTTCCTGACCCAGTGAGTGACATCAGGGAGGGCATGTGCCAAACTAAGTAATTGTATTTTTATTGAGAATATTGGATGTATACTGTACTTTTCTTGTTAATATTTTAAGGCTGTTTTTGTTGAGGCCATGTCTACTTTAAAATAAGTAACAGCACTTTATTTTTGGGGCCCAAGTCCAACCCATAAGTATTTTTATTGAGGATATTGGATGTATACTGTATTGCTTGTTGTCTACTTAAGATTGTTTCTCTTGAAGCCATGTTTATTTTAAATACTATCACTTTATTTTTTTTCTATATTATTATTTCCAATTCTTTTAGTTTAGCTATGTTTAGCTGAAATGTGCCACCTGCTGAACTTATTTATTTGGATCACAGCAGGGGGCCTGATCTCACTAAAGTTTGTGTGATTTTGATCCACCTTGTCTGCTTCACTGGATCTTTATTGCAGTGTTTTTGAAAACTGAGCAATACTTAGTGCAATATTGATGACCATTAAACAATATTTGTAGAGAAATGAATCAAATAATTATTACACCTTTGTTCTTACATGGTGATGGAAATGTAATGCTAATTTTAATGCACAAAATATGGTGAGTCTGGCCCAAATAAGCTCCACAGGTGTCAGGTGGGTTGCAGGAAGCCTGAAAACGTTTGAGACCCCCTCTTCAGGTAGGATAGGCAGTTGACTTACAATTTTCAGTTATAAAATGAACATTGGTGTTTGCATATACTATTAGCTATGACCAGCTGACATCTAAATGATTTGCTGACAAAATAATATATATTTTTTTTAATTCCACATGTTATATAAATAATAGGAAAAGGACAACTTTGGAAAAATTGGTGAGGGTAGTGAAGAGATTACAGAAGAGAAAAGTACTGGACTGTATGGAGCTGTCGTTATGGTTGTGTTTAATAGACTTACTGTCTGTTTAGTAGTGTTGTAATTGCTATAACATAACTGTATAAGGCATATTTTTGGAAGGAAAAAAACAAAATTTTGGTGCATTATCCCACGTGACACAACCCTTGCGGTGGCGGAAGTGGCCTGACTGATTGGAAATCTCCCGGCCTGAATTTCTTTCCCAGTCCGGCCCTGGCTGTTGCTGTGTTTTCGGTATGACGTTAGCCGGATAATACAAAGAGTTCTGAAAACTGAAAGCAAGGGCGCGGTGGAAGTGATTTATAACAAAAGCTTAAAGGGGAACTTCGTTTTTTTTCAACCTGGGGTCTGTTTTCATCTGTCTTCATACATGTGAGTGATGGAGAAATGAAACGACATAGCTCCAGTATTTAGCCAGGCAGGCAGCTTAGCTGCTCAGCTAGCAGCTCAGCTAGCGAAAAGTATGGGGCAACTTACCCCCCTGCGTCAAAGTCCGCCCCAACGTGCTTTTTTCCCCACACTGACCGGCTCGGATAGTCTCAATGAGTGTCCCACAGCATACTAGAGATGAGAAGTGAACGAAAACCGGTGTTTTGGCGTGAGCTATCGTGCGATTTTGGAACGAGATTTGCTTTCTAGCGTCCTGAGATTTGGATACAGACCACAACAAAGAGTGATCGCCAAGTAATGTGGAGGTTTTCGTGTGTGTGTGTCTTTTGGCACATTTACTGAAGTGTACAGTTGTAAATTTTACCAAATTCACATTTTACACATTTTATCAATGGTAATGTAGTTAATATTGATTTCATCTGGTTATCACCCAGCCCTGCGACAGACTGGTGACCTGTCCAGGGTGTCCCCTGCTTTAACCCGAGTCAGCTGGGATACACACCCCGCGACCCTAGTGAGGATAAAGCGGTGTATAGAGAATGGATGGATGGTCATCACCCGGCCCTCCAGTGTCGCTAGGTGGCGCTGTGCATCCATGTTAGAAATGTGAACATTTTGGTAAAACATTAGCTTTGTTGCCACATCACCTACAGATGTAATTTTTGGACAGTTGATAAAGGAACTTCTTATTGGGAGTACACAAAGCACACAAAACAGAGATCAGCAAAGCAGTTATTTAGTCTGTGTATACATCAATGTGAAAATGTGACTCTAGATCATCCGTTGGGATGCAGCAACCGGTTCTGGTGGTTTCCTTATCAGCTGTCCTGCTTGGGATCAGAGTGTCTGAGATTGCAGAATGAGTTAATGAATAGGAAGCGGGGGCACTGTGTCTCTGAAGTTGTCTCCAAAGTGCTAATGTTTCTCATGTGGTTTTCATCCCTCCACAAGAGGTATAAGGCTCACACCCACAATTTAAGGAAAAGAATGTGGCACCATTTGTCCCAGACAATTACCAATGGTGATGTCAATTACAACAGGCTCCTGCTGTAATTCACTTCTGTGACAGAAATGGTGGTTCTTCTTGAGAACGGGAGGGTTTCCCTGTTTTGTGTAGTGTCCAAGGTGGCAGTTTTATGATGGGTTTAGGTCCAGAGACCTCTCCCTTGACATTCCAAAGAAGGCCAATCTGCATCCGCTACAGCTGCATGGACTCCACCACTCATAAACCATGTTCTTCCAGTATGATGTGACACTGTTTCAGAGAGCTTCTTGTCATATCAGGAAATTTTTTGTCTTTTTCCTTCTTCAAGTGCCTCATAAATGTCGAGTCAGGTTGAAGTCAGATAACTGCAGAGGAAAGTCCACGTCAGTCAGCACGCTTTGGTCATCTTTGGTCTTCAAGACGAAGCTTTGAGGTGTGTTTGGGCTCATTATCCTGCTGCGGGATGAATCCTTCTTCACAAAAATGCATAGCAGAGGGTTGAACATGTCTGTGAAGAATGGAGTGCTGCTTCTATTTGATCAGAGTGGAGCTGATTGACTGCTGGTCTCCTTCCATACATCTGTCTTTCACTGACACTAAATCTCTAACTGGAATTCATTAGTAAACTGGCCTTTCCATCATTCACTGTTAAGTCCTGCTAGGATTTGACACTTTTAAAGTAATTTTGAAACCATGTTTTCCACTATCACAGTACTCTTCAGTGAGAAATGCTCTGCTGGAAATTTGTGAACATGCACCTTTAGACTTAATGTGCGCTGAGCCCGCTGAGGTAAATACACTGGATTGCAGCTGGAAACACAGGATTATTTAGTGTCTTCTTAAATTCAATTCACACATTTTATTTGTCTGATTTTATGATTTATTCAATCTTAAAACTCACAACACATTCAAGGCCAAAAGACTAATGCATGACTGTGTTGGACGTGTACACATGAGGGTGTCACACGTCCAACATACATAGAAGAGACAGTCACACTCAGGACAAACACTGACCGGTCACAACATTAAAACTACTGACAGGTGAAGTGATTAATACAATGATCTGCTGGGAAATTATGAGTCCAGGCATTTACATGGACGTTACTTCAATATGTACCACCAACCTAAACATGATTGCAGATCAAGCACACCCACTAAGGCAACAGCACTCCCTGACAAACAGCCTCAGGACAGGCTCAGAAAACAGGTAAAAGAGCCAGAGGCATTGACCTGACCTCCAAACTCCCAACATCCCAGTCCGAACAAGCCCAGTCTACAGGACCCAAAGGATCCACTGCCAGCGTCCTGGAACCAGCCTTGATGGGTCAAAGCTGTTTCTGTAGCATGAGGTGAAACTTTACAATATTTGGCAGGTGGCTTTAGTATTGTGGCTGCTTTGTGTAGAGTATTTTACCATTTTGTCCTTTGTCGTTAAAACGTAATGCCCATGATGAGGAAAAACACTATCAAAGAAGGATTCCACACAACAAAACAGGTATCATGTGGAGAGGATGGATATGTAACGTAATCAGCTTTGATGTCTTTTTGCTTTGAAGATTTACACTAAATCCATGTCTCTGAATTATTCAGACAGAATTATTAGTTTGTTAATCCCAGAATGAGAAAAGGACTGGAACCCACACCGCTTTTTCCTGTTCATTTATTTAGTAAACATATTAAATGGGTTATTCAACCAGGTTTCCTCCTTTCTGTTGCTCCCTGGGGTTTTAACATGAGGTCTTGTCCAGTTCACAGTTAGATAGTTTTGGTTATACTTCAGGTTTGGTAGCTTTCTGCTGTGTCTGGTGTGTTAGCAGGTAGCCTGTGTTTCCCATTTGTTTGTGCAGCAGAAAAAGCTTAGTCTTGGGAAGTTCAGCACTGAGTGAAACAGCCAAACTGATTTATCAGCTCTCCATCAGCTCAGTGTTTAATTATTTTAGTCTCTGCTGTTCTGCTGGGGGTAACCGATATACAGCTGTAGGTCTGGTTTGGCTGATGGCGCCAGAAGATAATTTGTTCGATGGGTAGTGAGGATCTGGGGGTTTGTTATTGGTAAACTCTGCAGGGTCTCTTTGTTTCATTGAGTTTTGCAGTGTGGGTGGCTCAGCTGCCATGCTGGGATGTCCTTATCTCAGCTGTGAAAGATTTTGTTGGAGTTTCAGGCTTTTGTTTTTGTCTCTG
Source organism: Acanthochromis polyacanthus (assembly GCF_021347895.1). Lineage (NCBI taxonomy): Eukaryota > Metazoa > Chordata > Actinopteri > Pomacentridae > Acanthochromis > Acanthochromis polyacanthus. The sequence continues at coordinate 35,300,053 of NC_067122.1, read as the reverse complement.
CGGACAGTTTGTGACTAAAAGTTAGCTCATCTTGAGAAAGCTTATCTGTGCGATATTTGTGGTGCATTTCTAGTTTTTTTTTAGTTGCATCTGGTCATTTTGATTGTAATTTTTTAGAAAAATTACTATTTTCTGTTTTTGTTTCGTTTGATTCACTCATGCTTGCATTCCAACGGTAATCAACTAAGCAGACATTCAACTGGAGCTGCACTCTCAAAGTAGATGTTAAGCATCAGTCAAAGATACCCAATTCACCTTCGATTCATCAAGTTTAGCATTAATTTATGGCAAGATGGTAGTTGACTAGTTACCTCTCCCTTTACAGAAGGTGACCTTGTGGGTTACCTGTTCGTGCCATAGGTCCAGGGTTGTGGAATCAAGTGACTCTAGTGTGTTAGAGAAACATGTAGCTACAGTTGCTGTGAACTGAATGCCAACAAATCTGATTAAGTTTCTGGACTCAACTGTAAAGTGTTCAGGTCAACATTTCAGTGTAACAGAACAAAATGTGTGCATTTTGTTCACCGTCCTAAAAGTCTGGCTCACAGGATGTAACCTGAGGGCAGAAGCTTTCCATTGGCTGCTCTTGTCAAGCAGCTTTGTCCCCTTCATCCATTATGTGTTCTTAGTCCAAATATGCCAAAGTAAAGGGGATTTTGAAAATAACGAGAAGTTTTAAATGTTGCAAAGGATTTGTTTTTTGTGGATTATCTGTTTAAACACAGTACTTGTCTCGCTGCATGCAGAAGTTCAGGGAACACCAATGCTGCATCCTTTGCTTAGCTCTGCCCAAGCTGACTGATTGGTTCAAATACACCCCCTCCCCCCTTCAGCAGAATGACAGGAAGGTGAGATTATTTTCTGCCTAAAGGCTAGTCCCTATGAATCAGGCTAAAATAAAGACACTTCCTAAAACCAGAGATGTCCCACCTTGGGTTTGAAGCCCCTGAAAGAAAAACACTCTGAAGACATCTGAAATTTGGCAGCATTCTGAATGGAATTAACATTCTTATTTACCAGACACAGCAAACTAGCTGGAAATTATTTAGTTGCAAACAGAGCTATTGTTTTGCAGTGAATTTATTTTAAACTGTTGGACTATGTTTATTCATGGACACATTTGGTGTTATCTGGCTCAGTCATCCAACAGATCCATTGGGTGGCTCAACCATATTTACTGAACAAAATTCATTTTAAATTATTGTAGAAAATTCCAGAACTTATTTTGGGACACTCACAGGTTGTAGAGCCTTGACCACATATCTTATGTCTGTTCCATAGCATTTATTCTCCTCCTACTCCTTTCCCCAAATCCATTTTTTTTCTCCTTTTGGTGTGAGGGTAAAGGCCATAATGTTACAGCAAGTGCAAAAGGCTCAAAAGCAGGAAATGAAGATGAAGGCTAAATCAATGACTTAAAGCTGCTGTCCGGAGTTTGAATCGCAGCGTCTCCCAAAACACTGTTGGTCCCAGCCTCCCTCCCTCTGATTTCGCCCCTTTATTTGTGCACAAGCACAGTACATGAGAGAAGTGCCCGGAGTGCTGCAGCATCTCGCCTGTTTTGCTGTTTTCCCCTCTTCTGCATTTAGTACATTTAGTAAATAATAAAGGAATTACGTTAGAATGCTGTATTGAGTCTAACTTGTCCTAATACCAAAATAACATGAATCTCCTAGGACGAACGAGTAAAGTTTCAATATGTGATTACACTCGTGTATCCCTCTGGATGACGTTGTTTATCAAACTTAGTGTATTTACGCGTGTATATGTGTTAGATTGTTCATTTATTTCTATCTAGAGTTCAGAATTGCATGACTCCTCTGACGAAGAGTATGTCCCAGACGCCCCAACATCTTCTTCCAGAGGTCGGGCATCTAAACGAAGCCGTCAGGCGGGCTATGGAGGCCGTGGTCGGGGAGCGACGCGAGCACCCCGAGCCAAAAAACGTCCTGCAGTCTCTTGGCCTGACAAGCCGTGGGATTGGTAACTTTTCTGGAAGTTGCTGATCCCTGATGCTCTCTCCTCCACAAGCAAAACAAATGTGCGCGCGGTTGCGTAGTGCGTAGCTCGCCCACCTCTGCATGGGCTTGCTTGCTGTGCGCGTAACCGTTGATTGACAGCATGACAAAGCTGAAGCTCGAACTTGATTGGTCGGCAGCGACCGGCGCTTTTTGGAATAACATGGGGGTCTATGAGAGGAAGGCGGAGCTCAGGAATAAATTTTCATATCGCATTATACTAACTTTATATTATAGTATCGAACTAGACTAACACATTTAAGCTTTGTTAAAAATGATACATAAATTGAAAACAAACGGAAACTCCGGACAGCAGCTTTAACAATGCTTTTATGTGCAAAACAAAATCAGCCAGAACTTGTTACCCAGAAACTAAGGTACAGACTGAACCACAATAGATGGAATGGCTCCATGAACCCACTGAGGGTAGGAGGTCTAACTACAAGAACTACGGTTTACCCACATACCGCACAACCAAGGCAGGAACACAGCTAAAATACAAAAACTAAACGAAAGCGTAGACTGCAGAATCCCTGAAACAAAACCCAAGACAAACACTAAGCATAAAATACATTTAACAGAAGCTTAAGCATGGGAAGCCAATTAGAATATTCCATGTGTTAAACTAGGGCTCGAGAACTTGGCTGACTATCTGGGGGGAATGACTGACTGGGGGTCTGGCTCCATCCAGTTCACTTACTCCCAGATGTCTAACACAGAGTCGGTGGTTTGGCATCTACGGATAAGGATGGAGGCCAGGCATCCCAGGTGGCGTTATACGTCCTAGGTGAAGGGCTGATATTTTCTGAAGTGAAGCTGGCAAAAGGTGGGTTACTTCAGGAGTGAACAGAATCCTTGGAGGAACAGAGAATCAGCAGCCAACAGAAAACCCAGGAGATCCAGGCAGCAACAGCAGGCAAGAGTCAACTTCAAAACACAGAAAACAGGGTTACTGAAAGTACTAGGAATATAGCAGTGGCTGGAGATTAGATGACAGTCCAGCTTTGAATGATGGGTGTCTGCTTTTATGGAGAAGCTGTACCCAGATAGCAAACTATGGGTGAATCAATGTTGAATCTATGTTGAGACCTAACGTCGAAATTATACAGAAAGCGCAAGGTTGATAAAATGTTGAGTCAACGTTTGCTTACATAGATTACATGTTTGCAAACATAGATTCAACATTAATTAAACATTGACCTGTCAAACATTTTAATTAAACCAAAATACAATGTAGATTCAATGGTATCTTTTAAACACAAACTTCAATGTTGACAAAATGTTGTTGAATCAACATTGATCCAACCATCAGTCTTCAACCGTAACCACAATTCAACCTTCTTAACCCCAATTCAACATTGATTTAACATCTTTTGCTATCTGGGTAAAGTGTGATTTATGGTTGAAAAGCAAACGTTGACTCAACATTTTATCAATCTTGCGCTTTCTGTATAATTTCGACGTTAGGTCTCAACATAGATTCAACATTGATTCACCCATAGTTTGCTATCTGGGTAGTGAGTAATCAGGTGGGTCTCACCTGCACATGATCTGCTGATTACCAACGAGCCACACCTGCCGCCAGCTTCACACACCTAAGAGAGAGAGAGAGAGCACAGGGCTGGAGGAGGAGAGAGCACTACCACAGCCCACAGCCTTACTGTGGCTGTAACACATAAACTCACGACTTGAGAGATCATGCTGCAGCTGCAAAAGCTAAAGTGAAAATAGCACAGAGAAACACTGTAATGTTAATTCTACTTTACCACTGAGTGAATATTTAATAAAATGTTTTGCATGCTCATTGCACTTTGACCTGGAGATAAACTTGCACTGCCAGAGGTCAGAGATTATGGCCAAACACTGACAGTAGGCTGAAGATGAGCACTCACCCTTCTGTTGTCATTAAAAATGCCACGTTTTTACTTTAAATCATTAAGCCTGCAGCTATTTTTAAAACTTCCATCTGAATAAAATCCCCAAATTTAGTCAGTACCAACTCCATAACTGTGAGGCCAAAATGAACAACCTGGGGCTCTGTGTTTAAGAGATGCTTTCATGAACAAGAGACATACTTTAGAAATACAACAAGTCTCTGGTTTCCCATCGCCAAACTGGGAACTAAATTAAAAAATAGGTAACACTCCTATGACACTGACTGTGATACCAATGTTACTGGACAGGTTTTACAAAATTGTAACCGTCAGCTTTTCAATTTTGATGCAACAGAAATGAAGCACAGTCATTTAAACTTTGATTTCTTGCACCAGGACCAGGCCTTCATTTTATTAAAATACAAAATGCTGCCATTTTTAGGAGGTTGCAGGGTGTAACACATTCAGTGAAGAGGCTGCCCAGTCCTCTTGTGATTAAAATGAAAAACAATATGTGTAAAAGAAAGTTCAGTTTCCTAGAACTCTCAAAATGAAATTAAATGAGAAATCCTCACTCCCTCATGCAGTGGAGCTGATAACTGCCCTCAGTCCTGGTGACATTAACAAACACTGGAACAAGCTGACGCCAACACTGGCCATGTCCGTCTACACACAATCTCTAACACTTTCACTCAATGCAGCAGGGTTTGTTTGACACGCTGTCCAAGTGAATCTGCATAAATTTTGCACACTAGTGTATCAACAACAATCAGCCCACACATGAAGCCCACAAGGCTGGTCCTGAATGCCTCAGCGCTAAGACTTTACCCTGCAGAATTTCTTAATAATATCTCTGCTGTTGATGGATGCCCCATTCCAATTGTGCAACTGCGCTGCAAAAACCCAGTGGCATCCCGTAATAGGAGACAATTCTACTCAGTAACACTAAGTGGGTTGTGTGGCAGCCAAAGGCGGTTGTGTCATGTCAGTGTGGGCGACTCTTACTGGCTGGCATCATGCTCCAGCATTTTGGCTGTCACGGGCTGGATTGCTGCTGGAAAGAGATGCTCGATCCCAGTGCCAGTGGGAATTCACATCAGTGGGAATTCTGCATATTTAATACTGAGGCCCTGCAGGGTTGACAGAGACTCCACCAGAGGCAGAGACTGATGAGCTCAGCTGTATGTAGATATGTGGCTCTGGATATTTCAGCTCTCAGAAGTGGACTTTTTAAAATATATTATGTGAAAAATGGGACCAGCTTATTATACACAGTGCTGCACTTCTCTTGTTGAAACTGTATAATTACGTTTTACAATAACAGTCGGCTCGCTGATCGGTGTAGATACTCGGCATGTTCTGCCAGCAGCTGAAGCCACACAGACAATCATAAACTAAACATGAGTGTAAGACGTATTTTTACTTTTTAGCATCAATAAATCCTGTTATCTCTGTGCAATACACCGATCAGACTTAACATTATGGCCTCCTGCCTAATTTTGTGTAGATCTCCTTTATGCTGCTAAAACTCCTCTGACCCAGTGCTTCATGAACTCAGGACCTCTGGGATGTCTTGTGGATTATGTGCATCCAGTGGGTTGCAGGGTGGGATCTTCCTCGATCAGGCTGATCCTAGACCATCCCACAGATGCTTAACAGGGTCTGGATGTAGACAATGTGGAACCCAGGTGAACAGCTTAGCTCTGTCATGTTCCCTGGATTCTCCTGAGCAGGTTTTTATGGTGTGTTGGGGCTCATTGTCCTGCTGAGGGTGAATACTGGCATCAAGGACTGCTGCTGGGGGATGGAGGGTGGGGAGTACATGTCAGACATCCAACAAGATAATGGATGTTCTTCATCTGTCAGTGGTCAGAATCTTGTGGCTGATCGGTGTAGGTTTAAACATAATAGATGTGTGGACCATAATGGAAATCATTCCAAACATTTTTTTAACTCATATGTCCTTTTGCGAACATTTTTGTCTATAAAGTTCTGAGTGTTTTTTGCTTTTTCAACCTTACCCTGGATAAAAAATAATAATGTATGAGAATCAGTATTGTTGTTAATCACTGACACATGACCAGTGGTGTTCATAGCACAATGTTTTTCCACTCAGCATTTGCTATATAGGAAACACATTATTTTTTTTCAGCTTTGTTCATAAAAAAACTACTTTACAAAACTTAGTTAAATGCAATTAAACTGATTTTTTTTTTTTTAAATCCCTGCTCATTCTTGGCAGGGATTTAAAACACACACCTGGAAAGCACTGAAGTCAGTGCTTTCCTATTTTGTCCAGATTACCCGTCTAGACTTGTGTTCGACTGACATTACCCTGACTCGCCTTGTTGTATAGTTACAGATATCATGAAGAGAACTTACACCTTTATCACTTATATTAGTACGCAGACAATAAAATTACAGCATAGCTCTAGACACCAGTGTCAGAAAAAGCCCCCATGGGTTCTTTTAAATATTTGAGCAGATATTACATGAAACAAGTGACCAAGTCCAAGCATAGAAGATGTAGTAAAAAGCTCACATATTGTGAATGTGTAAAACAAAAATACAAACAGACTACACACAGTATATGAACGCTTAATGTGGTTGTAAGGCCTTCCGTGGCTGCAAGTTTTTTTTTATGCAATATTTTACTCCAACCTGAGCAGGATCCTAATTCTAATCTTATTTTTATTAATTGGGGGAGACTTTACTACCAGAATGTTAAACCCTGTTCAAAGAGCTGTTGCTAGGCAGATTATCCATTAATGACATCAACCTATAGCAGAATATCATCAGCATAGAATCAGATTTTCTGATTAGATGCCTGAATTTCATTTTGTATTGCCTGACAAAACAAACATCAAAGCAAAACAAACAAAACAGGGACTTTGATGATGTAAAGTGAATCTTGTTTTTGTGTAATTTCAGACTGAGTTAAAATGGCAACTCTGAAATCCACAGAAATGCTCTGGCACTGCAAAATGGTCATTTTCTTCCAACAAAATGTTGACATTAATAAAATCTCTTCAAAAGGGGCTGAACTTCTCAGTCTGTCCTCTGTCCTTTGCCAAAACACTGGGACCTCAAAAAATGTCCACACTACATAAAAACGCTGCCATTTCATAAAATCTCCTCACACGGAAGGTTTAAGAGTCAGCCTGCAACCACAGGACATGACACAAAGCCAGCTCCTGGTTGTCAGTATAAATCCCATCCAGATGACAGCAGTGCATCATTCATCAGCCAGAGGCCTTCCTAATTACCTGACGCTGCTCCCTAATTACTGTCTGATACCTGGAAAAAATAGCTGTTCATCACAGCAAGATATTCTCTCCGTCTCTGTGTGTCCTCGCCTGTGTTTACCTCATTCATTATAGTGCAGATCTCTCTTTGTCTCTCACTGCTGATCTGTGGCTTGTTGAATGTTGCTCAAAGAAGCTTTTTGACTGAAGAACCTCATCAATGTTCTCCAAGTTCCACTTCCTAATCTAGCAATTATATGTAGAGGTGGGCATTAGTAAGGTACATTTATATTTGCTACATGTTCCTTAGTACATTTTTGAGCAAGATCTTCTAATGCTTTTTTGGTGTTAATCACATAATGTAGGTGCACAGTTAAAGTGGATGTGTCATAATGTGCATGTTTTTAGTGGCTAAACCTGCAGAGTATGTAATAGAGTCGGGTTGTGGCAAAAGAAAGCTATAATTTGCCATCAGATTTAGCAACCATCAACTGATTTTTTCAAAATACACTGAAAACAAGCAGTAGTTTCTTGTATGATGGCAATTTATGCATCTTATATGCACTGATTAGCCACAACGTTCTGGACCATTAACAGGTGAAGAACATCGATCATCTTGTTCTAATGCAACGTTCTACTGGGAAACCTTGAGTCCTGACATTCATGGATGTTTGACATGTACCACCCACCTAAACACTGCAGGTCAAGCAGCCCCCCACCCCCCATGGCAACAGCAGTCCTTGATGCCAGTATCCACCCTCAGCAGGACAGTGAACCCTGACACACCATAAAACCTGCTCAGGAGAACCCGGGGAACACGAAAGAGCTGAGCTGTTCACCCGGGTTCCTCACTCCCCAGATCCAGATCATATTGAGTATCTGTGGGATGGTCCAGGATCAGCCTGATCTAGGTAGGTCCCATCCTGCAATGCACAGGACCTACAGCATCCACAGGACATCCCCACAGGTCCTGAGTCCATGAAGCATAAAGGAGACCAACACAAAATGAGGCAGGAGGTCACAATGTTAAGTCTGATCGGGGTATATATACTGTATATACGTTCAAGCAGACGATGTGGCCACTAATCAAGAATTACACCAAGGGGATTTCTTCAGCGTAATGGATCACTGCACAAGCCAAGTCTCTATACAGAAGGATGACACTTGTGGGTTTCTTTTCTTTGCACTATTTTGTATCACTTTACCATTCAAATCAAATGCTTAACGGGAAAGACATGACACTGCGACCTAGTGACAACTTCATTTAGCAAAAATAAAAGGATATATAATGACAAAAACAGTTTATGATACCACTTCCTGCATCAAAATGAAGGAACTGACTACACTCTTTGACACATACACACCATGATCCAACAAGGGCTATACAAAAATAGTTTGCAGCTGTGATTTCCGCAGCAAATATGCACCTCTTACTGCTCACGTCTGGTGGAATCACTGCCATTGATTAGAACGGGAACGTAGTATTGAGGATTAACACTGAGAATGGTTTACATACTCATCCTCATTCCTACCCTGATGTTTAGTGTATTGTTTGTATTGTTTCGCTACATTTCTATTCATTTTATGTGTAAAGCACTTTGCATACATCTGAATGTAAAGTGCTATATATATGTATGACATCTGACTAACTGATATTGCAACAGTGCTATCACCATAACAAACTGAAAAATACGTTAGCTGCTGTTGATTTTTTTTAAATCATTTTTGATGTTTCCAAATGATTTTAAAGTGAAATAGTTTGAAGAACAATAGAGGAAGTGAGCTTCACTGAATGAAATGAATGAAAAGAGTGTAATGTAGTGCTGGCTTACAAAAGGTGTAAATTTAAGGGTTAAATTATCGTGAGCTTAGCAACAACACTTCACACTCTTCTGAATCTCATAACAGACAATGGCTTGTGTCTCCTTAAACCTGCCTGTTGTTGGAGCTAATGCTAATGTACCTGAACAGACCTGTGCAAACTTTGTGTTTCATCCAGTAATTACTATGTTTTAATACACAACAGTGACACAATTCATGAAAGTGGCCATACTTTAATCTGACATCCATTTTCCACTGCTTGCAGGTTTGCATTTGTGTGGCACCAACTTTTCATTTAACTTCTTACTGTCCTTCTTTTACCACAGCAAGCCATCACTCTTTTACTGTCTATCCATCTCTCTGTCGTTCTATCACCCCTTATTTCCATCCTCTGTTCTTCTAGTATTCCTCTGCAGCAGTTGGAGCTCATTTGGAGGATGGAGGTGTCGTGTTGCTCTGTCATGATCAGGATAATGCCTCTGGCATCACTTACCATTAATCACACTCTGAGGGGAATAGATGGGTTACAAACACACACTCTCTCACACACATTCGCACACACTCAAATGTGGATAAATGAGACCAACGCAGGTTGCAGTGCTTTCAAAATCACTAGAGAGGAAGGCTGTAGGGACGCTGTGAGCCTGCACAAAGGGCAACAATGACGATACATCACCACACATCATACTGTCTGAGAGCTGCTTTCTGTGGAGCTATTAGGACTCTATATGTCTGGTTTTACTGTAACGTGTATGGTGATTTTGCATATTTTTAACAAAGCAAGTGCAAAGATTGTGACTGAGGCAGAACAAAAGAAAAAAGTTGTAAAACTGTTTGCTGTTTGCCTTTACTGCTGATTCTAATGATTAAAAAGCTGTCTGTGCAGCAAACTCGGAACAAGATTTATTTTCATGCAGGAGGAGCCGTTGCAGGTCCCCTGAGCATGGTTCTTCATACAATTTATCACATCTGTAGAGGAACAGTGAAGCTAAAATATAACACTGTGTGAGACGTTTGGTGAGGACATTTTGCAGATTATTAGTTTCTGAACAGGTTGATAACTAATCAGCTGTGCTTAGAACTGCTGTCCATTTGTCAGGAGGAGTTCAAGGCTGCTCCACATAACTCTTATCTTAGATGATTTAGATGATAAATCTCAGCTGTGGTACCTGACTTTGACTGATTTCAGCAGATTACCACTGGTTATGTCTCTTCGTAATATGGTTTCTGTGCTCTGATTGCAGAGCTTTTTTCTATTTTCCTTTGAAACATGAGCTCACTCAGTATCCGTGTTCTACCAGTGGTGATGGTGTCAGGCACCACCATGTTTGGAGAAGATCCTTCAAGTTGTGTCTGCTCTACAGGTTCATGGTTTTTCTTTCCTTGGACCACTCCTGGTAGGAAGTCACCATGGTGATCTGGAGCATCCTGTAAGCCTTCCTGTTCTGGAAAGCCTCTGACCCAGTTGTCTGTCCATAACAATATGGCTTTTGTCACAAAACCTGCCCATTTCTCCCAGATCTTAACAAGAAGAACCACATGCACATTTCCAACTGGATATATTCCAAACCTTGACATAGGATTTCTTGACATGACGCCCTGCATGGAGATCTTTTGTATGGCATCATCACATCCTGAATGACAACCTTATATGTCATTTTAAAGCACAAAGCCTCATAATTTGAAATGTGTAGACCACTTTTAGATACCAATGCCACAGTGAAAATGGTTGAGTACTTTGTGCTATCATCTACAGGGACACATGCTCCTCGGCTGTGTTCAAGAACAAAATGCTGATTGGTGAAAAGGATATAAGATGGAAATTTCCCATCAAGATTTTTGCTATGGCTTGAAAATGAAGTCAGGGGATTGTGCAGAAGCGCAGAGTCGTGGAATATTTTTATTATAATGTGTTTAACTTTAACTTTAAGATGCAAATGTGGCAATTATCTCACAGAAGGTGATTTTAAATAAAAATTACAATCCAGAATTTTATATAGTTTTTCTACTATTTTGTTCTACTGTCATTGTTCGAGGAAATAAAATACACGTTTTTATGATTTTCTAAAGCATTTAAAACACACACACACACACACACACACACACACACACATGCAGAGAGAGAGAGAGAGAGAGAGAGAGAGAGAGAGAGAGAGATGAATAAATTGACAGTTAAACTTTACTAAAAGACTTTTCAGAATTGTTAGATCCCTGCCATGTGAACAAAACTTTTCATTAGTCAGACACACAAACTCTGTAATCGTTGAGGGGAAAGAAGTTGTCATACAGGAGACATTAAAATAGTATTTTTGTTGTGATGATTGTCGATCTTATAATTGGCCGACAATGTCCTGTGTTAGTGTCCCATGTTCAGGCACTGTGAGATTCACATCTTATTATTTTTATTTCATTTTGGTCCTTATCTGAGCTTCTTCCTCATTTTGCTTTGAAGCGTTGCTGGATTCTCAGCAGCAGCAGCTAAGCTCAGCATGTGTTGTTTCATAATTGATGTGTTAGCCACTCATTAACAAACAATGGGAGTTTGTGTGCAGAGCATAGCAAGCAGACGGATGCTGTCAGGAGGTGACAACCAGGACGGAGCTACTAGCTCTCCTTTCATGTTCGGTTTGTCTTTTTGTTTTGAGTTGTTTGTTTGCACTTTTCCACTGCTGTCCCTCTGTCTTTTTCAAACAGGTCACCCAGTATGACCAAACTGTTTCATCTCTGCATACACTACCAGTCCAAAGTTCGGACACATCTTCTCATTTAATGGTTTTTCTTTATTTTCATGACTGTTTACATTGCAGATTCTCATTGAAGGCATCAAAACTATCAATGAACACATCTGGAATTATGTAGTAAACGAAAAAGTGTGAAATAAGTCAAAACATGTTTTATATTTTAGATAATTTGCTTTGATTACTACTTTACACACTCTTGGCATTCTCTGGATGAGCAATCAAGTAAGTAAAGAGAAAAGACAGTCCATCATTACTTTAGGAAATGAAGGTCGATCAGTCTGGAAAACTGCAAAAAAAAAAAAAACTTGAAATGTATCCTCAAGGAACCATCTGGGAACTACCCAGGAACCTACCAAGAACCATCTAAGAACTGCCCAGGAATCATCTGAAAACTACCCAGGAATCATCTAGGAACTACTCAGGAATCATTTGGAAACTACCCAGGAACCTACCAGGAACCATCTAGGAACTAGCAAGGAACCTTCAAGGACTCTGAATGTATCCCCAAGTGCAGTCGCAAAAACCATCCAACACTAAGCCCAAACTTGCTCACATGAGGACCGCCTCAGGAAAGGAAGACCAAGAGTCGCCTCTGCTGAAGAGGATATGTTCATTCTGTCACCAATCTCAGAAACTGCAAGCTAACAGCAGAGTAGATTAGAGCCCAGATAAATGCCACACAGAGTTCTAGTAGCAGACACATCTCAACATCAACTGTTCAGAGGAGACTGACCAATAAGACCTTTATGGTCCAATAGCTGCTGAGAAACCACTACTAAGGTAACGCAACAAGCAGACGAGATTAGTTTTGGTCAAGAAACGCCAGAAATGAACATTAGATCAGTGGAAATCTGTGCTTTGGTCTGAGTCCAAATTTGAGATCTTTGTTGCCACCCACCGTGTCTTTGTGAGACCAGAAAAGGTGAAAGGATGGTCTCTGCATGCATGGTTCCCATCGTGAAGCATGGAGGAGGAGGTGTGATGGTGTGGAGGTGCTTTACTAGTGACACTGTTGGGGATTTATTCCAAACTGAAGGAACACTGAAGCAGCATGTCTACCACAGCATCCTGCAGGTTCCATATGTGTTCATTCATAGATCTGATGCCTTCAGTGTGAGTCTAGAATGTAAATAGTCAAGAAAATAAAGACAAACCATCGAGAAGGTGGTTCCAAACTTTGGACTGGTAGTGTAGAAACAGAACAAAGAATCCAGAAAATGAAAGGGAACAGTCATTTATCATGTGCTGCTTTAATATGTGATCAGTGGACTGAAACCGTTGGATCCAGGGATTCCTGAGTGGGAAGAAAAAATAATGAATAGTTTTATCTCTCTGTCGTTGAAGCTGTTCCTCAGAGCACATGGGAATAAAATGTGTAGTTCTAAGTATAAAATGAAGATAAGTGGTGCCGAAAATAAGAGAGCTATGAGGTGTGGAGGTGAGTAAGCCCACTGATTAACAAGACTTCTAACATGACATGCAAACATACAACTCTGAATTTTATTGATTGAATTTTGTTTAGCATGATGTGTATGCATATGTAGATGTATGTACATATAATTGTATGCACATGTGTGAATGTGTATACTTTGTTGTGTCTCCTGTAACCAATAACAGGCTGCTTTAAATGAACTGGTCCAAAAGGGATTATTAGGTTGTTTAAATTGAACTGAACTAAATTGAACTGAACTGAAGTCAAATGAATTCAACTCAACTAAATAGAATTCTTTGGGTCACTTCAGAACTGGAGGATATTTGGGCTTCAAAATGTTTTAAAAATAAACCTTCTTTTTCCAGTTTTCTGCTCCATATTAATCAATAATAGGTAATAAACTATCAAAGGCTTGATTGGCTCAGCTTACACATCAATGGTAGCATTTTTATTCCGTGTTTTATGTGTTGTTTGCTAACCCTACTCTAATCACAGTAACAGGGTTTCTATTCCATGCTAATGCTAGCTTTTTCTCAGCAGTAGAAGCTAGATATTTAGCTAGCTGTTACTGCTGACCAAGAGGACAAACTGACTGATGGAAAACAGTCCAAAGATTTGGTCTGATCCTGATAATATGAGGCAGAGTGAGACATTCAATCAAGGCTGACAATGTGATGAAAATTGAAGAGAGAACACAGCTTTGTTCTACCCATTCTTTAGAAAAACTGATGATGTTCATTCCAGCATTTCATAAGATTCACTGTTTTCTCCTTCTACCAGCTAAAAAGTTATGATAAGATGTTGTGGGACACACGCTCCATCGTAATAATTATTATATAAAATATTGTGTTGATAAAAATTTTTCCCACAATTACAAGAAACATCAATGAAAAAATAAAACTAAGAAAAGGAGATATTTTAACAGTTTTATTCGAGATTCAATTTGGTCATCAGATTTTTTGGAGATTTTTCTGAAGATGAGCGGAAACCTCACCAAGGATTCATTGATGAATGTTTCTGTAAGATTTTACAGCCCGCAGTGGTGGAGATATCTTAGTCTGAACCTAAACTGACAGACCTGCATCAACATCCCTTGAAACATGTTCAAAAATAATGCTCAGATTTACTGACTTCAGCTAGGAACTCCTACCTCCAACTTTGCAAGTCATATCTCCATAACTCTGATGCTCACGTCCACATTAATCAGTCTCATGTGGAAGTTTCATTCTCAAGCTGTTTCCTTTTCCTTTGTCACACAACTATTTGTTGCACTTTGCATGTGAGACTGTTTGGAAATACGTACGGTTATCCACACATCAAAGCAATTCCGAGCAAAAAATCTGCTTTTCTTGAGCAAATACCAGTCATTAACTTTTAAAGAAAGGATTTGATCAAGTTCAGCTGCTTCCAGAATGGTTCTAGATGGATAGTAAATGCTAATATTTGGTCTTTTCATTTACTTCTGATAAAATAAGCTGACAGTGAGTGCCTGTTTTCCCTTTGCTGTTGCCCTGGCAGAGACTGTATACAGAACATACCTACCTAATGCTGCTGCTGCTGCTAAGCTGCTTTTGACTCTCTACTTTACTCCACTGCTTTATTTGTGCTGTATTCATGTCTGGATGAGTCAGCAGTCATCCAGCTGATTATTATGTCTCTGAACGTCTGTTCTGTGACGTGACATCTGTCTAATGTTTTATTAGAGTGACTTTGTGACAAAAGAATTTGACAAACTGCACTATTTGCGCATTATCATTAAAGTCAGTGCTGTAATGCTGGTAAACAGTGCTGCTTTGGCCTTGAAGCGGTTTTCTGACATCTGCTTTTCTCTTTTTTTTTTTTACTACAAAATCAGTTCTAACACTTTGTGTCAGATCGTATGAGTGACACACTGCAGCGCCGTTGTCATCAGGCTTTCCTCACAGTTGAGGTCCAGAGTCTGTCAGCTTCACATGCATCACTAATCATCTCATCAACGTGGCTGCTGTGGTCTGTTAGGGATCAAGATACAGTCAAAGCAACAGCAAACACTTATTTTATGAATTTCTGGGTGGATAAATGATCAATTGGACCGCTACAGATAAATGTGATTTTCATTGCAGCAGTAACATAAATGAAGTGTTGTAGGTTATAGAGAGTAGGAGATGTGCTGTATATGCATATATGTACTGTAAGGATTGTTGTATTCATTTGAACAAACTAGACATGCCTTCTTAACCCTTATTTACACAGTAAAGTGTCAGCTCCATGATGTAAATGACAGTGCTATTTCCAATGAATGAACTGTATATACTGTTTTCATGTCTTTGCTGTGACCATTTGGACACTCGTTTGACAGCTGTAGGCCTTTTCAGTACTGAAACATTTAAAATACAGACTCATTAGATCTTATTTGTGGCTTTTAAAGTTGTAGGAGATGAAGCAGTTTACCATTCAGACCTTACATTTGGAAATGACTGAATCTGGGGTTGTGTCTTTCAAAAACGGCTCACGATACGCACCACAGCTGCCATCCATCTGTCCTGCAGTCTACAGCTCACCAGGCTATGTTTTGTTCTCATAACTTGTAACTCCAGGGGTACATCTGCTGTTTCCAAAGGAGAGAAAGATTAGTCTGGGGGCAAAAAAGATTCAATTTAACTAAAAAACTAACTGCACTGAGGCATGAAGACTAGGCACGGAAAAGGAGGAGAAGTCAAAGAGTTAAAAATAAGAAATAGATGTGTTCAGTCTAGGTTCACATGAAGAACATTATTACAGTGGTGCTTCTTTACTGAACATCTAGAGCTGGACTGTCAAACATACGGCCCACAGCCTAAAACCGGCCCACCACAGGGTTCAACCTGTCCCACAGGAAGACTTTACAAGGTATAAAAATTACAGATGTGAAAATAAATCCTTTCTGTGGGAATATTTAGAGACATTGAACATTGTGCAAAATAATGTGAGTCAGCAGCTGCAGTAGACACAGTTTGGTTTGGTGGAACCTTGTTGTTGCTCTGCCACAACTTGTATGTATTTTTATAGATAATTTTTATCCACTTACATTGCAGGACACAAACTTAACCTTCTCCTTCGTTGTTCCCTCCTTAGTTTGTCTGATGTCAGGCTCACTACACAGATGTGGAAATTAATTGGAATTTAAAAGAATTTCTAGATATTGACAAGTTGTAAAATCCTCTGTGGTTCAGTTCCAGATAGCTATGACTAAATGTTGTGTTCCCTTTGTAGTGATCTGGAAGTTGTAATGTGGAAATGGTAAGCGGAGGTTGAATGTTCACTTATTTTTAAAAACTAAAATAAAATCAGGTTGTTCATGATGTTTTGTAAAAAGATAGCTCATTAAATACAAACATTTTCAGAATGTACTTTTTGCCCTAAAGCAAAGGAAATCATTTGGAGTTGTCATTATTTACAGATTTTTATGTCATGATTTAACTTTTTAAAGTGAGCTGAATGTGGAACCTGAACTAAGATGAGTTTGACACTCCTGATCGAGAGGATGACTTTAATGAAGCATCGTCATTAAACCTGGAATTTACATGAACGATATCAGACTGAAAGTAACAACATCACCTGATTGTCACTATCAGTCACGAATACATTTAGCTCATGAATATGTTGTTTATTTCCCTAAAAAATACTAAAATTCCTGAATAGAAGGAGCCTCTAGTGTATTAACAGAAGAACAGCAGGTCAGCTGCTTCAGTATTTTGGATGGTGGAGGAAACTTTTATTGATCAGAAGCTGTAATCTGTGTTTCCATAGATGCTGCAGGTCTTTGAATTAGACTTTACACCTGTATTTTGTTCATTTGCTGATCTGTCTTCAACATTTTTCTTTATTTTTAGCTAACTGAAATAAAACAAACAAGTAAATTATAGTTCTCTATTGCAAACATTCCTTTGTCTTTAGCACTGGTTACATCTACTTTATGAGAAACATGTCAGAGTTGGCTTGTATGCAATCAGACAAACATCCAAGTGCATTTTTATCAGTCAAAAAAATTCTAGCTTGTGTAGGCTTGTTTTTTTTTGTTTTGTTTTTTCAAATAGGTGAGGGGGAAAAAAGTACAACATAAGACGACAATCATCCAAATTGTAGATCTATAACTGCACAAGGTGTATAATCCCCCCGAATGAGCCTATAGTAAGTCCACACAAATGAAACAAATGCTAAAATCATACATTTATGAAGGACAAACTGTATATATATATATATATATATATATATATATATATATATATATATATATATATATATATATATATATATACACACGTGGACAAAATTGTTGGTACCCCTCAGTTAAAGAAGGAAAAACCCACAATTCTCACTGAAATCACTTGAAACTCACAAAAGTAACAATAAATAAAAATTTATTGAAAATTAAATAATCAAAAACAGCCATTACTTTTGAATTGTTGATTAACATAATTATTTAAAAAAACAAACTAATGAAACAGGCCTGGACAAAAATGATGGTACCTCTACAAAAGATTGAAAACTATTTGACCAGAGTGACATGATTAACTCAGGTGTGTCATTTAATTGACATCACAGGTGTTTCCAAACTCATAATCAGTCAGTCTGCCTATTTAAAGGGAGACAAGTAGTCACCCTGCTGTTTGGTGAAAAGGTGTGTACCACACTGAACATGGACAACAGAAAGCGAAGGAGAGAATTGTCCCAGGACATCCGAAAAAAAATTATAGACAAACATCTTAAAGGTAAAGGCTATAAGACCATCTCTAAACAGCTTGAAGTTCCTGTGACAACAGTGGCTCATATTATTCAGAAGTTCAAGACCCACGGGACAGTAGCCAACCTCCCTGGACGTGGCCGCAAGAGGAAAATTGATGACAAATTGAAGAGACGGATCGTTGGAATTGTATCCAAAGAGCCCAGAGCAACCTCCAAAGAAATTAAAGGTGAACTCCAAGGCCAAGGTACATCAGTGTCAGATCGCACCATTCGTCGTTGTTTGAACCAAAGTGGACTTCATGGGAGACGACCAAGGAGGACACCACTGCTGAAAAAAACTCATAAAAAAGCCAGACTGGAATTTGCAAAAATGCATGTTGACAAGCCACAAAGCTTCTGGGAGAATGTCCTTTGGACAGATGAGACCAAACTGGAGCTTTTTGGTAAGGCACATCAACTCTATGTTCATAGACTCAAAAACCAAGCATACGAAGAAAAGAACACTGTCCCTACGGTGAAACATGGAGGAGGCTCAGTAATGTTTTGGGGCTGCTTTGCTGCATCTGGCACAGGGTGTCTTGAAAGTGTGCAAGGTACGATGAAATCTGAAGACTATCAAGGCATTCTGGAGAGAAATGTGCTGCCTAGTGTCAGAAAGCTTGGTCTCAGTCGCAGGTCATGGGTCTTCCAACAGGACAACGATCCAAAACACACAGCCAAAAACACCCAAGAATGGCTGAGAGAAAAGCGTTGGACTATTCTAAAGTGGCCTTCTATGAGCCCAGATCTGAATCCCATTGAACATATGTGGAAGGAGCTGAAACATGCCATTTGGAGAAGACACCCATCAAACCTGAGACAACTGGAGCTGTTTGCTCATGAGGAGTGGGCCAAAATACCTGTTGACAGCTGCAGAACGCTCATTGACAAATACAGAAATCGTTTAATTGCAGTGATTGCCTCAAAAGGTTGTGCAACAAAATATTAAGTTATGGGTACCATCATTTTTGTCCAGCCCTATTTCATTAGTTTGTTTTTTTAAATAATTATGTTAATCAACAATTCAAAAGTGATGGCTGATTTTGATTAATTTTCAATCAATTTTTATTTATTGTTACTTTTGTGAGTTTCAAGTGATTTCAGTGAGAATTGTGGGTTTTCCTTCTTTAACTGAGGGGTACCAACAATTTTGTCCACGTGTGTACATGGTCTTTACAAATGTATGTTAAGTTTTGTTCACAACTACACACGGCTAAGTAAGCCTCTTAAAAACTTTTGCAGAGTTTTTTCAACTTCCATCTTGTTTTTTTTTTTTTAATTTTATTTGCAGATGTACGTGGCAACAGGAGTGAACTGCTCTGTTTCTGCTGTGACCTTCTACGCTGGTGTTTGATAACTTTCCACAGCCGAGAGCTTTGCATTTGACATGAGTTGTTCTGTGAAAATGATCTTAGTTTATGCAGACTGGATGCTTTTTGTTTTTTTCCGATGAGGGAAAGGATGTCAAGGGAGAGTGTGAGTGTATTTGGTGGCTGTCTGAGCTTGCTGAACTCTCGCTGGTGATTTCCAGTCAGGGTGAAGCTGCGGTCAGTGAAGTCTGTTCACCTTCAGGGCTGGGATTGAGCCCTGTCAGTCATTGACCAACAACAACATCGCTGTACGGCGCATCGCACACTCAGACTGGCTTTCATATACTGATCATCACAAACACACATGTGCACAACCACTATCACACTCAGGGTCACTGGTTGTAACACTGGCAGTGATTTAATTGGTACAAATAGGCTTTAGGCAAGAATCCCTGGCCCTGATGAGAAGGAGCTCAGTGTCATATTTCGTCCCAAAACAACTGAACTAAAAATATGGACAAAGTAAACTGCCTGTAAAATAGATTAAATTAAATCATGCTACACTGTCAACAATTCTTAATATTCTCTGAATCAGTATTCTGGTCTGTAAGAGTAAGACTTCAAGGTCAGCTTAAAAAGCAACGGATTCAGTGACATCCCTGCTGCATACTGACTGCAACAGTTTCATTAATGTGTTTTGCGATCATAAACTAAACAGATGTTACACAATAAAGCTTAAACATTTAATATTTCATCACAGGACTGCTTGATAAACCATAAAGATCCCTTAGATAGAATCCTGACAAAGTCAAGAGGATGGAAGGGGGAATCTAACATGGTGTGTCTGAGACATGTTAGCTTTCATGGTGTTCTGGTCAAAGGGTTTCTGTCCTCTGAAACAGGACTAGACTTTAAAGCTAAAGACTGTTAGAATCAACAACAGCACTCAGTAACACAAGCACTTCAGATGGCACATTTTTTCAGGAAACACATTCAGATTTTGTGTATTCAGATCAACTTTAATGAAATGCTAGCACAGTTAGCATGTAGCTAACTGTCCTAACGGTGTTGATGTTGGAGAACTAAGAGGCAAAGAGTCCTAAGTGGAGAAGCTATTGCTGCACTTGGATTTATAGTGGCTCTATTATCCAACCTTACTTTTCATATGTGTCTGTTTTGTAAGATTTGTGATCTCTGATTTCTGATTTTAAATGTGTATATGGACAGTTATATACACCACTGTTCAAAATTTGGGGTCACCCAGACAATTTCATGAACACAGGAGTGATGGTTGCTGTAAATGTTCCTCTGTATCCCTATGGAGATATTCCATTAAAAATCAGCTGTTTCCAGCTAGAATAGTCATTTACCACATAACAATGTCTTGACTGGATTTATCGTTCATTTAATCTTATCTTCATTGAAAAAAAAATGGCTTTTCTTTCAACTAAAAGAGATGTTTCTAAGTGACCCCAAACTTTTGAACAGTAGTGTATATTTAGTATATATACACACGGACAAAATTGTTGGTACCCCTCAGTTAAGAAGGAAAAACCCACAATTCTCACTGAAATCACTTGAAACTCACAAAAGTAACAATAAATAAAAATTTATTGAAAATTAAATAATCAAAATCAGCCATCACTTTTGAATTGTTGATTAACATAATTATTTAAAAAAACAAACTAATGAAATAGGGCTGGACAAAAATGATGGTACCCATAACTTAATATTTTGTTGCACAACCTTTTGAGGCAATCACTGCAATTAAACGATTTCTGTATTTGTCAATGAGCGTTCTGCAGCTGTCAACAGGTATTTTGGCCCACTCCTCATGAGCAAACAGCTCCAGTTGTCTCAGGTTTGATGGGTGTCTTCTCCAAATGGCATGTTTCAGCTCCTTCCACATATGTTCAATGGGATTCAGATCTGGGCTCATAGAAGGCCACTTTAGAATAGTCCAACGCATTTCTCTCAGCCATTCTTGGCTGTTTTTGGCTGTGTGTTTGGATCGTTGTCCTGTTGGAAGACCCATGACCTGCGACTGAGACCAAGCTTTCTGACACTAGGCAGCACATTTCTCTCCAGAATGCCTTGATAGTCTTCAGATTTCATCGTACCTTGCACACTTTCAAGACACCCTGTGCCAGATGCAGCAAAGCAGCCCCCAAAACATTACTGAGCCTCCTCCATGTTTCACCGTAGGGACAGTGTTCTTTTCTTCGTATGCTTGGTTTTTGAGTCTATGAACATAGAGTTGATGTGCCTTACCAAAAAGCTCCAGTTTGGTCTCATCTGTCCAAAGGACATTCTCCCAGGAAGCTTTGTGGCTTGTCAACATGCATTTTTGCAAAATTCCAGTCTGGCTTTTTATGAGTTTTTTTCAGCAGTGGTGTCCTCCTTGGTCGTCTCCCATGAAGTCCACTTTGGCTCAAACAACGACGAATGGTGCGATCTGACACTGATGTACCTTGGCCTTGGAGTTCACCTTTAATTTCTTTGGAGGTTGCTCTGGGCTCTTTGGATACAATTCCAACGATCCGTCTCTTCAATTTGTCATCAATTTTCTCTTGCGGCCACGTCCAGGGAGGTTGGCTACTGTCCCCGTGGGTCTTGAACTTCTGAATAATATGAGCCACTGTTGTCACAGGAACTTCAAGCTGTTAGAGATGGTCTTATAGCCTTTACCTTTAAGATGTTTGTCTATAATTTTTTTTCGGATGTCCTGGGACAATTCTCTCCTTCGCTTTCTGTTGTCCATGTTCAGTGTGGTACACACCTTTTCACCAAACAGCAGGGTGACTACTTGTCTCCCTTTAAATAGGCAGACTGACTGATTATGAGTTTGGAAACACCTGTGATGTCAATTAAATGACACACCTGAGTTAATCATGTCACTCTGGTCAAATAGTTTTTCAATCTTTTGTAGAGGTACCATCATTTTTTGTCCAGGCCTGTTTCATTAGTTTGTTTTTTTAAATAATTATGTTAATCAACAATTCAAAAAGTAATGGCTGTTTTTGATTATTTTAATTTTCAATAAATTTTTATTTATGTTACTTTTGTGAGTTTCAAGTGATTTCAGTGAGAATTGTGGGTTTTTCCTTCTTTAACTGAGGGGTACAACAATTTTGTCCACGTGTGTATCATGATGGCAGCAATGAAGTCCATTGAGTCTGTATGACTGAAGCACATGTATTTTGCTTCTTTCATCCATTTTTTGCAGGTCTTTCGGAAATATGCCAAAATTTTCTGGGTAAAAAATATACAAACAGCAATACAATAATTGGTTCAATGTCCCTTTGGCCAGTTTCATCTCATTTATTATCCCTTGTGGCAGCCGTCCATAAGCTTCCAGTTGTAGCTTTAATCCTCCTCTTGACTGGATTGGTGCTGTTCAACTAAATTTGTTGTCTTTCTGACACAGACACTTCATCAGTCCACAGGTTCCTGATGGAGTTTGCGTCAGGACTTTGGGGTGACCAGTCTAAAACCTTAATTCTGCCAGATTTAACCATTTCCACCTTTAATGTGTCTAGGTCATTGTCTTGATTAAACATCAAACTGCATCCATGACCCAACCTTCTGGTTGATGGTTTTAGGATTTACTGAAGAATACAGAGGTGATCCTCCTCTTTCATTCCATTTACTTCATGTAGAGCATCAGTTCCACTGGTACCAAAACAGCTCCAGAGCATAACACTGTTGCCACTATGCCTGACAGTAGGTTTGGTGTTCTTGGGGTTTGTGGGAGCCAAAGTGTTGTTTTGCTTGTTCTTACTTGTTTTAGTCACTTGTGTTGGTGTTACTGTTTCTTTAAGAGTGGGATCGGGGAAAAGGCAGAGGCCGTTGAGGCAAGTTGAGGCTTGTCTATTGAGGGAGCTACACGGTTTTCATACCGTAGCATTTTTTGTTGATAAAAAATTTGTTTGGAATACTCCTCTAAGTTACCCTGGAAAGTTTTAGAATAAATACGTCTTTTTGTCTTACATCGGAGTCTGTGGATAATTTTTTATCATCAAGGGAAGTGCACGAGTAAAGGACGGTAGCTTCAGCTCTCGCAGGGTTGAAGGCCTCACCTTCTATACTCCAAACATATTTCTGTTCATTGTGGCCAAGTAGCTCAGTTTTTGTTGCACCTGACCACAGACATTTCCCCCAAAAGGCTTTTTCTTTGTCCATGTGATCAGCAGCAAACTTCTGTTGAGTTTTAAGGTTCTGCTTCCAGAGGAAGAACTTCTTTCTTCATGGATCCTCTCAGCTCATGTTGATGTAAACCCTGTGGACAAACCCGGTCTCACGGGGATTCGTGAAACTGTCACGTAAGTTTTAGTTTCGGTTTCGTGCGCACCAACACGATTTCGTCATGTTTTTCGTGCCGCTCACCACGAAATGTTTTTCGCTGTGGTAATCACATCTGAAAGTGGTTTATACCGGCGGATTCATGACGATCTAAGCTGTCCATCGGCGTATACTGCTTGTGTGATCGCGTTTGCGGCCGCCGACATTCTTGAAATTCCTATGCAAATTGGTAAGTGTACCACCGGCTTATGGTTAGGTTATGGTTATGGTTAGGGTTATGGTTAGGGTTATGTTTAGGGACGATGTCATGCAAAATATAGCGTTGGATTCGCCGCGGTTTTACATTAAAAATATAATATACACATTCTTTTGAAATACGTTCTGAGTGGCACGAAAAGTCCGCCGTTTAAAATACATTGGTGCGCATTTCGTGGTGAGCGGCACGAAAAACATGACGAAATCGTGTTGGTGCGCACGAAGCCGAAACAAAAATTTACGTGACAGTTTCACGAATCCTCGTGAGATCGGGCTGGTGGACACTGACAGCTGTGTTCCAGCAGCTTCTCATTCATTCAGACCCGCTTTTTCATAATTCTTGGTTGACTCTTGATCATCCTGACCAACTGTCTCTCAGCAGCAGCAAATAGTTTGTATTTTCTTTCTGTGCCTGTAACACAACTGAATCACACACTTTAGACTTGATGATTTTTGGATCTGAAACTGAAAGGACTCCAAGCCCCTTTTCTGACTTGCTCAAGTCAACGATTTGCTTCTTCAGATCTGTACTCAGCTCCTTAGACTTTCCTACTGTAGTGTTGTAACCTTATTGTCAGTACAATGAGGCTAGAAATGAAGATATAATAAAAAAAATACACCCCAGCTAGCAGCACATTTATGTTGACGTGAATATGTACGCTATGTTTTGGTTCAATAACTGTTGAGACATTTTATTGACATTATGTTGCAAACATCGGTCCGCAGTGTATTTTCAGAATCAGAATCAGAATCAGAATCGGTTTTATTGCCAAGTAGGTTTTTACACTTACAAGGAATTTTCTCTGGTGCTCTTGGTGCAAGTACAAATAACATAAAATAAAATAAAATAGTAAGTAAAGAGATGTAGGAAATACGGATAAAATAGACAAGGTATGTACAGTTACTACGCAGTAGTAATTAATATAGTCAACAGAGCTGATTAGCAGTGGCTCGGGCAGTGTTCATCAGCGATGCAGCAGAGGGGAAGAAGCTGTTCTTGTGGCGAGAGGTTTTAGTCCTGATGGACCACAGCCTCCTGCCTGAGGGGAGGGGTTCAAAAAGTTTGTGTCCAGGGTGAGAGGGGTCAGCCAGGATCTTGGTTGCACGCCATAAAAGCCTAGAGGTGTACAGATCCTGGAGGGATGGCAGGTTACATCCAATCACCTTCTCAGCAGAGCGGATGATGCGCTGCTGCCTGCTCTTGTCCTGAGCAGTGGCTGCAGGGTACCAGACGGTGATGGAGGAGGAGAGGATGGACTCTATGATGGCCGTGTAGAAGTGCACCATCATAGTCTTTGGCAGGTTGAACTTCTTCAGCTGCCTCAGGAAGTACATCCTCTGCTGTGCCTTTTTGGTTATGGAGGTGATGTTCATCTCCCACTTCAGGTCCTGGGAGATGATGGATCCCAAAAAGTGGAAAGACTCCACGGTGAGCACTGTGGAGTCAGAGAGCTTGATGGGAGCGGGGGGCTGCGTTCCTCCTGAAGTCCACCAGCATCTCCACTGTCTTCTGGGCGTTGAGCTCCAGGTTGTTCCTGCTGCACCAGGTCACCAGGTTGTCTACCTCCAGTCTGTAAGCAGACTCATCCCCATCAGAGAGGAGTCCAATGAGGGTGGTGTCATCTGCAAACTTCAGGAGTTTGACGGACTGGTGCCTGGAGGTGCAGCTGTTGGTGTACAGGGAGAACAGCAGTGGGGAAAGAACACAGCCTTGGGGGAGCCAGTACTGATGGTCCTGGTCTCAGAGACTTGCTTCCCCAGCTTCACATGCTGCTTCCTGTCAGACAGAAAGTCTGTGATCCATCTACAGGTGGAGGTAGGCACACTCAGCTAGAGGAGCTTGTCCTGGAGCAGGGCAGGGATGACCGTGTTTAAAAGCAGAACTGAAATCTACAAACAGGATCCTGGCGTAGGTTATTGCTGAGTCCAGGTGCCGCAGAATGAAGTGGATAGCCAGGTTGACGGCGTCGTCTATAGACCTGTTGGCTCTGTAGGCGAACTGCAGGGGGTCCGGAAGAGGGTTTGTGATGGCTTTTAGGTGGGGAAGCACAAGGCGCTCAAAAGACTTCATCACCACAGAGGTCAGAGCGACACTTGTGTACAGCATACAGCAGGCTATTTGTGAGTTAAAATGTTGCAAATCAGAAATAAAAATCAAATCATTAAGGAATCACAAAACTGATTAGGGCACATCATCAGGGAACCATGACTGTCTGTCATTTTAGGCATTCCTCTCAGTAAATGTTGAGCATTTTTGAGAAAAAAAAACAAATGCAAATGTTGAACAAAAGGCAGTGAATTCCAACAGTCATAGTGTTTATCCTCTGATCTGTGGATCTTTGGAACAGATTGAAAAACTTCAGAACTGGAGCAAAGTGGTGAACCATCCAACTAACATACTGACATTTACAACCCAGAGTCCCTCAGTTTTTATGGCTAAACACAGCACAGACAGACAGACAGACAGACAGACAGACAGACAGACAGACAGACAGACAGACAGACAGACAGACAGACACACACACACACACACACACACACACACACACACACACACACACACACACACACACACACACACACACACACTGTCTGTCTGTTGCATGACAGTAAGCACAGCAATCCCATTTATTTCAATGAGGAAAAAACATGCAAATCACACAGTAGGTCAGCAAAAGAAATGAATGTGGTTTAACTTTTAGGGACGATTTTGAGGTTAGCATGAACCTCAGCTCCTTTAACAAAACAATGATTTGCTTCAAAAAAACGTAAAAAACATTCAAGCAACCTATTAATGTTGAATTGACTGACATTTATGAGTGTGTTTGAGTGTTTCTGAAATTATTATATCATCATCTTGGACTGTAATTGTAGCATGTGTGCAGCAGTTTAGGGCTGTTCAGTGTGGAGGCTGACTTTCCTTCACCTCCTGACAATAGCAGCATGAAGTGACCATCTGCAGACCGTCACCACCGGAGCATATGGCTGCTGCAGGCCGAACACGAAACAAATGAAGGAGATGCAAACAGAAGGGCTGCTGCCCCCGGTGACATTTTCATTTATTTATTTTATAAATCCTCTCTTTCTGTGCTCACAATCATAAGTTTAGTTCAAAGTATGGAAGCTAAAGTGAATGTAAGTCATTCATGTGTTCTCACACTGTACTTTACTGGAGCATCCATTTAATGATCTTTATTCCATGTCATTGGAATGTACTGCTGTAGGAACTCACATAAACCTTACAGCTGAGAGCACTGTGTCAACATGTCCACTTTAAATAACAAGCTCAGAGAATTTAAGGTAAATTTTAAGGCAAAGTAATACCTCCACTGTTCAATAGCAGCATTTATTGTATTTTTAACCAACATAAACAGCCTCTGAGAATGACTGAATGATTTCTTTTAAAGTACTGAGCTAATTTAAGGCTCATGAACACACAACAAACCCCACCATGATTTACAAACCCAACCTAACTGACCTTCCTCCACAGCGCCTTAGCTTTGGTCTGACTGCACCTTGTTATGACTCTGCTGTAGGAAATGGGAAAAATCTCTGGTTTGTTGGATTTTATTTATTAAATCAATCATAAGTGTGCAAAGCCTGGGATGCAGTGATGATGCCCCCACAAAATAGTGTGTTTTTCTAAGAAAAGAAAAAAAGAAAGAAAACAGGCACAGTAGCCTCATTAATCTAAAACTTGAAATCTCCAGCGTTTAAGTTGCTATTCAGAGGCTGCTGTTGTTTCCTGTAGTTCAGGGGATTTTAAAAAAGACTGCAGAAGAGGAGGAAAGTTTCAATGTGGAAATGTTCGGCTAATGAAACTCCTAAATCATCATGTGCTGCTGCTTTTAACCTGTTAGCTTTCTCAGGACAGACATATAGAAGTCTAAAAATGTCAGAAACTGAGGGCATAAGTCCATGTCCATTTTTTAGTATGTTTCCAGTTGTTCTAGTACTGTTTTTGAAGTCATTGGAAGCACCCTTCTATTGTTATCATGAAGTTGTGGGAATATTTTACAGAAGAACTTTCTCAACAGCAACATCCTCAGATTAGAGGAAAGTTTTATGAAGAAGATTATGTCAACTGAGGCCTTCAGAACATCTTGCAAACATTTCTTTAAATGTTGGCTTTTCATTGTTTAATCATAATCTAACAACATCTGGATGTCCATAACAATGTCTCCTAGTTTACTCTAAACCTCAGAGGAACAACATAAAAAGAAAATTATCCTTAAAATATTCTTTAAACATCTGATTAACATGTTTTCTTTAAAACGTTGCTAAACCTGTTGGTAACCAGTGCTGTGGAAGCATTTCCTGCTTGCTGTTGCTGTTGCTGTGGCTCCTTTTCAATAATGAGAAGTTTGCAGAGTAACATGAGCTGAATGCTGTAAAATTGCACCTTTCTGTCCAAACTCTGACCTTTTTTAAGCCGAACCAGGTAGTTCTGGCTCCGCAAACTAAAACAAGACTGACATCACAAAATAAAAAGAAGCTAAGTGAAAAAATAATGATCTGAAACAGGAAATAAACCCTCTCTGTTGCTCTATTGAGCATTAGATACTGCATCTGATGGCACCAATGCTAAAGAACATTTGTAAGCATCACAGAGATGAACGCACTTGTCGTGAGCAGCCAGCTGAATGAGCAGGAAGAGGAACAGAGGTTTGTCCTGACACGATGTCAGAAATGATTACATAATAACAGTAACACAAGTGTTCATGTGCTCAGCTGTGTGTGCGTAAAAGTGTCTGGATGTGTGCATCTTTATTGTGTATGTGTGTGTGTTCAGTCCCATGTCAAGCTCCAATGCCTGCTCTCCAGCTGTGAGAGAGATTTTGATCCTAAGACGCTCTGAAAAGGTTTTCTCACCGAGTGGTTTCCTTCACTCTGAGAGGAGAAATGTGCTGCGTGGAGCTTCGTCTACATCATTCATCCTCCACGTTTAGCAGCTGCAAAAATACTCTGTTTAACTGTGTTAACCTCAAACCTTCTGAAAGTCCAAATGAAACGTTAGTGGTTTGAAGCAACAGCAGCTGGCGAGGTGTGTTCACGCCTGTGTTCATGGTTGGCGTGATCCTGCAAGGAGAAGACACAGATTCATATTATTTCACTGAGAAACTTCCGCTGTAGCTGCTTGTTATTGTCAGACAGCGAGCTCTTAGTTAAAGAGTTTTATTGTTCTCTCGTCACGGTTTTCAGCTTTTGCTATTAACTTACGACCTTCTTTTTTTCATTTTTATCTCCTGTTTTTTCACTTTTCCTGTCTCATTTCTTTGGATTTCTTTTTTCCCCATCAAGTTTTTGCATCATTTGTGTTTCATTATCCATCCAGCATCCCAATGTTGTCCTTTAAATGGACTTAGTTCATGTTTTTCAATAATGAGTACATTCTGCTGTATATGTAGCCCTGTGACAGACTGGTGACCTGTCCAGGGTGTCTCCTGTCTTCACCCGAGTCAGCTGGGATAGACTCCAGCACCCCCCATGACCCTAGTGAGGATAAAGCGGTGGATAGAGAATGGATGGAAGGATTCTGTCAGCTGAGTCCTTCTGCTGCTAAATCACTGTCTACATCTCGTTTGTCATCTTTTTCTTGAAATACTTAATCATTTGTTCCAATTTATATTCTTCCACATTCTTGTCTGCACAAAAGCTTAAAAGTCCCCATCTGAGGAAACTACAGCTGAAAGTTTTACTTTTGTCGACCTGGGTGGAGTATGGCAGCCCTGTCTTTCATTTCTGAGTTCCCATTTTAATTTCAGCTCTGTGTAAAGCTCTTCCATAAATAGAATTCCACTTCAGTTTTTTGCAGAAACACCACTGTTACATCCCGACACCTTTAATGTTGTGCTAACCCTGTCAGCCCTCCACCTCACCTACCAGGTAGTGGCAGATCTTCCTTCCCTTCCCTCATCTCTTCCTCTCCTAGGTGAGCGTGGGCGTGCGGAAAGGTGCAGCCAATCACAATCAGCAGAATTTGTGGGCGTGATCACCACACATCACCCTCTTTCCATAAAGCCAGACACTGCCACGACTCATCGTCAGATTATGAACTGCTCCAGTCAGTGTTGGCCCTGGTTCAGTCTAGCTTCCTTCTGTTGTTGCTCATGCTCATAGTTCTCTCTCTGTTCTAGTTGAGTTCCTGCCTGGGTTCCCCTTCAGTCACCTTAACAGTCCAGATTCCTCCAAACCACCATCAGTCTTTGTCCTCCATCACAGCTCCAGCTAACACACCAGCCCTTCTGCTCATCACACAGAGATCTCTGCAGCACTGACCACCACCTGGCCACTCATCGCCTCTCCTGCCCTTCCTTCCTGACTCCTGTCCCCAATCTTGGACAGTTAAGTCCATCACAGACTTCTTCTGCAACTTGATGGCAACACCTTTGACCAATCACACTTGAAGCACTCTTTGCACTTACTACAGGTTTTTCCTTGTGTCTGAATTCTTGCTTGTGTTGTACGTCGCTTTGGACAAAAGCGTCTGCTATGAAATTGTAGAATTGTAGAATTGTAGTTGCTTACAGAGAACAGTCCAGTCTGTTCCATAGATGGACTGAGTCTGAGCCTCTTGCAGTTAATATGAGGATTAATGAAATATTTAGGATCCTTTCTCTGGATGGATGATCTGCAGGCCTGAGATCATGAAATCTAGTCAGATGTAGAGTTCTGCTATAAATCATGCACAGTGTGGAAACACCTCGCTCACAGGATTAACTGTCACCTATTAAATGCAGCAGAGAGTTAATAATACGAGAAAAGTATGTCAGCTGATTAATAGTGAGCATATGCTGTTGAGATAAGGGATATTTATTCTCTGTTCTCTGTAGTTTGGATAGACACTTTTTTTGTTTTTATTGCTTTATTCTGCTTTAGGATGATTTTTCTTCTTGCACAGGATTGGGATTATTTGTATTTTTGCAGAGGATGGACTGGACATGTTAGGTTCTTGTCAATATCTGTCTGTCTTTGTCCATTTTGTTCAGTTGTTAATAAAAACAAACCTGTTGAATGTTGAAACGCTCCCTGTCTCTCAGTGACATTATTAAAAACCTCAGACTGTCGTACAGCAGCAGGACTTCATTCGTGGTTCAAATCTTCTGGCATGTTTTTATGTGTAACTCTCTTCATGACCACAGACGCAGGTAGCTCTTTTGAAACGGGCATTTATTCTTCACAATCTTTGGAGTAATTTCATTGTTAAACGCACGTCAGACTAACACCGTGAGAACTGCAATGTGCAGAAATAATAGACGCATTTTCAGAACAGACTTCACAATAACAATAACTGTTAAAAGAAAGCATATACACAAACGATACCTGGCTGCACTGCCTGTCATGAAAGAGTGTCTTTATGAAAGCCCTTTAAGTCCATGAAGTCTCTCAAACACGTCCAGATCGACTTGGGAAGTGAACTTGTTCTCCCGTCTGTGCTGTCCATCACTCACATCTGTAGCAGAACCAAAACATGCAACCCGAGTTCCTACATGGGAATTTAACCCTTTTTACTGTTTTTAACTTATTGTACAATTACATAAATGATTTATTAACTTTTTCAAGTCATTATATTACAACCCACGAAATACCGCGTTTATTACATGAAACTATAACCATATGAAGTTATTTATTTCTATGATTTTAGCCGTATTAACCTGAATACTTTCCTGCTCAGCAAACAGTCGAGTCTCTGCTCATCAATGAACACAAACAAAGCAGCCGGACGAATCCTGCGTTTTAGCTAAAGTCCAAATTTTGTTTCCGTTTTCAGTTGTCAAGCAGTTTATTACAAGAGGGTGTTTAGTTTTTACTTAGACTGAATACTTATTAGTGATTTACGGAATTAAATAACAGGTAGGCCAAAAAAGATGTTTGGATTGAAAAAAATCAATAACGACAAGAAAGGATTGAAAATGTGAACTCAGACTTATGGACTCCAGTGTGCATTAGTTCAGTGTTTTCTAAAGCATAAATTAAACTAAATGATAAAAACTAAAGTCATCTGGCACTCTTCTGCCTACACACCCAACTTCATCATCAGCTCCTTCTTATGAATCCCATTCAAAGTATTCCAAAACTACAAAGCTTGTTCAGCTCTGCAGGTTATTTACTGGTAAAGGTTGGAACTTTTCCTTATAAGCAACTCTTCACTGATAAAGCACCAGAGCAGCTTCAGTTCCTGCTGCTGGGCCTTTGGACAGTAGCTGAGAGTGATGGACGTTCTGTGTCCTCAGCTGGAGGTCAAATCTAATGTAATTTTCATTCAGAAAGAGACCAAAGGAGGTGAAGCCGTGCAAACACCCAGAAACAGGCGCTGAGGGCAGCTGGAAGTGCATGAATTACTCCACTGATGTATGTGGCGAAGGAATTCTCTGTTTGTCTTTTCCCTGCAGGAAGAGATGCAGGCGGACAGCAGAGAAACAGAGCGAATGTTTAAACACTGAGATCAGAGTGTGGTTCTGGGAAAGTGTCTCCTCTTTGTGTGAGAGCTGCTCTGATTACTGAGTCCACTCCGGTTTTCTTTAGTGAAGCAGACAGATGGATTTAGCCACGAGTCTCCGACACCTCCGACTTCACACTGGCTGAGCTGCAGCGCTAAACACTGGGAGCTCATGTGTGAATTCTTCATATTTTTTTGTCTGTTCACATCAATTTAAAACCAGTTAGCTTTTTTTCCGTCATTTTTTTGATGCCTGCTTTGTGCAATTTGAATTCATAACAATTTATTTTTGTTTGCAAAATAGAGTTCAGTTACCCCGAGCTCAGTTCAGGCTCAGCAGCCAA
Organism: Acanthochromis polyacanthus; assembly: GCF_021347895.1. Classification (NCBI taxonomy): domain Eukaryota; kingdom Metazoa; phylum Chordata; class Actinopteri; family Pomacentridae; genus Acanthochromis; species Acanthochromis polyacanthus. Next base: position 35,267,528 of record NC_067122.1, on the reverse strand, counting down.
ATGGAGCGACTGAACAGCAGGGCTGAGAGTAAGATTACAACAGGCCATTATGAGGCGCCGTTACACAGACAAGTTTGTACACAGAATAATAGTCACCGATTATTAATAAAGACCTGCACAATTTAACCAGTCAGCGGGGAAAAAACACTAGACAAAAAGTCAATAAACACTGATTAACACTGAAAAACAGCTTTATAAGTATGTTTTGGTGTCAGTGGAATAAATATCACTTGTTTGCCATATTCTGGGTCATGTTCGGCCAAGAATAAAGGACATATCTGTTAAATATTTCCAATATGCTTCAGCAAAAACCATCTTAATTCAGACTTTAGACCTTGACAACCAGAGATAATGAAATAACTCTAAATGGTTCACATCTGATTCAACATCACACCATCATCTATTTATACAAATCAATATAAACCGCACATTTATTAAAACACAAGGTTGTTTAGTAGACCATAGTCAAGAGTTCATAATCTTCACAATGATAATATGTGCAGTATTAATGCTTCTCTGTTTGTATTTCTACTTCTGAAAGAATCTGTGCAGGACCATTCATTTATGCATTATTGTTATTTCCACTTCCAGAAGTATGTGGACCATCTGGTGTTTTTGTATATTTTTGGTTTGTTTATATCTTCTATCCTCATCAATGCTCATCAATGAACACAAACAAAGCAGCCGGACGAATATCTTCTATCCCCTTTGCTGCTGAAACGATGCAAATGTCTCCGCTATGGGAATAAGAAAGGCTTAGAAATGATCAAACCTCTGGATGTGAAGCACAGGTTCATCCAAAAGTGACTGAAAACCACGAAAATGAAACAATGAATCTAAATATCCATAGAATAAAAGAAAAGCAGAAATAAAATAAATAAAAAAATAAAATATGGGGCAAGCAATGCAAAATAAATGTAATGATTGGTTATCATAAACGTCATGTCTAAAAACGTGTTGCACACGACACACAGTCCTGGAACTGTTTATGTATTCTCAGCAGGTATTCATGCTGTTTCTAGAAATCCATTCTGTTGAGCTCCAGCATATAACATGTGACATACAGAACATTTTGATGACAGAATTACATTTCTGAATTGAGATCTTGAGTTACAACAAAAAATAAACCTCTTGTTTGACATTTCCTGCTTAGTGTTTTTTTTCTGCATGCAGCACAGAAAAGAGTCACACATAGACAGTAGGATGGATACTTTGATCACAATCATGCTCATTGTTTCCTGAGCTGTTCCTGCAGTGTTGTAGGGTGTACCGTCCTGCCCGGGGTTTACTCTACCGGCTGGAAGTGCTGTGGGACTGTGACAGTGTTTAGGAAGCTGGCTCATGTCAAATTAACATCCACATAAATACCAGGACCCAGAGATTCACAGCAAACCACTGCAGCCATGCATGATGATCTCTGTCTGATTGTGTGTTTCACCCAGATTTGTGCATGTTCTTGTGTGTTTGTTTACTGTGTTAACCACCATCCTGCGTGGATACAAGCAAATACAAGCAAGACGAACCCGATTACTGAACTCGGTTTATTGCTGAAATGTTAACAGTTTTACACAAAAACAGATCAGACAGTAGCTAAAGAGGTGCAGTAAACTGGTTCAGGTCAGTTCACTGATCACTGGAGTGTGTGTGGATGGTTCAGTTTTAAAGATGAACGTGTCAGAATTAATAAAGAACATGGGTTTGATCACTGCTATTCATTAAAACAGCACAAATGAGATTTGTTTCTTTCTTTTATTCCAGTGGTAACTAAACTAGATTTCACCTGGAGATAGAAAAGGCTGGCATACTTACTTTTCTTTGTACTTTTAGTCACAGTTTGTCCAAGATAAGATCAATCTGAAACTAATAAAGGAGCCACTGGGCCCACAGAGGAAACGTGTCCTTCATTTTACTTTAAATGAAACAGTAAAAGGTTGGAGCAGATGGGGTAAAAGCTTACTCTATTACACTCTTAGGACTAGTTTAACATTGAAGTTTGGTGCAAAGTTAAGGTTCTGTCTGGACAACTTCATCTCAGATCATCCTGCATCCAGATATAATGTCATTGCCTGTGTTATAGGAATACAGCAGTGAGAGAACACCTCTCCTTCTAGCAGACCACAGGTTGGAGGACAGAGCAGGAAAAGACTAACTCCTGGTGTTAACGTCTTAACATTATAGTAACTCTAATTCATAACTCTACATTTCCATTGGTAGATGCTTTTGGAAAAGTGTGGATAGCAAAGCACCAAAGTGTCGAAAGCTGCATAGCAATGCACTAAAACATCAAAACATGGATATTAACTCATGTAATGAGAATGTCACACACACAAATTAACTCATAAAAGATTCAAAATGACAACAAATTCATGGAAAATGACTGCAAAGAGACATTAAATGACTGTATACATAACCTCAAATTACTACAATAGACACAAAATTACTACAAATAAATGCAAAACATCTAAAAAAACAAAAAAGCAAAACACCAAATCACTAGCAGCAGCAAAATGACAACACAGACATGCCCAACAACTGCAAAAACATACAGATTAGCTCCAGCAAATCTAAAAGACTAGAAAGAAACACAAACTTACTGCAGAAGATTCTAAATAACTACAAAAAGATACAAATTGACGATAAAGAGATTCAAAACAACAACAAAAATATGCACAATGAATGCTTTGTGTCTCTTTACATACACTACCAGGATCACTTAGAAATGTGCTTATTTCTGAAAGAAAAGCCGTTTTTTTCAATGAAGATAACATTATATTAATCATAAATCCGGTGTAGACATTGTTAATGTGGTAAATGACTATTCTATCTGTAAACGGCTGATTTTAATGGAATATCTCCATAGGGGTACAGAGGAACATTTCCAGCAACCATCACTCCTGTGTTCTAATGCTACATTGTGTTAGCTAATGGTGTGAAAGGCTCATTGATGATTAGAAAACCCTTGTAGTTATGTTAGCACATGATAAAAGTGTGAGTTTTCATGGAAAACAGATTCCCAAACCTTTGAACAGTAGTGTTCAAGAAGACACAAAACAACTGCAAAAAATCACTAATCTAACACCGGCTGTACAAAACTACAGCATCAATATGCTTCGACATCTTAACAGTTCTTGACTGGAAGACCATGAAATTTGGTGCAAATATCATCTATTTTATAAACTTATTTATACAGGTAACCTCACTGAGACAGGGGGTCGCATTCTCAAGAGAGACCTGTCCTCAAAACAACAAAACAGCATGAGTCACTGACAAACAACTCTAAGGGACCTGAACTAGACCATATAACACTGAGCTACAGACTGACAGGTTCACTGCAGAACACAACATGGACATCAGAATAGATGTGCAGAAGAGCCAAGCCATGTCCCAGTGGAGGAATTTGGAGAATTTGGAGAATCTGATGATTGCTAATTCACATCCACTGCCAAAAACAGGTCAGAGTTCAGTCTTACAATCAATTTTCTTCTGATTTGAGTCTGAATTTCCATAACATCAGGTCAAAATCAGCCTCAGCTCAAATGTTAGCATTTCAAATGATTGAGTGAATACAGTGAACATCATACCTGTGAAAAATAAGCCTGTTCATGAGCATGCAAGCATGTAACCTCTGATTGTTATTCAATTTAACTGAACTGTGCAGACCAAAATCTTTTAATTTAAAAAAGTGAGGATCTGAAGAAAACATTCACTTGAAAAAAAAAAGGAAAATTGCACAATTGTCCACACATTGCAACAGGATTGATTGAAGTTGTGTTATTTACACCCACTATGATATGTACAATCTTTGAGGAAATTTTCATCTTGCAATCCGAATAAATAAGAGTTTTCCTGCATATGCATTGGAATCTGACCACATTTCATTACCTTTATATGAGGCCAGGCTGTGCTTACAAATTACAACAAAATCCTAAATAGCATCATACTGAGGTGGACAACACTGGAAATGACCCTTCCACTGTTAAGGTGGTGTTTAGTTTTTAAAAACGTATAAAATTAAAAAAATAAAGATTGTTAGTTTTGTTTCATACTGGTTGCTTTCCTTAGCTATTAAACTAAACAGGAATCCACATTAAAAACTGAAACATGAGGGATGTGTTGATATTCTTGAATAATTGAATTGGTTCAGTCAGATCTTCATCCTCCATCCAGTGTCTCTGTGGTTAGAACCAGCTGAGTGTCTGTCAGACAGCAGCTAACTGACTGATTTACTAGAGAAAAAATTATTCTCATGTTGGCTCAGCTGCAAGAATTCAGCAAGGTTTTCTAATGTACGGATACATCGAGCTTTATGGATTCCACTGCCTGCTGCACAGAGGATACAAAGTTCACAGCAGCACCGGGAAACTGATCAATCGCTACGGATAGCGTTCATCAGGTCAGAACATAAATAGATTTTTGTGATTTAAACAGAAGTCTGTGGAGGTCACACTTCACTCAGCCATCAGAGGAAGGAAAAATGATTTGAAGTATTTGAAAGAAGAGGTGGAGGTCACTGGGTGGAGGTACAGAGTCAGTCTAGACCCTCAGAGCTTCAGCAGAAGGAAACCGGATGTTTCATTTTTCATCCAAGAGGCTTCTTCAGTTCTGAGAAACAGACATTTTTTTGGTCATTTTGCATCTTTTTGTAGTCATTTTATATTTTTCTGAAGTATACCTGACCGGTTAAAAATTAAAGTCAGTTGTATATCCAAAATGTAGCCTTTGTGCATTCTTGTTGATACTGAGACATGCCAGTATGCAAAGGGTTCTTATACGAGACGGTTGCTAATCAATGACTTAAAAGCAGCTATACAGTAATGGTGGAGCAGGCCACAGCATGAAGATGAAGCTGGTTGGATCAGCCTCTGGAGTATTTGTATCATGTTTGGTTGGGTAGTGACTGGATTCAAGAATTCTTTAATGGACAAAGAGGTTGGAGAAAGTTGTAAAAGGTTCTCTGAACCAGTAACTGACTGGTGGAGCTCAATAAACTGGATTCTGAGGGAGCCTTGGAGTTAAAATGAGTGTGGTCAGTTCAGCCTAAGCAGATAGAATGCAGGCATGCATAATTTGGTGTCTTTGAGTTACACACAGAGGCATATATTTGTTTTGATGTTTTTCACAGTCATTGCACAATTTACACAATAAAATGTAAAAAAAAAAAAAAAAAAGAAAGAAAGAAAAAAGTGTCGCATTCAGCCCACAGAGACAATTAAATTTCAGAAAAACAAGTTCTGACCTCGGCCCAGGGTCTGAATTTAAATTCGCCAAGCAGTCTGCTATTTTTACCCTTTTAGCTACACAAGCTGAATGCTGACTGTATGAATTAGCAGCACTGGTTGGCTGAAACAATTATTCACTGAAGATCATTAAATTTAGGAGACATTCATTTTCCAGACAGTGAATCCTGAAGATGACTGACTTCCTCACTTCACATCCACTCTGAACAACAGACCGGAGTCCAGACTTACAATCGGTTTTAGAGGGATTTGAGAATGATTTCCACGTAGCATCAGTTATCTGAGCTGGGGTCAGTTTGGTCTGAGCAGACATAATGCAGGTAGAAGATGTGGACTAACTCCTACTTTCACTTAAGTCAAGAGTTGAGAAAGGCAGCTCAGTTCAGTCGACGCTAGATAATGGTTTTCCCCATCATGAGGCCAAGTAGATTTATTGTAGCACAACTTAATACCCTCTGTAGGGCTTGGCAGTGGGGCAAAACTCTCTGACATGAATGTTGAGCTTCCACAGGAATCCTCACCAGAAGTGACAGCAGCAAGAAAAATAGAGGCAATATTTAACCTGCTGCTTTAAATAAGAAGTTCTGCTCATTTCAGTGTGTCAGAGGACGCTCAGACGTTACCAGGCTCGCCTCGGGTCTGCGGCTGTTTAATCACTTCCACTGCCTTCCTGTGCCATTACATCAGAGTTTCATCATTTTTTTGGAAGATCCCGACAGAGATCTTTTTTATTTGATCTTAAAGGGGCGAAGGATGGGCTGTGCTTTTCCACCAAATCACCCCAGGAAATACGAGTCATCAGAGGATTTTCTGGATGTTACACATTTGTTTCCAAAACTGGGAAAAGAAGACAGACGTCTGAAAGAAGCTGGCTTGTTTCTGGAAGAGGTTTGATTGTTCAGTGTTTCTGACACAGATGCCACTTGTTAGTCATAGCGTCTTAAATTTAGCCACATTTACGCAAGAAGGAAATGCATCTGTGGCTCATTTTACACACACACATTCAATTTCTGTTTTCAGATCATCGTTTCACTTAATTGGTGCAATAAATTATCTTCTTCCCTTATTCATTATTCATGCACTGTTTCATCTCAAAGACAAAGAATTTGTTCATATCAAGTCAAACCTGCAATTTAATCTATCAGGAGCAGTATCAAATTTAAATGTACTTAAAAAGAGTTTTATCTGGGACTTGAAATAAGAAGTCAGGGAAAGAATTAGTAAGATTCCCTGTGAACCCTGCATGAGAGTCTCTTTGTGTAATCACAATTACATCTAATTAGCCTTTCGCATGGGACCAAAACTCAATTCTGATGTAAGCCCTAAACTTTCAGAAAACTGAACAAAGTTTTACTGGTTGCTTAAAACAGCAACATCATATACTATGAATGGAATAAGGAACACAGAAAATTTGCTTTGCGACTACTCTCTACCAAACATTTTAGCATCCTAAAGGTAACTTTAATGTTGTTCTGGTACTGTGTTTTCCACATAATGGTCACTGTGTACAGTGCACCTTACATACTGGGCCAATACCAAAAATACAAAAAGACAACCCTTTTCAATGTGGCATCAATTTCAACATTCTGGGGTATAAAAAGTTGCTCTTCTGAGGAAGTCATTCCCAGTTCATCATTCAAGTAGCCATGAACACGCGATGTCACTTAACGGACGAGCAGCACCACCTGGCCATAGCACACCTTTAGGTCGGTGGCAGGCAGTCACTACTGGCAGTATTCGTGACAGACCCAGGAGTGGAGCCCCATGAGTGATGGACCACAATGATGACCAGTGCCTAAGGAGCTATGAACTCAGACACCGTTATGCAACTGCCACACAGCTGCAGGCCTGTTTACAAGAAGCAAGGGTTACTAGGGCTTCCAGACAAACCATTCACAACTGACTCCACTGCTTTGGCTTTCATGCCAGACGACCGTTGCAGGTGACTCCACTGACACCAAGACACCACCGTGACCGTTTGCAATGGACACAAGACCATGTGACCTGGACTAAGCAGCAGTGGTCTACCGTCCTGTTCACTGATGAGTGTCGGGTCACCTTGCACAGAAATGATGGTTGTCAGCGTTGCTGGAGAAGTCAAGGTGATCGACACGCCAAGGTCAGCATGGTCGCCAGGGCTGTTGCCAGGAGGTGCAACAGTCTGGGTAGGCATCACCAGTCAGAACAAAACAGATTTGGTGATTGTAGATGACTCAGTCACTTCACGTCCTTACCTCAGAGACATCATAAACCCATCATCATCCCCCAGTTCCACCAGCACACCCCCAATTTTCTGTTCGTGGATGATAAAGCTCCACTACATGGTGCCAGAATTATCACAGCTCGATTTCAGGAAGTTGGGAGTGCCTCATACGGTATGGCCAGCAATGTCCCCGACTTGAACTCCATAGAGCACGTCTGGGACCAGCTGAAGCATCAACTGGATGCTCATACCCCACCCCCATGTGACCTGGCAGAGCTGTGTGTAGCATTTGTGGAGGAGTGGAACGCATTGCCTCAGTACAACATCATGAGGCTAATTTGGACCATGAGACATCGCCGTCGAGCTGTCATTGCAGCAGATGGTGGAAACACCCTACTGACATTGTCAGTTTTGGTTATTTGGGGCTATCTTTGTTTTTGTCTAAATGGTTGTTTCCCTCCTCCTTTGACCTCCCTGATTTTGTGTTTTTTTTTTTTTTAAAGAATTATTTCTAGGAGTTCTTTTTACCCTGGAATAGTTTTTATGCTTTGGATCTTGCGTGTTACCTAGATTCTTAAGCCATTTTATGTTTTCTCACCACCTTTGGTATAGTGGTTTTGCTTAATTTGAACTTCATTTCTGTCTGCCATCTGTATCTGCACTTGGGTCCTCACTTAAACAGTCTCTGAAACTTTGAGGTCTGGTCCTACACCCCTCTCTTTCGCTAAAAACCTGAAGAAGAATGTTTCATATCAACTGATGCTTATAATGAATATTAAACTCCAAGCAGGTGAGTGATGTTCATCAGTTAATGAAGTTCTACTCCACCTCTCCAGCCTGGTTTTGTTGACTGGACTCCAGACTAACCAGTGGTTTTTGGTGCCTCTGGTTACCTAAAGGGCTTTGCAGGTATAAACATGTTTTGTGTATTGTTATTTAACAGTTTTGTTTGTTCATTACTGTATCTTGGAGGAAGATCTGAATGAAAATCAAAGTTAGGACACATAAAGGCAGATCATTTCAAAAGAGTTCAATTACTTTTTCTTGACACTGTAGCTCAGTAGCTTTGAATCCAGGTAGATTATCCTTCTGTACTGATTTTCCTTTTCTGCTTTTGCTGAAAAATTGGGCAAAACGCATCAGTGCACCAGTAAAACTTTTTCATCTTTATCACCACAAAAAGTGCTGTTCCCAACACTTTTTGACTATTGGAGTTATTACATTATTCTGGATAGATGGTTTTTATATTTCTGATAAGTTTCCCAAAAGCACCTTAAAGGACCTCAGCTCATTCATACACACTCGCTCATTTCCTGTCTGCTTACCGGCTCTGTTAGGGCCTCTCTGTGCCTGCAGTGTTCTTTAATCAGGAGGAATAAAAAGAGTCGGTGCTGAAGAGAGTTAAAGGAAGGAGGAGCGTGACCCAGATAGTGGAAAGTGCAGCACATTGATCAATATTTCCCTATGTTTGGAGGCCTGACACACACTAAAATAGTACACAGCAATGAACTTTAGAAAAGCAGAGAAGGAGGGGAAGGCAGTTATTTTAGGAACACTAAAACAAAAGATGTGAACTTTCTGATGCTGAAAGAGAGATTGTGAATTGCTCACACCAACTAATGCAGTGGTGTGTCTTGTTTTAGGCTGTCGATGTAAACGTAATCCCTAATGTTACGCCATTTGTCCTCATTAAAACGAGGAAACAACGGCTTTCAAAGCCAAATCAGATTATCCAGTCGTCTCCAGAAACAAATTTGTATTGATTTTATAATGTCTTTCTCAAGTTCTGCAATGTATGCTGATGTATGTGGAGAAGTAGAGGCAGTGAGTCTTAAGAAAGCAATGATGGTGTTTGTTTATTGGCTATTATACAGCCACAACATTAAAACCACCTAAAGCTATGTTGGCAGCAGATTCTTGTGCAATGGGAACTCCATGGATCGGTGCATTGTGTGGATACAAAATCGGATTGGGATTGAAAGAGTACGGAGACACTTTGGGTTTTTTGTTGTGTTTCTTAAGGCGTCCAACTGATGGATGTCACTCCTGTTTGGAAGTACCAATGTTAAGGAAGGTGGTACATGTCAAACTAACATCCACATAAATGCCAAGACTCATAGTTTCCCAGAAGAACATTTTATTGTAAAGAGCTGATCAATATTATTCACTTAACCTGTCAGTGGTTTATTGTTGTGGCTGACCAGTCCATACTTTATTTCACATGGTGGGAAACTGTAACCCACTAGCATTAAAGGAATAGGAAATCAACAACATCAGCATGTTGAAAAAAGTTTAAACTAGAAAAGCACTCAGAGAGTGCAGACCTCCGCCAAGGATAGAGAGGAAAACAGGAAACCCATGCAGTAAAGGATCATGAGCTGGAATCGAACCTGCATCTCTGACACAGTTCTGTTTATGAATCACCATCTCAACCAGTTGAGCTATCTGGACACCTTGCTCCAACTTGTTGGACAACATACTAACCTATGATGTTTTGTCATATTTTGGAGCACATACTAAAACATACAAAAAAATTCAAAGTGATCCAGAATCCAGGATCCTTTCCTGATTGCCACCAAAATTAAATCAGCTCTTCCTCTTACCATAGTCTACATCCCCTCAAAATTTTATCTTAATCTGCCCACGCGTTTTTGAGTTATCTTGCTAACAGAAGGACGGACGGACGGACGGACGGACGGACGGACGCCGGGTGTCACATAACCTCCTTGGCGGAGGTAAAAATATCCTGCTGTGTAGGATGTAAAGATACCTTCCCAAATCACTAATTTTCCTCCTCCAGTCGTCAGATAGGCGACGATGTTACGAGTTACGAGTCATATCGGACCAACCACTCAACCAATGATGCAATCGCCACTGCCCTCCACTCAGCCCTCACACACCTGGAAAACAAGGAGTCTTATGTTAGAATGCTGCTCATAGACTTTAGTTCAGCATTTAACACCATCATCCCCCAGCAGCTCATCCACAACTGGACAACTGGACCAGCTTGGGCTCAACACCTCACTGTGCAACTGGCTACTGGACTTCCTGACAAGAGACCACAGGCAGTACAGGTCGGCAGCAAGACATCGAGTACCATCATCCTGAACATGGGGGCCCCCAGGGATGTGTGCTGAGCCCTTACTCTTCACCCTGCTGACCCATGACTGCACACCGGCGCACAGCTCAGTCTTTTTACAAAGTTTGTGGATGACACAACTGTGGTGGGTCTCATCAGCAACAGGAATGAGACAACATACAGGAGTGAGGTGAGGAACCTGGTGAGGTGGTGCAGCACCAACAACCTCTCTCTGAACATGGAGAAGACAAAGGAGATCATTGTTGACTTCAGGAGAGGACACACCCAGCATGCTTCTCTCACCATCAACGATGTGGCTGTGGAGAGGGTGAGCAGCACCAAGTTCCTGGGTGTGTACGACTCAGAAAATCTCTCCTGGACCAGAAACACAACATCACTGGTCAGAAGGCACAACAACGTCTCTACTTCCTGCGTAAGCTGAGAAGAGCCAGCGCCCCGGCCTCCATCATGGCCACCTTCTACAGAGACACCATCGAGAGCATCCTGTCCAGCAGCATCACAGCGTGGTACGGCTCCTGGACCTCTTCCTGCCACAGGACCCTCCAGCATGTCGTGAAAGCAGCAGAAAGGATTGTCGGTCTCTCTCTCCACTCCCTCCAGGACATCTACTACAGCACCCGCCTCACTTGCAAAGCACTAAGCATTGCGGGTGACCCCACACACCCGTCCCACAACCTCTCCAGCCTGCTGCCATCAGGGAGGAGACTGAAGAGTCTGAGGGAAAGGACCAGCCGACTGAACAACAGCGTCATCCACCAGGCTGTCAGGAAGCTCCCCTCTGTACCACCCCTTCCCCCACATACACAAACTCTGGTCAATAAATGCACTGTAACAGCACATGGTTGGTTTGACACTAAGTCACTTTAATGCCAATTTGCACTCCAATTTGCACTTGTCTTGTCTTCCATTCTACTTCAACACTCAGGTTCTGAATAATAGAATCTAAATCTGTGCCTTATGGAGATTAGGATATTGTCGTCTTTTGTTTTTCTCTTATGTTTGATGGTATTTCACCTTTTAGGGTTAGAGAGAAATGCGATTTCAGTTCTCTGTATCGTACGCATGTAGCAGAACCGACAATAAAGCAGACTTTGACTTGAATTTGACTTAATTGTAACAGCAACAAGAATGTCTTGGCTCTGAGCTTCACTTCTTGGTGCCCAATGGAAGCGTTTAATTGTGTAGCTACTCAAAGCTCAGTCTGCTCAGTCTTATAACTGGTCGTGTTTTTAACATATATGCGTTATTTTTTGACATAGTTCAAATGTGGGGTTTTTTGTAACCTTAAATTTGCACTGATTTGAATCCACTTCATTCATTGATTTTGTTTGGTTACCCCGTTATAGTTGGTGTATTTTTGGTTTCTGTGGTGATAAATATGTAATGATCAACGTCACACCAATTTGAAATCTTTGTTGTGTGTTTATTTTCTTGTACTACTCCAGTTTTTCTGCAGCCTGCTAACTGCAAACATGAACAGCCCCGGAGTTAGCGTCTAGGAGATAACCACATGAATATATAGTAGTAATTTAGAACTCTTTCTTGCATTTGTAAGCGCTCGATGTCCTATGGGGGTTATCTTCTAAAACTGGTCCCTGATAAATATACCAGCAGGAGGTTTTACATGTTTGAGTGGAAAACACAGTAAACAACTCATGGTGCATCTTTCTCGATTCCCGAAAAATGTGGAGCCGGACCTGTAATTAACAGAATGAATAACAGTTGAGTTGAATCAAAAATAAGATTTTAAAAACAATGAAGAAAAATGAAGCACTGTCTTCCTGTGCAGTTGTGTTTACTAGAGGAGAAAGATGAAGAATCAAGGGAAGTCAAATCAGCAGCACTGGAGCTGAGCAAAGGGGGTAAAAACAGGCCCAGAAGGGGACCAAAAGAGAAGAAGGGATGGTGAAATAGAGGATAGTCGAGGTGTAGAGGTGCGAGATGAGCAGAGGAGACAGAAACGACTGCAGAAAGGCATTAACAAGTCAGATGTGGGGCGGCATCCGAACAGAACGTGTCATAGCTTAGTCATCTGCGAACACATGGGGGGAGGCAATCACAGCGAACACCACGGTAAAACACACACGGTAAAAACACACACAGTCACCCCACAAGCACCGCTGTGACTTCATCTGATTTCACAAACAATCCAAGTCAAACAGCGTTGTGTGCGTGTCAGAGCCGGCACTAAAGCTTTGCATGTGTCTGCATCTGCTTTTCTTCATGTGTTTGTGTACCATAATGAAATTCTCTTTTCCCCATGTCACTCTCAACAACAACAACAAAACAGAGTACCTGTTTTTGAAAACGCTTCCTCACAGCCATGTGAGGCGAGGATGTGTTGAACACAGCATTTTCGAATCCCTTGCTGAGAACAAACATGGAGGAAAGATGCTCATAAATGAAACGTGGTGAAGCGTCACGGTCTTCTTGATGAATCCTGACAGCAGTAATTCACTCTGGCGTATTTAAACATGTAGAGTGATGATTAAATAATTGCCAGTGGGAACGAGTGAGTGTGTCGTGTCTCCTACTTCCTGTAACCTTTTCCTTCCTGTCACTTGTTCGTGTCTTCCTCAAGATAGAATCTACATAGAACATGGACCTAACAGCCCTCACTGTCTGAACATGGAAGACCAAAGCTCCCTCACTTCAAACTCTTATCTTCCTGTACAACCATATTGGTGGTTTGTTCTCTCTTACACCCACTCCCCACAAAATGATGTTCTTGTACAACTAAACTGCATCCGTTTGAAAAAAAAAAAAGTGAATTGTGGCCCCTGACGTGGTGGGTAGTTTCATTTTCTCTCATCAGTCTTTACTTCCTGATTCGCTTTAGGAATCAACACTGGTTAGGTTTAGGAAAATATCAAGCTTTGTAAGACACATTTTAGGCACTCGGTTAAGGTTTGGCACCAATTGGGTTGGGTTCAGAACATCATGGTTTGGGTTTGAACCTTCTCTCCATTTTCTGGGTTATTATGGTGACAAGTCCCATCCCATCTAAGATATGTGTTACAACTTCCTTGAGGCTCAAGAAACGAGATGAGAACGAGTTGTGTAAAACAAAGGTTTTTATTTGCAGAGTTGCAATGAAAATACAGACTACAAAACTGAACCAGAAAACTACAAGTGGAAGTTGTTTACAGGAAATGGATTCAACAGACAGATTATTTACATAAATGGGACAGTTTGTATTAATGTACATTTCCACATAAATACGAGAGATTGTAGCCTTATGGCTAAGTTCCATCTCCAACTCAGGAGAGCCCCTAGATTGCTGGCAGTGATATGAATACAAGTTACTAACCCACAGAAGGTAATACCTAGACAGGAAAGACAGGCTCAGAAGAGTGACTACACTCACTAGAAACTCGAGATCAAGAATTTACCAAGAAACAAATACTGACCTGAAGTTACAGCAAAAACACTACAGTAGAACTAGACAAGAGTACAAAGACTATAAGTGCTGAACAGTGACTACACTCAGAGGAAATTCTGAACTACTAAGCTTTACTAACATGGACGATTTATAATAGACAAATTACCATGAGAATGTCAAACTCAGAATTACACTCACAAGAATACAACATTACTCTAACAACTAGAGAGCTTCGCTAATCTGGGATGTTCAGTATGGGACTTAGCTGAACTGTATGGAGGGGAATGGGGCAGGTGGACCAGAGAGTTTTCTTGCCAAAGTGGAGTGGGCAGGAGCAGCTGAGGAAGACATGGTGTGCGGCTGGTGGTGAGGACCTCGGTGATCGGAGGTTGCAGCGACAGGCTCATGTCGGTGAGACGTCAAGGAAGGAGGTAGAGGGAGAGTAATGGACCAGGTGAGTGAAATCCAGAAGGACAGGCGGTCGAGGAGCAGTAGCTGGGGTGGCGTGCAGGTGAGCCAATAACTGCCAGGAAAACAGGTGATCCAGGAGGACGAGGGACAGGCTGAGCACAAGCAGGTGGCAATCCAGCCTAGGAAGAAACAAAACACAAGTTATCAGAAGTTCAGGAACCTGAGGCTGGATAACACGATACATAGAAGTGACTATATTAGTCCAGCAATGAGTGAAGTCTGACTTTATAGCAGCAGAGGTGAGTCTGGATTGGCCAAGCTCCACCTGCTCGTGCATCTGCTGATGCTGATTAGTGATCAGAATCATCTGCCGCCGCGGCCTCTGTGCCAAACGCACCTAGAGAAAACAGAAAGGGCGAGGGGAGGGGAGAGCACTATGTGGAGTCCACAGCATCAGGCCTAACACTATGATTGGTTGGCTAAAAAGGGGCAACAGTGTAGCAGTAAAATAAACAGCATTGATTAGTGATATGTTACAAACAAAACCAGCAGAAAGTACATTCCCTTCAAAACATGCTTAACAATGCATTTGAGTTGTGAGTTTTGTGGCAACTCGGTTGGAGAGTTAAAAACACTGATGGAAGAAGTTGCGAGGAGGTAAATGAGAAATAAGAGTGGTCCCAACACGACAACATTCTGTGGCGACACGTGGAGCTTTCTGAATCTGTGCCACAGACTCCAAAATATGTCAGACAACCCAAGAGGAACTATGCATTCTCATCTGAGTAACCGTCCAGCATTTTCTTTACTTAAACCCTCCTTCGTCTGTGTATGTATTCTACAAATATCTTTTTCTATTTTATTGTTATTTGTATGTCTTTTAATATCAAAGCTTTAGAACAGTGCATTATTTTTTGGGAACACATTTCATTCATTTGCTGCAGATTCTATCAGTATATAGAATCTGCAGCAAATGAATGAAATGTGTTCCCAAAAAATTGAGAACATGATTTAGGTCTGGAGTGTGTTTGTGTGCACATATACACATTCTAATACGTTTAACTGAGCTGCCATTAAGTAATAATAGTGTTTTTGCAAAGTCTGCCCATGTGTGTTCACTTGCAATGATTAAACAGCAGAGAGAGAGAGAGAGAGAGAGAGAGAGAGAGAGAGAGAGAGAGAGAGAGAGAGAGAGAGTGTGTGTGTACAAGTTGTAGCGATGATTAAATCATGACCAGTTTGAAGGCTCCTTTATAAATGTCAGAATATATAAGAGTCAGTTTTTCTACTCGGGGGTTTTGCCTGTCTGATGGCGCATTCATCTTCCTCAACAACACGACGAGGTTGTGTGTGTGTGAGTCGAGGAGAGAGCGTCCAGGAAAGAATGATTGCTGAATACAAATGGGAATTGCGGTATTTTTGAAAAATGTACACAACTCATACCAAACTATTCCCAGTTTGTGTTCAAGGAGAGTTTCAGCCTGGTACAGAGACATATACCCAGAGTTCTGATCAAGTCTGAACACTGTTCCGTCCCCACAATGACACAAAAGTCATTTCAGTTCATTTACAAACAGCCGATATTCCCTCGCAGGCAGAAACAAAGATGATACAGTTATTATTAAATTGAAATCAACAGGCTCAGCCAGAAAACGAGTAACAGTGTCACTGTACTTGAGACAACACAGAATGGCAACTGAAAAGTCACTGGTTCTTCTTCAACTTTTGATCATTTCTCTTCTTATCTTGACTATGTTCTCTGATGCTTGTAAGTGTCCTCTGGTAAAGATGATTTGTGAGATTTATTTTATGGGGAAAGTGATGAATGAAAGCATTCATTTCATTTCTGTCCAACATGGTGTTCTGGCAGGAGTCCACCAGAGCTCCGGGCTTAATGGATCTGCTACCAAGGTGTTATTTGCAGAGACCACAAGATGACTTGTTTTCCCTCGAACCAACCCATCCATCTAACCCTAACCCAACCAAGACCTTGATAGGAGATCCATTAAGTCCTAGAAATTAGAGTTGGAACACATCAACCAACACCCTGTTGTGAGCTCCTGGTTTGTCCCTCCTCAGTCCACTGCTGACCTGGGTAACCCTACAAACTGTGTAGTTTCTGAGATGTTCTGATCCAGAAGTGTTTCTAGTCAGAGCTGCTTCTTTCTTCCAAATCAACATGTTGACAACGACAACCGACTTAACGTCTGACACAGCCCTAAAAAGGCCTTGGACCATTTTCTAACATTATCAGTGTCATCAACCCACAAAATTACCTCTCTATACACAACTAAACAGCATTCTCAATCCGATTTTGAAGCAACATCATTTACGGTGACTGTTTTGTGCTCACTTCTTTCCACTTCTGACAGATCTGTGCATTTTTTACCTCCTACTCTGATTAAAAGGGAAGTACAATTCTTGTGCATTATCTATGTTGCATTGAATTCAGTTCATCTGGTTCATTTAGTCGTTTATTAAAATAAGCCAGCCAGTCTCCAGTTTACAGTTTGATCAGGCAGAGTGAAAATGGCCAAATCTTGTAGTTTTGAAATGTCACTTCAATGTGATGACGGGGACAAAAAGATTTAATGTTTTGATCCACAGAATCCAAAGATTATTTTAAATGATTTTTTCCTCATAGTTGTGCAGCTGAATTACAACTTTAAATTAAAAACAACAAAAACAAACAGCCTTGGGGTTAAAGTTTTATCATCAGTCACCAGTCACACAAGGTTCGTGGAAAGGACTAGATGTTGTTGAGTTCTTGATGTTCTGCTATCAGGCTTTACCAGCAGGACACATCACCGGTTGTGTACCTCAGCATCACGGGGTGTTTTGGCCAGTTATCACAGTGCACCCTCAGCTGAGTTAGGCCCACCACAGGTTGATCAATTCTGGGGGTGTGTCCCGTAGTTAGCTGTCACTCCTCTTCAGCTGCAGCCAATGGCTCATCCTCTCGCCATTGGCACCTCTTTGATGGCTTTTATGCGAGCCTGTCCCCTGACTCTGACCTCCTAAAGGAGTTCTGCTGTTGTGCTGGCTACCAAGCACCTACACCTCACCTCCACCCATGTCTTCCAGCCTCTGTCCTCTGCCTCAGCTGCTAGGTTGGAGAAGCGCAGCTTCTTACATTCATGTGCTTCTTCGATGGCCTCCTCCCAGGGAACTGTCAGTTCTGTGATGTAGGCGAGCTGGTGGGAATTAGACCAGAGGACGAGGTCTGGTTACAGGGTGGTTGTGGTGATCAGGGTTTGAGGGGCTAACCCTCGGCTTGTCCCCCTTCTGAAAAAACGATGGTGGGAGTCAGTGCACATCCTGGTTGTTGAAGGGTTAGCCGTTGATGAATACCCTCTTGCACTTGAGTTTATAGACACCTGAGGATCTGGTCATGTCTCCATGTGTATCAGCCTTGGATGCACTTGAGTGTTGCAGGGGTTGTACACAGGTCACAAAATGGGTCCTTTCCAAGCTTCAGCTGCAGATTTGCGGGAGAGGGCAGCACATCATATGGAATGATGAACCTTGTTATCTTGTGCTAAGGTGCTTGTGCTTTGGAGTGTCTGGCTGCTTCCTCCTGTCGCTGCACCTCCTCTACCACCATAGTTCAACGTTTGGTTGCAGACGCCCTTTGCCAAATGACTGTTACAGTTCCAAGGCTAAAGCCACTACATCACGATGGAAGAGAACAGATTTGGCCTGTAGGACAGCTGAGTTAAACCTCGCTCCACGCTGGTGCAGATTAAAATCCTTTGTGGTTCCAGAACAGATAATTCAGTGTAGTGATCTTAAGAGCTTAATAATACCTCTGATCTGAGTTTTTCTGAGTTTTACCTATGATAATAGCTATTTATTTGTCTATTAGTATTTATTTGTGTTTCCCTCCAACCTTGTTTACAATAATGTAAAGGAGCAGCCTTCATAGTTCTGTTTGTTTCCCTTCTGGGTGATTAATGGGAGCTTCTGGCCTCCTTTTAATCTCAAAATGTTGTAAAAAAAAATAATAATTGAGACATACGGCTGATTATTTACACCCAAACTCAGCTCGTTCATATCTGAGAGTTCAGAGTGAAATACTGATAACATTTAGCAAAGATATGAGCCAGTCCGACTTTTCCTGAAATACAGACTGGAATTTACAGTTTCTCTCTCTGTTTTTTTTTTATTCTACACCTTTTTCTGCAGTACTTTGATTTACTTTGATCAGAATAAAATGGAAATCCTAAGAAGAAAAGGAAAACAAACCCAACAGCCTAAAGCTGACTTGTAGGTTTTGCAAATTAGCTTGTTTTAATGATTCACTTCATTCTAATTCATGAAACAATCAGGAGGCTTTTTGTCTTTCCTTTTTCTCTTTCAGCTCCACAGTAATTAATGAAAGGTCCCGACTACTGATTAAGTTTAGCTGAAGCGTAATAAAGAGGGAGGACAGGCACAGAGCTCTGAGCTGCTTATTTCCATTAAAGCTAAATCTAAAACACCGCTCAGGCCGCATTAAACTTATTGTCAAACCAACCGTTCGAGCCAGATCTTAAAAACACACACATAGGAATGAACCCTCCTCGACAAACACGGAGTCTCTCCAACACGGTGAGATTAAGATCTGGACTGAAGTTGATAAATATGTGTGGCCATTTTAAATTGTTCTTTTTATTGAATGACTAACCAGGTTGCTAATTCGGTGTGACATAATTAATTACAGTCAATTAGGTAAACAGATGGCGCAGAGGAAATGAGCGTGAGGATCATTAGATGGTGTGGGCGGCTGGATCGGGCTTCACCAGTCGCCCACCAAAGTAACCGTGAAGAGGCTTTAGTTAGGAGAAAACAGAGATGTAACAGATGAAGACGGAGGCTCAGATTGGGTTATGCTGACAGTAAACAGTTGATATTGGCTTTAAAGAAATCTTCTGCTGCACTCAGTTAATATTAACGTCTGTTTCGCTGCTTCCTGCTGAGGAAGTGAATCCCTACATGATTACTGAAGATTTTGCACTTTGGAGAACAGTTTTTGGTGTATTTGGTTAAAACTTCTATCTACAAAAGCCTCAGCTGATCAAAAACCGGTGAACCTCCTGTAAGGCTGACATGTAGACGAGGAGAAAAACATCCAGTAATAACTGTAGGAGCTAACCTAAGCTGCTGCTTCAACCAATGTGTCCTATGACTTCACCGGTGCTCAACATTAACTAACATCAGAAGCAGGTTATGAACATCATGTTCTAATAATGTTTTAGCTGAAATGTTTTAATATAATGTTCAGAGGCAGTTTTAGAAATGTTTGTCATTTCAAGTACACTGTAAAACTGTCAAACTGCTATTTTACAGACAATAATCACAGGAAAACAATTCTATATTAATTTACTAGTTAACCATTAAAAAAACAGTCACAATTACATTTTATATCAGCAAAAAGAATGTACATATATTTGATGTTATTTGAAAGAAAAACTTTGCATATTAAGGATTGAAAGTTGTTAATAAATCATTTAAAAAAATACAAATGTCCTGGAAAACAACAGTCTTAATGTTTTAAATGATAAAAAAAAAAACAGTTCAGATCTATCCTCTCTTAAATTACAAAGAAATATTTTCCTGAACTAATGAACTGGGAAAAAACATTACAATCACCAAAGTCAATTTGTACAAATATTTGCTGTTCTTTGACTGAAAAAAATATGTTACATATTTATAAAAATGGTATAAAACAGTCTTCTGTTGAGATTTTCAGAAAACATTTCATAAAATCATAAACTTTTTTTTTTTTTTACCAAAATGACATGTATTACAGTTTTTAAATCAGGGAAAAAAAATGCTATTTTAAAGATTTTTCCTGTTTTATTAAATTACAGATATCTAATAAAATCACAGGAGAATTTACTAGTTAACTGTAAAATAGCAGAACAAAATCCAATATTTTATCGAATCTATGGTAGCAAAAAACATTTAAAAAACAATTTTTGCTGTTATTTGATAGAAAAAGTAAGTATATTACAGACTGAGACACAGTAAATAATGTTTGTCAACTGTCATTTTACAGATTTACCCTGATGTGTTAAATGACCAAAAACAACTATAAAGATCCAGAGAAATATTTTCATTTGTTAGTTAACTGAATAAAAACAGGACAAAATGACTGTCTGATTGCACTGTAAAACAGCAAAGCATATTACTTTACAGATATTTGCTGTTAATTGAAACATTAAATCAACACAAACTAACTCATTTCCTCAAAGTTGTAGAAACCGACCAACTTGATTTGTAGCTTTTAGCCTCACTGTTGTGGCAATTCCTTGTTTAAAGCACATTAAAGGCAGCAAATGTGCAGCCACATAAAGGTCCATTGATAACTCAGTCATAAATAATACATTGTTGAACCTCTGTATGTACCCAGCCAGTCCAGACTGAATGAACTACTGACTCAGAAACACTGAAGAGCATCACTTGAGTTTGTTGAAGTGCACTTGAATGGCGACACACTCATACTGTTGTAAAACCTGAAGTCCATGAGATGTGAGGATCTTCAGACAGACGTGGTTTCTGTGAATCAGACCTTAACACTCACCTTGAATACATGAAAGCAAGAAAAAAAAGATAGAATTTACTGCAGTGAACAAAAATATGATAAAACCAGACAGAAAAGTGAGTACTGAGAAGTAATTCATGGATTTCCATCTCCACTTCCTGCAGCTTTTTTAATGAGCATCATTTTTACATGAATCATTGTCCGACTCGACAGCAGAAACAGGAAGTAGTCGACCAGAACATTCTGGTTTCAACGGTGACTTTAATGAAAAAATAAAAACATGCTGACACTGATAAATCCGGACAAACCACTGACTAAAACATAATGCGTCGTGCTTTCCAAAACCTGGCCTGGCGCCTCCCTCGTCCCGCTGCTGCTCCACATGCTGACTGAAGCTCCAGTGCAACAGAGAGTCCATGTTACCGGGCTGATGCATAATCAATAGGACAAGCACTCTCCAAATAGGGTTTTAACTTTTATTGAGCTCTCTGAAGAATGAGCGAATACGTGCACGGCTCGGCCCCTCGCAGACCCAACAGCGTTTTGTTTGAGATTCAGGCATTTTTTACTGCTGACTTCTGCTGCTGTGATGAAAACGGTGGGTAAGGGAGTGTAGCGCTGCCCGATCAATACACGACAGAGGTCTTAAAACAGAGAAATCAATCTGCTGCGCCTTTAAAACCGAACAGGCATCCTGAAGGAGAAATAAAAGATGCTGATTTAAACATGCCCCGAGAATAGCGTGGTGTCATTTCGCTTTTTATTTATTCTTTGGTGAAAATGCAGAATCCATCAGTTCGCAGCTCTGATCTTGCATTATTTAATTTAGACTTTAGAAAATGGCCTCGCTGCAACTGCTGAATGTTGCATTTGAGAGAAAAAAAAACAGGCTGCACTGCAGTGAGAAATGTAGGACATGATGCTACTACTGGAGTTGAAGCATTTTAAAACACAAGTTTTAGCAAAATCCAAGTTTTATAAAATATAAATCAAAGCCTGATAGTTGATTTGACAACCTCAGCCTATCTTGAATTAATCTTCTTTTTTTTTTTTTTGGCAAAGCCACTGTTTGTTGGCTCCAAAATGGTTGGAAAAATACTCTACGATTTTAAAGCCTCACTATCAACATTAATCCTGGAATTTTATTCCTGCAGACACAAAACAATGACACAACATGCAAGACAATAAAAATGATGTTGACAAACATGCAGTAGCTTATTTTAAATCAGAAAAGTACTCAGAGAGAGAGAGCACTACTTCAACAAGGCTGCTCAGTCCTTGTGTCATTTCCAATGGATAAGTCCTGATAAGTCCTCAGCGGTGGATCTGTAGTGGGATCACAATCATGTGATCGTCAGCAGGCAGCTGACAGTGTTCACTTGTTGTCATGGTTACAGTGATGCCATGCTGCTATCTCACAATGATACAGAAATCTTTAACAAATCCGTGGATCCAGACTATAAGCTGCATCACTGCCAAAATCTAATCACTTGGTCCTTGTGTCATTTCTGACCTCTCAAAATTTCATCCAAATTCATTATTCTGTTTTTGAGTAATGTTGCTAACAGACAGACAAACTTACATTGATCATCACATAATTCCACCATGTTCCTTGGAGCAGTAGGAAAGGGTTCAATAAATCTAACTGTAGTGTTAAAGCTGCTGTCCGGAGTTTCCGTTTGTTTTCAATTTATGTATCATTTTTTAACAAAGCTTAAATGTGTTAGTCTAGTTCGATACTATAATATGAAGTTAGTATAACACGATATGAAAATTTATTCCTGAGCTCCGCCTTCCTCTCATAGACCCCCATGTTATTCCAAAAAGCGCCGGTCGCTGCCGACCAATCAAGTTCGAGCTTCAGCTTTGTCATGCTGTCAATCAACGGTTACGCGCACAGCAAGCAAGCCCATGCAGAGGTGGGCGAGCTACGCACTACGCAACCGCACGCACATTTGTTTTGCTTGTGGAGGAGAGAGCATCAGGGCTCAGCAACTTCCAGAAAAGTTACCAATCCCACGGCTTGTCAGGCCAAGAGACTGCAGGACGTTTTTTGGCTCGGGGTGCTCGCCTCGCTCCCCGACCACGGCCTCCATAGCCCAGCTGACGGCTTCGTTTAGATGCCCGACCTCTGGAGGAAGATGTTGGGGCGTCTGGGACATACTCTTCGTCAGAGGAGTCATGCAATTCTGAACTCTAGATAGAAATAAATAAACAATCTAACACATATACACGCGTAAATGCACTAAGTTTGATAAACAACGTCATCGAGAGGGATACACGAGTGTAATCACATATTGAAACTTTACTCGTTCGTCCTAGCAGATTCATGTTATTTTGGTATTAGGACAAGTTAGACTCAATACAGCATTCTAACGTAATTCCTTTATTATTTACTAAATGTACTAAATGTAGAAGAGGGGAAAACAGCAAAACAGGCGAGATGCTGCAGCACTCCGGGCACTTCTCTCATGTACTGCGCTTGTGCACAAATAAAGGGGCAAAATCAGAGGGACGGAGGGTGGGACCAACAGTGTTCTGGGAGACGCTGCGATTCAAACTCCGGACAGCAGCTTTAAATATTATAATATTTCTTGCCTAATTTTCAGGGCATCGTGGATTTGTTTTGTCCAGAAACTCGTTCCTTCTGATGAATTCTAATAAAAAAAAACGAGAAACAAATCTCAGAAATAATCTGCTGGGCCAGTTGACGTTCACAGACTTCAATAATTTCAGCTAATAAATGACGCTGGGATGCTACCAGTTTTGTTGTTTTAAAAGCAGTGGTTGGAAATAACTAAATGTGTTTATCCAACTACTGTATTTGAGGTACATTTTCAGGTATTTTCATTTTGTGCTATTTGATGCTTAAAATCTAGAAGGAATACTTTTTACTCCTTGTGTGTATTCTTAAGCTTTACTTGCTCAGATTCTGTTATCAACATATAAATTATAATATATTTAAATGTATTTATTGATCACTGCAATGGGATCTAAATCCATATAGAAGAGAACAGAATAGAATCGAATAACTATTTTTTTTGCACAGTGGACAGTCACAAAATCATGTGACTTTTTTTTAAAGTACAGCAATAATTGTGCAAATATGAAATACACAAATCAAGCAGAAGACTAGTACGCACCAGTAACTTCTCTGAAAACGCTCTATTGGAACACTGTACAAACAGTAATTGTTGTTGTACTTCTGCATATTGCACACTGCTGATCATACATGAAAATATCGTGACTTGAAGTAGCGCAGAAAGTACATTAAAGGTGCAGTTGTATGCAAATATATGTAAACGTGCAAACTCAGTGTGTAAAGAGAAGGTGCAAAAGGATGCAGATTCTGTACATGTATCAGAAATGAAATGAAATGAAATGAAACTGAAATGCTAGTGGACAGTTAATGTCAGCCTGACAGACACATGAAGATCCAGGAATCCAGACGAGCTCCACCTTTACCTTCAGTTTAAATTATTCCAGTTTAATTTCTATACAGTCAGACCTGAACATGCCGTGTGTGGAGGTGCCTTACAATATTAAAGAGAGAAACTCAGCTCCACCAAGTATCTGGAGAAAGTGGAGAGGAAATACTCGTAATACTTTAATGAAAAGTACTGAGTAGGTTTATGGAGCCAGTAATCAGAGATACTGTAAAATATTCTAAAACAGGACATTAAGGATGACAAATTCTTTCCCTTTTACATTTTATGTTATTACTCTATTTTAATGACTTTAACTTGACTAAAATATTGATTGACGATTTTACTCCTAACAGAGACTCTCAACGTGGCGGTATTCCTGTTTTTCTTAAATAAAGAATCTGAAACTGTTCATCAGCATGTTGGAGGCTCTAATATAAACATGAAGGTTCTAAACTCATATCTGGAGGCTACAGAAGCACTCACACCAAGGAAACAGAATATAATTAGTCGTGGAAGTGAACAGATAATTCTTACCTGATAAACACAAAATGAATAGTAGCCTTTGCTCAAAACAACATAAAAGACTTTATAAAGACAGTTTTTAAGCTTCTCATAGCAGAAAGTCAGTAGTCGGTTGATTTGATTTCCATTGTTGTCATAGTAGGAACATAGATGTCAGTTTCTTTTTTATCTTTTATGTTAGAATGCTTAACCCTGTAAAACCCTCTGTTGCAAAAATACAACATCAGTTTCATTTATTTGTTTTTTGCTCCTTTTTTCTATATTTGTCAGATTTATTGATTTATTATATTTTGTTATTATTAATAATATTACTATTATTATTATTATTATTATTATTAATGTTTTCTAATCTTAAAGTCGATTTAAATTACATTTCACAGATTTTGCCATGAAAGAGGACAGTTGTGTCAGTGTGGTCATTTTACCTTCTATTTACTGACATTCATTTTAAGATTGCACTTTAAATAAACTTATATTCAATATCCTCAAAGCATAAATTCACTTTGTTTCCAGTCCAAGCAGAATTACAGGCAGAGGCTTTTGTGAGATCTATGAAATCATTTTAATGTTTGTTTTCATGATGTTTGGTATATTTTTTGCCAGTGGTTTTTACAGTGCAGACCAGAACTAAATGAGAACCTGTAGACTTGTAGAACCACGGTGCTTTTAAAAACAGGAAGTCTGTGTGTGGATGTGTACATTGGACTGTATGGTGTCGCCAATGAGAGCAGCATGAAAGCCAGTGAGGCAGCAATAAACCACAGTGCTAAAAATGGCCATAACAATACCATAATATCACATTTTCATTTGCATTGCTAGTTGGAAACAGGATGTAGAAAAGGTCATTTTGTGTTAATGTAGCAGTCCTCCTCTTCCACTGTCTCCTAATGCAGCGTATGTTAAAAGGCTGCTGCCGCGCTAATGATGCAGGCTAATTATACAGCGCCCCTTAAAACGAAAATTAAAAATAGATTTCAGACCGGGAACAGTGTTTTTCATAGCCAGAAGTCTGGCTGCTGTTTTAGGTTGCTCTGGTTCTGCTCTCATTATTCAAATGTGATTTTTTTTTAACACTGAAGAGAAACTTAACGCAGCACTGATGGTTCAGGATTGTTCACCTGGAGAAGGCTTCTGGCTTCTGGGTTCTGAGGAGTTCTGGTTCCACACTGACAAAGTTTCAGCTGAGCTCAGTGATGTTAGAACTTTTAAATCAAAGTGGACGATTACATTTTGGTTTTGACTGAATCAGGAAAGCAAACCCTCTTTTCTCCTCAACTTCTAGAAACCAAATCAACACCTGGACTTGAACAGCTTCAGTGTAAAAGTTTAAATTTGACTCCAATACTAAGCAGAAATTAATTCCCATTTTTCACAAGACCATGAACTGTGATGTTGCATTTTTATCACTTTTTAATCCTTCTCTGATGCTCTGTTGTTGCTCTTTTTATACTGCACTTCTGAATGTGTTCTATTTATCCATTTTTATTTTCATACTGTTTTTTAATCTTTTGTAACTCCAGTTTTGAAAGGTGCCATAGAAATAAAGAGCATTATTATTATTTCACGCTGTCATTTTCACCAGCGCCAAAACTACTCCAGAAACCTCCTCGATTCTTCTTTCAGCTCTGGTTCCTGTCACTAAAACTGTTGGTATGATGTTCACAAAGCCACCATCAGACATCTTGATATATGTTTTGATATATATTTGTAAGGGTTTTCTCCACCAATTATAACCGTAAGATTATAATAACGTTCCTCCACCAATATTAGGGTCAATGTTTGCTCAAATGGGGTTAGAGTTTCATACAGAATTATTATATAGTCTACCTGATATTCGACCAGCGAAGTATTTAGATTAGACAAATAACATAATTAGCATATGAAACACTTCTTGTTGCGCTGTCAAGAAGAGCTTCAGGAATCATAAGGGGAATTATTTAGCTTGAAAGGTTATGTATAAAATTGAGGTAGCTGGAATCTGTACAAGTTAGAGACAAAATGTGAACAACAAAACAATTGAGGCACTGAACTTATATTTATGTACATTAATTAAACTAAGCTAAACAATAACAACAACAACAATAACACACATTAGCATTTGGCAGTGACTCAATGTTGTCTTATGTTATTTAAGGACAGGCCTCTCTTGAGAAAAGGATTCAGTCTCTCAATGAGCCTACCTGTATAAATAAAGGCAAAATATTTTTTTTTAAATTTAATTAATTAATGGATGTTCATTAATGTGTGCTTCCCATATCAAATAATTCAATTTTCAATTCAATTCAGTTTTATTTATATAGCGTCAATTACAGTCAAATTGTCTCAAGACGCTTTACAGAACCCATATGCCTGACCCCCAGAGCTGCCCAAAGGCGACAGTGGCAAGGAAAACACCCTTTTAACAGGGAAGAAACCTCGAGCAGAACCCGGCTCTATATAGGGGGGACCCATCTGCCTGCTGGCCGGGCGGGTTGAGAAGGACAGAAGAGGGCAAGGGGGAGGGATGGGAGAAGAGGGAGGGGTGGGAAAGCAAGGAAAACACAACACACATTTGGATACATGCATGACAGGATATGTGACACAAACAAAGTATAAGCTAACATTGAAAACTGACTCATAATTTACTCTTATGATGTACGGCTCTGACATTAAACATACTCCATATATAACTAGCAGTAAAATTCAAACAGTATGTAAGTTAGCATAACAAGTATAGTGAAGGCGATGCAGAGTTGACTGGTGGAAAAGGGGAGTTGGAAGTGGAGGGCTGGAGGAAGGTCAGCAGCAGCATCCCACAGTGGACATGATGGAGACTGGACCAGCTGGTGGAAATAAAGAAATAAATAAAATATTAAAGGCCTACTGCTTGTGTGACAGTTATACTAATAATATACAAAATGAAATATACTGTGTATACTAATCAGTCACAATGTAAAAACCATCTGCTGCCAAAGAAGCTCTGAACTCACAGACGTTGATCTCTGGGGGTCTTGTGGTTCCTGGTGGACCCTCTGAGTCCTGTGGGTTGCAGTATGAGGTCTCCAGGTCTCTCTTGTACTTTTATTTCAGTTATTTATTCCTCTTTCCTTCCCTTTTGATTGGGCTGAGTAGTTTCATCTGAGTCTTGCCTTCCTGTTCTCCCGCTCTCATGTTCTCCTGACAGCTCTTTTTCTTGCACCTCTGGTTTGTGTTTTTGTTCTTTTTATTTCTGTGGATTTTTGGGTTTAGACTGCTCCTTGTTTTGGATGTATTTTTGTCTGGATTACCAGACAAAGTTCTTTTTTTTTCTACATGTATGCCCTAGTAAGTTCCTATATTTCAGATGCAGAACTAATTTGGGATCAGTTAGATGCTTCACTGATTGCAATGCATGGTGGGTAATAATCTGAACTTCTGAAGTGCCTAAACCTTTATATTTATAGTATAGTATAGTTATGATCACTATTCTTTTTCCACCATCTGCTGGACTGAATATTGCCATAAAGACTGTATCGTGGTGTCGACATGACTGCCATTCTGCAAGCAGAAGCTGAGTAACATCAGAACTACTGACACAGAAGCGCTAGTTTACACTTCATTTATTAAAAGCACTGTTTACAGTTTCTGCTTCTGTGACAATAAGCTACAATTATCAATCCAGTTGTTTTGAAATACAAACAAGAACAGCCTCCTTTGTGTGAGGTGTTGATTAGCTACTCGACCAATTATTTCATTCTTAAGAGGTTTCTGTGCTGATTTTACTTTCATTTATTTGTGT
This sequence comes from Acanthochromis polyacanthus, assembly GCF_021347895.1. Lineage (NCBI taxonomy): Eukaryota > Metazoa > Chordata > Actinopteri > Pomacentridae > Acanthochromis > Acanthochromis polyacanthus. Next base: position 35,238,962 of record NC_067122.1, on the reverse strand, counting down.
TTAGATGGAGACCAGATTACAACGGCGCTCAATAGGAAACTTGCTTAATTTATTACAATATCAAATTCCTTTAAAAGTAGAGATACGTTTTACATATGTGCCCCCTATGGTCTGAATGCTTTTCATGAGCAACATCATGCTTCATCACTTCCTTCCAAATTTTTCATCAGTCACTGAATTATTATTTTTTCTGTCATTTTTCATAGCAGGCTTTTCTTCATTGCAACACAGAGGCAGATGCAGTGAAGTGCTCCATATTTCCAGACCTTGTGACATCACTGTACCTACAACATGCTTAAACCTGGTGAGACTTGCACAGATCACATCAGGAATCAGTCCTCTAAGCAGGGCAATATCCTGTATCTCCTCTCTTTCTATCAGCGCTGTCCGTTCAGCTATCCAAGAGGATAAGCATCAGGGATCGGACACACAAACACACGCACACACTCATTGATGTGGGCCTGAAAAAATCATACAGAACCATGACAGCTAAGTTAGAGTGCAGTGATCTGGTTGCAGGTAGACAGCAGTCGTATGCAGAATGGACAGCTTTGTGGTTGAGGTGAATACACGACGGAGTGTGACAGAGTGACAGAAAGAGACAGACACTTGATAAGAATCAGACCTTTACTGAGCAGGCAGACTGTCATATCGAATACACTTATTACAGAAGAAGGCTTGTAGTTTTACAGGTGTCTGGGTCAGAACTGGGATTTCCAAAACAGTAAAATCAGACTCATGTTGTTTTTTTTAGTGGGGATTAGCTGGAGAAAGAATCCTGCCAGATGCTCTGCCAGATGTACTCCAATAACAATTGCGATTTCTGAAAATGACATCTAAATGTAGACTAACACTGCATGAAATGAAAGCTGCTGTCAGCAGGAGAAGCTATGAAACTTCCTCTGAAAACACATTATTCTACACTGTGTCCCAGCAGTCAACGCTCTGCGCTAATTCAAGAAGATTTTAATCACGATGCATATTGAATTCATGAATATGACTTCACAAGGGATGTGTGAAGATGACTCGCTGTGTTCCAACAAAGAAAGTAGTCGCCTTAAAGGATTAAGCCAATGCAATAAGAGTTTGACTTATTTTTTCCCATTTGTTACCTTCAGACTAATGGCACCAAAATCAGCTCTGTGCTTTCACTAGGAAAAAAATGAGATGCTACAGCAATGTTAGCAGCTGTCAGGCAGCCCGATCTCACGAGGATTCGTGAAACTGTCACGTAAATTTTTGTTTCGGTTTCGTGCGCACCAACACGATTTCGTCGTGTTTTTCGTGCCGCTCACCACGAAATGCACACCAATGTATTTTAAACGGCGGACTTTTCGTGCCACTCAGAACGTATTTCAAAAGAATGGCTATATTATATTTTTAATGTAAAACCGTGGCGAATCCAACGCTATATTTTGCATGACATCGTCCCTAAACATAACCCTAACCATAACCTAACCATAACCTAACCATAAGCCGGTGCTACACTTACCAATTTGCATAGGAATTTCAAGAATGTCCGGCGGCCGGCGGCCGCAAACGCGATCACACAAGCAGTATACGCCGATGGACAGCTTAGATCGTCATGAATCTGCCGGTATAAACCACTTTCAGATGTGATTACCACAGCGAAAAACATTTCGTGGTGAGCGGCACGAAAAACATGACGAAATCGTGTTGGTGCGCACGAAACCGAAACTAAAACTTACGTGACAGTTTCACGAATCCCCGTGAGACCGGGTTGTGTCAGGATACTATCAAGCTCAGGGTTGATTGAAGATAGTAATTTTTACCAATTCTAATGTGCTCATAGTGCCAACGCTACATGTTGAAGTAATCCATCTTAGCATGCTAACATTTGCTAATTCAAACTAAGTGCAAAGTTGGGCTTGGGTTGATGTAAATGTCGTTAGTTTAGCGAGTATTTGATGATAAATTGAAGGAGTGAACAACATAAACTGTGATGGTGGTGGAGGAAGACTCAGAGTACGATACGTTTTGAGGGGAGCATCAACGCCTGCAGCAAATTTAAATGAAAATCCATTTCATAATTACTTTGCCTCTGCAGGAACTAGCTGTATTAGGGCCTTTATATTCCAACTGCAAGACCTGCCTCTGTGGATGCTGTTAAAAGGGCTTTTCTTCTTCTTCCCATAAATCTTCTTCAAATCTTGACACTTGTTTAAACTTGGAGTGCCATTTGTTTCTTCTCTCTGATGAGGCCATCTTCCAACACAAAATATAGATGAACAAAGCAAATCCTTTGTTGTTCAGTTTCCTGCAAACTCACAGAAGTGAAAATAAGTCCAGTAGCTACTATTTGCTGCAATTTATGGTGCACTCTAAGTTTACGTTATGGTTGAAACAGATTTTACACAATGAAAAGGGCCAATCATGGGGTCTTTCATATATATAAGTATTTGAGAACGTCATGATGAAAAAATTATGAAAAAATGTTTGGTCAGATTCACACAGCAATAACAGAAGAAATGATTGTTTGGCCCACATTATTTGGTAATGTAGGAGGTCTACAGATGCAGTTTGAAACCTCCTGAACAGCTCAAAGACTCACCTGGGCACTACAATAAAATCAAACGTGAGATTTTTTTTTTGCCTTGTTTGTCTTTTATTGAGTTAAATTGGGAGGGGTAAAATTATGACAAGTGCATTCGCTGCAAACCCAGAGTTCTCTTACTGTGAGGTGACAGTGCCAGTCTGCATCCACTGCCATTCATATGTAGGATCCACCAGCCATTATCAACAGTGAAACAGAACCAGGACAGGGTTTTGTTTATTACTCCCTCTAATACTTGGTGCATTCCTCTAAATTCTTAGATTCCCTAAAACCATTCATTTGGCAAACTTTCACATTGGCATTTCCCAAAAGTTACGGCTGCTGTCAGGTGTGGTCTTCTAATTCCTTCCTCCCAGAGCGCGATATTATAACATAATATTCTCCCAATTTTGCGTCGTAATACTGTACTCTATTCCTTTCCTTCCCTGTCATTCACATTCCGCTTATTGTTTGTTTTGTGTTAGTGTTTTGTGTTGTATGTGTAGTGTTGTGCTCTTAGTTGATAGACATCATTAATCATAGTTAGTTGTTGTTGTCTTGTTGTTGTTGTTGTTAGTAAATAAATGTTTTAGTAACTAAATCCAGTTGACTCAATTGTTTATTGTTCACATTTTGGTCCCTAACTTGTATTTGATTCCAGCTACCAAAATTCTACTCATAATCTTATTTAGCTAAAATAATTCCCTTGATTACTTTATGAGGTTTTTCTTGTCTGCAGCAAGAGATGTTTCAGATGCTGCATTATTATTTTTAGGCTAACTCAAATATTTCGCTGGCCGAAAGCTAGTTAGACTACTTAATAATTCTGCACAAAGTAATCTTAATCCCATTTACCGTAACATTTCATTATTTGGTGGAGAAAACAATTTAAACTTTACAAACACATATTAACAAATCCTACACTTACTTGCATTTCAATAAATTGCGGACACTGAAACATCCCAAGAACACTCTGTTAAAACAGTAAGAGCAGAACAAACCTCATCATTTTTTATGATGGTTGGTAATCACTGACAAACTGAAGAATTAGTGCTGATATTGTTTTTTCTCCCACATGCACGTTGTAGACCAAGAAGAAGAATTCCGCTGCTGCCATCTGTCTTGTCCTGCAGCATCAGAAGCATCCAGAGCCTCCGATCATCGGGTACTTTTCATTCTCATCCTGTTCTGTATGATAGCTGGACTGGTTCTGCAGGCACCAGATGCTGTTTTTGTTGTCGCTGTGTCCCCAGATGTCAACAGCTGTAGAACATCATCACAACAAAAAGACATTGTTCTAGGATAGGAATGTGATGCTAAATGTACAAAAGTGTCATTTTCCTTTGGACCAGTCACTTGACATTTAAAAAAAACAAAACATTCAAGTAGTGCTCGATTATCTAAAGTTTGTTTTGTCCAATGCATTGATTTAGATTTGGATATTGTACTGTAATCACACCAGTACTTCCAGATGCTATGATGCCCCATTAGCATTACGTTAACTTTTGCAGGTTCTGTACCACATAAATAATCATAATCTGTTTCACAGGATGTAGAGATGACCTCAGAGAGCAGGACGAGACATGATTTGAAATAGCTGACAGCAATGTTCTGTTTCACATCGACTTTTAGACCTCGAATAAATCACTAGACTGTTTCCTTCCCTGTACATTGACAGAAAATATGTGCATAAGAATGCTGTGATGTTGTGAATTCAGTCTAGTAAAGGTGACTAGAGAGGACAACAGAGCCAGGTTTAAGAGGGTTCTACAGCCAGACAGGGCGTTCATTTTTCCTTATCCTGGATTTATCATGTTTTTGGACTGTGCTGCTAACCACCAATCCACTGCGCAACTCTAGACTTAATAAAAAGAAAAAATGATGAAAGACAGATTTTCTATGCAGATTCAGAATAGTCTATGTTTGTAGAAATTGTTCATACAACAGCTCACACTTTCATTTCCATCCAAAATGAGGAGGTCATGTAAAGTTCTATTTTCACATTTTACTTGGACATTTCAGCTCCTTTGTCATTACTTTAAGTAGAACTCTGCAACTTAAGGTAAAATTCTCATAACTGGAGGCGAAAACTAAAAGCCGGCTTCACTTCTGTTGAACTGAAAAATGGTTTAATCCAGTTAGAACAAACGTATCATCCTTAATGCTTCTGGACTGCAGGCTCCATCAAAGCTGATCACGGGACTCTTTTTTTTTCTTTCCTTTGGGAGAAGGTTTGGAAGCTGTCAGCAGAGGTTAGGAATAATACCAGGTAATCCATTCTCTCAAATGAGCCAGATGGACAGAACCGGGCCGTAAGTTCTCTTTAATAATCTAAGTTACGGCAGCTGAAGCCAAGATGTCTTATTCTAGCCAGCTGGCGGCGAATCCAGAGTGGGGTCAGACGGGGCGGCTTTAAAATGCTGTGACCTGCAGGAGGCTGCTCAGCTGGAGAGAAGACACCGAGAGGAGGCTAAAGATAAGGAGACAAGCACAGCTGGCAAGACCCATTTGTTTTTCAAATCAGATCTTTCAGCCCGACTTCAAGTAGTTGGATGTGATTTGTGTGTCTAAAAGCATTTGTGTTTGGACAAATGTGTCCGCAGCAACTAAAACACTGGAAAACACTGGCTGCTGAGGTAAAGTCAAGCAGAGGGCAGGTTTTTAAAGCAACGACAGATGACTGGTGTGAAGAAAACTCGTGGTATTTTCTTGTTCATATTTACTGCCCGGAAAAACCTCGTTTTCCGGAAGGTATTGTTTTGAGCTGCATGGTCTTGCTTGCTTGTTTGTCTGTAACACTTTGGTTTCCGTGCGATAACTCGATAAAATATTGATGTAGCCTCACCATATTTGGTACACAGGTGTACCATAATAAGATACAGGTCACGTTCGCATTTGGTGACCTTGACCCAATTTTCAAGGTCACAGGGGTCATCTTTGTAAATGTGGTGTCTGATGTCACTGGCTCATGTCCATGACATACAGATGACTTCGCCGGGCGGTCCAAGTTTGGTAAAACTTCTTGTTTTTGACTTCAGTGTTTTGGCCAGAAGTTTCTGAACTGTGAGGGGCCTTGCCAGTGTATGTACTGAAGTGTTTAAATATTTAACTTTGAAAAAAAGGTGCTTCTTGGAGCACAGCTATACTGTAAACTGCTCCAAGCATTAACATTGTCCTGTCATATTTATGCTTTTATTTTATACTTTAAACTCTGATCCAAATGAAGGCATCATTTACATCATTTACTTAAACAATTCTAGTTCCACCTCACAACATTTAGTTCCACTTTTAGGAAGCTTCTACATTTTCAGTTTTTGCTGACATCAAAATGTGAGAATTCTTCTGCATTTATCATTGAGGTCATAGTGGCAGGTGTTGGCAGGCTGGTCTGCAGTGAATCTAAACATATTCTTAATATTCTGCCAGTGTCACCTAAGTATGAAAGCATTCAGAACTGTACCACCTTACAGGAAGTGTTAAATGAAAGGGTGTCTGCGATGAGACAGTTTACATTTAATAGAATCAAAGACATTTTAATGTTTGTTATTTAATACTTTCTATTTCCACCTAGATTTTTGATGACAGACTCAACTCTTCTTGATGTAGAAGATGCCAGTTTTGCACAGCTATCTGGAGAGATGTTCTGCCATTCTTCATAGATTACTCATCCAAGCTGCTCTTTGCTGGAGAGGAAGGTCTGCTCTAGTTTCCTCTTTCAAAACACCCCAAAGTTTTAAGGCCCGGTCACACCGTCCGAACTTTGCTGGAGCGTTTCCTTGAACGGTAGGGAGGGGGGGCTGAATTTCGACAACGCTCGTCACTGCACACAAAATGGGAAAAAAATCGAAAACACAGGCGTTGGCTTAGCGGTGCACCGGTGAAGCCGGCGTTGCTTTAGCGTTGCTTTAGCGGTAGCGAGCGTTGGTATAGCAGCGTTCTGCGCATGCGGGCGTTGGCTCGGCGGGGATATAAAGTTGGTTTAGCGGCATACTACTTGTGACTACGGAGCTGAACAGATTGTTCATCAAACATGGCTGGTGGCATCCTCATGAAGTGCTGGAAGGCTCGTGGATCCTCATTCCTCAGCTCCACCATCAGCTTGTCATACAGTCCATGTTCAGGCCTTCTCAGTATCCACTGTCTGACCCACACAACTCTGTCCGTCCTTCTTCTCTCTCTTCTCCTTCTGTCAACAGCTTGTTGCAATCTGAGGAGGTTCTGATTCTGCTGCTGGACTAGTGCACCAATCATAGCAAGTGTCTCAGCATCCATGGTGATACAGTTTTACTGTAACTTTGAGCAAATTCAATATAGATGAGGTCTGAACTCAACAGCAGCTTGATTCCAAATGAGCTCCTGGTCCATTTCTCCCCGTATTTATAGCCAAATTCTGGTCACACTCCCACACCTCTATACCAACGCCAAACCAAAGTTCATCGCCGCCATGGATAGCTGCTTCAACGCCCGACACCGTTCCAGCAACCCCGTGTCTGCTCGTAAAACGCTTACAACCGCTCCACCGAAGTTTGTGCAACGTTTAATCGTCGCACGGGCAATGCTGGCAAAGCAGCAGTGGTCCAGTGTTCAAGATTTCTGCGTTGGCGTAGCGGACCCAAGCGTCCACGAACTTGCGTCTAGCGGTGCCAAACTTTGACTGGGCGTTGGTGGAGCAGGGGTGAACTTTGCCGGGGCGGAAAATTGCCCCCTCCTCACCGCTCACAACATTTTGTGCAGCTCAAAACTTTCGGAGTGGTAGGAGGGCCCCTCCAGAAAGATCAGCGGTGGCCGAGCGTATACGGCGTTGCTTTAACGGGGGCCAACGTCTGTTAAACGGTGGTGAACGGTTACGAGCGGTGATGAATTTTTTTCACCGTTCAAGGAACGCTCCAGCAAAGTTCGGGCGGTGTGACCGGGCCTTTGCTAGGTTAAAGTCAGATGATGTTCTTGTTTATTCACTTCTGTAGAAACTCTTTCTTTGGATGGCTCTCATGCTGGGATATTCTTCTCCTGCCAAATGTCTGTAGAATGGGAGTCATCTTGTCAGCCAGTGTTGTGATTTATCCACAGACATTTATGGTGCATCTATAAATATCATCTCCTTTTGCACTCACCCAGCCTCATCAAACTCCCACCTCTGTGCTTCACTGTCAGGACGATGCATTCGCTGTGGTAGTCCTGGTAAGACTCACACCAAACATGCTGGACTCCATCTGAGAGCAACAACTTCATCTGACCAAAGAATGTTCTCCCATCATTCATCATCCTTCTTTTCATGTTCTTTAGAAAGCTTTCATCTTGCCTTTTTTTTCGTCAAAGAGCAAGGCAGTATTCTGACATTCTGTCCATAGAGGTGGCTGTTCTGAGGTGTCCGTCACACTGCCTGAACTTCACAGAAACTTTTATTTCCATTCATTAAACTATACCAAGTCTAAAGCAGCTGTCGTCTGTTTTATGTTTATGGTGATATTTTAAGAACACGACCTCTGTGACACTGATTAGTGGTACTATGGTTCCTTCTAAATCTCCTGATTACTGCTGCAACTGTGTTTAAATGCTTTTCGTGCTTTGTCTCACACCCAGATCTTTCATTTGTTCTGGTAGTTGTTTTCCGTGTGGAGCCATGATGCAGAAAGAAGCAGCCTGTTGGTCTAAAACTGAGAAGGTTCTGTTCATTTTAGAACCATGTTCATGCAGTTAGACTGACTGGAAATCAAAGTAGACTCAGCTCTTCTGACTTATGTGTCAGTAATCACAGCTGGATTCACTTTTGCTGCATAAGAGGTGAGAGGAAATACTGTACTTGTTAACTAGAAATTAACACAAAGGGCTGAGACAGCTTTCAACTCTCTGACATTTAGATGTGATTCACAGCAGTGTGCTTACTTCTTTCTATACAATGTGTTAATGTAATGAGCAGAATTGGAGGGACAATATAGCCCAGTTCATTACACCAACAGCGTCTGATAGGTTTACAGATTTATTTACATTTACCTTCAGAGAAATACAAATGTATCTTGACTCTTTACGTGGCCAGTTGGGGCTTTCCAGGGGTCAGTGAGTTCAGATCTGACTCAAACTCACCACCTTCATTTTCTTGTCGTTTATTCAGTCTCAGTGGTCTCTGCCGGAGCCAGAACACGACCGAGTCATTTCTCTGTCTGAAAACTCTTCGTGTTGTGACAAGCTAATAGTTTGACTGATGCTTACTCCGAATGTTCTCCGAGGCTTTTGTCGTCATTCTGCAGACTGAAACTACATTTGTGCAGTGGAGGCATGAAGCTGCACCTCAGATGATTTTTCTGTCTCACTTCTAGATGTGCTGTCTGTCTTCCCTGTTATTCACTTTTACTTGACTTGGCGTCACAAGGTTTCATGTCAAATCAGAGCCTGACTGGAATCAAAAAGGTGCCAGAACTCTAAACCAGCAGTCTGCACAGTGTGACCATGCAGGAACAAACCAGTAACAACCCGCTGATTATGTGAAGTTCTGTGGTTGGGATTATACTGTTAGAACATTTAAATGTCTCTTTCAAGTGCAATCAGATAAGGGTAGGTAACTGCAGGAGGAGATGCAGATTCCTTGTTGAGAGGCACATTTGTCATGTATGAATAATATTCTCAGAATCTCTAACACATCCAGACATGCATTTTTCTTTTACCATCCTCCATTTGCAAGTTGTAAATGTGCACCTTGACTAAACATGTCCCAGCATATACTAGGTAATCATGCACAGAACAAGACAGTTACCTTCCACACACTGTGACATACTTCACCTCACACAACAGCAGGACCGTCTCCTAGTGCAGAGCTGTTCTATTCTGTGATACTAAATTGCAACACACATGTACTGACACACAGAGAAGCACTGAGATAAACACCAAACCACAAAATCTCCACAAACTACATTCCAATACCACCAATGCTACTATTCAGCCAGCTAATCAAATATGAGATAAGAGAGACTTTCACCATGATAACTTAGAAAATGGGAGGGAAAAAGTGGGGATTCTAATCATAATCAAGTAATTTGGTGTTGAACCTTTGCCAAGCCTCTAATATGTAAAAATTGTTGTAACAAGGCGCGAACCACATTTTTGTGGCTAAACTTAACTGGAAAGTGAGTGAAAAAATTAATGTCAGAAAAAATGTCAGAGACAGATGGTCAATCATCCCTCATGGGATGTGAACTCAGGTTTTCTGGGTGAAAGTCTAGCTGCTGGTTTATGGCCTTTGATGCCTCTTCCTAACTTGAACTTTGTTGCTCTTTCACTCTGGAATGAGCTTGTATGTCCTGTCTGTTGTGAGTTAGAGCCTCCATGGAGCCAGAGCAGACTTTATTTCCTGTCAGCAGATACTCACCACGTTTGACAGGGAGCACCCCGTTGGTCCTACCAAGTCATCTGGTCATAATTATTCAATATGGTGACTGACTGTTGAGATGACTCCTGAGGTCCCCTTGAGGGTGGTTCTAGTTTTCCATTGGTTTGGGGAGTGGTTGATGAGTCTAATCTGGAACACCTGTGGGCCCCAGTGTGTTCCCAGGTTAGTTAAGAGCTGGCTGAACTGTGATCATTCCTTCTGTTTCCCTCCACAGGTAATACACACTTGGTTTGGTTATGGTGTTTCAGTTTTCCTCTTCAGGTTTTGGTTTTGAGTTACAACACTCGGACAGACTGATTCATGCACACACCACTGAGTTCTTGACAGCGGTGACAGTAGTAAGCTGGTCAGAAACTTGATGTTCCAGGACTTTAAACAGCGGAGGACAGAAAATAACTTCCATATTCATGTGTGTCATTACTCCATCAAGGAAAGCAGCAAAGCTATGTGATGATCGGCATCTGTCTGTCTGTCTGCCTGTTAGCAACATTAATCTAGAACAGACTAACAGACTTGGATGAAATGTTCAGGGAAGGTCAGAAATGGCACAAGGACCAAGTGATTAGATGTTGGCAGTGATGTGGCTTGTAGTCTGGATTGATGGATTTGTTAAAGATTTCTGTATCATTGCTAGATAGCGGCACGGCGTCACTGTAACCATGACAACAAGTGAACGCTACGTCAGCTGCACTGCTGAAGATCACGATTGTGATTCTACTACAAATCAACACTGATGACCACGAAATGTATATAAAACTGTAACTGTGAATAATTTCTACTTGTTAAAATAAAAAAAAAGACATTTTAAAGTAATTTGGACCCTTTTTTAGTTCGTTTTTAACCCTTCTCAGCCATCCTAGCCATCAACTCATGTTGGACAGATTTTGAACAGAATAGGAGGATTTTTTTGAGCAAGTTCTGGGACAAATTTTAATAGATTTCTTTGTCCATTTTGTACATATTTTGGGTCATTTTTGACAAATTTTGACAACATTTATTAGGTCAAATTTGAGTCATTTTGGACATGATTTTATTGCGTGTTTGGAACCCTTCTAAGTCTATTATAGATGTCTAACTCATTTTGAGCAAGACTGAACAGGGAAAAGAGGATTTCTTTGAGTAAGTTCTGGACAAATTTCTAATCATTTTGGACAATGAGAGATAGTGACACGGCGTCACCGAAACTATGACAAACAAGGGTGAACGCCACTATCAGCTGCCTGTCTGATTAGTGATCCTACTTACAAAACCAGCCCTGAGGACTTATCAGGACTTATCCGTTGGAAGTGATTCAGTGACTGAGCAGCCTTGAAAAGAATGCTGCGTTCTCTGAGTACGTTTCTTTTTAAAAGTGCTGTACTTTGACTGTGATGCACTACCTTTCTTTTTCTATAGTCAGCAATGTGTGATCATGAGTCTGTTAACAAGGGAATAAATGATAAAAACGACGCTATTTATGTTGATAAACAAACAGATATTATATATTTTAAACGAAGACATTTCAGCAAAGTTTTGTTTGCAGGTTTGTAATTTTAGATTTAGGGTTAGTTAGTTACTTTTATTACATATGTGACTATTAGTTTCCTTGATTTCTAATAATCTACTCTGACAAAAGCATCTGTGCTGAAGAGACAAAGACCAGCAATCAGAGACAGACAGGAAATGAGACAGAGACACATTCCAGAGTAACAGCGACTTGTAGAGAAGACAGACAGAGAGAGATGTTCTCCTATTAGTTTGTTCTTTGCTGGAAGTGGGGTCACAAAGGGCCGGAGGTTAAAACTGTGACAACAGCACTCTGCTCGTTCCTGTAAAACCTGTTCTTCTTCTTTTTTAGCAGATTTTTTTTTTTTTTTTTTCGTGAAATTGATTTGCTGAGGCCAAAGTGAGAGTGACAGAGTCAAACAGAGTGAAAGTGGAGCACAGGGAAGGAAAGTGGCTGGAGAGACAAAGCATCAGAGTTAAATATAATAGGTATAATAGGGAGAAGAACGGGAGGAGCGCAGACATTATGCAAATGAAATAGTTTCAGTTTGTGGAATAACTTGAATGAATTATGCTTTGCTAACCCGCCGGCACTCTGATACCTTTTCTCTCTGGAATTATTAACTATGTTTATATAACTTTCCTTTTGTGCAGGTGTGGGTCAAATAATCTGCCAAAGCAGCTTTTTCAACACCTGCAAATTTAGCTTTCTTGAAATTTTATATTATTGAGGAAAGTAATCATATGCAGTAAAGAATATACCCCTTGAGGTAATGCACTTTAAATGGGAAGCCTATTTCTATAGACTACTCATTACCTGCCAGATAATTAAACTGAGAAGTGGTTAGAAATCAAAAGAGTGGGTGTTTCACTGCTGCAGGAAACTTCTTGAGAAATGAAAAACAACTTGGTAAGAAATGAATTTAGAGTCCTTGATGCTGAAGTCATTGGTTACAGTCAAACACGGAACCCTGGAGCGGAAATGAGAGTCTGGTCTTATCAGGAGGAGACTCTTCAGTTCTTACAGCTTTGTGAGGGTAGCACTAGGTGCTTTCTGACTTTAACATGGTGGCATACTAACAAATAGATCCACACAAAGCTGACGTTGATATAAGTGTCTTCAGTTTAGGAGATTCTTTGTCACAAATCAAACTACTGGACAAAATGTAATGCTGCAGAATTTAAGGTCAGCAAAGTAACTTCAGGTTCAACAGTGGGTTTTCAGGGATGGTGGTTCTTCTTACCTGTGTACATAAACACGGTAATGGATTTTAAAAAATGCTACCCACTGACTAATCAGACGTTTTGGAAAATGGCATCACAATTCCTTTAAGACCCCTTAAGCTACGTGTTGTATCTTTTGTGGGAAGAGTTTCTAGACGTCAGTGAAACCCTTTTCTTTCCCTACGTGTACTCCAGTCTTAGAACTTTAGTGTTTGTTTTTTTTGTTGACTTTAAACAGTTTTAAAGCTGTTTTCATCCTAAAACACAGATTGATTAAAGGGCTAAAGCCTTGTACTTACTTTAACATCACCAGGCAAAGAATGAGGCTAAGATTGTCAGACATGCCATAAAAAACTGCATCTAAGCAGTATATTTAATGAAATAGTATATAATGAGATCTATTTGTGTCTTAATGATGGATTCACCAGCTCTGCTTCTTGCTTCAGCTGCAGAAACTATATCTGATGAGTTGAAAATCTGAGATGTCCACAGTTTCCAGTTGATGGACCCTAATTCAACTTAGCGACACCAACAGTTTACCATTTGCTGATTCTTTTCTGATATCAGTAAAAAAAAAAAAAAATTGCATTAACTGCATTTAAATTACAACATAAATTAAATTACTACAAATATTTGTGCTCCTGACATCTGTTCTTTTCTACCATTAGGTTAAAATTTTGGTTTGGCCAATGCTTCACAGAACAAAGCACCTGACTGATGTTCCCACCATCCTTAGCTCTTCTTTGGTTAGTAGCGGTCTGTGAATAGTTTGAACTTACAACAGCACCTTTTAACTTTAGCCCGAGCTTATTGTTAGCTAGCATGCTGACATGCCTAAACACAATGTTGACAATAGCAAACATTTTACATTCTGCAATGCCCCAACAAAAGAGCATACTCTCTCATTTTTACTTTTTCATACCAGAGAGCTTCATTGAATCTACACAACTGGTCTCAAGACTTAAAAATACCAGTTTGGGTTATGGGTGGCATTTCTCCACCTCCCCATGTTGTCAGGTTCGACAGATGAGATTTAAACCCTCAAATCCTGGTTCAGGTTTTCTCCTCAGAGCCCATGGGCTTCAATGTCCCTATTCAAACCCATACATTGTCCTTGCTGGTGTTTTAAAATGCATTTTAAATTGATTTGGTTCGGTCCAAGTATCAGGAGACCTCAGCTATGGGGCAGGTAAAAACATCTGTTTCTGAAAGAAGGAAAAATGTAAATGTGATACCTGCAGGAGGAAAAATGAGACAGCAGCAGGGTGGTGGAAAGTAAAAGGCTGCATCCTGCATCTAAATGATTCCAGATAGCATGCATGAGTCTTTGTCCTGCTTGTTAGTGTTTGACGAATGTTGTCACGGTGAGTGGATGACATTCACAGCCTCAGGTAATCAATGACTGGCTCCCTCATTACCACTGCTGTAGACTATAATGGCTCAGATCTCAAATACAAATTTACAAACGTGAAATTTCAGTCACATGTGCACACACTCACCCAGTCTGGCGGCTGCTGTAATTACACAAAGTGTAATCATTCACGGTGGCCAAGCCAGAGCTAAACCTTCCTCCAATTAATTCAAAAACAATTAATTAAGGTGATAAACATTTAAATTGCTTCTGGGAGATCCGTATTGTATTTTACTCTGCCTGCCATCTCAGCTGTCTCCCTCTATCATCTCTTTTGCATTCGGACTGCTCTTTTCCTCTTCATCTCTTTCATCTGTCCTTCTTGCTCATGCCCAATCTTCCTCTTTCGTCTCCATCGTCGCCTTCATGTCTGTCTCCAAGTCTTTTGGGGATAAGGATTACATCTCAGCCAGCCAGCACAGTATTTCCCTTGTGGAAAAGTGACTCATTCAGTGCTTCAATTAGCCCACTCCTGTTAATTCAAATTTGAAGTCCTTTTCCCATTCTTTGGCTCTCGACCCTCTTTTCCAACGTCGGCGGTGGCGAGCCTCCCGGGCAGTTGCCCAAACGCTCTCTGGGAGCTCACAAATGCTGCATATGTCCTCATGCTCCGGAGCATTAGAGAGAAAATTGCATTTGTGTCGAGAGGGATGATCCGTCTGAGGCCCTGTTGTTCCTCCTCCCATTCATGAAACACATCTCCATCGATTGCCAGTGTGTTTACTGTAAGGCCAATTGTGCTCACGCTCCAGTGCTTCCAGTAATAAGCAGGAATGTGTCCCATTACGTGGCCCTCTCAGACTGTAGATTTTTAAAAAGCCTGGCTGCAGTTTTGGAAATCAGAATGACAGATGAGAGGTGGTTTTGCAGCCAAGGCTCTCAGTGTTACAGTTCCACCGAGCCATGATCTTCTAAAGTTACAGCAACCATTAAAGAACTTTTGAAGCACACCCTGTGAGAAAAAAAATAGTTGCTTTTTGATGTGACACACATAAAAATGTTTAATGGTTATGATGTAAGTTGTTAAAACTCAACTGTTTTTAAAAATATGTGCTGATGACATTCCTGCCTGTGATGGAGAGTAGTTCAGCACTAATATACTTACTGTTGTGTTTATACACTGCATGTTCTTCTCTTGCCCTGCACAGTGGCTCGTGGGTTAGCATAGTTGCCTTGCAGCTAGAAGATCCCCGGTTTGCCTCCCTGCCTGGACTTAGGATCTTTCTGCATGGAGTCTCCATCTTATCTCTGTGCATGTGTGGGTTTTCTCCAGGTTCTCCGGCTTCCTCCCACAGTCCAGAAACATGCTGACGTTAATTGGTGATTCTAAATTGTCCGTAGGTGTGAATGTGAGTGTGATTGTTTGTCTTTATGTGTAACCCTGTGACAGACTGTTACCTGTACAGGTGTTCCCTGCATTCACCCTCAGTCAGCTGGGATGGATTCCAGTTCCCTGCCACCCTGATGAGGATTAAGCGGTGTACAGATGGAGGTTCTTCTATTGAGAAATGTTCATCAGGCCATTGGGATACTTCAGCAGCAACTTATTCGCAGCAGAAGTCATGTAGAACAATCTACAGCAGATTCAGTTGGTCACTGTAGTTAAAGTTTTTGCTACGTTTGCTAAAGCTGTGCAGATAAATCAACTAATTCATAGGAAATAGGCCAAACACAAATCAATGGCACCTTAAATGGAAACCTCAGATGTGGTAGGAAGTGAGAAAGGATGAGACTAACTGCTAAAAATGTCTGAAGATGTACAGCAAAGGGAATGGTAGAGGCAGGAAGCCCATGGTAGCTAGAATGAGACCTGGTGGAGTCAACCAGTGGAGGATTCAGAATGAGTGTTCTGTTGGTTACTGTTACCAGATCAGTGAGATATATATTAGTTGAGTGAGTGTTCATATTATCTTTGGAAGAATTGTGTAGAGGTAGGTTTAAATTGTTGTTCAAATCACATGACCGTTCCATCCTGGATGTAGTGGTGCATCCAAGCATGTGTGAAAGTGTATTTATAGCAAAGCTAAGGCAGAGAGAATGCTATTGATATCCAGAGGTCAACAGCCATGGCTCTCTGTACTGCTAAATACAACATCCCAGAATCACTCCGACTCCGGTGTCCAATCTGCTTCTGTTTGAGTTTGTGTGTCAGCTGTGATGTGAAACCTCTGAGTTACAGAGTGCCTCTCTGCTGCTGTCTTCTCTGAGCTTTGAGTGAACGTGATCAAACTTTAATTGTTTATTGCCAGAGTCACCGACCTGAGGGGAGATAGTGGCTTTGGAGAGAAGACAGCAGCGATTTGTATTCCCCAACATGGGAGAGTGGAGTCGCTGTCACTGCTTCATCCTGACTGAGGAAGGTTGTACATGCGAGGGAGTACACTTGCACATTCCAGCTTGTCATTTGGTTTTACCCAGAGGCAAAGATGCTTCTGTCTGTGTTTAAAAGTGTGCATGTTTGGAGGACAGCGCTGGAAAATGGAAAGATTGAACACGTGCACAGATTGTGACAGAGACATTCAAAGAGCTACAGTATGAAGTGTATGAAGCCTTTTGTGACTCCAGAGAGAGTCTGATTAAAGTTCTTAGGTGACGTTCTCAATTGATGCTGACTCAAATGACAGTTATGAAAATGAAAAAGTATTGGAATGTGCAGTTAGAAAATAGTGAACTTATTAAATCTCTGCAGCCTGCTTCTTATATCTGGTGAAAGCAAGCGGCTCAAAGCTACATCAGCTAACACTAGCAAAACACACCAGAATCTCCCACTGAGTCGTCAGTGGAGAAGCTGCTTTGTTGATAGTTTAGGTGGCAGGTTTCGTCCAGGTTGAGGTTGAAATCAGTGCAGAAGACCCATTTAGTCCAAAAAGGCCCTGGCTATTGTTGTTCATAAGTTATGTTGTGGGATTTGGGCTCAAATCTTGAAAATCCATCCATCCTTCCATCCATTCTCTATACACCGCTTTATCTTCGCGAGGGTTGTGGGGGGTGCTGGAGCCTATCCCAGCTGACTCGGGTGAAGGCAGGGGACACCCTGGACAGGTCACCAGTCTGTCACAGGGCTACATATACAGACACACAATCACACTCACATTCACACCTACGGACAATTTAGAGTAACCAGTTAACCTCAGCATATTTTTGGACTGTGGGAGGAAGTCAGAGTACCCGGAGAAAACCCACGCATGTACAGGGAGAACATGCAAACTCCATGCAGGAAGATCCTGGAAAAGCCGGGACACGAAGTAGGGATCTTCTCGCTGCAAGCCGAACATGCTAACCACTACTCCACTGTGCAGCCCCTCAAATCTTGAAAATGATTTCCTAAAACAGAAGAAAAAAAAAGGTTTCTGATATCTGCTTAGATCACATAATCCAGTCTAGACTTTTATCTGGATCAAACCTTCAGCGTGACTTAAGAACTATTTCGTAGGATTTGGATACCTATGATCTAAAAAAAAAATCTGGGTTATCCTGATCCCAGCAGAAGGCTGGTTTACGGTGGATTTCAGGAATAAATTTTATCCTGTTAAGTTACAGGTTAGACGATGTTTAGACACCAGAAAACTTATAGTTTTTTCTCAAGTAAAGCACATAAATTGCATCAATTTCAGATTAATGGAAGACACTAAAAGATCAAAGCCAAGATTAGTTGGAGGTCAGTGATTGGTGATCTTTTTCCTCTCTGTCTACTTCCTTCTGTCTTCACACCTCTTCCAGCTCACCTCCTCACCACCTCTTGTCTCAGTAGGAGTCTCTGTTTGAATATTCCCTCTCTTCTTCCTTCTGACGTCCCTCCCTGCCTCACCTCATTCGGGGGTCAGATTCGTTGCTTAAAGGACTTTTAACCTTTCTCTGATCTGCTTTTCCCTTTGATTCCTCTTTCTCCTTTTTGATTCTTTGATGTCGCCTGTGAGGCGGGTGGTCGGGGTAAAACGGGAAGGCGGCTGAAGGGATTTCACCTGGAACACAACACGAGTACTGCTAGGTGTAAATATGAGACAAGAAGTGCTGGATTTTCAACTTTTGCGTTAAGATTTTTAGAATGTATTCATTGTGTGTGGGAATTTCGTACACAAGAGTGCCGGAGAGAAATGCTGAGAGGAGGAAAAACAAATAAAAGAGAATATAGAAACCCAGGACTTCCAGCACGGAGAGGATTTTTCTGGCTGTGCATTCAGATGTTCGGTACAAGATGTTCCACCTGAACAAGTTTGACTTACAACATGTATTTGGGTCTCTGAGCTCGGCATGTGTTTGTGTGTATTTGGATAATTTTGGATGTCTGACAGGGAAGAGGAAATGATTCCAAATTACATTCATTTGCCTGTTTGTCACAGGAACGCGATGCTGCAAGGTTGTGCTTTAGAAGTAAGAATAGATGCTTTTTGGATGCAGCTCTGAGTTTTTAGAATTGTTGAAGCTTCTTTAAGGGGAATCATAATACAGGAAGGCACTGCATTTCTCTGCTTAATCTCCTGTCCATCATGTTAATGTAAGAACTTGTGGCTTTTTAGATGAATGTAAAGGGAGAGCACAAAGTTTATCTTAGACCTGCCAGATTCTATGACCTGTAGTAGTGCAACAATGATTACATCCAGGGGTTAAACTGAGCCGTGTCCAGCTCGGTTCTTAAATGTTTGGCCTTTCCCACACTCTCTTCGAGTGAGCCAATAACTGCAGAACATGACTCTTTTCTTTGACTTTATGACCAGCTGACCACACAGTAACTAGATCAACACTTTGTCTACAGATTGAAATAACTTCAGGAATTATTTACAACCTCTGACATTGCTGTAAATACTATAGTCACCAAAGATATGTCATTTCTCAAAATTGTGAACCAACAATTCAATGAACCTGTCTGCTACTGCAGTGTTTGTGGATAAAGGAATGCATTTTTGGGGATGGTATATTAGTGGTCCTTTAGAAAACATTGGTTTCAGTTTGGTTGTATCTGCATTTTGTCAGTATACTAACAAAACACACCAGAATCTCATTGGATTTAGACTCAAATGAAAATGAGTCCAAGAATAAAATGTCCTAAGATTTACCTCAGGTTTCACATAAAAATGTTGAGATTGCATCAAGAGTCAGTAATGTTGAAATGCCAGTACCAGAAGGCCAGCAATGTAATAATGGCATGTTTCAGCATATCTCTAATTAAAGTGCTTCATATCAGAAGGTGAAGACAGAATTACAGAATTATATACCCAACAGAACCAAAGGATTTCCTTTGAGCAAGCACTCAGCAGCAGCCCATCCCTGGTGGTGTCTGTTCGTTTACATTAGATTAGATGGGAAATAAATTTAGTTTGTGGTACAGATACGCTGAACCAAGATACATGGTTCAGTGTGATTTCAGAAGAAAATTGTCCCTGTTTACTGACTTTTAATTCAGAAACATTCTCATACACTGTGTTATTGTGTAGACCATTAGTTTGATGCACGGCTTCTGTTCAAACAGATATTATCCAGTGAAAGTTGTGTTCACATCATCCTGTGGGGGACATTATGCAGTTTTCCCAGTGAGTAGGCAGACTTTCTGTATGTTTGGAGACTGTAGCATAAATACAAACAGCTACGTTACCATGGTGATGCATTACAATCTCATGAGACCAGAACAACAGAGCTTAGCCTAAAGTTGGGACTTTAATGGACAAATCTTCATGAGAGAGGCAATGAAAAGTAACCTCAGAGTCAATTATTGAACAGCAACATACATCTCACAGCTGTATAGAATATATTTTCTGTTTTTGCTGGGGGCCGGTAAAGACTGAGGCTGAATAGTTTGAAATATTACACACGTCTTGGCTTTGTACAATCTATGAAACATAGTAAAGTCCCTATAGATAGCTGGATATAAACATGGGATCCACTAAATAGAAGCATACGCTGATCAGGCAAACATTATGACCGCTTGTCTAATATTGTGTGGCCCTTTTTGCTGCCAAAACAGACTCCAATATGTAGACTCCTGAAGGTGTGCTGTAGTATAATGTTAGCAGCAGATCCTTTAAGTCGTGTAAGTTGCGAGGTGGATCCTCCATGTATCAGACTTGCCCAGCATGCCCCACAGATGCTCCGTGAGATCTGGGGAATTTGGAGGCCAAGTCAACACCTGAAACTCGTTGTTGTGCTGCTCAAACCATTTTTGAATCATTTCTGCTTTGTGGCACGGTGCATTATCCTGCTGAAAGAGGCCACAGCCATCAGGGAATACCATTTTAATAAAAGGGTGTACGTGGTCTGCAACAACACTAAGGATAGGTGATACATGTCAAAGTAACACCCACATGGATGGCAGGACCCAAGGTCTCCCAGCAGAACATTGTCCAAAGCATCACACTGCCTCTGCCGGCTGGCCTTTTTCCCTGTAGTACATCCTGGTGCCATGCATTCTCCCAGTAAGCAATGCACATGAACCCAGCCATCCATGTGATGTGAACTAGAACACTGTTCATTGTCCATTGCTGATCTTTGGTCAAGCACATAGGTCAGCATGGACACCCTGACTGGTCCACTGCTATGCAGACTAATATGCAACAAACCAATGCATTCTGACACATGCCTGTCAGAACCAGCATTAACTTCTTCAGCAATTTGAGCAAAAGTGGCTC
Source organism: Acanthochromis polyacanthus (assembly GCF_021347895.1). NCBI lineage: Eukaryota > Metazoa > Chordata > Actinopteri > Pomacentridae > Acanthochromis > Acanthochromis polyacanthus. Next base: position 35,218,287 of record NC_067122.1, on the reverse strand, counting down.
ATCTGTTGGATCGGACCACACGGACCAGTCTTCCTCCCCACGTACATCAGTGAGCCTTGGATGTCCATGGCCCTGTCTCCAGTTCACCACTGTTGCTTCCTTGGACCACTTCTGACAGACACTGACCACTGCAGACCAGGAACACCCCACAAGAGCTAGCTAATATAAAAAAAACACACTAACAGGTGCCATGATGAAGAGGTAATCAGTGTTCTTCAGAATATCATGCCTGATCAGTGTATGTTCAGTTTGCATGGAGACATGTTGGTTCCACCAGTTGAGCCTCTGAGGAACATGGTGAGATTTTATCACTCAACGACAAATTTGCACTGTATCTGTTTCTATTGTGAATCCTTTTTAATAGAAGCATATTTTACTGAATAAACAGTCCCTATGAAAACTGTTTACAAATCAAATCTCACTGAAAAGTACTTTTCCTGAGAGAGGCCTCAAAAATTCCTCACCATAGAAACAAAATGATTCTAAAGAAGTAAGATTCCATTAAACCATAATTAGCCACAGTAAGAAGCTATTTTTTTTTTTCAAAAAAAGCAATAAAATTAAATTTAAAAAAACCTGCTTGTAGGGTCACGTTGCTAGACTATAATCATATGCACACTGCAGTTGAAAAAGAAGCTTCCACGTCTAGAATTTCGATGCAAAAAGACAGCCACATGGCTCCATCCAACAAATGTTATGCCTAGTCTGTCTTTGGGGTTTGGGTTTTGTGTGCTTCAGGCTGGGGAGCTGACAGTTTTGGTTATTCAGTCTCATTTATTTTTCTCTAAAAGAACTGCAGTGATGATTAATTGATCTCAGATCTCAGCATGTCCACACAGAGCGCTGTGCCAAAGAAGCTAATACTTCTTGCCAACACGCACACCACCATCATTGGACAGTCTAATCGTATTGCTGTGTGGGCGTTTTTCCACGGACGTCTCTCAGAGGGTCCCTCTGATGTCCAACATGATTCACAGAGGCAGCCAAAACCATTTGTTGGCTACCTCTTAGTAGCCTTGTTTGTTTGACTCATTCTACTTTGAAAAGGTAATCAAGCCAGAAAATTACAACACAACTTATTCTTGAAATTAAATATTGACAAAAGCACATTTCACAGCAATCTGCTGCATTTCTTTGTTATTTTACTTTTATTTAGGTGTGCACACAAAGCAACACCTGACTTCTGTGATTAAAATGTAATAAAACTACACAGTAGTTCACCATTTGTCTTGACTATTAATATAAAATTTTCCATATGCTGCTTAAATTACTTTACACACCCACTGTTGTCGCTGATCGACAAGTTAAAACTGCAATAGTAGCCTTACTTGGACAGTTTATGGCAGTGAGACACAATACTGATGTGATATTATCTTCCTGTAGCACTGCCGAACAACAACAACAGTTTGTTCACACCAATATAGAGCAGTATTAGCATTAATCTCTCTGGTGGCACAACCAGTGTCCTCTTGTCTTTCTAGCTCTGTTTTGCTTTCAACTAGTTCCTGAAGCAGTATCTGAGTCTTAAGCTACTAAATGTTCTGTCCAGCTAACAAGCAACTAGCTTTCATTTGCAGCAGGTTGAAGATGCTATGAAGCCCCAAAAGCTGCTGGTTTCATCTGGTTCTTCACTTGAAGTAACCTCTTCTACATGGCACTTCATTGATTCATCAGCAATACAAGAAAGTGATTAATGCATCTCCAAATGACCAGAAAACCCATTTCCTCTAGCAGCATCTTCTTTTGTCTCTGTTTTGTCTTTGTGCTAAGCTTGAAGAAATGGTGTAATATCAGACTAACCGTGGAGCCTATGGACAGAGGGACAGAAATGTCCAAATTAGGACCGTCATTCCTCAACCAAACACTTTTGGATGTGACTTGCTTGTCTCTGGGTAGATCATCTGTACCCTTTGGTGTCTCCTATTGGTGTGCTTATGGTACATACTCTGGTGTTCAGCCCCAGCAGATTCCTTTTTTAGAGTCAGTGGAGAAGCTTTGCAGTCCATCCATCCATCCGTCCATCCTCTATACACTGCTTTGTCCTCACTAGGGTCACAGTATGATAGTATTTCCTATCATACTGTCAATCCATTATCAATCAGATGGTGTGGATAAGAAGATGGATGAATGTAGGGAGAAAAACACCGGACTCTGGGACCTCATTTAGTTTCATAACTGGCTTTAAACTGGTCTATCATTTTTGTTTAAACAAGAAGTGCGTATATTGTTACTAAATGCTGTTTAACAAGATGTAGGTCTACTTCAGAAAAGACAGTTAACTGTTACATTAAATATGCTGACAAGTTATATTCTAATTAAACTGTCCTTTTTATAGTTTATGTACATGCTGTCCATTGATATGAATCATGGATCTTCTCTTGAGCATCTATTGTTGAGCATCTATTTGACTCAGATTTATGTCTATGTGTGTAGAAATGCTGTGTCTCTCATTGCTGATTTGCACACACATGTGCAACCATGGCAACCCTGAAACCACAGAACACTGCACATTATAAATCCAAATGTAACTGATGCAACATTTCAGTCTGAATGTGAATCCAGATTTGGGTTTGTTTGCTCATGTTGCCCACATTGTCAGGTGAATTCAAACTGGAGTTAAACTGAATAAATAATAAACTTCAGGGAAACTTTGTGCCGGTATATTTCTAGCACCAGGTCCTCCCTCTTTTCACCAGGGCATCTTGAGAGTATGGAGTCAAATAAATAACAACATCCTGTGCTGCTCCATAACCATAAGTTGGCCAACTTTATGTAGAGCTTTGCAGTGTTCTACTTCATGGTTTCCCTATGGACCACACAGTAGCACAAGACAAATTCACACAACAATAACACATCTACAGCTATATATATATATATACACACACTTGATTTACAGTGTGGTGTATCTGCTGTTTCTTTCCACCATTTAGATCCAGAGTCAGTCTTGTGAACCAGTTCTAATCACTGCATCCTTATATGACATTCTGGGTTGTTAAACTTTCATACTGGCTGAATTTAGAACCACGCTGAGGTAATGAGGGATAGAAACACTTCCAGAACCCACAGTGGGTGATGGTACCTCAGTGTTTTATTTAGGATGAAATGAGAAATACACTGGAGCCTCCTGTGACCTTGGCAGAAGTGGCAGTTTAGAAAAGAAGGATGGAAATGAGCTTGAACATGATTTCTGCAACGATGAAATGGGGCATGGTGAGAAGTTAAGGGCGAGCGGATGTCAGCCGTGATCTTGGCTAAGACTTCCCAACTGATACGCATTAGACCAAGAAACCACCCACCTCTCTGTGAGGAATCATGTCTTCGGATGCGATTTAGTACAAAAACTACACAGCTGGGAAGATAACACACTTTATTATCCTCCCAGGGCACCTTTCAAGAGCTGCTGGGGGCCTCACAACCCACTTTGTGAGGCACTGATTTGGAGAATATTGCCAAATAGATGCAGTGATCACGGCTTGTTGCTTTCTGTCTGTATTCTTGGAGTCTCTGTGGTGAAACACTGCTCCATAGGAGAAAACAATCTCTCCAGCTGTGTTCCTGCAAGCAGACACACAGTGAGTTCTTCTTTTATGGTTGATGTTCTGGGTGAACTTCAGTGTCACATTGTTTTGTTTTCCTGAAAGAACGTCAGACAGCGAGGTTGACCATTAATTATCGGTATCCCAGCAACTACAGGATGGTTTGCTATGGGAGCTTCTGCAGTTTTCATGATCCCAACAGGATGCATCTTAATCTTAATGACTTTGGCAATCCTCTACTTTTCCTCTATTGTCAAGATGAGCTTTTTTGTTTGTTTGCTTGTTTTTTAGTTTAAGGGAAATATTCCATGAATTGCCATGGAGTCTGATGTGCAGAAACATCAATGTGATAGTTTGACAGTTTATTCCTTGAATGAAAATACAAAGTTGTATTAGTAATTTTGTTTTTTTATTTTAGATTGTTTTTTTTTGTTTGATTGTTTTGTTTTTTCCTTATATTTATTTATTTTAAACATCAGAAGAAAATGAATGGATATATGATTTCTCCTCTGCAAAAAGTTATTCCAATGTTAGTTCAGCTCTATATGCATGAGTGCTGTATGCCTTTTAATGGACTGGATGGAAATGAATAATGAAAACAGAACAGGGTGGATGTCACACAGAGAATGCAGGTCAGAATAACTTCATGTTTTTCAGTTAAAAAATAAAGTTTTTGGTAGTGAAAATAAAGCAAGTCGTTAACAAAAGTTACAAAAAAAAACCCTGGAAAGTTCTCCTGGCTGCTGTATTTTCATTTTTAAAACGGTCCCAAACTTCTGCTCATTACAACTGCCTGCATCAGTTTGCAGTTGGAAAAACAGAAGCCTCAATTTGGGATCATGAGATCAAAATTCCAGCATCAGTCACCTTTGGTCTTGTTCTGCACAATAACATGATGTTCTGTGAAGCAGATTTTTATAACTGTATACAGTTTGTAGTAGTAAACATCTCATTCTCTTTTAGCTACATGCTATCAGTTCTCCTTTCTGACAACTAGTTTTTACCTGTTGTATTGAAAAATACTTTATGTTTACTATTCATAGCAGCTTTTCTATATATTTCTACCCAGCTTTATGGACATTGATCATTGATGGAAATTGGATTTACCTAACACTGCAAAAAGTGTGTTCCATAGACTGAAATATGTGCACAACAACTCATTAATTTTTTTTCAGAAATTGGTTGGATTTTGTTATAGTTTAATACGTTATGAATAAGGTATGTTACAGGGTAAATTATGCTGGATGACAATAACAAAGAGCAATGTTGTTTTTTCCCAGTTTGACCTGATGGTGGCAGTGTTTCCCTACAACAAAGTTCCTAAAACCTGGCACAGTGATACAGAAGTCAGTCTGTATTTCTTCTTATAATAGAGCTGCAGCTGGTTATAGGAGGAGTTCAGAAAGATGAGGGACCACATGAAAATCCACAACCTAGTTTCAATACATTCATTGGAAAAGTGTTCCTTAGGTGAGTCTAAACAAAGCAGTGAAGCCAGAACCTCAAAGACTTCACTGGTTCTCCAGAGGCCTCAACGTGATTGATAGTCAAAGTAGGGCTGCACACTTACAATGGAGAGCAGACAAAAGAGAGACGACAGAGAAAATAGGAACAAGAGACGGCAATAAGAATTAGAAAAGGACAGACGGAGATAGAGGAAATAATATGAAACAGACGGGAGGAGGTTCACGCCTGGCTGAGCTCTTTATCTGAGCTCTCACCTGAACAACTGCCATCTATCTGCTCTTCAGACTGCAATGGATGACAATGACACACTGCTGTCAGAGCCAAAAATACCTCAGCAGTAGACGACAACAACTCCGGTGTTAACAAGAGGGAGCAGGGGCTGCTGGGGAACTCCTCCCTGAAGATTACTAAAGACAATGAAATCTGTCACAACCTTGCAGCTCCTCCAAGGACCATCAACCTAATCAATACCGGATAGAGAGACACTCTTAGATAACGATGTCAATATTAAACAAGGTTAAACGTCTGTAGCTTCACTAACAGACAGTGGAGGCTGGGGTGTTAAATATAACAAAGTAAAGTCATTATTCACAAATTACATTCAGTAACTTTCATTCATGAACTCATGAAACATGGTTGTGATAGAGATCTCTGCGATAAACGAACATAAGATTAGTTGGCCTCCTTGATGCATTTTTTTTTTGTCTTGCAAGGTGCTTTATAGTGCAAGGAAACCTTTTTGTGCCTTTGACTGAAACAAACAACCATGCATGCATTTAGTAGAGCAGTTTATACTACAGCAGAGTGAGTTGATACTGTGTTTAATAATGAAATACCTACACAACTGTTGCTATCAGTCTCAGATTCTTCTTAAATATGCTTTAAATACCTAATCAAGTAATAACAACAGAAGTTGAAACAAAGTGCTGCACAGCTGTAAATAGCAACCCACAGGACATAAACACAAAGACTAATCCTAATAAAAACACAATAAAACGAAGACGCAACACAACAAAAGACGAAGTCAGGGGTCAAGCTCTACTCAGATAAAATGCCAAAGAGATGATTCTTTGGCAGTGGCTTAAAAGCTTCTTAAACCTCAGAAACCCTGACAAAGAGTCAAACTGTTCCAAAAATCAGCTGCAGAATACTCAGTCACCACAATGTTTGTGTTGAGATCCTGGAACATTGAAGAGAATCTGTCAGCATCAAATGTAAATGGTTGTATTTATATAGCACTTTTATCCAAAGCACTTTACATGATATGTCACATTCACCCATTCACCCACTGATGGCGAAAGCTGCCATGCAAGGCGCTAACCACGACCCACTAGGAGCAATTAGGGGTTCGATGTCTGGCTCAGGGACACCTCGACATGAGCACCACAGGCCAAGGATCGAACCAGCAACCTTCCAGTTCCAAGACAGCCACTTTACCCACTGAGCCATGCCGCCCAAATGTGCAACTGGCTAAAACTTTTTTTTTTTTTTTAATTTCTGAGGATTCCAATTATTTTGAATGGAACCGGGTGCTCAATAATGACTTTATATTTTCAACCAACTGCTGTCAGTTCAACAATTCTGTGTTTGTAGAGATGTATGTTTTAAGACGAGTACAGTGACATCTTAGTGCTGCCCATGTATTTTTTAGATATTTATTTGTGGCAGTCAAATATTTAAACCTCCTGCATACAAGGTAACTCTAATAAATTCTTTTTTTGTTCTTGATACAAAGCTGTCAGTTTCAGACCCAACTCTTCAGTGAAGATATTAAAAGAATGTTCAATGTCTTTACTCTGGCAAAACCAGTCTGGGGAAAGAGGTCTAACTTGCTAATGCTAACTAAAATGAGCAACACGCTGCAGAGTTTGTCATTGTGTCTCCTAGCAACGCCGACTCTCAGATATCGATGAACTGCTGCCATTACAGTCGTCCTCTTAGAGACTTCAAGCTTCCACAGAAACAGTTTCATACACTTTGGAAAAGGACAAATCATGCACAGAAACATTAGCATCATTACATTTCCTTTCTGTGTCATGTCAGATGCAGATACTAAGCTAGCGTCCCACTCTCAGAACCTCTCTTCCTTTCAGTGTATTTCTGTCTCTGCAGCTCCTTCACCTCCCTCTTTCTCCTGCAGTCTGTCTCCGTCACTCGTCTTTCATGTCTCGCCCACTCCGTCTTCCTCTTTGGTATGCAGAACCGTGCGCTGATCGCCAACATACCTAATGAGCAATTGGTGTGTTCGGGTGACTGAGTGTGGTTGCATGAGCCACCCTCCCATACACACTCCAACAGGCAATTATTCAAAGAAAAGGACAGTGGAAGGGGCCACCAACACTTTGCCCTTCTTCTGTGTAATTAATTCCCAGCGTCAGCACTGCAAATGATCCTCTTCCCTTTTGTGCACGCTCACATTCAAGCTCAAATAGAGCCATATGGACAGAGATCAAACTCTCTGAAGGCCCCCACAGGTTCTGCTTTAGAATGGATTAGTGCTATCTGTCATGTGTCACAACACTGATTATGAGGTATGAATTTCCACCGGTGGAATGCAGCTTTCTATGATAAAAAAAAAACAACAACAAAAAACAAAACACAATCCCACCTGCTTTTAATCTACTTTTTTATCCCTCATTTCCTCAAAGGCTTTGTTGTTCAGAGCTGGCTACTCATCAGCATTCACAAACACAGCCTCCTTTAATCATATCACAGTAGATTTACTATGAGATCTCCGCCAGCAGCGACTCATTAGCATCTTCTGCATCCAGGTTCTATGTAAAGCTTACATTAAATACTCTAGGTGCCATTAGGAAACAGGATTTTCATTTGCTGAGCTATTAAGTAGCTTTTTAGTCAAGAATTACATTGACCTGAGATAAACCACAACTTGAATGCTGTGAAATTTAGATGATGGTTAATTAAAGAAAGGTGAATCTTTAATGTGAATGAATCTTTAATACATCTGTCCTGTTTGTTTCTGTAAATAACACCATTCTGTCATTTTCCCTTTCACTAACCACTTTAAGATGCTGCTGTGTGTTAGCCAAAACCAAAAATGTGGTCTCTAAACAACCAAACTGCATTCTTAATTACCTGTGTTTTCTGCAAGATTTGTTTGTAAGGTTTTGAAAAATCCTTTCTAATAAATGTATCTTTGGCATTTATTGTGCCGCTTCACCGTCTCCTCTAAGCCAACCAGTCATAAATCAGATGGGAGGGACTTGAAAGTGGAGGAGAGGCTTCAAACATACAGTATGTTTACATTTGAACCCAAACCAACTAGTTTTTATTCTGAACCTTAACCACGGTTCTAAAGTGTAAAAGTGTCCAACAAAGCTTGATATTTCCCTGAAGCTAACCAGAAAGTGAGTGAAAACTGAAACTAAACGAAACTTTATTTGAAGTGAAATCTGGTTGCTGTTTTATGCCACCAGCTGTCTTCTGACTTGGACTTTGTAGCTTGACCAAATTGGTCTCCTCTTCCCACGTCATCACGTTTATTTCTAAAGAAAACAAGACAGGGAGTCCCTAAAGTCTGGACACACAGGAAATCTCTTTAACTATCATGTTTTTGCCTCCACAGATTAAACATGATTGAAAGAAGAAAAAGTTGAACTGGAACTGAAGGATGGACATACAGCCATGGCCATAAGTTTGGACACAAGTACCATGACGCTTGTGAATCTTAGAAAATACCACAAAATTGTCACTTACAATACAGTACACAACTCCTGAGAACTATATTAAGTTTCATATTTAAAAAACATCAAAAGAGTTTGGTGTCATTTTGTTATTCTTACCAAATTTGGTTGTGAAAGTACTGCATTTTTTGTTATTTTCTTCTAATATTATGTTTTGGGAACAAAGTTGTTCCAATTGTTGGAATTTATTGATAATATTATATCCCTTGTTGATTTGTTGACTAATTAAACTGGTGCTGTCAAAAAATATTAGTTATGTTCTGTAATAGACATCAAAACAGACACAGGAAGTCATGCTGTGTCCAAACTTATGGCCATGGCTGTATGGAAAGATAGCAGATGAATTTAATGCCTGTCATCCAGGAAAGATTCCACGTGGCTTTTGTACTGTGGTGAGGGTTAAAAAGTTTAAAGAAATGGGTAGTGTCATGGACAAACCCCGTCTGGGCGATTAAACGTATCAGCCAAAACTAAAGGGTTGGTCATGGCTAAAATTCATGCTGGTCCCAAACAAATCCCTTCCCTAACCCTACTAACCTTAACCCTGTCTTTCCATAAGTCCATCCTTGACATCCACTGAGAAGCACCAGTTTAACTCTTTCTTCTTTCCAGACTTTAGGGACACCCTGTATTGTGGACACTGAGATGATGACTAATGGTCTTTCGTCCCTCATGTAACACTTATTCTGGTCTTCTGGGTAAAAATCCGTTCGCTGCTTTATTTCTCCGGTCATCTTTTAACTTGGACTTTGTTGCCTTTTCAAACTGGCTGTCTTTCCCACAACATTATAGGTTACAAATTACATTTATTTTCTTTCTTTCCAAACATATTTAAAGGTAATTTTGTGGGATTATGTTGATGGGATGCTCCAAAGTACTCTTCACAAGGGGAACTAAACCAAAATCTACCCCTAGACGCTTTTCTTTTGCAGATGGGAGTTTTTCAAATTGAGCTAACTCTTCATCCTTCATAAAGCTGCTTTTCTTTCCTTTATATATGCAAAGAAGCCTGACATCAAAATGTGATGGATTTTCTTTGTGATTTGAGACTTTTGAATACCATAGCTACACTTCAGTAATACATAACATTCTTATTTCTGTCATTAAGGAGGATTCTGGTACTCCTTGAACTGAAATGAAACTTGGGATTGTTGCAGTACCATGTGGCGTTCTGGGACACTGGTCTGCTGTAAAAACAAAACAAAACAAAGCAAAACAAAACACAACACGCATATTTTTTGCACAAACACCAATAAAAAAAAGCTGCTGAAAAGATGTTCAGAAATTTCATCACCACTTCCTGTACCTTTATTTCTAGCGCTCATCTCCCGGTGTGTCCTCTGTTTTAACCCTCCTCCCCCTGATTCCTGCCTTCTCTTACTTATTCATCACGTGTGTAGAAACACGGATGGAGAGTCCGTTTACATCACGGTGGCTGAAGTCTATAGATTTGTTCGCCTGCAAGTAATGTTCCCTGTACATGACTCGGTGCTGCAAAAGTAAGAAGATCTCTCTGAAACATTTATTTAACATAGAACTTTAATGAGGGGGAGGTTTGGTGGTCATAGTGTCTGACAGAGAGAGAGAGGCAGAGAAAAGAGCTGCATAGATGAAGAGTCATGCAAAATTCATGGCCGGGGGAAAATCTGACACTACTGTCAAGGGACAGGAGGTGAGGAAGGATGAGAGGGTCGAGGAGTGGGATGGGAGGGAGATGAAGAGGAATGGATGGAGGATAATGTGGGTGGAAAAGGCAGAGGAGGAGGCGAAGGAGGCATGGACGAGATAAAATGCAAAGTGGACGAAATGAGAGAGCAGAGAAGTCGCTATGTTGGAGAGGAAAAGGTTTGTAAAGAACAGCAGGACGCAGTAGTTAGTCCCAGTTAACTACTCTTAATACTCCAACAGAAGAAGAATGTTCAGTTTCCTGATTTGGAATTTGTGAAATGTATCAGTGTTCCTTCAGCGACATTCAATTCAATTCAATTCAATTTTATTTATAAAGCGTCAATTACAGTCAAATCGTCTCCAGACGCTTTACAGAACCCATATGCCTGACCCCCAGAGCAAGCCCAAAGGCGACAGTGGCAAGGAAAACACCCTTTTAACAGGGAAGAAACCTCGAGCAGAACCCGGCTCTATATAGGGGGGACCCATCTGCCTGCTGGCCGGGCGGGTTGAGAAGGACAGAGGAGGGCAAGTGGGAAGGATGGGAGAAGAGGGAGGGGTGGGAAAGCAAGGAAAACACAACACACATTTGGATACATGCATGACAGGATATGTGACACAAACAAAGTATAAGCTAACATTGAAAACTGACTCATAGTTTACTCTGATGATGTACGGCTCTGACATTAAACATACTCCATATATAGCTAGCAGGAAAATTCAAACAGTAAGTAAGTTAGCATAACAAGTATAGTGAAGGCAATGCAGAGTTGACTGGTGGAAAAAGGGAGTTGGAAGTGGAGGGCTGGAGGAAGGTCAGCAGCAGCATCCCACAGTGGACATGATGGAGACTGGACCAGCTGGTGGAACATCGACCGCAGATCTGAAGCATCCAGCTCTGGGACCAGGGACACTCGGAGAAATAGCACAGGGGGAAACAGAGTGAATGTACTGCAATAACGGTATACATATTAAACGTAAAGGTAGATAGAGAAGGGCTCAGTGCATCAAGCAAAGTCCCCCAGCAGCCTATAGGCCTATAGCAGCATGACTAGGGGCAGAACGAAGGGACGTCCAAGAGGGAGTCAGCTGTGCAAATGAAGACACAAGCCGAACCCCTGTGGGTCACCCAGTCAGCCCTAACTATAAGATTTGTCAAAAAGGAACGTTTTAAGCCTGGTCTTAAAAATAGAGAGGGTATCTGCCTCCCGAATCCAAACTGGGAGCAGGTTCCACAAGAGAGGCACCTGATAACTGAAGGCTCTGCCTCCCATTCTACTTTTAGAAATTCTAGGAACAACAAGTAAGCCTGCAGTTTGAGAGCAAAGAGTTCTACTAGGATAATAAGGTACTATCAGATCTTTAAGATATGATGGAGATTGGTTATTAAGAGCTTTATGTCAGAAGAAGGATTTGACATACACTCTATCGTAGCGCCCAATTATTATTATTTTTAAAGAGCTTACATTAATCTTTATGAGTTCACAGAACTTCAAATAAAATGGTGTTCAATCAACAGAGAATTAGCTTATTCTCTCTAATAAAAACTACTTTAATTAACAGTCTGAATGATCTTGAAATCCTGAACTCAAAGTGAAAAAAATTAAGCTACTAAGCCAGTTCTATTAAGTTTTCTAAAGTTGAATTCACTTTTTAAATCAACTAATGCAAGAATTTGAGTTCAAATTAAACATTATTTTAAGTTCATGCAGCATTATTACACCAACTCAACCCATCCAGATAATGTTGGCAAGTTTATCAGAAAATGAGACTTTTTAAAACTTATTATTATTAGTAATCTTGTAACCATGTGTTTAATTATGTCACAGGAATAGAGAATTTAAGCTTTTTCAATTTGTTTTATTTTAAGGTAAACTTTGATAAGTTTACTTGATAAATTTGATCCCAGTCAGATAATGTTGTGGTCAGTTTGTTCTAATCTAATTAAATACATTTCTGCTTTGTGTTGGCGTGCACAAACGATCCTCTCCATCAAGAAGAGGACAACCACTCACTCACTAGTTTGTTCACTTAAATGATGATCATAATCTGCACCTCAACAAAAAATCTTCAATGTGTGCAAAATGACTAAAATTTGAAAGTAGATTTGTTTAAAAAAAAATCAACTTACTCAAAGTTTGGGGACTCTCTAATGGTTTTTAACGTGTAATAATGTCCTGGCTGGGTGGACCATTTGCTGTGTGGAGTTTTCTGTTGTCCTTGTGCAGGTGTTGGTTTTCTCCTTCCTTTCAGACTCATACAGCTCACATTAGCTCAGATGTTGTGGACAGCTGTTGTTCCGTGCTGTTTAAGGATGACAGCACACGGCGTCATCTCCAGACTTTGGGATGCAGATTCCAAATTGATTATTTCCAGTTAACATATGAATTTATTATCTGCAGCCACTGACTTCACACTGACAAACCCACCTCTGGGTCTCAACATTACATATTTTAAAGATGTTTGTATGTGTTTTCTTCATGAAAATGCTCCCCTGCTTTCTTCAAATGCCCTAGATCAGGGATCGGCAACCTTTAACACTCAAAGAGCCATTACGACCCGTTTCCCACAGAAAAGAAAACACCGGGAGCCGTAAAATCCTTTTGGCATTTAAAATGAAGACAACACTCACGGTTGCAGGACACAGACTCCCGTACTGCATCACGGCCAAAGATGTGATGTCCAAGTACAAATTCAAGCCAGGACACCTGGAGTTGATCGATATCACCGAGTGGAGCGACATGGGCAGTCTGCAGGACTACTTCCTGGAGCTCACCAGAGCCCGCACGGTGCCTCAGGTGTTCATCGGTGAGGAGTGTGTTGGAGGTGGAAGTGATGGCCCTGCATAAGAGCGGTAAACCACTAATATTTATCTTACTTGGTTAATGTCATTTTTGCTCCTTACATAACGTTGGAAATCAATATTTTGTGAATGTCTATTTAACTTGTAAAATCTATTTATCTTAAGCTAATAACTTTTCTCTGGTAAGTCGCTGCCCTATTTTCCAAGACGACACTCCTCTGACTCTCTGACCTGCTGCCTGGACATCGAGCCATGTTCTTGCGAGTAACGTGTATTACCCTATCATGAGTACTTTTGACTCAAAGACAAGACGTGTCTTTCTTGGAGTGGAGCTTTAATATACAGGCTTGCCATTATTGAGTACAAAACGATGTGAAACTACAGGTGTTGCTTCTCCAGGAGTAAAACAAAAAAAAGGTATGAAACGTGCGGGAATCGGAAGCTCCGTGTTGTCTCTCTGCTTCAACTCTGCATTCTCATGCAATAGTACCCCAGCAGCCCATCCGGTGGAGTGACACGTCAAAATAAGAGCGGTAATTTCACAATAAAATTGTCTATATTAAAATGCATTGAAACGCGCCTGAAAAGCAGAACAATTTATTTTCCAAAGTTACAGGGAGCCACAACAGAGGGCTGAAAGAGCCGCGAGTTGCCGACCCCTGCCCTAGATGTTACTCAGGACTGTAGAGCTACTTCATGAAAACTCAATGACAGGTTTTAGTATCATTATGTTTACTGTTCAAACATGTTTGTTTGAACAGTAAACATAATGATTCAGCACCTGTAAGGTGACGTGAGTCTTTCTTTAGGTTTGTGATTTATTAAACTCCAAAAGTCTGAATCTTTGTTTGTGAGACTGTCATTGGTACTCTGCAGTTTTAAGGTGGAAATGCTCAGTTAGTGCTTACTTTGCTCATAAAGACACATTAAATGAACATGTCAACAAGGCAAAATGTCACGAACTGAGCTGGTGGACCCGAGCAGAGAGCCACACTACCAAGGCTGGTTGAGGAGAAAGTGTTTTATTGTGCGAGGGTGAGTAATGGTGGCTAGGTGGGGGAAAACCAGGGTGCAGGAGTGGGGTTCCAGGCAGGAGTGGGGTTCCAGGCAGGAGTGGGGGGTCCAGGCAGGAGTGGGGGGGTCCAGGCAGGAGTGGGGGGTCCAGGCAGGAGTGGGGGGTCCAGGCAGGAGTGGGGGGGTCCAGGCAGGAGTGGGGGGGTCCAGGCAGGAGTGGGGGTCCAGGCAGGAGTGGGGGGTCCAGGATGGGGAAACCGGTGAAGGCTGGTCTGGGGGAGAGCCGGAGGGGAAGGAGGATGGCGGGGGATCCCGGACAGCTGGTGCGTGGTTCTTGGTTAACACTCTGGCAGGGAGTGGAAGGCTGAGCCGGTACTTATTGTAGAGGTGAGTCGTTAGTGAATGATCGTCAGCTGTCCGGGAGCCATGGAGATAGTTGATTGCCTGAGTGGAGTCAGCTTGAGAAGCTAGACTCCACTCAGGCACCGAGCTGCAGGGGAAAGACAGGGCAGAGGAGCGGATGGGAGACAGGCAAGACAGACAGGGCAGAGGAGCGGATGGGAGACAGGCAAGACAGACAGGGCAGAGGAGCGGACGGGAGACAACCAGACAGACAGGGCAGAGGAGTGGACGGGAAACAACCAGACAGACAGACAGGACAGAGGAGCAGAACTGTGACAGTACCCCCCCCCCCCTCAACGGGCGCCTCCCGGCGCCCCATGGGCCCAACCAAACCTACTGGGGCAACCAAGGAGCAGACAGAGACACGCATACAGACACAGGGACCAGACGGAACAGAAGGGACCAAAAGGACAGGAAGGGCAGAAAACAAGGGGAACAGACGGGAGGGACCGAAACAACAGGAGGGACGGAAGGGAGAGAAATGGGAGAGGGACTGAACTAAGACCGGACTGAACTGAGCGGAGCTGAGGGCAGGGCAGGGCAGGACTGGACTGAACTGAGCGGAGTGGAGCTGAGGGCAGGGCAGGACTGGCCTGAACGGAGCTGAGGGCAGGGCAGGGCAGGACTGGCCTGAACGGAGCTGAGGGCAGGGCAGGACTGGCCTGGACTGAACTGAGGGCAGGGCAGGGCAGGACTGGCCTGGACTGAACTGAGGGCAGGGCAGGGCAGGACTGGCCTGGACTGAACTGAGGGCAGGGCAGGGCAGGACTGGCCTGAGGGCAGGACTGGACTGGACTGAGGGCAGGACTGGACTGGACTGAGGGCAGGACTGGACTGGACTGGACTGGACTGAGGGCAGGACTGGACTGGACTGAGCTGAGCGAAGCTGAGGACTGGACTGGACTGAGCTGAGCGAAGCTGAGGACTGGACTGGACTGAGCTGAGCGAAGCTGAGGACTGGACTGGACTGAGAGCAGGGCAGGACGAGGACTGGACCGGACTGAACTGAGAGCAGGGCAGGACGGGGACTGGACTGGCGAGACAGTAGCTCCGGGGGTCGGCCCGAAGGCAGAACTGGCCGGGAATGGGCAGGGCGGAGGGTCCGTTCCGGTGGGCGGAGGGTCCGTTCCGGCGGGCGGACCGTAGGTCGAACTGGCTGGGGATGAGTGGGCCGGAGGGTCCGTTCCGGTGGGCGGAGGGCCTGCTTCAGAGGGTGGCCCGAAAACTGGACAGACGGGGTGGATCTTTCAGGAGGATGGTCCAGGGACCGGGCAGGCAGGAGTTTTACAGACAGGAGGGGCCGCTCCGGCGGGCGGCCCGGGGGCCTGACAGGGCAGAGGGGCCGCTCCGGCGGGCGGCCCGGGGGCCTGACAAGGCAGAGGGGCCGCTCCGGCGGGCGGCCCGGGGGCCTGACAGGGCAGAGGGGCCGCTCCGGCGGGCGGCCCGGGGGCCGGACAAACTGGGTTGGAGGCTGAACCGGGGGCGGAGCCGGGTCCGGTGGGTCCTCCGGGGGCGGAGCCGGGTCCGGTGGGTCCTCCGGGGGCAGGACTGAACACTGATCCAGGGGCCCCTCCGGGGGCGGCGCAGGATCCAGGGGCCCCTCCGGGGGCGGCGCAGGATCCAGGGGCCAGTCTGGAGGGGAGGCCTTAAGCCTTTCGAAGGCAGCCGAAGTCCTGGGGGCCGGAGGCGATGTGTCGACCACCGCGGGGGCTGGAGGCGGAGCGTCGACCACCGCGGGGGCTGGAGGCGGAGCGTCGACCACCGCGGGGGCTGGAAACGAGTGGCTGCCATGGGGAAATGTGACGGGGCTGTCCAGGAACTGCTGAATGTAGTCGGGTAGATAATTGATCAGACCAGGTCGCTGAACCGCCAATCGAAGGCCCCGGACCACAGTCTCCTCCCTGGGATCTTTCCTCCACTCGTCATGTAGATCGTGTAATGCATAAAAGTATATGCTGTTCTCCAAACAGGAGAAGAGAACTACAAGGGAGGAGCCCTGGGCAGGGCAGGGTGTCAGGGTCCTCCGTTGGTGGAATCGGGGTCTGGGTCTGGTTCTGGGAAACAGAGGTCTGGGTCGGGGTCCGGTTCTGGGAAGCAGAGGTCTGGGTCCGGTTCTGGGAAGCAGAGGTCTGGGTCGGGGTCCGGTTCTGGGGGGCAGAGGTCTGGGTCCGGGTCCGGTTCTGGGGAGCAGAGGTCTGGGTCGGGGTTCGGTTCTGGGGAGCAGAGGTCTGGGTCCGGTTCCGGTTCCGGGGAGCAGAGGTCAGAAGGATGGCTCCCGTGTGGACTGGAGACGGAGGGCCGGAGTGCGGTCTCGCTGAGGCAGAACCCAGGGAACCATGGTGCCTCTTGGAAGGCAGTTTTATTGCCAAACGGGTTCCCCAGAAGGGAGAGGATGTATCATAACTTGCCATGGGAACTGTAGGATCAGGAGATGAGGTGAGGGGCAGAACAGAAGGAATCCGGTTGCGGGGTTGGCAGAGACTGAGGGGAGAGGGTTGGTCCAAACTCTGGTAGTGGGCTCTCCGGGTCCGTTTGTGGCCAGAGTGTTCTGTCACGAACTGAGCTGGTGGACCCGAGCAGAGAGCCACACTACCAAGGCTGGTTGAGGAGAAAGTGTTTTATTGTGCGAGGGTGAGTAATGGTGGCTAGGTGGGGGAAAACCAGGGTGCAGGAGTGGGGTTCCAGGCAGGAGTGGGGGTCCAGGCAGGAGTGGGGGTCCAGGCAGGAGTGGGGGTCCAGGATGGGGAAACCGGTGAAGGCTGGTCTGGGGGAGAGCCGGAGGGGAAGGACGATGGCGGGGGATCCCGGACAGCTGGTGCGTGGTTCTTGGTTAACACTCTGGCAGGGAGTGGAAGGCTGAGCCGGTACTTATTGTAGAGGTGAGTCGTTAGTGAATGATCGTCAGCTGTCCGGGAGCCATGGAGATAGTTGATTGCCTGAGTGGAGTCAGCTTGAGAAGCTAGACTCCACTCAGGCACCGAGCTGCAGGGGAAAGACAGGGCAGAGGAGCGGATGGGAGACAGGCAAGACAGACAGGGCAGAGGAGCGGACGGGAGACAACCAGACAGACAGACAGACAGGACAGAGGAGCGGAACTGTGACACAAAACTTAGATTTTCAGTGAAGATGGGCTTGAAAACCATTTTATGGTCCAGTTGTTAGTTGTTAGTGGTGGTTCTACAAAAACTCAGCTTCACTTACAATTCCATTCTTTTGTATTATTATCCACAAATGCCCTCATACTGAAAGCTAATCCACACTTTCCAGTTAATCAGAATTTTTAGATATAAATTCATTTTGACACATATGTAAATAATTAAAACTCCATACTTATCTCAAAATATAAAGTAGAGCCCACTGTTCAACACGGATTAAGCTCCAGATTACAGCCACTTCACAAAGCTTTCAGATCCATTCTTCTTGGCAGATCCTGTCAGACTGGATGGGAAACATTCATTTCACAATTACCGAGGCCACAGTGCTCATGGGAGCACTCAGAGCCATAAAATATGATTATTATGCCCTCCAGCTGATCAATGCCTCAACTTAACCTCATCAGACAGACTTTCTTGGATTTCATGGCTTCGTTTTTGTCCTGATCTACAAGGTTACTTTTGGAACTCTGCTGAATCCATCAGGTTTACCACAAGTGGACTCAAATCAAGTTCTTGGTATGTTTAACGGTTGTTGAAGCAAACAGGAAGTATCTGACCACAGTTTGGAACCACAGGAAAGAATCTGAATAGTTCTCCAAATAAGCTACAATCTATTTCAAGTCTTCCTCTCGTAATAAAAAAAAGAACCTTACAAAAAATGACCTTTTAAAACTAACATTAATGTATTATTTAATTTATACTGTTTTCCTGGTTTCTTAAATTAATTACAGATTTACATAACAATAAATGTAGACATCACATCTACTTCTTTGTGGCGGTTATAACACCAGCTTTAAAAACTTTCCTTTTCGTTCCTTTGTTTACGTTTTTAAGGAAAACCTCCAGACCTTTGCACTGAAGTCTGGTTGCTCTAGATGGTCCTAATTTTTAGCATTTTTTTTCTTGAACTTTGATCTTTAAACTTGTTATCCCATTTGGCTGTGTTTTATTATTTCATAAAATTGTATTTTCTTTTACAAATGCATTGCTTTCTGCCCCTTTTTGATGCATATAACTGCTAACGTACTTAACATTGGTCAACTGTGTTTTTTGTGAAATGTTCTGTACAAACATGACAGACTTCAGTTGTTCAGTTTTCATGATTTTGTTCATTTCTGAAACATGTTTTTACTGCCATTATTACAGAGTCACAGGGTGTGGGAAACATGTCAGTTTTGCTCATTGGAAACACATTTAGACACAATAAAAAAAGTGCAAAAAAGTGGGGATCTTTTAGTGTGAGTTATGTAATGATGATAATCATACATTACAACCTAATTTCAAATACATTCCTGTCAGTGAGGTTTCGTATATTGCACATTTTGTACAGGACACACTTTCTGCTTTATTTTAGCAAATGGCAGGACACATAATAGAGGTCCAGAATAGTGACCATTATACTATTGTTAGGATTTTTTCTTCTATTGAACAGAGACTCCATCAGGCTTCACATAAATTACAAACGTAGACTGGCTGCATATTAATACAACTCCAGAGAAAGTAGTGTTTGTGCATTCAAAAAAATGTGATCCTGGATATAAACGTTTGAGTTTAATGAGCACTATGAGTCTCATTCATTCACTGTAGATGATCCGCCTGTTTTAATATTAACCCCTATTTCTCCGTTATAACACAATGTTCTGTTCGCCCTTTATCAAGACTTTCACACCAAAGCATCCTCACAGATAATCTGATTAGATTCTGCAGCTCTGTGCATCATAAATTTACAGATTAAGGACGAGAATAAAGATTTTTTCCCGACTTGTTGATGCCTTAAGACATGCAGTATGTGTTAACAAAGACATGTTTCCTAATTAATGAACAAATTATCGAATAATCTCATTAGTGTAACTGGCTATGTTTAATGTGATTATGGATATTAGACAGCTTACATGCCTCACAGTGGGAAACACTCACTCAAGATGCTTTTCTGAATTCTTCAGATTTATGTAAAACACAATATGAAATATTCAAAATACGAGCAAAACTGATTTCAGAATGATTTCTGTGTACTCTTAACTGCAGAATGTGAAATGTTGGATAAAAGTGGTGCCTACAGTTTCAATTTTACCACGAATTATAAGTAGTTCACTTGTTTGTTTTCTCAGAGAGTTGAATGACTTTAAAAGGCAATAGAGATCAAACTATGTGTTTCAGTAACTACAATGCTAACAATCACGTATCTTATAAAATATTTATTAGGAAGAAAAGAAATGCTGAAATACTGCTCAGTTAACGAAGTCTCGATAAAAAACATATGAAGGCAGATCAGTTGCAAACTTTAGATCCAGTTTATTTCTTAAAATTGGGGAATTCCACATTTCCACCATTCTTTAACAAAAAAATATTAGTATGGATTATTATTATTATTATTATTATTATTTATGTATTTAAACAGCTAATGCATAGCACCAAGAACTAAGCCGACATTGTATTGTGTACTTGCAAATTTTTGTATGTTGTTGCCAATATTTGCTTCAGTCAGAGTTACACAAGCCAGTCATGGATAATATTGGCAAGGACAAATGATGAGTAATATGTTTTAATTTCTTTCTCTGCATTTTTCCAGGCCTCTTAAGATTGTGTAATTTTCAGCTTTTCATGAACTATGAATGATTCACATTAGTGAACCAGAACAGAAACTAGCTCCATGATGCCTTTTAAAGTTGATACAGATGATTTCTTCAACAAAAACACATTCCACACATACACTGCCTGTAAAAAAAAAAAAAGTCTCCACCTAATTACTGCAGTGATGACAACAACTTATTTAACCCTCGCTCATTCTCATTTCTTAAACACCCATGTTGGAAGACATTTCCTGTAGTCATGGAGAGGATGTTAATCTGTCTCAGAAGGGTCAAATTATTGGCCTGCATCAAGCAAAGAAAACAACTAAGAAGATGAAATGACTAAAATCAGGTTAAGAACCGTCCAACACATTTTTGAAACCAAAAAGATAGTGGAGAACCATCATCTTCGAGGAACAAATGTGGTTGGAAGAAATTCTTAGATGATCGTGCTGTTAATCAACAGCAGAACTAACGGCTATGTTTAATACAGCCATGGCCATAAGTTTGGACACAAGTACCATGACGCTTGTGAATCTTAGAAAATACCACAAAATTGTCACTTACAATACAGTACACAACTCCTGAGAACTATATTAAGTTTCATATTTTAAAAAAAACATCAAAAGAGTTTGGTGTCATTTTGTTATTCTGACCAAATTCGGTTGTGAAAGTACTGCATTTTTTTGTTATTTTCTTCTAATATTATGTTTTGGGAACAAAGTTGTTCCAATTGTTGGAATTTATTGATAATATTATATCCCTTGTTGATTTGTTGACTAATTAAACTGGTGCTGTCAAAAAAATATTAGTTATGTTCTGTAATAGACATCAAAACAGACACAGGAAGTCATGCTGTGTCCAAACTTATGGCCATGGCTGTAGTTAAAGTAAGAACATTTCTACATGAAGGGACCTCAAAGGATTGGGACTAAACAGCTGTAGCTCCAAGAAAGCCACTGATCAGTGAGGATGATCAGAAAAGGGCTTCAGTTTGCTATGGAGCATAAAGATTGGACTCTGGAGCAATGGAAGAAGGTCAGGTGGTCTGATGAGTCCAGATTTACCCTGTTCCACAGTGATGGGGCATCAGGGTAAGAACAGAGGCAGATGAAGTGATGAACTCATCATGGCTAGTGTCTACCAGCCTGTGGGGGTTAGGGTTATGATCTGGGGTTGGTCAGGTTCAGCAACGTTACGTTTCCAAAGAATGAAGTCAGCTGATACCTGAAGATACTGAATGACCAGGTCTTTCGCAGGCATGTTCCAAGATGACAATGCCAGGATTCATGGGGCTCAGATTGAGAATGAGTGGTTTAGGGGTCATGAGGTAGATTGTCCTCCATAGAGTCCAGACCTCAGAACCACTGAGAATCTCTGGGATGTTCTGGAGAAGACTTTGTGCAGTGGTCCGACTCTCCCATCATCAGTAGAAGATCTTGGTGAAAAATGAATGCATCTCTGGACAGAAATAAATGCTGTGACATTAGAGAATCTTATAGAAACGATGCCACAGTGAATGAGTGCCGTACTCAAAGCTAAAGTTGGTCCAACAAAATATTAGCGTGTGCAAATTTTTATTTGGACGGACAGTGGATAACAACTGCATTTTCATCAAAACTGTGTGTCTGCTTTAATTTTGAATTCAAACCTAACACTCCCTTCTCTTTATCCATAATGAGACCAGACAAACCTCTGAGGCCTCTTATGTTGGTTGACCACAACAAAGGGTAGGACTGTGGTTCTGACAGTCCTCCACAGAAACAGACCTGTCAGGGAGAGTTCACGTTCAAACACTACAGACAGGCGGGTTGAATCAAGAGAACTTTTAATCACTTCTAGCAGCATTAACAAGGATAGGGAGGCAAACTGGCAGAAGTATCAGAAAAATCCAAAGTAAAAGTCCAAGTGAAAATCAAAACTAACTAATCCAGAGGGAAAAAAATCCAAATGTTAAAGCATCAAACAGATTCAGACGAAGAACACAAAGACAAACAGGACAAACTGGCAAAGACAAGACTATTTATACCATCAGATTTGATTGGGAAGACAGGACACAGATGGAACTGATCAAAAAAGGAAGAAAACTGAGACAAAGGAAGGAAGTGAAAACACGACAAACACACGAGGAGAGTAGATTTCAAAATAAAACAAGAAGTTAGAAGAAGGACTCTTAACCTGCACATCAATAAACAGGGAGGCACAGAAGTAGAAAACAAAACCAGAAACTAGAAACCAAAACCCATAAACCCTGGCAACACCGCCAAGCCTCTTGAAGTTGAGCTGCTAGATCTGCTACAAACACAAATAAATCAAAGTGCTTCTAGTGGCTGTCAAAGCTCCACTTTATTTCCTCTCTTTCCAGTATAGAATGTGAAAGCTGTGACCTCACTATTGTAGTTTTCGGTAGAATTTGAAGGTGTAGTTACTCTGTAAGCCTGTTTTTGGTAGACAAAGCTCAATCTACTTGTATGTAACTAAAATAGGTTAATGAGACATTTTTCTTGATATTACAATGTCTAGATGTGAACTAAAATAAGTAAAATTGATTAGATTTATATCACAACTGAAGTCTAAGCAGTGCTACCTGTAAAAAAGTCATTATAATAATGTTTCCAGCTAAGGTTACTTCCCCTGTATAAGTATTTCCACTGAATGCCCACGTTAAACTACAACTATCAATATGAGTGTCAGCAGCAGCTTATTTATCTGAGCGTGGAGGAGTACTTTTCCTATTTTGTAGTCCGCTACTGCTCTCCCATTACACGACAGAGAGGACCTACACACTGATATTCACACCCAGCACTCAGGCTGCATAATGATTCCACTTGATATCCGGGGACAAGGAATGAATTTTTCATCACCTTCTTGGGAAAAGAATATCAGGATTATCAAACATGAGGCAGAGTTAGAGGAAATGCTTCTATAAGTAATTGGTTTTGAGTTAAATAGAGGAGGATTTAACTTGTTTTGATAAGTTTCTACCTTAACACTCATCAAATTCTAAAGTGTGACTACACCTTCAGGGGATTGTCAAGAGGAAGTCTTCATGTTTAGCGCTCAAATATTTAGTCGGGTATCTACAGCAATGACAAAACTGATGACACAAGACAGAAGAACAGATACTTTACGCATTTCCTTGGGGATTTTCCAGGTATCTAGTAGCTCACTTCACATTTAAGAAATATAAGGAAACCAATGTGCAAAAGAACATGCAATTAACTTGTAAATCATTCTGGTATTTCCAAAAAAAAAAAGAGTACTTAAAAGTCTAAGTATAGTACAAGTGTTGCATAGACGACTTATAGGCTTTATAGGATTTCTTAAATGGACTTTTATCCTTAGTTATAGTCAACTAAAAGCTTTTTTCAGTGTGTATAGTGGAAAAACAGCTGCCTGACACAATAAAAAATGTGTTTTTTTCTTTTCTGTAATGCTGGAGGAGCTGGGAGCATAACTTGACATGCAGAGTGTTGCCGTCGGCCTGCGGTGCTCTATGATGTACCTTCACAGCACATCGCTGGGCCTCTTTAGTATGAAGAGAGCAACACTTGAACGAGGCACATCAGACTTGTTTGCTGCGGTAGTTTGTTTCACGGCCAAATGGGTCTAAATGGAAACCTCCAGGAGGATAACGACGCTCCAGATGCATGTGCTGGCAACGAAGTGAATGTGAATCGGCCTCACAGAGAGGTCTGATGGGATGTTTTCAGTACCAGTGTGAAGCAGCTACAACAGACTCCAATCAGGACCCAACAAGTGTCATGACTTCAGTATATTTTACAAATTGGAGCAGTTCTGATTTGAAATAATTTTCCATTGATCAATAAAGTGAAATGGCAGATGAATGGCAGATGAATGTGGTTCATTTCCCTACTGTTGTTGTGGAGACATTAAACTGCTGTTTTGTTGCTGTCGCAATAATGTTCCACCAGAGGATCTGTGAGGAGCTCCAAATTGCAGATCCAGAAAACACCTAATTTTCTTCAGTAAATAGTTTCTACAACCGTGCAAATCCACATATATATGTCTGAAATGCTGATTAATGTTCACTAAATGAGTTAAATTCCAAACTAAAAGTGCTTTATGACAGTAGTCTACAGTCCAGTAAGTTGACCTCACAGTCACTTTGTTCATTTTTTTATATGCAGTTTGTGTTTCTTACTCATGTAAGCATGCTAGTTGTAGCAATAATATGAACCCAGCACATTCAGTCCAGTAGCTAATAGCTCTGTCTGGTTCCACAGAGAGGCTAAACTCACAAACTAGTCAATTTAAGTCAAATTTATTTCTAAAAAGCACATTTTAAACAACAAGAGTTTTGATGTACAATTATCAAATAAAACTATAAATTATAAACACAATTACTAAAAGACATGTTGGGATAAAAACACAATAAAACAAGATAAATTAAGATTTTTTTCTGTGTTGTTTGTGTGTCTAATGTGTGTTACATTAGGAAATTAATAAAAATCAAATCGTCCGCTGTTAAACACAGCTACCTCTCCTTTAAAGACAATCTGCTGGTGTTGGATGATCACTTATTTATGTTTTGGAACAAAACTAACATGAAACTGTCATCAAAGCAGTCCAGAATGAACAAAGCAGGACACAAGTTGTCCTTCCATAGATGATCAGCTGTTCAAATATGTAAATACAGGACCACAAAGTCAGGTAATAAAGCAGGATCCAACCACCAGCAGACTGGATTTAAGTTTCTCAGAGAGCTGCAGTGAGTTTAACATCGTCTCTGCAAATGCAGTTCTTTCTGTCACCTACCACCTCAGTAATAATTACAACCGTAGTGATTTTCTCTGTTCTGTCAGACTCACTGGTCCTCCACTAATTTAAACAAACTTTAATTTGCTCTTGTTTATTGCACAAGCTGCGTGTCCTTCAAGTGTTTTTCATTACATAATCAGCTCAGTGTGAAATTTTATGATCCAGTGAAAATTGAGAAAGTAAAGCACATTTTTTGACAGAAACAAGCAAACAACATATCAGTGAAAACTAAACTGGCTGTTTTCTACTGCATGTCTCCAAATAGATCTACATAAAATCAGTCTGTCCACACTTTATTTGCAGGAGGTTAAACCAGAACCTTTAGGACTCCTAAAGATCTGATCACTGGCCTTGGTCAGACTTTTTGCTATTTTTGATGGTCTAATAAAACTGAAGTCTGCACTGGTACATGCTTGCACAAGGAAATAACATTCTGAAGATCTGACCAAAACATTCATCTTCTCCCATCTTGTCAGATGTGACATGTTACTATTTCAAGCTAACTGCCATGTCATGACATGTTGTGAACTCATTGAAACACGGCAGGCAGGTTGTGGTGACAAGCATATTTTAATCAATCAAAAGTCACCACAGCGAATATCAAATGTAAGAAAGTCATAGACAACCAAAAAACCAAAAACCCAGTGAGAAAATGTCCCGAAATCCAAAACAGACAAGGAGAAGCCAACAGGTCAGCATGAGGTTAGCAAAGTGACAAAGATGAGATTATTTCTACGCTCAAAACAAACTGGGGAGACAGGACACAGGTGAAGCTAATGAGGATGATCAAAAAGGAGGGAAACAGAGACAAAGGGAGGAAGTTAAGCCACCAGACATACACAAGGACAGGGAATGTCAAAATAAAGCAGGAAAAGACAAAACAACAGAAACTGAGATTCGATTAAATAAAGTGGCTGTTTTTATTTTTACTAATCAAAATTTAGAATTATTTATTGAGTTGCACATGGGATGAGACATTAGAACTATTAAACTGCAACTCTACCAACTCTGATGCAACAGAAAAGATGCACAACATCTATCCATTTTAGCCAAAGGTTGGAGATAAATGTGTGACACAGCTGGAAATCCATCAACTTCATGACTCTGTGTGCATCAGACAGTTATCAGTCAACGTGGTAATTTTATCTCCAAACGGAATACTTTTATTCTATTAAAAAACACAGACACAGAAAACTTGATTGCAAATCTATTTCTCTGAATATTCAGAGTCAAACTACACACAAACTTTTACATACTACTGTCAACACACTGAGCATTGAAATGGGTTTAGTTTTGTGTATGTGCTGTAAAAATAATACCCTAATGATACAATGACAGCAGTAATTTAAATAAAAACATGCCTTCATTTCTTATAAAACTGTAGCTTGTGAAACTGAAGATGCCACTTTGTGTTAAGGCAAGTTTGTGTGACACGATTTACGCAAAGGAAATGCGAGGTGCTTTACACCAAAAGTTAAAGTTAATTATAAAAAATGGTTTATTTAAAAGTAGACATTGAAATCAAAGAAATAAAACACAATTAGGCAGTAAAAGTGAGTCAAGAAAATAGGTTGAACATCTGAGAGAAAGCTGCAGGAAACGATCTGGTTTTCAGGCCTGATTTAAGATCCGACGGTCCGAGCAGAACTCAGGTGTTCAGGAAGTTTGTTCCACAGGTGAGGAGCATCATAGCTGAATGCTGCTTCACTAGTCTTGGTCCTGGTTCTGGGAACACGGTAAACCTGTCCCTGATGACCTGAGCGCTCTGGATGCTTCATATGGAGCTAATAAGTCCAGGATGGATTTTGGTCCGTTCAGTGCTCTGCAGACCAGGAGTCAGATTCTGAACTCATGCTCATGTCAACTCTGGATGCTGTACCTGAAATGTGTGCAACTCCAAAACTCCAAATACCCTCTACATTTAAGTCCAGGCCACAGACTGTCTTCTCTGTTCAAATATAGCAGTCAAACTTCCCACTACTTCTTCACTTAATGTCTTACTTGCTGATCTGGTGACAATAAATGTGTTTCCAGGTTAAAAAGGCGCCTTAGGAAGAAGAAGAAGAAACACATTGTAAGTATTATTACACTGCTGCCATTTGATCTGACTCCATTTGACGTCAAAGACCTGTTATGTCCCGCAGCTGACAGTCAGAACTCATTAATACAGTTCAGACCTCAGATTTGTCCTGTGGATGTAACACTCACGCTTAATTCCAGTCAGTCACTCTGTCAAACTCAATTTGGACATGGCTCTGTATGGAGACGCTGCTGCATTAAATGAAGGAACAAAGTGGAAGAGACTGAATGATCTTTAACTTCAGGTAGAAATATGTGCCACTAGAAACCAAATCATTTTATAATAGAATTTGAATCCCTCAACTTTAATAATTGTTTGAAAAAAATTACAGACAAGTGAAATCATTTCAAATTAAACATACTGGATGTGAATTTAGTGACCCTGAAATGGAGTTTGATCTCTCTGTATACTTCAGTGTTCAGTTTTCAAAATTCAAATCCAGTGATTAAATTTCAGTTTCCAGAGACACGCTTTTTTCTGATCCTCAGTGAGCTGGAAATGTGAGTTTACAGGCAGTCAGCACCTAAAACCACCTTAACCGCAGTCTTTTAACACGGACTCAACCACCTCTGATTTGCCTGAATCCTAAACTACAGACATGTACAAAAATAGATGTGAAATTTTGGCTTAATATTTTAATAATTCTCAAGCAAATGTAAAAGAGAAAATGCTGATCAACCCACGTTCAGCAGGCTTTCAACACACTAAAACTTGAGGATGTTTGAACGACACAATCACAGAAACTATTAAAGATGAAAACTGAATGTTTCACTTATTTCTCATCATGTGATCGATTCAGAATCTGGAATATTATACAGGCAGGTCTAATAATCTCTGATCATAGTTGAGCTGAAAAGAGGAAAAAGAAAGTTGCTCAGAAAAGTCCCTTTGAGCACATGAACAAAAAATAGCATTTTATTTTTGTGACCGAGTATTTCATAGTAAAAACAATTGTAGATGTTTGGTTGTATTGTTGTGACATACATCTACATTTGGTTCAGAAAATATCCCTAATGGCATGTGTTTATGTGTGTGTGTGTCTGTCAGCTTAAAGTGGTCCTCCAGAGGGTCCAATCCAGCCGTCAAAAGGTAAAAATTCCAGAGAAGAAATAAACTGCAGATTGTAAATTAGTAAAACTATGAATTTAAAATCATTTCTAGACCATGACAAGTTGTTTTGATCATAAAGTGAAATACTAGATTGATTATTGTTTTGTCGTTTTTATCTCATTTTTGTAATATTTTGTCTTGTTTTTGTTGGGTTTTTTGTCATTTGTCCCACGTTTTTTCATTTTATTTCTCACTTTTGTCATTGTTGTCTAATTTCTGTCGTTTGTCCATTTTTTGGTTACTTTCTAACTCTATATTGTTTTGTTTTGTGTCATTTGTCCCATTTTTGTCATTTTGTGTGTCATTTTTGTTGTTTTGTGTCTCATTTTTGTAATATTTCGTCTTGTTTTTGTTGTTTTTTGTCGTTTGTCTCATTTTTGTCATTTTATTTCTCATTTTTGTCGTTTTGTGTTGTCTGTTTTGTTGCCATTTTGTTTCTCATTTTTGTCATTTTTTGTCTCATTTGCATCATTTGTCCATTTTTGTCTTAGTTTTTGTTTATTTTATGTTATGTTTTGTGTCGTTAATCTAATTTTTGATTATTTTCAGTCTCAATTTCGTGAGATTTTGTCTAGTTTTTGTCATTTTGTGTCTTTTTTAGTCTGACTTTTGTGCTAAAACAAAGGGAACATTTGGAGTAGTGGTTCTCTATCGATCATTATGCTGTGATTTTACTGGCTCGGCCCGCTTCAGATCAAATTGGACTGAATGTGGAACCTGAGTTTGACACCCCTGATCTAAGCCATTCAGAAAGTGGCATCCTCAAAGGTAGGATGTAAACATTTTAGATACCAGAAGTCTGTGATACATTAGTTTGAAGCAAATCAGAAATGATGCAACAGAAGACCTCTGATGATTTGAGGAGGAGTGACCACCTTTGGAAGGTACGAATCTGACTAAACTCATAACAATTCTTCAAAATAATCAACAGAGAAGAGTCATCTGACGTGTGGAAATTATTATATTTGAATGTGAATTACAGTGACTGACTTTTTGTTGGAAAATTCACGATGTAAATTCAACGTCAAATTACTCTCCTTCAGTTTTATTCCAATTATTCAAGTCAGACTATTCAAATTCAAATAGGAGCAATTCAAATTCAGTTTCTGGCGGCACATATTTAACCTCCAAACATTCTTTGTGCTCCCGAGTCTCAGAGGAGGGCGACAAGAGAAGGTGAGACTCTGAGTTCAGTCCAAGTTCAATACAGTCATTTCCTTATTTTGTGCTCGGCTGGCTCCTCGGCGTCCTGCTGGAGTCGAACACTGGGGCTGCTTTGCTATGCATCGCTGGCCCTCCGCCTGCTGCTCACATCAACACACCCTCATACAAAACATCCATACACACCCCGAGGAGTCCGTCCAACACTGTTTATGGAAATCAGGGACACTGGAAAAATGCTGCTTTCAGACACTCTCAGAGAACCTCCGCCGTTCTTATTATGGGATTGTTATGGAAATATTAAAATCTGTAGCTTTAAGGGAGAAATCCGACCACCTGTCTATCACATCATCGAAAACATGAACGCTCTTCATATTCCAACAACATTTTCCTGCTTTTCAAGGAATGCTCCAGCACAAAGACGATTTTATTCCCCTTTGCCACAGCAGGAATCTGGTTTTAGAGAACACTCTGTGATTCTTTAAGAAAACCGGCATCCTGAGCCAAGAACCGAGACCTTACATGGACAGATACAGATGGATGTGAGTATTTAGGCTGTTGATGCTTTTGTAGATTAACATCCATGCATCCATTTATATGCAGGTTATTGATAATGATGTGTGTTAGCATTTGGGGTCATTGATACTTTTTAAAATGAATATCCAGTTTCATGACATGTTTGTGAATTTATGTTCTGGTTATTGATACTTTTGTACAACAATACTTAAATTATTCAAACTTCATGCATTAATTTTCAGGTTATTGATAATGGTGTGTATAAATAGTTCCGGTTAATGATATTTTTGTATCCAGTTGCATTGCATGTTTGTGAATTGTTATTCAGATTATTGACTCTTTTGTACATTAATATTTAGGTTATTGATATTTTTGGGAATTCATATTCAGGTTATGATAGTTTCAATGTGATTATGTAGATTATTGATATTTTTGTACAATATTATTCAGGTTATTGATAATGGTGTGTGTTAACATTTGGGGTTATTAATGCTTTTCAAAATGAATATCTCAGTCTCATAACACGTTTGCGAATTTGTATTCCAGTTATTGATATCTTTGTACAGTAATATTCAAATTATTGACACTTAGTGTATTAATATTCAGCCCCAGATAGCAAACTATGGGTGAATCAATGTTGAATCTATGTTGAGACCTAACGTTGAAATTATACAGAAAGCGCAAGGTTGATAAAATGTTGAGTCAACGTTTGCTTTTCAACCATAAATCACACTTTACCCAGATAGCAAAAGATGTTAAATCAATGTTGAATTAGGGTTAAGAAGGTTGAATTTTGGTTACGGTTGAAGATTGATGGTTGGATCAACGTTGATTCCACAACATTTTGTCAACATTGAAGTTTGTGTTTAAAAGATACCATTGAATCTACGTTGTATTTTGGTTTAAATAAAATGTTTGACAGGTCAGTGTTTAATTAATGCGAATATTCGGATACCAAAATTAATATCTGGATAGTGCCGTAGCAAACGAATATTCAGATATTCGGGATATTCGGGTCCAGCCCTATTGTTTTTGGGGCGTTTTAATGGATGAGGATTTTGGTTTTGTGCCATTCATGATGAAGGCTATTTAAAACCTGAAGCTGAGCATGGAAATGGAAACAAGAGAGACAAAACATTTTAACATGCCTCACATTTCACTTTTTCTGTTATTTTTAAAGTCACATCTCCCTGAAATGAGCTGCTCTTTAAATTTTGTGGATATTTGAAAGAAAAACTAAACATTTTGGGCAAAAAGAGAAAGCTACATGCTATGGTGTATTACATCGGTAAACACTGTTCATAAAGGGATATCAGTATCCATCAGAGAGAATTACTAACAACATTTTTTGTCATTTTTTAAAATGGATCTCCATTCACCGATCTTGTTCCAAGCAGGCATGTAATGAGAGACGGTCTTTATCTCCACAGAGCGCCTCAGAATGATCACTTCTCCTGTGGCTTTATGGTGCCGGTGTCCATCCCTGTACAGTCTCTGTGAAATAAAAGTGAAATGAAGCTGGAACAATTGAAGATCAGTACATTTATGAAGTCATTAGGGTTCTGTAACAGCCCACAATCCACCTCCACCTGCTTCTGTCCTCTTTTAAACCTTTACCTCTTTTCAATTTTCGTGTCTGATGATAATGTATTCACCTCATGACTGCTGGAAACCTGCTTCAGCCGCCACCTTCCTTGGATTGATTTGTCGTTGTGTGAGGAGACATAACAGGAGGGTTGTAGAGTTTCTAAAGCCAATAAAGAACCAGACTTAGCTGCTAAACTTCAAGTCTGATTCCTTCCAAAACTGACCTCCACTGTGGAAATATTCCAGACCACATGTGCTACCAGTGAACACCAGTTGTTTAAACCTGCGGTTAAAATGATGTGCTCTTTGGCCTTGGAAGTACTGCTCACTTTCGGCTGTAGGCTCTAGCTGTCCTTTCCATTCTTGCATGCATGTACGAGGTTACCAACTCTCACGCTTTTGGCCTCAGACAGACTCTCACGCTACCTGAACAAATCTCCTGCCGCAGGCTTATTTCTGAACGCTGCGGTGTCCGTTCAGCCACACGGCATTGAGCTTTGTATCCAGGATTTGCAGATTTGTAGAAGGAAGACATTTTATTTGGAATTTCTTTTTAAAAGGCCTTTAAAATCCATCATCTCCCAATAAAATGGAGCTCATTCTTAGATTATAATCTGCAGATATTACTGTCAAACATTTTCATGGGAATGAATCCACTAGAGCTACATTTCCGAGGCAGGAAACCAGCATCCTCACGAGCTGATGATCCACAGAGGCATAGAAATTAAGACACAGCATGGTTTTTGCTCTCAGTGTGGAGCTTATTAGTCCTGGTATCATAAGACTGATCAGTAGATGTAGGATCAGACCATCAGCCTCTCCACCCTGCAGCTCCCTGTTCTGGGATCAGCCTGTATCTGTTATTAAAACTCAACCCGGCAGCTAGCTGTCGAAGGCCGCTGACCTTGGCACATCCACTGACGGGACTGGAGAGTTTCTGTGATTAAAATGGATGCGGTATGTTTGGGCTTCATTTCTGCTGGATTTAAAAACATATTCGAGAATATCAACATCCACTGACTCATTCCTATGAGGTTATTTAACGTTTGGATTACATGGTAGGAAAGAGAAATATACATTTTTACAGTTGTTTTTTCATCCATACTAATCTGATGGTGGGGACATCAGGAGTCGTATTTTAAATTTCTCTCACGTGTCTCTGATCAAACAGAGCTCAAGGTTGTTCAGTCTGGCCTCATATGTGTGTCGCGAGCTTTTTAATATACTACACTGCATTTGCAAGCTTATTGTTGCAAACAGGACTGCAAGGAATGTTTTTAAACTGCTGATTATTTTCTTGTTTGTTCTATACAATGTGACCGTTTCCCAGAGTTCTAGATGATGTCCTCAACCCAAAGTTATTCAGTTTACTGTCATAAGAGAGGAAAGAAACCAGAAAATACTCACACTTCAAAAGGAATCAGAGAATTTTCAGTTTCAAAAATATTCCTCAACCTAAGCTGATCTCCAGTAGGTCATGTCTTGTTAAGGAACTTTTAATGGGAGGGAAAAGGAAGAAACAAATAGAAGGGAAACCCTGTGGATCTTATTTCATGCTTTAGTCACTCAGGTCCTTTAACAAACTGTGAAATGCACTTTTAAGGTAAAACATGTCCCCAGAGCTAACCAGACCAAATATAAGCTCATTCCAGTCATTACCTGTGTTATTACTCTGCCAAGGAATGTAGTGGAGTTATGTGATGATCACCTCTGGTCTGTCTGTCTGTCTGTCTGTTGGCAACATTGCTCAAGAACAGATTAATGGATTTGAATGAAATTTTCAGGGAATGTCAGAAATGACACAAGGACTAAGTGATTAGATTTTGGCAGTGATGCAGCTTGTAGTCTGGATCCACGGATTTGTTAAAGATTTCTGTATGATTGCCAGATAGTGGCATGGTGTCACTGTAACCATGACAACAAGTGAACGCTACATCAGCTGACTGCTGATGATCACATGTCCCTTTCAACCCGCCTGGTCAGCAGCAGATGGGTCCGTTCACATAAGGAGCCGGGTTCTGCTCAAGGTTTTTTCCCTGTTAAAAAGGTGTTGTTTCCTGCCACTGTCGCCTTTGGGCTTGCTCTGGGGGTTCAGGCATTTGGGTTCTGTAAAGTGTCTTGAGACAAATTGACTGTAATTGGCGCTATATAAAAAACTGAATTGAATCCTACTACAAATCCACCGCTGAGGACTTATCTGTCAGAAATGATACAAGGAACAGTTGATTAAATTGTGGGGGTGTTTCCCATCAATTCCTGCTGCACATACACGTGATTCGATATCCATACATAATGTACACATGCATAACACGCGACTGTGCTTAGGGCAAGGTCATGTTGTGTGTGGGTACAGCTATAGTACATGGAGACATTCTATGTTGCTGTGATGTCTGATCATCAATAACTAATAAAAATGCTGCATTTCTGACAATGCCATATGCTGTATGAGCACAGCGCTATGAGCAGCCAGTAAAAGAGAAATAATAATAACTAGAGTGTGACAGATCACCTGTCTGTGGGTCCTCTCAGTGCAATAACCACGGCAGTTCGTCAATGCAACACAGGCTTTTATTTGCCACCAACCACCATACATACACAGTCTTCCTTGACCGGCACTACACCGGACCTCATCCGGTAAACAGTCTCAGTGTCCACCCGGCTCTCCGCCGGTTCTCATCCGGTAAGCAGTTCCAGCATCAGCCAGACTCTCCACAGGATTTCGTCCGGTAAGCTGCCCGCTCCACCAGACCTCGTCCTGTCCGCTGTCCTCCGCCCGTCTGTCTGTCCTTCCTCTCTGTGCGTCTTTTTGTTCTCTGCTCCAGCCTGCTACTGTGGAGGTAATCAAGTCAGCCTAATTGTTACCACCTGTGTCAATTAACCTGACGCTGCTTCCATACACTCTCCTCCACACCTCTCTCCCCTGCAGCTGAGCTCTCCCACATCCATCGCCACATAGAGAAATAATAAGTCTCTGAGAAAATAAGACTACTGCTCATTTGATTTGTTTTATATATATATATGTATATATATATATATGTATATATATATATATATATATATATATTTACACACAAGATTATATTTCATTCTATCCTTAGATCACAGTCATTTTACTCATGTGTACTTGGTTGGGCTAAGGAGGATAAGAACACAAGATGAGTTTAAAAAAAAGTGCACACAGGTTATTTTGATCTAACCAGATCTTTTTTGTTTTTAAGTGAAGGGTTAAATACAACAGGAAAAACTCACTATTATGCAACCACTTAAAAGACAAGTCTTCTGTTAGAAAAACATCCAACATCTGCTTCTCCAGAGGGAAGAGATGCAGATGTGGTGCTTCATTACATCCCTGTTTCTGGCAGAGAGCCTGTTGCCCTCTGCTTTATTCATGCTTTTGTTCTTCTCATGAGGTCTGCTCAGGTGAGGTTCAGGGGAGGTGAGGCGGCTTTACGCTCTTTATTTGCACCACGTTTATGACCCAGAAAGAAAACAATGAAATATGCAGTGTAGAACAGGGATGCAGAGAGGAGGCTGTTGTTGCACTTCATTTGAAAATGACGGGTTATCTGATGTAAATTATAGATTCCAACTTCAATAAACATCCCTTTACCTGTTATATGGGGCTGAATACGAGACACTTTGGAGAGACCTGTCATTTTCTCTGCATCACTTTCAAATGTTTGTGCAGAGAGATGACTTGTGTCCTTTTAGGAAATTATTCCTAAAGAGAAGGATAATATCAACAGCTCACTGAATGTTTGAAGAAAAGCAAGATAAATGATGATATCTTGCAGGGGTTGAACTGGGTCAGTCTTCAGTTGTCAGGAGACACTCAACATCACCACATCCATCTTCAGTAATGTATTTCTACATTCTCAGTGTTAATAATTTAAGAAATGACTGAGATGTAACAAACTGTAGAGCAAGAAAAGCACTCAGAGCGAAGTACTCCGCCAAGGCTGCTCAGTCCTTGTATCATTTCTGATGGATCAGTCCTGATAAGTCCTCAGTGGTGGATTTGTAGATCTCAATCATGTGATCGTCAGCAGTCAGCTGAAATAGTGTTCACTTGTTGTCATGGTTACAGTGACGCTGTGCTGCTATCTCACAATGATGCAGAAATCTTTAACAAATCCATGGATCCAGACTATAAGCTGCATCACTGCCTAAATGGAATCACTTGGTAATTGTGTCATTTCTGACCTTCTCTGAACATTTCATCCAAATCCATCTGTTTTTAAAGAATGTTGCTAACAGACAGACAGACAGACAAACAGATGCTGATTGTCACATAACTCCGCCACGTTCCTTGGTGGAGTAATAAAATAAACATTCCTTTGGCAGTTTGCAACAACAGCTTAGCTAGCGGTAGCTAACGGCTATCTAGTCCCCCAAACAAATACATGAATAAAACAAATTCACGAACTACTGATGGCTAAGAGAGCAAAGAGCATTCAGAGCAGCAGTTAGACATTCTTGATGCTTTACATTCAGAGAACGAAGGCCCATGTCACTGTCATCTTTAGTGTAACTTTTGGTGTTACCAGTGGAAGCTTTTCAGGGGGGCATGCATTTTGTAAAACTGGATGTATTTACACCTTTTCAACATCCACATGGTTTGAGACACGTACATTTTTTAAAATATATATATTCATACTTAGATTTTTTAGACATAAAGCTCAGACCCACTGGGCCTCGGCCTCCAATAAAACAACTTCCTCTCCGTGTAAATGTTCAATATTAATGCAAAACTAGCAGCTCCAGACTGAAGTGCTTTGATTCTTAATATTTTACCACAAAACCAACTGCTATAATAAATAAGTATGAATGATGTATGTTTATAGAACTATAGTAAATAATTCACTGTTGTGTGTTAAATAAATAAGCTCTTTTGGAATATTAAATCCTCTTGAAAATTAGATGAACCATCTCTGGCAGATTATCTTGTACACAATGAATTTGTTTGAACTGAGAACCAAATTCTTTTGACATGTTTTCGTATTGTTCCCTAGATGTAAATTGAAATGTGAATTTTTTTGATCTATTCAGAGATTCAAACAGTGATAAAGAGCGGGTGGTTTCAGCATTCAGGCTCTTACAGCTTCAGAATTCAGAACATTAAAAAAAACAAAAAAAGCATTGACGTGGCTATGAAGGGTTTCTCGCTGACACTTGACACAAGATATTGGACTTGTTTAATAATGTGTCAATCTATTACACATCAATTTCGGGCCTGACGTGCGACGCAGCATAATCACCGTTATGACACGTTTAATCGAGATTAATTAACAGTGAGCTCATTTGGAATTCGTTGCTGCACACCCAGAGGATTTACGGCGCTAATTAATTCACAGACAAATGGATTCCTGTGGCATACTCTGCTTTATGCCAGGTGGAATAACATGTTTTAATTGATTGTATCCATTGTTTTACATCTGTTAACCTTCCACTCGTAAAAGATGACTTTCAAGAAAAGCCTGCTGCTTCTTTAAGTGTGCTGATATTCCCATTAAACTGTCTTATTATTAGTATTATTATTATTAAATGAACTTACTCTAAGTCAATACAAGTTATTTTCTTATTTGGTGTGGGGATAAAAATGCAGCCCTCTCTACCTGTCACACTAAAAGATTTGTACATTGATAATGCTTTTTCCTCGTTTAATCAACTCAAAGAGAAATTTGAATTGCATCGATCTCACTTCTTCAGATATTTGCAAATCAGGAACTTTGCCCGCATAAGTATTTCAAACTTTGAAAGATACGAACCCCCGGATGAAGTCTACTCTTTATTAACAAATGAACCAGAGTCCAAAAGGCTGGTGCCGATGTTTGTAAGTGTGTTTGAAGCCAAAACGGCTCCAGATACACAGCACCTGAGAGAGCACTGGGAAAGTGAAATAGGCACCGCTATTTCTGAAGATGCATGGCGTGAATGTCTTAGCAGCATACACACATGTTCAATTAATTCCAGACATCAGCTAATTCAGTTTAAGGTGATACATAGACTCCATTACTCGCGTGTTAAACTGCATTCATTTTTCCCGTCCTCATCACCGCTATGTGTAAAATGCAAGTACTCAGAGGGAACACTTGCTCACATGTTCTGGTATTGCATAAAACTCCGTACGTTTTGGTGTGAGGTTTTCCATTTTTATTCAGAAGTTCATCGATATCACCTCCCTCCAGACCCAGAGACAGGCATTCTGGGCTGGTCCAAACAACTTGAGGCTTTTAATCGCTGGAAGGTACTGTCAATTCAGTATGGAATGGTCATAGCTAAGAAGATGATTCTCAAAGTATGGAACAAGGAGATGTCTCCTAGTTTTGAGGCTTGGCTCATAGAGTTTTCGAGTACACTGCATTTAGAGAAGATTCGATTTGAGATTGCTGGGAAACCAGATAGATTCCATCAAATATGGCAACCGTTTCTTGATCACATTACACAATGTGGAGGACCCTCAGGACACCTCAGTTATTTTGATTGTCTTTATTTGTTTATCTTCATATTATTTTAAAATGTGATTACAGTTATAGATGTCCACAAAAATGTGTCTGAGTACTGATGTTTTTTTTGTTGTTGTTGTTTTTTGGGTCATTATTGTTGTTTTTCTCTTCTATCTTTTTGTTTTTCTGTTTTTTCTTTTCCTAACCTGCTTTGTGGGAGAAGGGTGGGAAGAAAGGGGTATTTGTTCGGGTTTGTTCTGTATATTTGAAAAAAAAAAATAAAGTATTTACTATTACTATTATTAAATGAACTTACTGTAACTCAATACAAGTTATTTTCTTATTTGGTATGGGGATAAAAATGCAGCCCTCTCTACCTGTTCCAGTGCTTCAGTCGAGGTGAGAAACCAATTCCAACAAAATCTGGATGGTTGTTCATATTCGTTTCTGTCAGAGTTGCTTAGGTCACAGTATATTGTGCACTTCTTATTCCCTCCAATAGACTGTGCTCCTGAGGGTAATGCGAGTTGGCAGGAATCAGTGGTGGGAGTGCAATAAACCCCTCAGGGCGATACAGAACAGAACCCAACAGGTACATTTTACTGGAGACGCACCGGGAAAGAAATGCCATTACAGAGTAGGGTCATATAAAAGCAGAGGCTGAATCTGGGTGGAGAAATAAACTGCTACAGTAAAGCAGCAGTGGTGCTAACCCACAGCAACAGGAGGGTTATGAGTGAGAGTTGTTAGATGTTAGAGACTCCACCAAACTGCCAACTCTGCAGAATGAAACTGACAGACTGTGTTTTAGTGGTCTTTCCTCACTGGGTTCAACAGCTTTTATGGAGCCTGTCCTCCAGAGAGTTCCACGGGTGGTGCAGGGAGGTGGTCGAAGGTTGAATAACACCCCTAGCCTAAAACCAGACAAGTGTTCCATGTCTTCACCATAGAACTTGTTCCTCAAGTAGAAAATATCCCCCTGGAAAGTCCATCCATCCATCCATCCATCCATCCATCCATCCATCCATCATCTATTCACCACTTAATCCTCATTAGGGTCATGGGTGCTGGAGTCTATCCCAGCTGATTTAAGGTGAAGGCAGGGGACACCTGGACAGTTCACCAGTCTGTTGCAGGGCCCCTGGAAAATGTAGACAGCTATTCAACTGTATTGTATTTGTCAAGTGTTCCCCCACTTTCAGTGACTAGCGATTATTATTGATGATTTGTGAGCGCTCATATGCAGTTTCCTCACAAGCGGCTTACTGTTAACTTCCTTTTGTCTGTGTCTGATTAGTTGTCACCTGATGTGTAATTTGCTCAGTTGTAAATAAGACTGCAGGCAGATGATGGCGCTGACTGGAGCTACGGTTAAAATACCAGTTAATTCATTCTATTTTGTAGTGGTGGGTTTGGTACTCGCACTTTATTTATTTATCTATTTTTTTGAGTCTGGAAAAGATTACACTTTAAAATTCACTTCATGACAATTTAAAAAGTGTAAATTAAAAAGATATAAATATGGTTAAAAATCTGATGAAATTGTTAAGATTAACTGAGTTAAAATGTGATTTAAGTTACCTCTTTTAAAATGCAGGAAAATCTTTGTGCTACAAGATTGGGTTAAAGATTAGCCATGATATAATTTGTTTGCTTCAGTTTATTAAATGTTAAAATCGACAAACATAAATTATGTAAAATAGCATTCACCAATGAGGTGAAATTGTTACACAAGGAATGTTTGTTACTATTTACTGAGTTGCAAATACGTGTACATTGTTCCTCTGTGTTTTCTTTAAAGGTTTTTCACCGTAACTTGTCACCTTAACTCATCAGCTTATGGACTTATGTGAAGTTTCCATCTTTGCAACCTGTTACTTTTCCACCACTGCAAAATAAAAGAAGGAAAGAAAAGAAAGCAACTGTCTGATCAGTGAGTGGAGTCCAGCTAAGGCCTGGGTAGATGAAGCATCCTTTTTCAAGTGGTCAAACTGCACATGAACTCTCAAAAACTATCAATAATAATCATTAGTCATTGAAAGTGAGAGAACATTTGACAGTATTTATTACTGATTCTGGAACAAGACATTGCTCAAACAACAAAAAAATGACCTGAAACGTCAAAACCACCAGGATGGGTAGAGACCAACAGAAGATTTGAGGAAAGTGTTTTGAGTAAACTGACCCCTAAGGCCACTGTGTAATTTATCTCCAACACAGCAATAATTCAGGGACATCCCTCTGAATCTGCTGTCCGTGTTGCTGAAAGTGTTTTTGAATGTCTTTTAGTTTTCTTGCCACTGAAATTCATTTGCTCGTTTGCTGATGTCTGTCTACCATACAGTAAAATCTGTTGTGTTGCACTCTTTGAGGTTTACTCATTTCCTTTAAACTCTATTCAGACAGATTATATTGTCCTTACAAATACTGTGAAGGTTTAAATTTAAGCAGAAAATCTGAAAATTTCCAATAATAATGAACCTGAAAGAAACAATTTTTGACTTTCCACAGTAAATTGATCAGGCTTTTATTACCTCCGCCAGGAGGTTATGTAATCATCGGAGTTTGTTTGTCTGTCTGTCTGTTTACAGCATAACTCAAAAAGTCACGGATGGATTTTCACCAAATTTTTTCAGAATGCCCGGAAGAGCAAAAGTAACAATCGATTAGATTTTGGAGGTGATCCGCATCACCGTCTGGATCCAGGATTTTTTTGAAGGACTCTGTACAATTGAGAGATGGCCTGGCGGTGAAAATCCGTCCATAACTTTTTGAGTTATGCTGTTAACAGACAAACAGACAGACAGACAGATGGCCTGGCAGAGGTCTGCGCTTTACGAGTGCTTTTCTAGTTATAAAGTGTGAACATCATGACTGTAGGAACAAAAGAGATCATGTGCGACATTCACACCTTTTACCAAAACACTCTGTATCTCAAGGATTAAAATAAATCCATGTGACAATTGCATAATATTGTAGTAAATGATCTGCATTTATATTGCACCTTTGTCTCATATTATACAACATACATAACTGATTTAAAGATTTATATCCATATCATGCTTTTAAGGACCATGAACCATATCTATTAATGAAGCGTGTCAACATGTAACAGTGTCCAGAAACCTTAACATCATTCAGATATACACAGTTTTTCTTAAAACAGGATTTCATTTAAATGCAGTTGCATGAGTGAGATCCATTTACCTGAATCAAACAACTCATTAAGCAGCACAATCCACAACAGTGTCACACAGATGTACACCTGCCTGATTCTCATATAAGAGGCGTGTGTGTTTAAACATTTGTAAGCCAGACAGGATATTAGAGTAGGAGTAAGTGCGACATATTTGAATGGAGACATTATCTTACAATATTAGACGGCTAATTTAGACTCATTAAGAGATAATTAGGTGATGTTTCACCGTGAATTGTCTGTTAAACACAGATATGTTCACGTCTTCCTCTGGAAATATGGACTCCTACTGGCTCCACTAATCCAGGAGAAAATGTTAGGTGGAGAAACAAAGCAGAAGTCGACTGAGAGAACCGATAGCTGGAAAAGATTCACCAAGAAATACAGAATACAACACTTTGGAACGAGGCGAATGAAGCATCCAAGACTTTCGGATCTGGAGCAACTCTTTCCAAAGTGGTGCTCCAAAGTCATTAATATTTCAGTAAACAGCAACCAAATGTCTTTGTCATTCAAGATCCAGAATAAAGTAGATAAACTGAACAGTTTATGGAATCTATTGCACCGTCAAAGCATGCAGGCCAAAAGAAGAAATAACTTGGAAATAGATGAACTGGAATGTAGGTAGTTCCAACTCAGTCCCATCAGACCTTCCTGCTCCGGAGACACTTTACAATCCTTCATGGCTAAATGAGAAACTTCTAACACAGTGGATATCACTGAGTCGGCCTCCCCTCTGGTGGGTCTGATGGTATGTGGAGATTTTAATCATTTCCCAACAAAGATAGCAGAAAACTCCCATCCAAATGTGAAGTAAACTGTTAAAGAAAAAAACCTGAGGGAACTGGCGACCCCAAGTGTTGCTCTCCTTTAAGACTAAACCGGGGGTAAGAATGGGTATAAATGGAGAGACTGAAGGGCCTTGAAAAAAAGGAGGCTTTAACATGGCGCCTGTCTGAAGTGGCAGATTGTAACTTCAACACATGAACTGTCTTTAGTGTCTGTATGCATTTAAAGAGGAGGAAGATGACTTTCCTCAATAATGACTCGTCAGAACAAAAGAAATTTAAGAGGAACTTCAGTTTTTTTCAACCTGGGGTCTGTTTTTATGTCATTTCATACATGTGAGTGATGGAGAAATGAATTTTCGACATAGCTCCAGTATTTAGCCAGGCAGGCAGCTTAGCAGCTCAGCTAGCAGGTCGTCTAGCGAAAAGTATGGGGCAACTGGCCAACCTGCATCAAAGTTCGCCCTAACGTGCTTTTTTCCCACACTGACAGGCTCGGATAGTCTCAACGAATGTCCCACAACATACTAGAGATGAGAAGTGAACGAAAACCTCCACATTACCTGGCGATCGCTATTTGTTGTGGTCTGTATCCAAATCTCAGGACGCTAGAAAGCAAATCTCGTTCCGAAATCGCGCGATAACTCGTGAAATCGCACGATAGCTCGTGCCAAAACCGGTGTTTTGGCGCGAGCTAACGCAATTTCGCGAGCCAGGTTGAAAAAAAACGAAGTTCCCCACACTCGCAAGACTATGCTTTTAGGATACTCCTTTAAGGACTGAAGAGGGATCATTTAATCCTCCTGTCCTGCTCTGTCTGCCCCGGAATGTGCATTATGCTAATCATGTGGCAACTTCTTGCAGGGAGAACAGTGGAAGGTGTGAACGGTGTGTGTGGGCGGGGGGTGGGAGGAAATATGCTCCCCCTTCCCAGGGGGGATTCTGCTCCTGCCCTGGGATGTGGACTGATCATTACGCTAATTATGTGGCAGCTTCTGGATGGGAGAACAGTGGAAGGTGTGGAAGGTGTGAAAGGTGTGTGTGGGCGGGGGGTGGGAGGAAATATGCTCCCCCTTCCCAGGGGGGATTGGCATAAAAAGTCTGAAAAACACTTTTGTGGTCATTAGCTACATTAGCTATATGAGACATACAAGATCCCAGTGGACAACCTGCCAGTTCGTCATCTGCTCCAAGACCTCTCCAAAAAAAAGATGCAGAGAAGATTCACTACTGAGCAGGCTTTGCAAATGATTCTGACTGAAACAAGCGCTTTTGACTCTGATGGAGAGGACATGGACCTTCAGTCAGATTCTGACTCGGAGCAGTTTTCGGGTAAGATTTCTCAAACATCAAATTTCTGTTTCAGAATACTTCACATTTAATTTCAAAGATTTTGTTCTTTTGGGGAATATTTTTTTAACTTCAAGATTTTTATTTTTATTTTATTTATTTATTTATTTATTTATTTTTTACAAATTTCTAGATAAAAAATGACACATTTTAGATCAGAGGTCATCAATGTTTTCACAGAAGGAGCCCAAAAAATGTGAACTTCTGAACCAAGGGCCACAATACTGACAGAGTTCAGAATAAAGACAAACAGAACAATGAAAAGATGTGATATAATTTGACTCTTTTCTACATTGGTACATTTGTCTTTGCTAACGATATAAATTTGTTCAATTTGCAGAGGAAGACGCTCCCCCTCCCCAGAAGAGGACAAAACGGCTGGATACCGCACTAACGGAGACCGCAAAAGATGGCACAGTGTGGTGCAAGGAAGAGGTTGGACGACATCTGAAATTCGCTCCTATTGAACCTTACGCTGCAGAAGGAGAGCCAACACATGAAGCCAGAATAAGGATCAAAACTCGCCTTCAAAGCTTCCTCTGTTTTCTCACTCTCCAGATGCTTCGTACCATTCAAGCATGCACAACTGAGCATGCAAGGGAAACAGAGACTGTGGATTGGTTCATGGCTATTCCAGAACTAATGGCTTTCATTGCAGTTGTCATCTGGCGAGGGGTGACTAAGGTTCCATCATTGTCTGACAACTGGTCAGAGATGTATGGAAACAAACGGATTATGGAAACAATGAGTAGCGACCGCTTCAAAGACATAATGCAGCACCTACGGTTTGATAGCAAGAACACACGGGCTGAGCGAGTGCAGACAGACAAGTTTGCAGCTATTTCCGAATTATGGGAATCATTTCGACAGAACTGTGTCACATTCTACAGACCTGGTCGGCACATCACAATCGATGAACAACTTTATCCATCAAAGACACGTTGCCCTTTTCTGCAATATATTGCTACAAAACCGGATAAATTTGGTATCAAGTTTTGGGTGGCGTGTGACTTGAAATCAAAGTATATTTGCAATGTCTTTCCATATGTTGGCAAAGAACCTGGCCGTCCCAAAGAGGAGAGACTGTCTGAGAGTGTGGTAATGAAGTTGATGGGACCATTTCTTGATCAGGGCAGAACTGTCACGACGGACAATTTTTTCACATCAATTTCACTTGCAAGAAAATTACGCAGCCGGAAAACTACCATTCTTGGGACACTCAATAAAATTCGCAGAGAAATTCCCCCTTCAGCTTGAGAGATAAAGCAAAGTGAGTTCAGCACTCAGGTGTTTTCAACAACTGATGCAACACTGACAGTGTACGCAGCCAGCCGGAAGAAGACAGTCTACGTTATGAGCAGCATGCACAGTGTGATTCAGACTGAGGACAGCCGCAAAAGAAAGCCAAGCATCATCACCCAGTACAACTCCACTAAATGCGGTGTGGACGCCATGGATCAGATGGTGCGGCAGTACAGCGTACGGGCAGGAACAGGAAGATGGCCTGTCAGTGTGTTTT
This sequence comes from Acanthochromis polyacanthus, assembly GCF_021347895.1. Classification (NCBI taxonomy): domain Eukaryota; kingdom Metazoa; phylum Chordata; class Actinopteri; family Pomacentridae; genus Acanthochromis; species Acanthochromis polyacanthus. The sequence continues at coordinate 35,173,433 of NC_067122.1, read as the reverse complement.
ATAATATGGTTGACATGGCAGCCCTGAATGCCCATGTGCTATATCAAGCCTGCACAGGAAGGACGGAAAGGCGGCCAGATTTTCTGATGCGGCTTGCCTGTGAGTTGGCTGAGTCTTATGTGACATCAAAGAAGATTGGAAAGGAAAACCATCTTCGCAAACAGGCCGCCACACCAGTGGAACCGGGCAAAAGGCAGAAGTGCCAAGTCCATCACCGGTGCAAAAAGAACCCTGCTACTGTTCGATGTGTGCATTGCTACAAGTTAACGTGTGGCAAATGCAAAAGAGAAGTGCCATGGGAGTGCCAGGTCTGCGCAGACCAGTTTTGAAAAAGTTGTGTGATGACACACACACGGTAAATGTGTAAATTGTGTAAATATTGTTTGTGCTTTCTACAATGTTGATTCAAAAATATAAATAAACTATTAGAATAAGCATTTTTCATCCTCTTATTTTTGTATCTCTTACTTATTTGCACTCAACAAAAAAGATAAATATGTGGTTATCCATCCTAAGCAATGCAAAATATTTACAGAAAAACCCAGGAACATTCAAGCTTTCAAGAAGAAGGGCAGAGTCAGAAGCAATGAAGTTTCAGTTGCTGTAAAAGCTAGTTCTTCCTTTTTGGCTAATTTCTCTTGGTTAGTAAGTAAGTAAAGTTTTATTTGCATAGCACCCTTCACAGTACGAGTACACAGGGTGTTTTACAACATCGGAATAAATTGAAAGCACAGTACAATACAAAAAATTTAGAATTTATGTCCAGTGCATTGTCACCAGTAAACAAGCACAGATCAACAACTATAAGGTATGGAACCTGAGTAGGGTTCAGGCTTATGCTAAGGAGGCTTGCTGAAAGATGTGTGCTGGGTAAAACCAGAAGCTGCCACATAATTAGCGTAATGATCAGTCCACATCCCAGGGCAGGAGGAGAATCCTCCCTGGGAAGGGGGAGCATATTTCCTCCCACCCCCCGCCCACACACACCGTTCACACCTTCCACTGTTCTCCCTGCAAGAAGTTGCCACATGATTAGCATAATGCACATTCCGGGGCAGACAGAGCAGGACAGGAGGATTAAATGATCCCTCTTCAGTCCTTAAAGGTAATAAAACACCAGTAGATCCCCTCGCAGTCTTCCTAGTGTTAAGTGCAATGACCCGAAAGAAAAACTATTATGAACCACAAATTCAACATCTGAAGAAGGAAAATCCAAAGAAGTAAGTATTAAGACTGTCAATGAAAGTGTACAAAGTAAGAGAAGATCTAAATTCGATACAGTTTGTTGAGGTCTGAACTTATTACTCCCATTTTTCCATCAATCTTTCAGTGCCACTGAATTCTGGAGAGGCTGACCTGTGCAGACGCCTCATGAACTGTACCTTTACAGAGCTTATCCCATAGTGGTATCCCTTCACAGCTCCTAGAGAGCCATGCAGATCTGGCTGCTATCCTCACTCACGTTGCTCTTACACACAGGAAGGAGTTCCAGCTGCTCGAAACATGCAAAACTTCAAACCCCAGCACTCCTGGAGGCTCATTTTATTAACATGCTTGGAGGAAAAACCCATCACGAATAAACTGATTCCAGCAGCGATGTGTGAATGTAAAAGCAGCATGTCCGCCTCCTCAGGTGTAGCACCATACATGTGATTATTTAAACCACACATTTCATGGTTAGGGGCTACAGATGTGAAACAGCTGACAACGCTGAAGGTGCTGCTGGCTGACATGTCTGAGGTCTTTGATAGGACCAGGCCCAGCTGCTGCAACATCTGGAGGACATGGAACTGAGAGGCTAATGGCAAATGGTACTTAGTGTGTGCTCAGTAAGGAGGTGTGGTCTCCTCAAACCTCTTTCTCCTTCATATGTCCACTTGAAAGACTGTTTTTTTTGTGATTGGGAATGGTGACAATATTGGACTTCTTGGGAAATTTGTTTTTACATGTATTTATAGCAACACTTTGATGGCAAAGAAGACTCAGCATCCTGACCACTGAGGTATATCGTCAGTTAAAGACCTCCTCCAGTGAAAATCTGTATCAAATCAAAATGTGTTTCTTTTTTCCTTTACTTGCTACTCAACTATTTATTTCCCCCAGTAGCTACTTCTGTACTTTATCTTATGTAGTATTATGGCAACTACTGCCCCTAAAGTAGCCGTTTTAACAAAGTCGCAGTAGTTTGTGTGGAGTACATGTTCCGGAAGATATGATGAGGTTGATGTGGAGAAAATGACTAAAGAATGAACTGAATTTTAATCTGCGTTATTTCCACTTTTTGTCAGTTTTTCAAGTGTATCCAGATGTGTCAGACATTTCTTGATTTCAGATTGTTGCTGCTGCATGTTACACACGTCTGACAGTGTGTTCACCAGCACATTACTTTATACAGCAAATGCATCTGTGAATACAGTCCTGTGTGTGCAAAAAAATGAATACAAATCTAACATTAATCTGCACCTCACTGCACATATGTAAGAATGGTACAGCTGGTTAGCGTGTAAGAATTCAACTCAGATATCTTACATAGCAACACACTTCCATGCTGCCCAAACAAACTTCCCACCAAATAAGAGGAAACTTCAGAGCCATTTCATAAAAAAAAAATACAGATATCCAACATAAACTGGACCAGTGAGGGTGACTAGACAGTGCTCGGTGGTTAGTACCGTCACTTTCCAGCTACAAGATCTCTGGTTCACATCCTGGCCTTCCTGGGATCTTTCTGCATGGAGTTTGCAGGTTCTCCCTGTGCATGTGTGGGTTTTCTCCGGGTACTCCGGCTTCCTCCCACAGTCCAAAAACATGCTGAGGTTAATTGGAGATTCTAGATTGTCAGTAGGTGTGAATGTGAGTGTGATTGTTTGTCTGTATATGTAGCCCTGTGACAGACTGTTACCTGTCCAGGTGTTCCCTGTCTTCACCTTAAGTCAGCTGGGATAGGCTCCAGCACCCCATGACCCTAATGAGGATTAAGTGGTGTATAGATGATGGATGGATGGACCAGTGGGGTTGATTGAGCAGTGGAACAGAGAATCTGCTGCTCCAGAAATCCATCATTACTGCTCCTCTGGTTCTCGTGGAAGTCCTGATAACGATGAAGTATCTCAGCTTTCTGTTGTGACACTCAAACTGAAGAGGTAATGATGAAAGCCTCTACATGGACTGTCCTAACTGTTCCTGCCACACTTGTCCCACCCTGCAAAAGCCTTTTCACCATCCGTACCACCGTAGTGAGGCCATGTGTGGAGTATGACAGTGTTCTTTTATTGAGGTTTAACAAAAGCCAGCAGCACTCCATCGCTACAGCTCCCATCTCTTCAGAGCAGGAGGCAGCAAGCAGCCATTCAGCTGGTCAAAGATGTGATACATCCCCAACATCCATTTCACGACCTGCTCCCAAAGACGAGAGCGAACAATAGAAAGTGACTACTATGGAGCGGAAACACACATCCAGCGCAGAACAAACAGGCTGAAAGCAGCAGCTCTGCCTGCAGCAAACATGCTGTTCACAACTGGAAGAAACAGACGTCAGACAGCTGAAGGGTTCTGTGGGTGTTTTGTGTTTTCGTTTGATGGTTTTTATGGTTGTATTTGTAAATGTACATGTTGTGTAACAATGAATGCATGACTGCAGGTGTGTGCAAGTGTATTATCAGTGTAATTTTATGTCTTTATGGTGTAAACCTCATCTATTTTCTTTCTACATGATTGTAAATTCCACTTATATTCAGTTGTTAGTTTCAACTGTTTGCATGGATGTTAAATAGACACAACTTTTTTTCACTTTTTGCACAAGTTTACTCATTTTGTCTGTGCAGTCTGCGTGGTACTCGCTAATATGAGTTACCAGTGCTGTTTGACAGCCTAAATCCAACGGAGTTTGAGCCATTATTCTGCTGTGAACAGTAAAGACAAGGACCAACAGAGCACCAGCAGACTGCCTTATTACCACAATGTTCATGAATCTAATACACAGTAAGAGTAGCCAGTTAATGCACCCAAATGTAACGGGATGAAAACCACCAAACTTCTTTCATTTTGGTGTATCAACACAAATTATGATTGATTTGTATATTTACAAATTCTGTACAATATATTTTTTTCTACTTAAGGACAAATCTGTGCAGTATTGATATTTCTTTTTCCGATCTTTTTGGAATACCATGAATATGTGAAATATTGTTCTTTCCATCCAGGGGAATTTGGACAAAATTTGGAATCTGAAATAGTACTTCTGTATATTTTTGTTTCATTTTATTTTATCACTATCTTGCAGAGGCAGAACTTTCCTCTTTAAAGAGCTCATCGGTGAGTGTGACGTTGACTCATAGCTGTGCTGCACATAACAGTTTTACCACATATCCAGGACCTCTCCCTCAAAACACAATATACTACAAGAACCAGCTCACCTCGGTATGCTATACGGTGCAGACTGACTGCACTAATTGGCTGCCATGCCTGTAAATTTCAAGTCAGATTTAGTTTGGATTGGTGTAAGTCGCAGCTCTCTGTGTGCACATTTAGGATTTTGACAGTACACCAAATATTGCAGGCTGCAGGTATCTCTCTCAGCTACATGCACAAGGACATCCTCATTACACATCCCAGCCCACTGCATCCAAACCTCGATTAGTGTGCATCAGCTCCGGGATAGTCAGAGTTCTGCTCCAGAAAGTGATGAAGTCGCCCTCCTTGCTCCCATTAGCTGCCACGCTTGCTGTTGCAGCAGCCACTTGCCAGGTTTCGTGCTTCGTATTAGCCGCAGGCTGCGACGCTGAGCTCAGCCAGTGTTTCCCTGCTCTCCTCTGTGTGCGTTTGAAGAATTCACTCTCTGAGGAGGAGAAAGAGCTGCAGTGGTGGGTGGACCATATCACATATCCGCATCATTTTGGTGTGAATGCACGAGTCAGCAGAGTTGTACCTGAGTAATGCTGACTCTCGCCTCAGGACCCCTTCTGTGACTGCTTTATTAAGCTTTAGTATATAAGGTGCAAGATACAGAAAGTAACCATTTAAAATCAGACTATATTCCCAAATTAATCCAAATAATTCTGATTTTAAAGCCTCCTCTAGCATTTTCAGAGCAGTGAGGATGCCTGGCTCATAAGATAAGAGGCTGGTCAACATTTTTTTGTCAAAGGTCATGTTTTACTGTCAGGAAATACAAAGTCTAGACAGTCTTTACAAGAGCACAGATGGTGTAAACTGACTGAAGTGGAAAGTCCTTTCTGTTTAAACTGATGTTTGCATGATGTCAGCTTTAGTGATGATTTTTTGAATGAATGAATGAAGCTATCGTCAGTTGTTATTCTCTCCAGTATGGGGTTTTGGCTCAGTCATTGGCTTGCAAGCTTGTTCACAGCTGGCTTAACACTGAAAAGGCTTTGAAAAGGATCAGGTTGGATGAAGAAGTTCTGCTCTGAGAGAAATCCATCTTCTTAAGGAACTAAAGCTTAAAAACATTGTCAGACTGCATGATGTTTAGCACAGTGACCAAGTTAACCTTGGTTTTTGAATACTGTGATCAGGATTTGAAGTACATTGATAGCTGCAACGGAGCGCTAGACTCTGAAACTGTGAAGTCATTTATGAACAAAGAATAAAGAGGCTATAAACAACCTCATTCATGAAACCAGTGAACTATGCTGCAAAAAGTGATCCACAGTTCAGCCAAGCTACATGCTGTAGATACATTTAGTGCCAGAGATGGAGAGGAACAACATGACAGAACGTTAAGAGGTTCATCTCAGCTGCAACGAATATAGGAGCCTCATTAGATGCACACTGAGGTAAGACCTTTTGGACAAACTAATAATGCAGCATCATAGTTGCACTTCTTTTCCCCCTCCTTTCTGCTGAGTAAAAGCTTCCCCCCACTGATTGTGATTCCAAACACACCACTTTGTTGTTCTTTCTGAATAATGCTTTGACAATTTGACACATGGATTCTGCTTCCCAAGATGCTGTAGCTGAAAGTTTGTGATGTCAAAGTGTCTGCAGAAAGTAGTAATTTTATCACTCTCTCCTCCTGGATCAGCTCAGTCGGACCACTTCACCACAACTGTACACTTCAGAGTGTAATCAGCAGAGCTTCACCTCCTGCCATTCTCATGTGGAGAAAAGTGGTTCGAGAGAGAAAAGTGTCAAGAAAGGAGGGCCGGGCAAAAAGGAGCAACCACATATATACATATACATATATATATTTACACACACACACACACACACACACACACACACACACACACACACACACACACACACACACATATATATACATATTGGTTAGGTACATACTGGGTCCAGCAAATAGCCATGAGCCGACATGTTAGGATCTGATACTGACAAGATAACTGGAAACAATGCAACCTTCAACAGCTACAAGCCCAGCTGACTAATGTAGAATGAAGTTTATCATGTAAATATTGCAGATTGTGACTGGTAGTGGATGCAATGTTCAGCATGCGACTGCTGATACCAGCTCTTTTAAAGTAACACACAGCAACAGTGGATTTTACTCCTGATCCAAACTGCACGAAAACAAAATGCAGTTTAGCATCAAACTATTAGCGCAAAAGCAGCAGTAAAGTGCATTCTATGTAGTATGTTACAATATAAATAGTGCTATAAACACACTAATATATGAATATATAGATGTGGATACAACATAAAAACAGATCATCCAAATATACAGGTAGAGATAAATAGAGGTGTGGAGAGTAAAAATTGTAGATATAAATACAGACAGAATGAACAGTATTAGGGACTGACCGATATGGAGTTCACTGGGGGCTGATACTGATCAAGAAACGCCAATAACCAGTATTTGGAAATGGTATACATTAAATGCAATGTTTTATAAAAGCAGATGCTTTTTACTGAACGATTTTTTTCTCCTCAAACAAACTGGATCTTATGTTCTTGACTGAAACCTGGATCCGGGAAGGTGATCTTGCTCCTGTTTCAGAGCGCCTTCCTCCTGGATGAAGTTTCTTCACCTCCCCTCGCACCAACTGCAAAGGTGGAGGACTGGCATCCGTATACAAATCTGTTGTGTTCAGTCTAATGTAGTTGCTACTTTCACCGCGAGATGGTGCTTTCACCTAGACGTATTGATTCTAGATTGCAGAGTAGAAGAAGAAATCCAGGAGGTTGACATGTTGCTTTGCTACGTTATAAAGAACTAAGTGTTAGAGTTACCAAGATTGCTGAATTAAACAGCTTCAACTACAACTGCTGCCTTCCATCCTTACATGCACCAACACTACAATTTGGCGACGACTGAACCTGCGTGCTTACTACTACATTATGGCTGGAAACGTGCCTCCACCTCCGATGTTGTTGCCATACCCGGAGATCCATCGACGCCATTCGACATGTGGATGAAGTTTTTCAACAACTACATGCTGGTTACAAACGCAACTGGAAATACTTGGCCAGAAGCCCGAAAGAGAGCTACATTACTCCACTGCCTTGGATCTGAGGGCTAATTCTTCAGTGTCCTGCAGCCAAGGTAACTTGCAAGTCTTGCCATAAAGTTGGACATTTTGCCCGTGTCTGCCGTTCATCCAAACCTGCAGATGTACAAGAGATAGTTACCTAAACTGACTGTGTTGTACTTAAGAGACAATTACAGAGCTCACAAAACACTTAAGTGCAAAATTGATATCAGTACACCTATTTTTCCTGCCAGTGAGCATGACCTGATTGTTGACACAGGTTCTGCATTGTCCCTTCTGCCACAACACATCTACGAACGGTACTTCAGCCACGCTCCTCTGCTTCCACCTGTTCACCAGCTAGTGACCTACACAAAGAAAATGATTCCAGCGCTTGGCTGCCTTCAAGCAACAGTGTCAGGAGGACATTTAACTGCTTCAGCTTCATTCTTCGTGGTGAAAAGAGGGACTCCTATTTTAGGTAGGGACCTTATGGATGTTTTAAACATTTGCATCAAGGGTAATACCGTCCTTCCCCCTTCAATGCCCATAAACACTGCAACTGACACTGACTGCACGACTGCTCCATCTGCTCCACCTGCTCCTGTGTTGACTACAAACCCTGCACCTGCATCCTCTACCCCTGCAGCTCCTGACATTGGCTGTGCATACAACTTTGTACATAAAGTGAAAGTTGATCCTACTGTCAAACCTGTACGCCAAAAATGACGACGTCTGCTTTTTTCTGTCAGAGATGCTGTCTCAACAGAGCTGGACCGCCTGCTGAAAGCCGGTGTCATTGAAAGAATTGATGCTTCACCCTGGGTTTCACCTATTGTTATCACAGGACGGAAAACTGGTGGAATAAGGATGTGCGCAGATCTACGTGAACCAAACAAAGCTGTGGTAACAGACTGCTATCCTCTGCCTCATGTAGATGAACTTTTTGCAAGCTTACAAGGTGCAAAGATGTTTTCTACTATTGACTTGGCTAATGCATACTATCAGCTCCCTCTTCGTGAAGATAGCAGAGACCTCACAGCATTCATTACTCATGAATGCCTCTTCAGATTCTGTAGTGTTCCTTATGGACTTGCCTCTGCTCCCTCAGCCTTTCAGAAAATGATGGTGGACATTCTCAAGGGACTTCCAGGCGTCCAAAATTACTTGGATGACCTCATTGTTTATGGCCACACCCCTGCTGAACATGACCAAAACCTAGAAACTGTCCTTCTTAAGCTAAAAGAGGCTGGATTGGTACACAATGACAAAAAAATGTCACTTCCGGAAGCCTTCCTTACAGTTTCTTGGTCATACCATTACAAGAAGTGGTCTTCTTCCTGACCAAGAGCACATTGATGCTGTACTGAAAGCTCCTCCCCCATCTGATGTGGCAACTCTAAGGTCATTTCTGGGCCTGGTGTCCTGGTACTCAAAGTTTCTACCCAACTTTGCAACAGTTGTAGCTCCTATGCGTGCATATGTCAATGACAAAAACAACTTCTCTTGGACTGATGACACTCAAAGTAGCTTTGAGGAAATCAAGCACCTCGTTGTGAACAGTCCTGCACTTGCTTCGTTCAACCCCTCTTTACGCTGTGTCATATCCACAGATGACAGTGACTATGGACTTGGTGCTGTATTTGCTCAAGTGCAGCCTGATGGCACAGAGAAACCAGTGGCCTTTGCTTCCCGCACACTGACTGACACAGAGCATAAATATTCCACTGTTGAGAAAGAAGCCCTCTCCTGCGTGTGGGCTACAGAAAAATGGAGAACATACCTATTGGGTCGCCGCTTTACTCTTCGTACAGATCATCAAGCATTAACAACACTTCTCAGCACAAAGGGAATTGGCCGTGCTGGTATGTGTGTTGCTCGCTGGTCAGCACGCCTGCTTTGTTTTGATTATGATGTCATCTACAGACCTGGCTCACAGAACTACACAGCTGACTGTCTGTCACGCCTTCCATTGCCTGTACCCTCAGACTCCATTCAAGATGCAGAACCAGAGATGGTAGCACATATCACAGCTACACTGAGCTCCCTCCCTGTAGCAGACTTTGACTCCACCTGTTCCTCTTGCCCTGAACTGTCTGCCTTGAAGTCACAAAAACAAAATGGCTGGAGTAATGTCCTTGCTCCATACCACAAAATCAGACATGAACTCTTAGTTAAAGATAACTACATCCTCAGAGGCTCACGTCTCATTGCTCCACTCTCCTTACGATACACTCTGATCACACTTGCACATGCAGTCTTCACTTGAGAGAAGTTTCTGAGACCAGTAACAGCAGACAAAGAGGAGCCTGCATTAGACCTTAAGTAGCACATTTAATTTACCAACAATCAGCCTATAAAAATTTAGATAATCAGGAAACTGTAATGTATTGTAGCAGGATGAGGCCTGCCTAAGGCCAGTTTTGTGTCCTCTCAGGTAGTACTGGGGTGTGGGCCAATCGGGACACGCCTACCCACTATAAAAGCTGAGGGGGGCCCCCTGTACTCTCTCTCTCTGTCCGGCTGAGGCTGAAGACACGCCCCATCCAGTTGCTCGCCCTGCTCTGTCACCGGTGTTTAAAACATTCGGCGTGTTACTTTGATCGGTGTTGCGTAGCCACATATGTGTTACCACAGGTAGGGTCTTTACCCCTTTTGTCTGGTTTATTCCAGTCAGGAGCCTGCCTGTATGGTAAATGTCTTTGCAATTGTAGGAAGCCATAGCGGCTGGAGCGGCTCCTGACGTGCTCTCCCTCTCCTGTGTGTGTGTGTGTGTGTGTGTGCGCCATGCTGCTGTGCAGAGGTATGATCGGTTCCTTTTGTGTTAAGCATAACAAACTGCCATGTTTGTAACACAGCTCTTCTGTTGTCCCCATGCTGTTTAGTGGCGGCGCCAAGGACCTGCTGCTGCTTTGTTTGCTGCTTTGTGTACTGCTTTGTTTACCGCTTTGCTTCGCTTCGCCCTGCTATCTCTCGACCTCACCCGCCTGGTCTACCTCCTCTCAGCGTCAGCCGGGTTCAGACCAAGCGAGCCAAGAACTGGATTATTTGTACAGGAACAACACGTCTCTCACTTCGTGATATACGAACCTGTGTGCCTCAAATGCACTTTAAAGAGGCAAAAACTGTCCTTGGGGGCTCTCTCCCCAAGGTGGCGTTGTCGAGTTCAGCGTAAGAGTTACTGGGTAAGTAGAGCCCTGGCTCTAAGCTGTTCCTGTATTTTGCAGCCCTTCTAGCTGCTACTGCACTGGCCACAGTACCAACCACAATAATGGTCCTGGCAGGTAATTGTTCTATCCCTAAACAGCATACACAGTATGAACCCCATGGTGCAGAGCTCGGTAGAGTGACAGCTGAGGGGAAGAAGCTGTTCCTGAGCTTCCTATTCCTGAAATGGAGGTTTCTATAGCGCCATCCAGTGGGGAGGAGGGCAAACAGGAAATGTTTGGGGTGGAAGGTGATGCAGTCTGAGACAGAGCAGTTAGACCTTTCATCAAGTTTGACTGAATGCTTAACACTTCCAAACAAATTGTCAAAAAGCACAAAGTTCTACTTCATGAACAAAGACAGCATCATAATGGATCTGATGGATCTGCCCCTTCACCCTCCGTTGCTCTCTACATGGCTTCACTGCAGGTCTTGTCAGTCTTCCACCACCATCTGTACCAATGGACCTCACCTGCTGGAGGCTATGCTAGCGGGGAATGGCGGTTGCCCCTTTGTGAGACTGTCTTCATGGTCAAAAAATACTCACTTCTAGGTTTATACTTGCTTTCTTTATGTATATCAAGATAAGTTTGTTCCATTTCCTTATTTATTTAGGCATACATTTATTTTTGTGTGTGTGTTTATATCTGTGTTTGCACTGAAATGTTCACCTTTGTATGTTGATAAGTAGATGAAATAAGTGGATAACCTCAAAGTGAGGTGGTGAAATTCAAATGTAACTTTTATTCCCCTGGTCCTTATAAGAAATAAGTAGTTATAAATGATCAATACCAACTAAAATGAAACATTTTACTGTGATGACATTTCTCTGCTCTATTGTTCAGCCCTACTTTCTCTCTGATCTTAGTATTCTGTGCCCTGAGTGGCCTGAAAAATGCAACTAACATCCAAAATTCCCATAACAGCCAAGGATAAATGAATTATTTGAAATACTTGATACCTTTTAAATTCCCGACTCTCTTTATACAGAGTGGTAAAATTGCACTCTAACCTCCCGTACTAGAAGAAACACACACACTGTCAACCTTCTAAGGTCAATTTGTTTGAGGACTCAGCTTGTCTGTCATCTTTTTTCCTCCCACTTCAGTCTCTAGGCCTGTGGCTTCTTTATGGCTCCCTAATGGATCTGATTCATTGGGAGATGCTGCGAGTTTAGGAGTGGAAATAGCACCAGTGGCAGTAATATAAATAACATTCATGATGCAGTGTAGCGATTAGTGTTATTAAAGAGGTAAACAAAGGAGAACTAAGCACAGCAGATCGATCCGCAGCATAACTGAGTAACTCTTTGTATCTATCTCAGTCTGTGCCAGCTGGCCGAACTAAAAATACACAAGAGAAAAGCAAAACACAACTGTATGAACTAGAATTGAATACTAAACAGTTTGCTAAGAACCTATTTTAACTATATTCAAAAGAGAGAACAAGCACACAGTGTAAAAGGTGCTAATGGATGCCTAAATATTACAGACACACATTAAAAAACACTTGTATCACTGCTGATCCATGCAGAACAATGTATAAAATCCTATAAATTGTATGCAAAAAGTAAATATTAGTGAACATAATGTATGAAGTCCTGCAGATACAGTTCAGGAGGTTCAGCTGATGTTCACATTAAATGAGGGGTTAGCAGCAGAGTGGTCTAACCCACAAAAACAACAAATTGATTTTCTTATAATTTCTGTCATGTTTTATGGCCTAGATTTTAGTGGCTGAGTGGTTTACCCACAACCCAAATATAGCATTACAGTGGAATGTTAGACCATTCTGGAAAACACAAAACGTTGAACCTATTTTTATTAAAATCTGTAGAAGGTGGGTCAGACCATTCTGCTTCTAAACCCTTCAAATGTCACAATGAGACCTAAACCTTTACATGACTGGTGACTGGTTCCTGGGATTTTCTTCACAACAGTCTGTAAAAATGACTGACAGTGGTGTAAGAAACATCCAGTAGCACACTTTGGACTTCTTAATCAGCAGTGGTTGATGAAGTGACCCGTCCCCTAATGGCTGCTTCCAGTTTACTGGTTTTATGAATGTGACTGTGAATTCAGTTGACATCTGAATCCAGGAGAAGATCTTTAGGATGTGGTGGGACAGGAGGTTGACAACATGACTATGTCACTGATAAATCTGCAGGAATGATTTGATGAAAAGTCAACATGGAGCAGAAGCTCAGAGGAAGAACCAGCATGTGTTTGTGGAGATCATGGGGCGGCAGTATGCGGTTATTTGTGTGGTGCTCCTAATGGGTTTGTTTGTAGTATTTGACCAAACTCTATCTAAAATCCAGCAAAATCAACACTTATATATTTATATGTGCACTCTCAGAATTAGAAGAGCCTCGAGGAACTCTGGAGATATTCTAGGAATCCTGTAATTATTTAAAACTCTCAAGGATGTATATCAAGGGGATATTGAAGGAACCCTGCTTGCTGCCGGCAGATCCTGGAGGAATCTGTAATTATTATTCAAAATGGGCTCCTGGAGGATTTTTTATTTATTTAATTTTTTTTGTTTTTGTAGAGTTTGTTATTGGCCAGAATGACACTTTACATTTGCTTTTACTCCTTTTTTTTATGAAGCTAAAAATTATTTTCTCCATTAAATTATGGTGTTCTGTTCAATAATGTCACATATATTAATACAAGTTTTAGTGACTGGTTCTTGAAATTAGTGTGTTCTCTGACTTTCTGCTGACAGAACAAATGACTCCTTCTATTCTAATCATGAAATTATTAAAGCAGCAGCGAGGGGCAGTGGTGGCTTAACAGTGGTGGTTCCGGGTTACTTCCTGCAGCTCAGTATCATCCTGCCAAAGTGTTACGGTTAGTATAAAATGCTCTGACATATCTGTATTTCTTTAAACACATCACAGTTGTTGTGGGCAGAGCTAAAGGAATGACCCGGGTGTTCACTGAAAATGAAAGCTGAATTGTTGTGGTGGAATGTCTGCATGCAGAGAGATGAGGACGGAATGCACCAAAGTCACCATAAATGATCAACCCTGTCTCAAAAAAATCATGTTCCCATATGACTAAACCGCATTCTCAAATATTTTTTGAAGGGACCGTACATTTTTGCCTGAAAAAAAATGGAATTTCCAGCCTGTAATGTGGTCAGAAAAAAAGTGATGGACACTAAACCATCAGCCTCAGAATAAAGCTTTATTTTCAGTTGTTTTTTGGAGAGGGTGTTCATTTTAGGCATCTAAAGTACATGGTCAGTTTGAAGAAGATATCGCTCGGTTAGTCAGTTTTACATGTTAAAATCTTGGTTAAGATTAGACACTTGCATATCATAGTTGGGGTTGAAATACAAACCTTTCAGTGCATGTTTGAAACTTCTGTTTTCTGGGTTACCGTAGTGACGAGTCCCGCCCTATCTAATTTGTGATTGGTTGGCTGAAAAGCTGCAAAATATATGGTGATCAGAAAAACGTATGTTGATTTTCTCAGCAAAAAGCTGCCAAAATAGGAACCGATGAATCGTAAGGAAGCGTTTGATTTATTGTCAATGAAATAAAGCTACACAATAAAGTCAAAGATGATCCTCGTAGGCGGGGTGACCATCCCATAGCACATTCCAGCAAGTGGGAGGATGAGGATAAAGCATTAATGAAGCCTCCTTTTTTTTTTTTTACATTTAAGCTGCTTTTTGCTTGATGAACAAGCAGAGGTGAAAAAGATGAAAGGCAGAGAGAAGGAACAGGTTGGTGGAGAAGCTTTCAGCCCTGTAATCAGCTCACTCAGCATGACATCGCCTATGTTTCCTACTAATTCCTCTTTTCTCTCCACAGTCGTCCCATCCACTCCCACGCTCAGCCATCAGCCCACAGGGAAATTATGGTATGTCGACAGAGTAGTAGAAAGGAAGATGAACAGGAGGGAAAAAAAGGGCAAGAAAAGAAAATAAAGACAGGCAGTGGCTCAGAGAAGAAGTCATCTATCTTCTATGACCAGAAGTACGATTTCTTGTTTGTCATCTTCGCCAGTGCAGACAAAACAAGGTCTGATATCAGCAGAGGGAGGACAGATGAAGAAATACATGTAGCTTCCATTTTCCCTCCTGAATAACAGGTTTTTGAGGCCATAGGGCAAACTGTTAAGGCTGCGTAATATCAACTGCAATCAGCATCACAACTGATTTTACCTTGATAATGATTTATTTAAAATTTATTTTCTAAATACACTGAAGGAAAGCAGATTTTTTAAAATATTTACACACAAAGCAAAATATCATGAACTTGGATGCTTCAAGGACTTTGTCTATCCCTCGTTAGCACAGGTCATCAAAAATTAAAATACTGCAAGTTTTGGTGTTTCCTAACAATGGTGCTCAGCAAAATATCAACTTTTAGCAAATGCAGTAGTTTGAGAAAATACCTTAGGAAAGATTATTTTGAGAAGTCATAAGTTACCAACAGTACATGCAATGCTAATGTACAACCAAGTGTGTCTCTGTAAAACTTTCAAACACACTGTGATGATGTACGATGACTGACGATAACAAGATGACTGAACACCTGCAAAAAAATACACATAACATCAGTAATGGTCACAAACAACACAAAGCAGGCTCCTTGAACATAAAGGTGGAAGTATAAGAGAAATCTCGTATCTCTCAGCTGGGCCACCATTTGTGCACCGTTTGTCGTGTTTTTGGTTTCCAGTTCGGTTTTTGTGCTAACCACTAAGCCACTGAACTTTTTGCACCTTCAGGTTCAAATTAGTTTTTGCAGGTGGGTAAAGCAGAACCAAGTTTAGACATTGATGTTAATCTTAACTTAGTTAGTTATGGATTATCTCAGGCCAGAGTTAACCAACATGAAGAAGTGCACCAGGCAGCTCAGCACAAACAGTATGTGTTTGTGTGTGTGGCAGAAAGACATAGGGGTGAAGACTTGGAAAAGAACTATAATTAAAGTTAAAGTCAGGTGACTACTCTGCTGAATGACAGATTCTAATTAGTTGCACACAAACACAGCATAGAAACACACTCACCCTGTGGCTATATCTGTCTTCCAGTCCTTATCTTCCAGTTAAAACTGAGCTCTATTATTCTACAAATAAACCAAGGTAATAGTTGTTGTTTTGAAATGCTTTCTTTTCCTCCTCCGGCTAGAAGCAGTTCTATCGTTATGTTATTTCCAGTTGTCTTCTGTGTGGATGTGTGGTGATTACAAACAGGCTAATCTGCATTTCTGTGCCAAATGTTCTGATAACATTTCAAGCCCTAATCACTCACTTTTTTTACTTTCTCTTGTTCTGTTTCTCTTTGTTTTGTTGCTCTTGTACAGGGGTTTTTGTTTTAACAAGTGCCAAAGAACGAAGAGACACACTGCTAATGAAAAACATACACAGTAAGATAAAATTATTGGGTGCATGCTGAGATACATTTATTTCCATTTACTGTGTGTACACAGAAAAGAGGGGATTCCATTAAACCTTGTGTGAAAGAGTCTGGATGGTACTACCAACAGAGTGAATCTCATTAGCAATGATATTTGAACTTTATATTTGACAGTGAGATTGCATCGAGGAGCAAACCTTGAAGTCTGGAGTCCTGCTAGTATCCCATATACATTCCAATATTCACTATACACTGTGGTGGTCTGATAACGGGTTGAATAAACAGCACACAGAGCCCTGATACTTCGAATGTAAATGCAAAATTTATCTTGACAATTGTGTAAGACAAAAGGTTTCTCCATTTATAAAATGAAAACAATTATTTCTTTAGAAGTTCCCCCAAAAGTGGTAGGGTCTCCCAAGGCAAATTGGTCCTGAGGAAGGGACCAGACTATGACCAATTCTGAAAACCCTGATGAAAACAAAGAAACTGTGGCCTCTCCCTGGAGCCAGGTCTGGGGTGGGGTGGGGTGGGGGGGTGCAGCTCTGGGTGGTGTCTTGGAAGGGGTACCCCCTGGGGACTCCATAGTCCTCCCGGGGGACTTCAACGCTCACGTGGGTAACGATGAAGAAACTTGGAGGGGGTGATTAAGAAGACGGCTTGTCCAATCTGAACCCGAGCGGTGCTTTGTTGTTGGAGTTCTGTGGCAGTCATAGATTGTCCATAACAAACACCATGTTTGAACATAAGGTGGCTCATAGGTGTACTCGGTACCAGAGCACCTTAGGTCAAAGGTCGATGATCAGACTTGCAGCTGTATGTTTTGGACACTGAAGAGAGATGCAGGGCTGTCAACTGATCACCACCTGGTGGTGAGTTGGATCTGATGGTGGGGTAGACTGCTGGACAGACCTGGTAAACCCAAACGTGTAGTGAAGGTAAACTAGGAATGTCTGGCAGAGGACCCTGTCCGTGGGGTTTTCAATTCCCTCCTCCGAAAGAGTTTCTCCTGCAAGAGGTGCTCTCCTGCATCCTGTATTATGTAAAGTGCTTTGGATAAAAGCACTATATAAATACAACCATTTACCATTTATCCTGGGGGAGGTTGAGGACATGGAGTCCGAGTGGGCCATGTTCAAAGCCTCCATTGCTGAAGCAGCTGTTTGGAGCTGTGGCCAGAAGGTCACTGGTGCCTGTTGCTGCGACAACCCAAAATGCCGCTGGTGGACACCAGTGGTGAATGAAGCTGTCAGGCTGGAAAAAGAAGCTTTTCAGGCCTAGTTGGCTCAAGGGTCACCTGAAGTAGCTGACAGGTACTGACTGACTAAAAGGGCTGCAGTTGCGGCAGTTGTGGAAGGTAAAACTCGGGTGTGGGAGGAGTTCGGGGAGGCTATGGACAAGAATTTTTGATTTGCCTTGAGGAGGTTCTGGCAAAGCGTTCAACGCAAACAGGGCTTTGCTCAAGCTGTGTACAGTCAGAGTGGAGAACTGCTGACCCGTACTGGGGACATTGTTGGGCAGTGGAAAGAGCACTTTGAGGAACTCCTGAATCTGGTGAGCATGTCTTCTGTGGAGGAGGCAGAGCCTGAAGACTCGGGGAAATCTTCGTCCATATCAGTGGCAGAGGTCGCCGAGGTCGTTAAGAAGCTCCTTGGTGGCAAGGTGCCAGGTGTGGACGAGATTCGCCCTGAGAGGCTGAAGGCTCTGGACATTGTTGGACTGTCTTGGCTGACACATCTATACAATGTCACATGGGCATCTGTCACGGTCTGAGCTGGTTGGACCCGAGCAGAAAGCCACACTACCAAGGCTGGCTGAATGAAAGTGATTTATTGTTTGGGGGGTGAATAATGGCACGGTGGGGGGAAATCCAGGATGCAGGAGCGGCTGGTGCAGTGGGGGGTTTTGGCCAGAAACGGGGGGGTCCAGGCAGGGACAGAAGGGGTCCAGGCAGGAATGGGGGTCCAGGCAGGAACGGGGGTCCAGACAGGGAAAAACCGGTGATGAATGGTCTGGGGAGAGTCGGAGGGGAAGGAGGATGGCGAGGATCCCGGACAGCTGAACTGTGTGAGGAGCAGGAGAAAACAAAGTAAGTGAAGGCAAACTTAAACAGATCTTAACAGAGGGCTAGAGAGTGAACTGACTGAGGTGTCTTGGTTCAACAATCTGGCAGGGAGTGGAAGGATGAGCCGGTTCTTATTGCAGAGGTGTGTAATCAGGTTGATCATCGTCAGCTGTCCGGGAGCCGTAGAGGTGGTTGATTGCCTGAGTGGAGTCAGCTGAGAAGCTAGACTCCACTCAGGCACCGAGCTGCAGGGGGAGAGACAAGGCAGAGGAGCGGATGGGAGACAGCAAGACAGACAGGGCAGAGGAACAGGAGAGGGGGAGAGATGGGGATAAAGGTATTTGGGATGCCAGATGGGAAAGACAGGGGATGAGAAGGGAGCTCTGACAGCATCGGGTACCGTACCTGTGGAGTGGCAGACCGGGGTGATGATTCCCATTTTGAAAAAGGGGGACCGGAGAGTGTGTTCCAACTACCGGGGTATCACACTTCTCAGCCTCCCCAGGAAGCTTACTCTAGGATGCTGGATAGGAAGCTCCGACTGATTGTCAAACTTCGGATTCAGGAGGAACAATGCGAATTCTGTCCTGGTCGTGGAACAGCAGACCAGCTGTTTACCCTTGTGGAGCTGCTGAGGGGGTCATGGGAGTTCGACCTGCCAGTCTATATGTGGTTTGTGGATCTAGAGAAGGCCTATGACTGTGTCCCCTGAGGGGTTCTGTGGGGGTACTGCAGGAGTATGGGGTACCAGGCTCGTTGATACGAGCCGTTCGGTCCCTGTACAACCAAAGTGAGAGCTGTGTCAACATACTTGGCACAAAGTCAGACATGTCTCCTGTATGTGTTGGACTCTGCCAGGGCTGACCTTTGCATTCGATCCTGTTTGTGGTGTTCATGGACAGGATCTCAAGGTGCAGCCGAGGTGAGGAGGGTGTCTGGTTTGAGGACCTCAGGATCGCATCTCTTCTTCTTGCAGATGATTTGGTTCCATTGACATCTTCAGACTGTGACCTTCAGTGGCACTGAAGTGGTTTGCGGTCGAGTGTGAAGCAGTGGAGATGTGGTATCAGCACCTCCAAGTCTGAGGCCATTGTTCTCTGCTGGAAACCGGTGGATTGCTCCCTCTGGGCCAGGAGGAGTTGCTTTCCCAAATGAAGGAGTTGAAATATCTCAGGATCTTGTTCACGAGTGATGAGAAAATGGAGTGAGAGATGGACAGGTGGATTGGAGCAGTGTCAGCAGTAATGCGGGCGTTGTACCAAACCATAGTGGTCCATCTATGTTCCAGCCCTCAACTATGGTCATGAGCTCTGGGTAGTGACAGAGAGAACAAAATGTGAATACAAGCGGCCAAAATGAGCTTCCTCCGTAGGGTGATTAGGCTCAGCCTTAGCGATAGGGTGAGAAGCTCAGGCATCTAGAGGGAGCTCGGAGTAGACACACTGCTCCTTCGCGTCGAAAGGAGCCAGTTGAGGTGGTTTGGACATCTGATTCAGATGCCTCCGGGCAGACTTCCTTTGGAGGTTTTCTGCACACGTATGCCTGGGAGGAGACCCTGGGGAGACCCAGAACTCACTGGAGGGATTATATATCCCATCTGGCCTGGGAATGCCTTGGGATCCCCCAGGATGAGCTGGATAGTGTTGCTGTGGGGAGGGACATCTGGAACAACCTGCTTCATCTGTTGCCTCCACGACCCGACCCCAGATATGTGGAAGAAAATGGATGGATGGATGGATGGATGGATGGATGGATGGATGGAAATTGCACCAAAAGTTTTGTGAGAATGTCTCTAGAGAAAAGCAAAAAAAGTGTTAAAAATGGAAGGATTCCTCCTCTGAGGAGAAAGAGTGCACATTTGATTGAGATGATCTTTGTGTGTACAGGTGAACCCTAGAGTCTACAATCAAGAGCTGGGAATATGTAAGCAAGACAATGCTTTGAATTTCTTTATTTAACAAGCTCCATCACTTAATTTTCATTACTCCTCATTCTTTGTCGATGTGAGTTATCCTGCAAGCCATTCTGGTCCCTTGGCATTACATTTTCAAAAGATGGAGTATTACAGTGACCTCTGCTTCTTTGCATAAATTTGAGGCCTCAGCGACTTCATGCACATGAGAAGCATTGAACGTGATCATACGCCTTTGACTGTCAATGATCTAAGACAAAGATACATCAGCAGATGTATGGCTTATCTTCATGCCTCAGATGCTGTCAGAGACGCATTTCATTGAATGGTTTTCATAATAAAAGAAAAAGTATTCAAAAAAACTGCCACACTGTTCCGGTCAGGAGAAAGAGATGCCGTGTGAAGCGGCGTCCAAACAGGTGCAGCAAATGTTTGCCTGACTGTAGGAGGTGAATCCTTTATTGATGACTAAATTTTGACTAAAAGGTAAATGTTTAGTTCTGTAATGCTTTTCTCCTTCCATGGTACAGAGTAATGGTGGCAAAGTACTGCCTGTCAACAAGTGAAAATTCCCATTGGTGACTTGCATGATTGAACCACCAATCTTGTGATTAGCAGACAACCTATTCTACCTTTTGAGCCACTGCGACAAACCATATATGTTGCTGACTGGATAGCCAGGTGCTTTGACGTGTACCATGAATGTCTTCGAACAGTGAGGCTTCACCTTGACTCTCTGCCAGCCCTGGATGTCTTTCCACTGCTGCCTGTCACCACATTTCCTGTATGGCTCCACTGCTTCTATGTAATGAAGGTAAAAATGCCCAAGAAATAATGATTTTAAACAAGTTTTAAAAAAAAAACAGCATTATTGCTGAGGCTGATAGAAATGTTGGCACCAAATTTCAGGGCAATTGACCCTTTGTTGTTGAAATACTTTTGGATATTTACTTCTTCAGTGACAGATTTGGTACTGCTTTAAAATCAAAGTATAAAAAGTCATTTGGGACTTTATCTTTTCGGCATTGTGATTGTCTGGTCCAACATCTATCAGAAGGATTAAATGGTGTATAAAGGGATGGAGTAACAGATTGACCCTAGACATGTAGAGATTATTCTTTAGTTTGGTTAGACTGAAGGTCATTCTTGAGCTGAGATCAGATCAATACAAATCATCTTTTGAGGACCAAGAACAATAAATGTTGAAATCACATTGTCTATGGATGTCTTTAATGTCTGAAATAATATTCCTTTATATACAGTGTTTAACATATTTATTAGACCACAACCCAGTGTGAAGTGTTTGCAAAGGTCAAAGGTTCTTTATTGTCATATCATTCCACATTTGCACATGCAACAATACGAAATTGGACCCTGGTCCCGGTTTCAGCCATAAAGACAATATAAAACACTTCCATGAAAGACAAGTATAAAAAGACATTACTAATATATACAAACCTACAACATAAATAGATGTGCAATGAGACCATCAGTTAGTGCAATACAGACAGGAGCTTTGGCTCCGAAGTAGTGATTGACTGTTTCTTAATAGATAAATAAATAAAGAGCCTAGTGCAGTAGTGCAGTGTGTGTTTGAATGTGTGTGCCTGTTTGCGTGTGTGCATGTATGTGTGCATGTGTGTGTGCGTGTGTATGCTTGTGTGTGTATGTGGGGATGTGTGCATGCATGTGTGTTTGCAGGGAGAGGTGTTTGCCACCATTGCCCTAAATTAGCACTATTGCTGATTACCAAAATATTTTTTTTATGTTTCTCTAATGGTTAATCCATCAGCATGTGCAGATCTTTAATCCAAATCATATCATTAATGCAAAAATATAATTGTTGTTGTTATCCACAAATTTTCAAATTTACTGTTTTACAAATAGTAAATCACATTGATATTGTTTTTCATTGATATAGGTAAAAAAAAAAAAAAAAAACATGCATTTAGTTGTTTTTTTAAATATTATTTTTATAGCCTTTTTTGGATAGACTAAGTGAGTGAGAGACAGGAAATGGGGGAGTAGAATGGGGAAAGACATGCAGCAAAGGGCCGCAAGCGGGAATCGAACCTGGGCCACTGCATCGGAGTGGCCCCCTATACATGGTTCACCTCCTTAACACATTGAGCTATAGTGGTGCCCCAAAACATGAATTTAGTTTGAAATTCTTCACTACTGCTCAAATCGTGAAGCGAAGGGAACTCAATGAGAAAGACAGAGTCCAGATTATAGCACTTCATGATGCTGGATGGTCTTTGAGAAAATAGGGAAAGATATGACGTGTTCTCTCAGTGTGGTCAAGTATGCTTTGGACTCAAGTGATCACCATCACCACTCGCAGAGACTGGTACTTGCACCAAGGAAGAGGCCAAAATGAAGCTAACTGAATCAGATGTCAGACACCTCAAGGTTTGAAGTACTAGAGACAGAAGGAAGACCTGTTGATCTTCAGGCAGAGATGAATGCTTCTAGATCAGAATCTGAGAAAGTCTCTAGAGTGACCACAAACAGACAACTGAAGGAACAAGGCTTCAAGGGAAGAAAAGCTGCTAGAAAGACATTACTGAGGCCTGCAAACATCCAAAAACACCTCAAATTTACAGGAAACACAAACACTGGACTGTAGAGAACTAAGAAGGTTTTCTGGATAGACGCGTCCAAATCTGAACTCTTTGGTCAGCATCATCATATTTATGTCTGCAGAAAAGCAAGAGAACATTTTGATGCTAGATGCATCACAGTGAAACACGGTGGAGATTCCATTACGGTATGGGGTTCCATTTGTGTAAACGACATTGACAAATTAGTTGAAATCGATAGTATCATGAACAAGAAACCTATCACAACATCTTGGTGCATCACTGAATCCCTTCTGGACTGGACCTGATGGTTGTTGGTTCATATACCAAGAAGACAACGACCCCGGTCATACTTAAAAGTTATGTAGAGACTACTGGATCAAAAAAAGGGAATGTGGAGTACAGGAACTGATGAACTGGCCAAGTTAAGGTCCAGATATGAATCCTATTGAACAGATCTGGGATTTCTTGAATTAAAAAATAGATCACACAAAAGTTTGATCCAATAAAAGTCTCTAGGAACAGCTAGAAAATATCTGGAGCTCAAAAACAGGAGACCGTCAAAAAGGACATAAAAACAATGTCAGCAAGAATGTGTTATCAGGGCCAAAGGAGGCCATACAAAACATTAAGTTTTTTGGTCAATATTTGTAAATAAGGACTCTTTAGTTGTTCCAGTTTGTTATTTGCCTAATAAATAACAACACAATTTTTAGTTTGAAACAAGTCTTTGACAGATTTCTAAAATATTTTGTGAGTGTTTTCTTGTTTTTATGACAGGTGGTCTTACACATTTGTTAAGCACTATGTATATATATATATATATATATATATATATATATATATATATATATATATAGTATTATTACATACTCATTTATTTATTGAAATTGTGGGTCAGCATTTAAAATGTAGATCTGTAGCATCTAAGATGGACATACTGTACATGGATGGGCCCAATCATAAATATCAAGTCACAGATGAAGCAAATGACTTAAAGGATCTCTTGATACTATGTTGGTACCACCTTCAGAGGTATTACAGAGTACTGGGACAGATTGGAGCTGTTTTGGTGATATATGAAGAACTGACAGCAAGCGTTTGAAAAGCTGAAGCTAGCAAAGAAGGGAAAAAAACAAGGAAGTTGGTTGCAGTGGCAGCCTGAAAAACACATAGTCACTGTTTATCCAAGTCATTACGAAATCTCAAAGCATGAGTATAATACAACAAATCTTAAGCAGCTTCCCTTTAAATGCAGTGTCTTGGAAAACTCACCAAGCTCCCACTGCCGAATTTACTCAATAATTCCCTGTTTTCTAGCCCAGCAAACTCCAATCAGAAAAAAATATCTTTTACAAAATGCCACTGGTAGATTATTAATGTAAAGTAGAAAACTGCACCCTGTTTGACCTCTTCTTATGCACCTAATGCAAGCCACATTGGATTTGACTACTTCTGCTCTTGAATAAATCATCACTTGGACTCACAGCATCCAAACTATTCGACCTCATCATCTCTTATGTATCCCCGTGTAGCTTCCACTGGCAGGATGATGCTCACTTCACTCTTTCAAGAATTATGAGTGTTGTACAACTTCTCTCTCTTAAACAGTCAATAAAACTACTTCTCCAAGAGCTTTCAAAACAGAAACTCGTGATTCACCACGTTTTTAGGATATTTGGCCCATGATAGATATTTTAGATGAGTAAGAAGAAAAGCCAGCTGCGTTAACACTGCTTATTCATGTCTGTATCATGTGATTTTCAGCTGTTCCTATGAGTTTCTACCTGGGTTATAATGTGTGTGTGGTGTGCTGTTGGCCTTTCCTCTGTTAGACCATGGGCCTGTCTCACACAGTGACTTCACCTGGCAGTAGAAATCTGAGTTAGCTGCCAATTTCCACACTGTGTTTTGCTTGTAATCTCAATTACGCATTGTCTACCACCTAATACCACATGTTTTGTTGGCCAGGTGGGGATCCCCTCAATGAAGTTGCTGGCTGACTCCATTTACAACAGCTGTTTTTTTTCTTTTCTTTTTTCCCTATTTTCGACAATAGCCAGTACATTAATCCTTTTTCAAATGATATTGTCAAGTATCTTCAGTAAGTTTTGTCACTGAACCAAACTCAAATGAGCTCCTAGACCTGACACCAGCAAACAGAGGTGTCACCAAGACAGACAGAAGGGAAATCTTAAGGGATAGTATGTTTGAAAAGAATATAGAATAGAATATACACTTTATTGATCCTTCATTGGAAATTAATTAATAACAACAGCATGTTAAATTGTGTTCAGGCTTAAAGTCATTCCCTCACTGGATGACCTTCACAGTGCTCGCTCTGCTAAAAAAGCTCAGAGCATGGTTAAAGACATTTTCCATCCTGGTCACTCATTGTTTGAACTTTTGCCATCAGGCAGACGTTACAGGACACTCAAATCAAGAACAAATAGACTGAAAAACAGTTTCTACCCCACAGCAATAACTACCCTCAAAGGAATGTCATGTCTGATTGAGTATTTATTTATTTATTGTTTTTCTATTTATTAACTTGCGTGGTCTTTTTTAATGATGCACTGACTGTCTGGCACTTTTAAATTTCGTTGTACTGGCTACAATGACAATAAAGGACTATTCTATTCTATTCTATTCTATATTTAAGGCTTCAGCCTCTTTAATGACAGCTCGGTGCTGTGACAGGACAGTCCATAACCCAGTTATGAAATCAGTTCATGGTGTCCAAAGGATCGACCACACATCCCACAAACATGTTCATTCTAAAACTTTCCCCAGCACCACAACAAGGTTGACTTTCTAACCAAATTTCCAGGAATTTGTACAAAAATCGATGTCTCCTTGAGCACGGCTGTTTATAACTTTGGTGCTCCTGTGACTTCACCTCCAGATGAAAGATTTTTTTATTACATTTTAAGATTCGCTACATAGACTGGCACTACATGTAGTTCATGTTTTCTCTCTATAATGATATTGCAGGTTCTTAACTTTACTGAGTGAAGTACCCTAAGATGTTGTGGATTGGTTGCTATATAAGAGAAACTGTACTGAATTAATAAAAAGACAAAAGATCTGCCTAATGAGAAGTAGTCAAAGTTAACATCATCGGGAAACCTACTACATGAAGAATTTAGAGTTTTTTGTTGCCTCTAAAGAATGAAAAGCATCACATAGCAACCGGCTGGTTGGATCCCTTCTGTGTCGAGGTTAAATTTTCCTGTTTTGTCACCAAGATTTTCCTCCCTGAGTCATGTCTCTGCTGCATTGTGACTGAGGCTGGCATTCATACACCGCTTATTAAGTAGACCGATTTCTTTCTTGCAGGAAGAGTGTGAATTTGCAGATCCACAAAGGTTTCTGCTGCACAGATGAATGCACTGTCTTCTGCTTTGTTGCTTTCAGAGATGTTCAGCATAAACATCACAGTTTCACGTCCATTCTCCTCACCGTTTATTCACAGTGACTCATCCCGAATGCTAAGTCGGAGCAGGTGATTGGAACTTTGAATAGCCTCCACATATTATCTGTTTGTGTGTGTTTTTGTGTGGATTCTTGTGCTGGTTTTGTGTCTCAGCGTTGTACTGCTGTCAGTAACGGGCTGTGAATGTCACGATTTCTTTCTTTTCTTTTTTTTAATCAGTGCTGAAATGAATTCCTCCAGCCTCTGTGTTAGGCACTTGAACTTGGACAGCTTTCACTCCACCTTAGTTTTGTGTCTTTTCAGTTGCCTTTAATTCATTTCAGCAGAATCTTGTTGAAAAAACAAGAACTCATTGGCATGACTGTAAAAATCACATATGCCAAAGCAAGTTATGAGTCTGCTGTTGCTAAGAAATGGGATAATCCCATCAAAAGCAGAAAGCAAAACTATTTGATTTCTTCTTCTGTTAAAAAACAAACAAAGATCAGTTCAACCTAATGTCCTCATTCACATGAACTGAAACAAGCACCTTTGACACTCACTCCAAAATGAGGGTGTGCAATTTACTTTTAAATGAGGAAACTAAGTGGTAATTGGTGTGATCTGCTGCTGAATGCCCCTGGCTGCAGTCAAGGGTGTCTGCGGTACACTGGGTGCTACTTAATCTTGTCATCATTACATTCTAAAACATCTGAATGGAGTAGAAAAGCACATGAAGGCTAACTGAAAAGGCTCAAATGAAACAGTATCACTAGAGATGAAACTGAGAGAAGACAGTTGAACACAATGTTGAATTTTGAAATACTGATATACCAGTTTGCAAGTTTAACATCAAAACAGTCAAACACATTCAAGAAATAAAAATGTGGCATGTACTCTCTAAAGGACTTGGACAGATGTGGACCACATAGACGCTCTGAATATAGTGGCCATCCAGTCCACTTAGGACTCATAGATGTGAAGTAGAACTAAGGGGGTACTTCAATGCACTTGGTCCTTTGATGTCCCAGCTTCTCTATCCCTTTGTGGAAGAAAGTCACATCTTGGCCCTCCAGATTCTTCTCGACAGCATGGATAACGTCAGCCTCGCTCTGAAAATACTAAACACCAAGTGGGAAACAGGAGTCAGAGAAGGTGCATGAGCTCAAAGTTTTCCCCTCATTTTTATTGCTTCTTGTAATTTGATATATAGTTAACTTTTTTGCCATAAATCAGTCTGTCTCTTCTCCAGACAGAGAAGCCGTCGCCTTGCCAACACATGCCTCTTGCTTTAACTTTTTCATGGTGGATACTCATGGTATTTCTATTATTTGCTTTGATTCTTTGATTCAAGATCAAAGCGGTAAATTCATGTCTTATCCTAGGTCACGAATTCTGGATCAGGCCGAAAACAAGCAAAAAATGTCGACAATTTCATTCTCTTCATCCTTTGATCTGGTGTCAACATTTTACGTAAACAAAATTAGAGTTTTTGCAGACGGTGGAATAAGACTTTATAGAATACAGTTATGCCGTTTGTTTCCAGATGAGGTCATAACTTTTTGAAGCACATGAACACCATTGCCTCTGCAGCATTGTCCCTACATATACAGAAATTTTAAGCTGCCAACAGACGACCACCAAGAGGTTTCCATAGACTCATACAGATTCTCCTTTGCCTCATTAATCTGTCAGTCTTGTATATACCTGCAGAGATATTCTACCCTTTAAATTATTCTGGTCACAGGACTTTTTTTTTTCTCCGTGCAGGTTGATGACAGGGTGAGTTTTACAGTGAGAGAAGACAGATTTCTCCAACATGGAAATTAAATTGAATTTTTACAGATAGTTAGATATTCAGCAGCAATTCATTAAATGTCTTCCCAGTTTCGCTTTTCCGGTCTCATTTTTCAGTTGTCAGACTCGTGTAACTGGTGGAACAGATACACTTCTATTTCCATCAGTCCAGCTGTCTGCACAAACTGTGTGGAGGTTTGCATTTCACTCACTGTACACACACGTACCAACTGTTCATGCTGTGACATGATGCTACCGTTGCTTTACTAAGAGGATCCCTTCACTATGCAGCCCTTGTGGACACAGTGTAGAAGTTTCATTTTCAGTAGGACTTAATATTTAACATTAAAACGCCAGGCTGCTTTGCTATATGTAACGATCTCTCTTCATCCTGCCACCTGGCTGTCACAACATTACTTTGACTCAAGTCTTTGGGCTCTGTTTCTGTGAACCCATGACCACTTTCTTTGATATTGGAGGCCTCTCTGTAAATGGACATGTACCTGAGGCCACCAAAAAATGAGGAATTAGATTTTCTTGCCAGTCTTGAAAATAAACATTTTCAAGGAGACCTGGAGCAAGCATATGATGGATTCAGATATATCCCAGCAGTAAGAATATATCCAGATGTAGTGCAGCTGCAGAAAAGGAAACCGGTACAATGAGCTCCAGAGGCTGATGGACACTCTACCAGCCCCATCTGGAAAATATCAGAAACACTGGATGGACATCTGTCTGTTCATACTCAATCACAAAAGAGTGGAGCTGTACACGCTTTATGCAACATGCTACAACCAGGAGTTGTCATGACTGTGATTAGTGATACCTGTCGTGACTAATTTGGATTTGATAGGTGTCACTCAGCGAGGAATCACAGCTGTACAGTGGTGTAACTAGATACCAGTGAGCTACAACAATAAAGTTACTGACAGGTGAAGTGAAAACCATGAAACTTTGGGTAGTACAAGTATCTCTTGCATAAACATTGTCTACATTCCACATTACAACATAACTCTCTTTTTTCTTTCAGTAATTACTGCAGCTGCCCTTTTAATATGCATCCTGTTACATACATGCACATTAAGTGTTGATCATCTTAAATATAAATATACCTGCACTGCCGTTCAAAAGTTTGGGGTCACTTAGAAATGTCCTTATTTCTGAAAGAAAAACATTTTTTTCAATGAAGATAACATTAAATGAATGATAAATCCAGTGTAGACCTTGTTAATGTGGTAAATGACTGTTCTAGCTGGAAACAGCTGATTTTTAATGGAATATCTCCATAGGGGTACAGAGGAACATTTCCATCAACCATCACTCCTGTGTTCTAATGCTACATTGCGTTAGCTAATGGTGTTGAAAGGCTCATTGATGATTAGAAAACCCTTGTGCAGTTATGTTAGCACATGAATGAAAGTGCAAGTTTTCAACAATGGTTACAAGTAAGCTGAATAGACCCTCCAGAAAAACGCAGGCAAAAATCCTTGATTATGCGAATAAATATGCGGGTTTTTTTATGCCATTTTATGCGGGGAAATTGCGGAAAGTTGCAAAGTATACGAATAGTTGTGAAATATGCAAAAATATGCGCGATTCATCTGCCGTCTGGCCGCAGAGGGATGTGTCCTCTAATCAGACACTGGGACTGCTGTGGGGTTACTGGACTGACAGTCTGTGCTTTGGGAGGGGGAGAAGCTCACAGCAGCACCTGCTGCTCGTTGAGGACAGTAACTGCAGAATGATCCCAGTTTTCCTGTCAGTCTCCAAAACGGCAGAAAAAGTTGCTGGACTTGTGGCTACTCGCTTTTGACAAAAAAAGTCGCTAGGACGCTTTGAAAAGTCGCTAGATTTAGCGAGAAAGTCGCTAAGTTGGCAACACTGGCGCTGTGCTCCGCATCAGCTCGTGCTTCTAGTGTGTGTGTGAATGCGCGAACTGATGACGTCAGGCCGGGCGTCACATAAAAACTCACTCACAACTCCATTTATATCGGTTATAGTTTTCTCATTTTATGCGGAAATTGTGAAATCAAGCGGGACCTGCATATTTCTCTTTTTTTCGTGGAAATGTGAGATTCTTGTGGGAATTATGCGCTGTTTTGTGGGGATTATGCAGCCTTTTGGGAAATAACTGACCCCCGCATAATCAGCGGCATTTTGGTGATTAATGCGGGAATTCATGCGATCGCATAATCGCATTTTTCTGGAGGGTCTAGCTGTATTCTCAAATTTGGTTCTGAAAGAACCATATTTTCTGCATGATTATATTTGTAACATCAAACAATTTGTCATCCTGGTAAATTTGAAAATGTAGGCTGAACTTCAAACATGCAATGAAAGGGTAATTTTTAAACCAAAAAATAGTGACTTTGGTTACCAATCTTTACCATGCTTCTAAAATATACAAGACAAAGTGTGATTTTTACAAAAACCTAACTCCAGCTTTTTATGTTGTTTTTGTTGTCTAAACTGAACCAAAAAGTGAGTGAAGATGGGAAAATAAATGACAGAAAATGAAACTTAATTCTGAGACTGGTGGTCTCTTGTGCATCACAGGATTTCTGACATAATGTGGCAACAGCATTCCTGGATGTCAGCTGGCTCGACCTAAACAGGACAAGGTTCCCCACAGCACCTCAAAATTTACAAAAGTACAGCTTGAAGAACATGACAGAGACCCTGACCTCCAAACTTCCCAGAACTCAATATGTGTCCTTGTTATGATGGAATAAGTCTAATCTATGGAGTTCCTGACAAACATCCCGGTGTCAGGCATGACAGGTCACACTCTGAGATCCCAGAGCTGATTCAGTGGTACAATATTTGCAAGTTATTTGAATAAAAATGCCTTATGAATATGAATGTGCTGCAACTTGATTCTATGTAATAGTGCCAGAAGCAAAATCCATGCATCTAAAGAACAACTTACTGTAGTCAGAAATCACACCGCAGTGTGCATGGAAATGTCTCTGTCCAGGTAAATTCTGTCCAATGTCGAGCTGTCATAACATCGTGGAAGATAACATCAGTGTCACAGCTGGAGGTGCTCAAAATCTGTCACTAATTAGAGCTAAGGTTGGACATATTAACAGCAGCAGCCAGCGTAGACCCAACACAGCTGGGTGGGTAACACCAGCCTGCTGTGGACTGAAGTCACATGCCTACCACTGATTTCTGAATACTGATGCTCAGTTTTCCCAATGTATCACTGACAGTATGCAATCACTCTGTGCTCTATGTAGTCACAAGAACTGCAAGTTTACACAAGCAGGTTTGCATTGATTATCACCTTCAGTGAGAGATAAAGAAGAACTTTATCGAAGACCGTCTCTTTCCTGCATCTGTCTCAGCTGAGGTCTCAATCTGTGTCCCTCTTTCTTACTATAAATTCAGTGTAGTCTCTTTCCTTATTTTTTTTTTTACTTTTCTTTATGCTCAAGGTCTCAATGCCTGCCTTCTCCTTGATTAAAAAAGGGGTTATTTTCACATCAAGGATGAAAAAATGTGTCCCAGTTCTTCCATCCTCTCTGAGACCAATTCTCCAACTGTTTCTCAGATGATTTCCCAACTTGAAATGTGGCTTTGGGGTAAATGTATTCCTTTGAGGACAGAAATGTATTCTTTATCCAAGGCCTGTTCCCGTCATTCTCTTCTTTCTTTTTACCAACATGTAATAAATCATCATTCATAAAGTGTCACCGTGGAAACTGGGGACGCCTGATAGAAAGAAGATAGAGATGAGGTGTAGTGTGTGCGTGTGTTTGCATGGAGTTGAGAATATATGGGAATAACTTGTGTGTGTGTGTCTGAAGGCAGAGACTTGTATGCCTTCAGAGACAGGGCTGCCAGCACTCTGAGGGTTGCTGGCTCAAATCCCAGAGACCCTGAGGGAAAGGCACCTATTGATGGATGAAAAACTCCCACAGTGCTTTGCTTCCTGTGTGCACAAAGCCCACTGAGTCTGCAACCTCTCTGAGCCCACACACTGGTGTGGAAACAGTGTTGTCTCTCTTCTCTTTATGCATCTCCTACCACTTTATCTGTCTTGTAGTTTAAAATAGTGATTCTCCGCACAGTTTCCTTTCCCCCTATTTCCCTCCTTGCTGTGCTGAAACATTGCGTTAGATAGATGCTGTGTCTAAGACAGTCAGTTATATAAATACAGACTCCAGTACCCGTGTGGATTTGGAGTTTTCAGTTGGATTTATTCTTCAGTTTCACGTATAAACTCCTAGGAGGCAGCAGGTCAATTTTAGGGGAAACCTAAACTGATTACTTACTTAGATTTCAATGATAATTCTAGGAATAAGTACACATATGCAGCTCTATTGACTCAACTGTGATAAAACTGTCAGTTATTCAGCTGTAGGCCTCATCGTTTCTTAACCATCAAACTTTGATCAGTGTGACGGTGGGAGAGGTATCAGTTTGAATTCTATATATGTCTATCCATTAAAAAGTCTTAAATGGTTTTATACTTAAATTGGGGAACCAGTATAGAAACTCTAAGCATGTTATTAGAACTTCAGCTAGCCCTGCTGGTGTGTAGATTTAATTTCAAATAGATGGGATTCACGTTTCCACCGTTGATATACAGTCGCTGCCCAAAAATCAAAAAGTAAAAACATGTATTGCGTTTTCCTCGTTAAAAATCAGAAACAGAAACTGCCAATTCACATAAGAAATCAGACCCTTAAATCTTTATAGAAGACCCTTTGGCAGCAGCTAATTTGAGTCTTTTTGTGTCTCTATAGGCTTTGCACACTTAGATTTTGGCAGTTTTTCCTGTTCTTTCTAGCAGATGTTCTCAGTTGTTTTCAGATTGTACAGGAAGTATCTGTGAACTGCCATCTTCAGGTTTTCAGATGCTCTTAAAGCTTTGAGCAAGAATCTTTCCCCAAAACCAGCATTGTCTTGACTTCATGTCACTGTGGTGCTGAAAGATGAACCCAGTCTGCTTGTTGCTGGAACTGAAAGCACTGGCAGACCATGATGCTGCCACCACCATGCTTTCTCCATGTTTCCAGTCTTTCCTCTGCTATAGCCTTCTGTATGTCGTCACATTTATATGGCAGAAGTATTCAGAGAGTTTTCTGGACTTCATTGTTTGGGTTTTGTTCTGACAGGCAGAGTGTCTTTGGCTTGACATCAAATGTGTGCATAAAATTATATTCATTTTTAATCTAAACATATTATTTCACTCATCAGTCTATATTGAATAACCCAACATGAGTGACTGTTAAATGGAGATTGATGGTCAAAAGCAGTGATTGTATCAATTTAAAATGGAATTTATGAAACAGTAAAATAAAAACCTAAAAGTAATGGAAAGTGAATATATTCAGAAGTACAGGTCAGTTTAGATACCTGAAGTTATAGTCGGTTAGCCAAAGTTAACTTTGTTGTTTGATTTTCATTTCAAGGAAAAAAAAACTATATATCTGTAAATATTTATGTGTGTGTTATTATATTATATTTATGTATCTACCGCCAGAACAACTGACGTAAAAAAGGTGGAAGCATGAATTAGATAGGCCTGTCTACATGGATTAGACAGGTTGTCAAAATTCAACATACAAAAACTGTTGCATGTGCATAAAAAATGGCAAGTACACTCTGCATGAAATAAAACCACATGGATGGGGTTTAAATCACTCCTAACTGGTTTGGATGAAGCAGTGAAGAGAAATGTCCTCCTTCCATTTTAGCAGGAAACTGTTAAGGTGTACTTTCCATTGGAATGTATTTAGTCGTGTTAGTCACTCCAGTTAAACAGTCGTAATCTATCACTGATTTGGACCAATCATAAACCTGCAGGCATACTTTTAGTTATAGACCAAGTGATTAGATTTTGGCAGTGATGCAGCTTATAGTCTGGATCCATGGATTTGTTTAAGATTTCTGTATCATAGCAGCACAGCGTCACTGTAACCATGACAACAAGTGAACACTACATCAGCTGCCTGCTGATGATCACATGATTGTGATCCTACTACAAATCCACTGCTGAGGACTTATTGGGACTTATCAATCAGAAATGATACAAGGAACAACTAATTGAATTGTGGAGGTGATTCTGAGTCCCATCAGTTCCCTGCATATTTAAGTCACATGATTCAGTATCTGTACATAATGTATACACGCATAACACACACCTGTGTTCAATGCAAGGTCATTGTTTGTGGATACATCTATATTAAATGGAGACATTCTATGATGCAATGATTTCTGATCATCAATAACTAATAAATAAACACTGTTTTTTTTTAAAATGCTGTTTTTCTAACAATGCCATTTGAGGAAATGAGCAGCCTTGGAGGAGTACTGTGCTCTCTAGGTGGTTTTCTAGTTTTATGTTTTTGATCATTTTTCGATCAGTAATCAGCCTTGATATGCTGATAGCATGTTGTGTTGTATTTGCATCACATTCAGGACTTTTGCTGGACAAAGAAGTAGCTTTGATCTAAAAGGAGATTGGATCTGCAGATTGGAATAGAAGATACTGTAAACAGACACACAGAATGGTGGGTAGATATACAGACTCGTAGAGAGATGGAGTAGGAGTGAGAAAGAATAGAACTGTGCAAGGCGAGGAATATATTTAAAGAAGGAGAGATGTTGGGGGAGATAGAGTGTTTGAAATGATTTCTATATCTGAGTCCTGTGAGAGGGCAGAGAAGTCACTGCCTGTTTGTGAGTAGAAAGTGTTTTTTAAGATATATGTGGCTAATATTTACAGTACAGAGCAGACCTTGACACACCCTTGTGCAATATTACATAACGTGAAATTATTCAAAGTTATATGACCTCTCAAAACTGTAAAACAGTCAAAAACTTTATAGTGATGAAAAACCATGACTCAATGTAACAAAAGTGAATCCATCTGCTTTCACTTACACACAGGCTAGAAAACTTGTGATCACTGAGACGAATCTGTGTGCCTGTGATTTCCACCAAACCTTATTGCATTTACATGGTTATGAAACAAGTGATCATGAGTACTTTCTCTGTTTAGGACCTATGAGTTCTATCTGCATGTCTGCATCATGGCTCCACGTGGAAAAGAGTTCCCAGAAAAGCTGAAAAATCTGATCAATGAGCAACTAAAGATCAGTTTAACACAGTTCAAGCAGTCATAGTACCACCAATCAGAGCTGCAGTGGTTGTTATGCTTTTATAATACCACAGACAATATAGAAAGACGGCAAGTGATCCAGACTTGGCATAATGGGGTTGGTTATCAATGCAAATTGTGACAGGATAAGGCATAAAATCAGCAGCTATAGATGATGCTTTAGCTTTAGCAAAGTGTCATCATTCAATTTTTCTTTTTGTTTTCTTTTTGTGAGACTTTTTGGTCCAATGACACCAATATGCACTGTACAGCCCAGACTGAGTCCAGCGTTTTGGGTGTGAACCTGACCAGGACTACCACAGTGAATGCATAGTCCTGATAGTGGAGCACGCAGGCGGGAGTTTGATGATATGATATTTAAA
Source organism: Acanthochromis polyacanthus (assembly GCF_021347895.1). Classification (NCBI taxonomy): domain Eukaryota; kingdom Metazoa; phylum Chordata; class Actinopteri; family Pomacentridae; genus Acanthochromis; species Acanthochromis polyacanthus. Next base: position 35,138,137 of record NC_067122.1, on the reverse strand, counting down.
GACGGCTGAAGACGGCACCAAAACACTGACTGACAAGACAACTCACAGTCTGCAGAAGCTTAAAGTAAAGGAATATTCACACATAGCCAAATTTGACACCTGGTTCATCTCCAGTAGATCCTTGGGCTGTTGTAAATAGAAAGGTAGAACAACAAAACCCCACCAGAAAAAAAAGAAGAAGAATGACAGAACATTTTTTGTAGATTTTTGTAAACATCCTCCGTGCCGGAGAACGGATTTTTGCTGCACTGGGTTTCAACTGTGAGGCCTGTATTTTCATTATCAGAAATCTAAGTTGTTTGTTTTGACTTAGCAAAAGAACAAAGACCCTCCTCTTCCACTTAGGAGTAATTCAATCACTGTATGGTGATGCAATTTTAAATCTTGACATTTGCACCACCGTGCAAAAGTTTGGTATGACCCAGAAAATTTCATGTTTTCCATGAAATCTCCCATTTTTATTCATGTGCTAACATAACTGCATAAGGGTTTTCTAATCATCAATGAGGCTTTCAACACCATTAGCTAACACAATGTAGCATTAGAACACAGGAGTGATGGTTGCTGGAAATGTTCCTCTGTACCCCTATGGAGATATTCCATTAAAAATCAGCTGTTTGCAGATAGAATAGTCATTTACCACATTAACTATGTCTACACTGGATTTATCATTCATTTAATATTATCTTCATTGAAAAAAATGTTTTTCTTTCAAAAATAACGTAATTTCAAGGTAACCTCAAATTTTTGAACGGTATTGTAAGTGATATTATACTTTACCAAACTTTAATCAAAAGTCTTATTCTGCAGTATGAAACAAATGATTCACAGCTTTAACTCATTTCCTTTTTCGGTATAATTCATTTGTCTTCATTCCTCCTCTGACATTTTTCTTGAGATTAATATGTTTCAAAGCTACGTGGATGTCAGAAGCCATCACCTTAAGTGCTTCTCTACATTTTGGACTGAAAACTGGCTTTTGGAGATGTCGTGTTTTAAATGAGTCTCATTATCAGGTTTTCAGAGAGGGATGGACAGACAAAGCTTCTGAAGCTGTGGACGTTCTGTCACTATGGGAACGGCTGAAAGCATGATGCCTCTGGTGAAGACATCCAGCCCCAAATCATACAAGACCTAGGCGTGAATTTCAGTGTTTTAACCAGGGAATAAACCTTGATGTGTGAAAATATGTGCATTCTCCATCAGACACCCTTACACGGAGGGGAAACTATCAGAAAATCTTCTAAATTTAGCCTTTCTTTGTTTGTCTTTGCCTCTGTGTGCAGCGACAGCAGATGGGAGACGACTACAGCAAGAGCACTTTACAACTCAAGTGCTGCTATCCATCTTTTTAAGCTCCTTCCTCTCATCTATCCTCCTCCCTGTCGCTGACCAGCAGCGAAGGCCCTCACTGCTCCTCTGCTTTTGATTCCATGTCCTCCACCCCATCGTTTTTCTCCGTCAGGTTTTAGCTGCAGCACTTACAGGTATGGGTATTTGATGGTGGTTTGATGATATTTTTTTTAGGTGCCAGATGAATCATTACCTGGTGGAGCCTCAGCTTAGCTTGCAGCCACTTGGCTCAGTTTAAAGGTCTTATATTCTGCCCCTTTTCAGTGAATTAATGAAAGCCTCATACGTTTCCAGAATGAGTCGTTCAGTTAAGAGGGGCTTCATTTTGCTCTGACTATATTACTCCTGGCTTTATCCCTGTTATAAATGGGTTGTTTCAGGGTCTGTTGCTTCAAATGCAACTGAGCAGCTGCTGTCATTTTGCATGGAAATATCACCAAATTCACAGCACAGACATCGTTTTTAACTTGTGTGTCTGGTGAGTTTGTGAAACGATGTCGTGGTTCAGTGGTTTATCTGGAGAACAGCGACTTGGGAATGGTTTCTAAGTGGTTGCTGGTTAACATGCAGTTTAAATACAGTGTGTTTTATCACTGTTTCATACTTATTTCATTGTCAGGCAACAGAAATGGATACACACGTCAATGAGAACACTTTTACTGGGACTGGCACCTTAATATTTACAGAGCTCATTATTATTATTTTACTTGCATATCTGACATACAAAACACAATAAAAATGGCTTTGTCAGTTGTCTGGATATATAACAATCTGGCTTCTAAAGTCAGTCGTAGCTCCTACTCATTTCTGCTGCATGTAACCCGTACAACATGGACCAACTGTTCACCTGCTGTCTAAAATATTGGCTCATTCCAGAACTGGGGGACATTTTACATCTCATGCATCAAATTTGAAGAAAATCCTAAAACATGCTGTTCTTGTGTAAATGTTTTTGTCCTGAGACCAAATCTGAAAAAAATAGGAGAAAAGAATGTTTGATGTTTCTGTAGATGGGAACATTTTCTAACCAACATGATATTTTAAATAGTAATTATTATGGAGCATGTTTCACACATGTTAGCATAACCTGTTGATGACGTTTTTGTCTTTTATGTCTTATTTCTCTCATTTTCTGTCTTGTTTTTGTCGTTTTGTGTCTCGTTTCTATCATTTTGTGTCTTGTTTTGTTGTTTACATCATCAAACAGTTTTCCATAGCAAAGCTGTATCCTCTCTTCTATTTTTCATATTTCCATCACATTGTCAGTCTTGATTGAATGTCTCTCTCTGCCTCATATTATCAGGATCAGACTCATTCTTTGGACTGTTTTCCATCAGTCAGTTTGTCCTCTTGGTCAGCAGTAACAGCTAGCTAAATATCTAGCTTCTACTGCTGAGAAAATGCTAACATTAGCATGGATTAGCAACCCTGTTACTGTGATTAGAGTAGGATTAGCAAACAACATGTAAAACATGCAATACAAATGCTACCATTGATGTGTAAACAGAGCCAGTCACGCCTTTGATAGTTTATCACCTATAACTGATCAATATAGAGAAGAAAACTGGAAAAGAGAAAGCTGTTTTTTGTTGTTTTTTTTAAAAAATTTGAAGCCCAAATGTCCTCCAGTTTCGAACTGACCGTATTCCATATCTTGAAATGTGTCCTTGTTACAAGATATTTTTTTGCAGTACCTATTAAGAGTTTGGACACAACTCCTTTGTCTTTATTTTTACTACTTCCTACAGCATAGAACAAAACAGAAGACACTAAAATCATGAAATGAGTCGTGAGTATTTGTAGTCATCAATTCTTCAAAGTTGCCACATTAAACTTTACAGACTTCATTCTCTTATCCTTTAGTTTTGAAGGAATGCCCTCCATATATGGGGCCATTGTTGGCTGCTTTTCCTTCACTCTGAGCTCCAGTCATCTCATATGGTTAGGCTGGTGAAGTGGAGGCCAGATCTTGGTCAAATGAAGAACAAATGATGGTTCCACTAAGCTCAGATGGGCAGATGGGATGGTGTGTTGTTGCAGGACATTGTGGTCACCACGCTGGTTTAATTTTGGATACACCATCGTAGCTCATGCTTGTGCCGGATCTAGTCTAGCCTAGTATGTGTGTGTTGTGTGCCGGTTCATCTCAGAGAGGAAGCAGGAATCCCAGCAACAGCATCTCTGCATGAGAAAAGAAAAATAAATGCTTAGGTTCAGAGTGTAATTTCCATTAATCGCTGCTGTCATTCAAAGGTATACATCTGATGTTTAAAGGAAGCTGAGAAATTCTCCTGAAGGAGTTCAGAAAGGTTAACTTCTGCTGCTTAAAAAGCAACGCCAACACCTCGGTGTGCCAGTGTTAAGTGGGGTCGAGCCTCCTTCCTGCTGTTGCTTTGAAAAAGTTACAGGTTGAATTATAAAAGGACAGACTTTCAATCTAGAAGTGAATGGAACAAATTCACCATCTCAGGGAAATGTGTCAGATGCCAAAGTGAGAGCTTTAGTGTAAGCAGACAGCTTTTCTGACAGAAGAAAGACTTGAAGGATTGCAGTTTTTTTTTTGCTTTGGTCCCAGCTGGATACCTAATATCCATAGCTGTTTGCTGCTTCAATGCAATCTAGTGAAGCAGATTCAGATGCTAAAGCACATTTTAAATTTGCCGTAACATAAATTTTACAGAATCACCGCATTACCTTGGAGTGCTTTGTGCAAACCCCTGGCTCCGGTGTATATTTTGTAATTTCACAAACCTCGGAGTAGCAATTGTATGCTGGAAATGGGTACTTCAAAAGAGTGCTTCCTGAAGTGAGGTCCTGGGAAGCCAGCAGGGGTTATTTTGCAGATTATGGATCACACAGACTATTAAATACCACAAAAGATGTACTACTCAGCAAATGAAAGCGGCAGCAGTTTGTGCTTTGGGAGCAGAGAAAAAGTGATACAGCTTCGCTCACTGAGAACAGTCACTGCAAGGAGGATTATATGGATGAATGATCACTGTGATGATCCAAGAGGAACTCCATCATGAGCTCCTCTTATGTTAGGCGAGTGTCATGGTGTCACACTGAGAGGGTTGTGTTGTGCTGTGTTGTTCTGGGAACAGAATGTCAGTGAAGACGCTTTTGAATTAAAAGAATGCAGATAAGTTTTCTGTCCTTGTAACTCTACTAAATCACACATGAACACAGCCTGCTTTCTGCTGTACAGAACCAATCACTGTCCTCCTAAGTAAAAACATGACAATAGTACACATAGATCCATCATTCTATCTCAGATAATGTCATTTTTAGAGCAATTTTTGCAGAAATATATATTGTGATTTTTTTGTGTGTGAAAATGAAAAATATACCCCTATCAGAAATATTTTTTAGTTCTATTTGGAGCACTATTCTGAAATCCCAGAACTCTTCTCTACCTGCTTACAGTCATCTATGAAAGCGTTGTTTGTTTGTTTGTTTGTTTGTTTTGTGCTACAACTTGTATCTGCTGAATCAGCTATGGGAGTTAAATGAACTATTAAATAAAAATTGTGACCAAGTATTTTACACTAGAAGTATTTAGTTTAGTTTAGTATGAGTGTGACATGCAGCTACATGTGGTTCAGAAAAATCATTAGTTGACCTAAATATGACTTTTCATGACAACTTAACTTTTTTTATATATCTAAACTCACCCATAATCAGAGAGTAGTTTAGGAGGAAATAGTTTATCTACTTTTCCAGTATTTGAGATTCAGAATCAGTGACTTGATGGGAAACAACAGTGACAATCAGTGAATCACTGAAATTAGATTGCTGCTCAGAGCCTCAAATTTCCATGTGCAAAATACCTGCTGAAAGTGGGTCGTAGGGCAGTTTAACTAAACAAAATAAAAGTACAAAAACAAAACAAAATTAAAGGTGTGTCATCCGAGAACTTCACAGATACCATTTTACATATCCACAGTTTATGACTAAAGAGTTTTAAACAAATTAGAGCTGGTTGAGCATAAGGTCTCTGACGGTTTAAGATGGACTGACTCATTTAGATATGCACGTTTGTCAGAGCATACCTTTACCGGCAATAATTTTTGCTTTATTTTTTGAAGATCGTATTAAAATCTATGTAGCCCAGGTGAAAATAAGGCATTTAAAGTGTATTGGTGGGTTATGAAGTTATTATGTAAAAACCTGTTCAACTGAAAGTAAGTGGGTTGAGAAAGACATTAAAATGGTTTTAAACTTGTGGAAGTCAATGCTGCTGTGGGGATTCCGTGGATGGCTTCCTGTAAATCATCATGGATTTTCTACTCTGCACCAGGACTACAGCGACCAGCTGGAGATCAACACTCAGACCTGCAATGGTTTGAGGTTGGAGTGTGAGTGTGTGGGCCCACAAATTAGAGAACATTGGGCCTCATTCATGAAGCGTTCCTCAGAACAAATCTGTTCTTAGAGCCTTTTTAAGAAGATTTTTGGCATTCACGAACGTGTTCTTAACTGACCTGTTCTTAAAAGTAAGAACAAATTCTAAGAACACTCAGGAGGACTCTTACACACAAAAAATCTGCTCTTTTAGAATTTTGTTACAGTCAAAACTGATCCAAAAATTTGAATTTCTTTCTTAAAATGATTCAAATATTACCACAAATTATTTAATTTAAAACTAGATTTATTCAATTGAATTTTAGTGATCAATGGTTTTATAGTTCAGTGCCAGTTAAACTCAAAATCAGATTTTAGATCTGAAGCTGCACTTGGTCACATTAACATGTTTGGAGGTCTGTGGGAGGTACAAGCGCAATGACCACTACGACGTGCACGCGCAATAACTATTGCAACGTGCGCGCGTAATATCCACGTAATATCCACCACACTGACCGCTGCCACGTGCACACGCCCCGGTGTGCACATGCGCGCTGACCGGGGAGACAAGGCGGACATGGCCTGGGCAGTTTTACCTGTCATTGCAGCAGAGGCAGAGGGTGTTTTATTACGACACACACCCTTTCTGAGAATAAAAGTTTAGCTGTCTCAGGTCAGACTTTACTGGCTGTTTGAAGCTCTGTCATCTGCAGAAATGACCATCACTCTGGTGGGCGGAGTTTCACCTGCACTCCAGTGCTCACGTGTCTCAAACACGCTCTTGCTGCTGCCTTATAAGGAAGTTTAGAGGGTGTACCTTTTACATTTACAAGTCAATACAATGTAAATGTCATGTTAATGAGAGGGGAGGGTGTTCGTAGAGACTGTTCTTGAATCCGGCGCATCTCCCTCCTAAGAACAGATTTGGCTTGTCAAGAACGCATCGTGAATCCGACGTACTTTTCTCTTGGGAGTTCTTAAAGCCGTTCTTACGAATGCTTTTCTACGAACGCGTTCATGAATGAGGCCCAATATTCTTAACACTCGCAAGACTATGCTTTTAGGATACTCCTTTAAAGAATTTAGTGGGAGGACAGCGTGAGGTTGTTTATTTTGTGTTAACATGAAAAATCATTTCAGCTACATAGTTGGAGCACAGGGGATCTTCAATTTATATCAGAGTTCCATTCCTACGGCTCTACGTAAGTTGTTTTTTTGCCGTAAGTCGGAACTCTGGCGAAAATGTAAACAAAGCCGTTCCATCACAATATCGATCAGTTCTTCAGAAAAGTCATGAATATCAACGACTTTCATGCATGTATGAGTCATTTTACAAGAAGACGTACTGATATTTTTGATGTGGAGGTTTCAAAGTTTATTGCTCAGTCCCAGATTTACTTAATGTCAGTGAATGTGTCATGTTAAGTTAGCTCACCTTTGATTGGCTGAGAGTCTGTAGTAGAATAGAATAGAATAGAATAGAATAGAATAGAATAGAAAGCCTTTATTGTCATTGTACAATGGGTATACAATAAACCTGGGCGCGCTGCTCTATTTGGTGCTTAGAAAAATATATACATTACAATAAAGAAATAAATAAAAATAGAATAAAATACAGTAAAAATACAATAAAATACAATGGGAGAGAGCAGTAATTGTAGCAAAACAAGAGCTTTAGATTGCACATGTTTTTGTTTTTTGTGCTCTGTAGCGCCGACCAGAGGGCAGAAGGTTGAACAGATTGTGACTGGGGTGGGAAGGGTCCTTGATCACGTTTGTTGCTCTGCTGAGATAGCGAGAGCTGGCGATATCGTCCAGGGAGGGGAGGGGGCAGCCAGTGATCTTCTGGGTGGCGTTGATCACTCTCTGCAGTGCTCTCCTGTTGGCTGCAGTGCACCCAGCATACCACACTGTGATGCAGTACGCCAGGATGCTCTCAATGGTGGCTCGGTAGAAGGTCAACAGCAGCTTCTCCTCCAGGTGGTTTTTCCTGAGCACTCTCAGGAAGTGGAGTCGCTGCTGGGCCTTCTTCACCACCGCCGTGGTGTTAACAGTCCAGGAGAGGTCGTCAGAGATGTGAACACCCAGAAGTTTGAATGAGTGGACCCTTTCAACGCAGACCCCGTTGATGAGGAGTGGGGCCGGGTCCATGCTGTATTTGCAGAAGTCCAGGATGAGTTCTTTTGTTTTTGTGGTGTTCTGTGTGAGATTGTTCTCTGAACACCACACTGACAGTCTCTCCACCTCATCTCTGTAGGCCAACTCGTCTCCTCCTGAGATGAACCCGACCACGGTGGTATCATCAGCGAATTTGATGATGGAGTTGAAGAGATGGGTTGGTGTACAGTTGTGTGTGTACAGTGAGTACAGTAAAGGACTCAGTACACAACCTTGTGGGGAGTCGGTACTGAGTGTTATGGTGGGGGAGTGGTGTGAGCCGAGTCTGACAGTTTGTGGGCGGTCTGTTAAAAAGTCTTTGCAGGGGGCTTGTAGGTGTGGTCTGCATGATGTGGATCTGACAGCTTCAAAGTTCCTCTGCCAGTGAAGGGTCGGCGTCCACAGACACAGGATTTCTGTCCTTGTACTGTGTGATGTGTTGGATGCCTTGCCACATCTTCCTGGGGTTATTGTCGGTGAAGTGCTCCTCAATCCTCTTTTTGTCGGCTGCCTTGGCCTCTTTGATTCCTCTCTTCAAGCTGGCTCTGGCCTCGCTGTACTGGAGTTTATTGCCAGACCTGAAGGCGGTGTTGCGATGTTTGAGGAGTTTCTGGACATCGCTGGTCATCCAGGGTTTTTGATTTGGAAAAACCTGGATGCGTTTCTGAACTGTTACAATGTCTGTGCAGTTGTTGATGTAGGAGAGTACAGAGTCTGTGTGCTCCTATAAGTCCTGACTGTCAAATACATCCCAAATGGTGTGTTCAAAGCGGTCCTGAAGCTGAGAGAGAGCTCCCTCAGGCCAAGTTTTTATTTTCATTGTGTGTGGCTTTGTTTTCCATCCGGAGAGTGGTGTATGCAGGCGTGAGGGACAAGCACAGATGATCAGACGCAGCGAGGTGGGGGAGGAGGGTGGCTTTGTAAGCATGTTTAAGGTTGGAATAAACATGGTCCAGTGTTTTCTCCCCTCTGGTGGTACAGTTCACGTTGTGTTTACAGAACCACGTTCTTCTACAGTAAAGCTTCTGTAACTCTAAACACCGCCTCCATGAGTCTCTAACTAGAGTCACTCTACCATAGTGTCACCGGCTCTATTCAGCGCAATCCGTAGAGCATCAAGTCCTCTATTTCACATGTACTGGATGAATTTAGGGAGTACAGACTATAAGCATGCTTGGCTGAAGTCCCCGGCAACGATAAAAACTCCATCGGGATGGGCGACTTGCTGTTTGTTTAGGGTAGCGAGCAAGAGGCTAAGGGCTGCGCCGATGTTAGCATCCGGTGGTATGTAAATAGCCGTCACAATAACTACCCTCAGCTCTCTCGGTAGATATAAAGGTCTGCACAAGACTGCCAGAACCTCTAAATCAGGAGAACAGAGCGTGTCAATGATCCTGCTCTTACCCCAGATAGCAAACTATGGGTGAATCAATGTTGAATCTATGTTGAGACCTAACGTCGAAATTATACAGAAAGCGCAAGGTTGATAAAATGTTGAGTCAACGTTTGCTTTTCAACCATAAATCACACTTTACCCAGATAGCAAAAGATGTTAAATCAATGTTGAATTAGGGTTAAGAAGGTTGAATTGTGGTTACGGTTGAAGACTGATGGTTGGATCAACGTTGATTCAACAACATTTTGTCAACATTGAAGTTTGTGTTTAAAAGATGCCATTGAATCTACATTGTATTTTGGTTTAATTAAAATGTTTGACAGGTCAATGTTTAATTAATGTTGAATCTATGTTTGCAAACATGTAATCTATGTAAGCAAATGTTGACTCAACATTTTATCAACCTTGCGCTTTCTGTATAATTTCGACGTTAGGTCTCAACATAGATTCAACATTGATTCACCCATAGTTTGCTATCTGGGACTACACCACTCGTGCACGTAAACACAAAGCCCCCCTCCCCTGCTCTTACCTGAGTCTCTGTTTCTGTCATGCCGGTGTAGCGTGTGGTAGGCATGGGTCGATACCACTTTTTTGGATTCGATACGATATCGATACTTATTGGTCAAAAATTTCGATATCGATTTTGATACTTTTGTAATATTTCAGGGATATGTTGTACTGTTAAAAAACACAATTACTTATGCAAATAAAACTTTAATGCACTGCTTTCAAGTAAATTTTGCAGTCATACACATCACAACTGAACAGATTTTTTCAAGTGTAATACATAAAAAGTGCAACCAAAGTAAATAAATTATGATAATATAACCAAAGTGCAAAAAATGAAAGAAAAATGTAAACAGAAAATTGGACCATTGCATAATAACACTGAAAACTAGTGGTGTGCGATACTGCAAGATTTAGTATCGATCCGATACCAAGTAGATACGGGGCCAGTATCGGCGATATTGATAACGATACCGATAACGATACCGATACTCAAGACTAACTTTAGCAGTAGTAGATTTTGAAGATATTTTCTCCCCCGCCGATAACGATACCGATACTCAAGACTGACGTGTGATTTCACAAGCTATCACGCGATTTCGGAACGAGAAGCTGCCTGCCTGGCTTAATACTGGAGCTATGTCAAAAATTCATTTATCCATCACTCACATGTATGAAATGACATATGAAAACAGACCCCAGGTTGAAAAAAACCTAAGTTCCCCTTTAACAGTCACTGTGGTTTTAAATTGTGGGTGCTACAAGTAGACTGAACAGTTCGAACACCAAGTGGCACATTAGTCTGCAAATCTAATATGAGGCACAACATTTGTCACGGCTGTGGCTGTGGTTCCCAGTTAGTGGCAGAGCTCTCCCCCTTCCTTCCCTGAGTTAATCAGCAGGTGCAGCGGAGCAGGAGGCGGCAGGTGTTTCACATCCACAATCAGCTGACCAAGAGCGGGCAGGTGGAACTAGCTCATCATTTACACCCTGTGCCACAAAATGAGACCTCACTCGCCACTCAACAGACTGTGAATAAGCAACACCTAGACCTCACCTGCTTCTGCTCCCTCCTGGATTCACTCACCACTAGCCCTGGGTTCTTTCTGTCTTGGACCATCCACCTCACGCTGTCTCCTGCTCCACGCCACACCATCTGCACCGGCCAACTGCGACCCAGCTCCTCACTCACCCCTCCTGTCTGCTAAGTTACCCAATCCTGAGCCAGGCTGGTTGCAATTGTTTGAATTTGCTGCTTGGAGTAGCTTGTACATATTCTGTGTTTATGTATATAGTTCAGTGCCACTTATTCTCCCTTGGTTTGGAGCATTGTTTGTTCTGATTTAATTCTACATAGCCTAGACTCTGTTATTGTGTTCTTTGTTTACATTATCCAGTGTACCTTGCTCTCCTGCCTAGGTGTTACCTAATGTGGGTTAGTATTTCTACGTATATTTCTAACTTGCTGTAGTGGTTTAGTTCACTGCTCACCCATACTGACTCTGTTTTCGTAGCTGTCTTACTTATCCTGTGTGGCATATTGATAGCCTAATAGCATAGTTGTCTAAGTCATGAAGGCCAAAACATGACTTAGGCAATTATGCTATTAGGCTAACGATATGTCACTTCTGGTTGTAGTACATTTCTACTTTTGTAAATTCCTTAAAACTGTCATTTCTCATTCCCTAAACCTCCTTGAGAACCTTAACATTTCTGGTATGTAACTGAACTACAATCTTTTCTAAATAAACCTAAGAAGCTCAATGTTGCATCCATTTAAAACTTCCTCACTGAATTTAACTTCCTGGGCTACCTTTGAAATATGTGGATTTTTTTTTTCTCTTGTATTCTTTTTACCTGAAGAGTTTGATGGCATAAACCCAACTACACATGAAGCACAACATGCAAATCTCTCGCATGAATGCAGATGAAACCTGCATTCATGGCCCATTTACTGCCTCTCATGTATTAGTATGTATTTAGATAGAAGAGACCATCATCAGTTTCTCTGGAAGATAATTAAGCAGTGTGTTTGTTGGAAACATACTGTTGTCTTCTGAGGCACCTGCTCAGGTTAGTGGCCCATCATATTACAATAATAGCCTGTTAGCGTTAGCTCTGAAGCATTAATTGAATCAGGACTTCAATGGTTAGGCTTCTACGAATGAATCTAAGCATAGGAGGAAATGTTTTACGACAAGAAACTCAGCAAACCCTCCTGGAAAATGAACAGATCCAAACAGAACTCTCCAGATTCCTGCATAGATGTTCTGATCCAAAACTCCAGATTTGCCAGAAGGACACGACAGGTAGTGCATCGATTTTTTTTTTTTTTTTTTTTCCAGGCTTCTGATCACCTTGACAGCCCCATGCTGTAAAATATTCAAACTGGTTTTCTGTGCGCCGTAAATTTGCACATAAAGTTGAGTGGAAAATCAACTTTGGACAGCGAGTCATGATGGCTAACTTGCCTTTGATGCCGAGCAACAGACAGCTGGAGCAGCAGAGACACATTAGCATGAAGAGAGATTCAGAGATTTATGACAAAAAAAATCCAAAATAGCACAGCAGCTGGTTTTACTCATGGAATACAAACTCTTCATCACTGCAAGGTTGCTTGGTTGTCCTGAATCTGGATGCTTGGAAATTAAATGAAAGTTCGGCATTACATCACTAAAAATTAGACCTCCTGGATAGGATTTTCAATATTCTGGTGTTTATTCTGATGGCATATGTGTTTGCATTGGTTAAGTTTCTGTTCTATGTGGGTGGAATACAGTGGGTTTTACCAAATGACTCACACACTCATAGTGAATGCTTGAGTTAACAGATCTTCTCTGTGGTTAACAGTTTATTTACTGCAGTTTTTATTAAGTTTTTGTCCATGAAAGTGAGCGTTTTCTGCCTTAAAATGTGCTTAGTTGTATCTCTACAGCATTGCTTCCCCAACAATGTGCGGATCTACACAGCCAAATTGTTGATATTTACAATAAAAGACTAAAAACAACAACAACAAAGAATCCATGTTTTTCACTGTCATCAACTTACTGCAGTTTCAAGGTGTAAATGTTCAGTTGAACTGCAGTGATGATTTAAACTTCTGTTAGTTCATCCTCCTGAACAGTGCTGGATGTGGCCATTGGGACATTTCTTTTTATGTAAAATAACTCAAAATCTCTCACCATGGATTCTGTGTACAGATCTGGGAATCTGTGAGCTGCATAGATAACTTTAAAGTGTTTGTCCTTTTTCAAGTATTTCACATGTCCCTGACCTTCTGATGTAAAATATACAACTTTTCTACATTTTCAGCCAACCTGTTCCTGCACATGTACCTGCTGCCAGCATTCCACATGCTCTTCTTGTGGAGAATGTCCAGTACCTACAGCATTTTACATACCTGCAGCACCACAGAACAACATATCAGTGTCATTTCTGGTCCTCATGTTTTGGCTCATTGGTGCACCGTATGTTAAGACATCTGTGTACAAATTGTAACCTGTTCATTAAAGATCCTTCTGTAATGTATTTTCACTTCTTTCTGTTCTTTCATGTTTCTCTTCATACTGTAATCTGCTTTGGATCAGCTGTGTTGCTTGATATGGTAGGAAAGATAGAAAGGTAGGATTTTATAAGCATCCTGTATTAAAAACAACTCCATCTGTCTCTGTGGTGTCTGCAGAGAAAATGTATGTTTTGGGACAAGAAGATTCAGGATTTGGTGCACATAGTGTTACTCTACAGTGTGTAGAGCTAAAGACAGTCAGTGGGTTTACATCTCCATAGCATTAAATCTATTCAGAAATCCATAGGAGTGTACAAAGTTACTCATTTTAAAGTCATATTCGCAATGCACTACAAAGGTCTTCTCCACAGTATTCTAATAACTCTGATGCTGTGGTTTCAGGCTGCCGATACTGTGGTTTTAATAAAAACTTGACCCCATTATGGAGGACAAAATGTCACAAACCCGAATAACATTTTATCCACACAACTGTCCAAGAAGTTTGTTGACTTCTCACTAATACTAAAGACATTTATGTCACGTTGATGTGAACATACGGTGCCACAGGCTGACCGACTGTTGAACCTCAGCTTCTTCTTCTGCTGCATTTCCTGTAAGTGCAGCTGTCAAAGAGTGGCGGCTGCCTTAGAGGGAAAATACAGACTGTGTTGGTCATTTATCTGGGATTTATAAAGCTGCTGACACAGAGTTTCTCTTTACATCTGGATGCTGAGGCATATTTTTACACTGAGGCACAGACATTTTGGCCAAAAAAACACAAGCTATGAATGCTTGATGTGGGTAAGTCCTAATCTGACTCACTTTCTTTGACACTCTTTGAATCTTTGGCTCCAGCTGTCAGTTTGTTTTTTTACTTCTACCTTTGGCAGTAAGCTGTGACTGTTGTAGAGTCTTTTTGTGGCCATCTTTGATGCTCAGCTCTCATTTCTGTGTCATTTTTTGCACTGCTATGCTTCGAACACGCCTCCTGCCCACGGAATAGTCTGGTGTCTGGTTCTGTAATGAGCTTTCTTTTGTTCAAGGTCTCCCAGTCACACTGCGGGGTACATTTGCATCTAATGTATACTATTACATTATGATTAGGAATGATTATGGACCCATCTAAAGCCTACCAAGTGTAATGTGTGAAAGGCTCAGTCTCTGTGCCTTTAAATGACACTGGCTTTAAAATTCCTGTTTCTGAAAATGTCATTGTCATGCTGTGAAGTCATCCAAATACTGCAAACTGGGTGATGAAGCATGCTGGTCATGTTTTCATGACTTCTTTGGCATGATAATCACAGCAAAAAAAATGCCATCAAATGTCAGAAATGATCAAAAAATGGCCATTTTACTTCAAGATGAATATTTACATGCCTTTATGTGTGACTTGGATGCAGAGTTTGAGGTTCAATAGCTTCATCTTGGTTTGGTTTAACAGACAAAATTTTAAACAGGATACCAAAAGGCAAATGAATTATATGTGCAATGACAAAAGTGCTTTTAGATGAGTTGACATCTGTTTGTTGTCTTACTGAATGATTGAAGAAGCAAAACAATTCAGTTTTACAAGGTCATCCGTACTCACAAGGCAGAGCAAATTAATTACATATTTGGACAAAATCCACTGACAATGTGCGAAAAAAGTATCTTAATGTCTTCTATTTTGGCATATTTCTCACATTAAAATGTTCCAGATCATCAAACTAATATTTATGTTTATTCTTTGATTAAACAGAGATAACATAAATTTTTCTGCCTTGTCTCTCTTTCTGTCTGTCTTTCTCTTCCTCCCCCTCTCTCCTCCTCTGCTCAGTCTCTGATCTGTCTCTCTCCTGTTCTGTCTTAGTCTTTCACCCTCTTCTTCCTCACCTGTCTCCCACGCTCCCTCTTGGTCTCTTAGGGTGCTTTCACACCTACGCCTTTTGGTCCGCTTAAAGCGGACTGGAGTCCGCAACACCTGCAAGTACGGTCCGTTTGGGCTGGTGTGAAAGCAGACCAGATTTTTTTGGTTCGGACTAAAGAACCTTCTGGAGGTGGTCTCGGTCTGCTTCTATGTGAACTCCAGTTCGGTTCGCTCCTGGTGAGAACACAAACCTGTCTCCATTCGGACCGGTTTGATGGCGCAGCAGACTTTTTGGTCTACGGGAGCTTCCGTAGGAACCTGCACAGGGAATTTTGGGATAACGATAACGTCTTGCAATGCATCTTCTCCGTGCCAAAAACGACTGTGTAATGTTCTCGTACCAAATGCGAGCTTCATGCTGGAACAACAGCAGTATTTGTGCTTGCTGCATAAAGCAATGATACAAATATATGGCAACAAGAACGAACAGGAGAGCATAGTTCATTGTTTACGAATAAACCTCGATCCATGGAATAAACACAGCCTGTTGTTTTCTTCCGGGATTTTTCCCTCTTCACATGCTGCGCCAATCAGCGTTCACTACGTCATCTAAAACACATTATTTTTGTGAACAGCGCCGCCAAACGACTGGGAGGAGATATAACATTCATCGTAGTTGGTTCAACTGCGAAAGCACTGGTGTGAATGCGAACTGAAGCAGTTGAAATTAGCAACATTGTAACAACTTTTGGGTCCAAACGAACCACTCTAACGGACTAACAGGTGTGAAAGCACCCTAAGGCTACGTTCACACTGCAGGCTAAAGTGACCCAAATCCGATTTTTTTGCCCCTATGCGACCTGTATCTGATCTTTTCATGACAGTCTGAACGACACAGATCCGATTTTTTCAAATTTGACTCAGGCCACTTGGATATGTGGTCCTAATTCCGATACGTATTGGATCTTTTGCCATGCGACTTCAGTCTGAACGGTCAGGTCACATTTATCCGACCTATACGTCATTTGTACATGACAAACGTCACTATTCTGCGTTCAAGCAAAACAAGTCTTCAGGCTGCTGAAGACGCGTGTCTTGCAGTGAGAGTGTTAAAAAGAGGCGCTCACATATGTACGTAAAGGTTGCCCTTGTCATTCGAAAATTCTGAATGAAGTCCACATCTGTGAAGCCTCTCACATCACTATCCCACCACTCCTGGCTGCGACTCCGCACCCACACAGTTCTCTGGACAGACGTTGCTGCCACTGCCCCACAAAGTCAGGGCCAAAATCCTGGCTCTCTTCCTTCTAGACCTTCTCCTTAAAACGATTAAGTTATAAATATGCTGTTTGCGTCCATGTTTATTTCTGTAAACACTGAACACGCTCTCTACGTGTCGTTGTTGTGTCCTCTTTTGCGCATCCGGGACACTTTTGGGTTTTGTGAGGTTCACACAGGAGATCACATACAAGTCGCATTTAATTGGAAATGTGAACAAACTCGCAAAAAAAAATCAGATTTCACAAAAAAAGCGGAATTGGGCATTAAGCCCTGCAGTGTGAACGCAGCCTTAGACTGTCTGCCTCGAGTACCTCCCCCCTCGTTGAAGTGCCTCTGGCCATGCTGGTGATCACGGTGCATTGGGAGCAGCCGTGGAACCGACACACCTGCCCACAATCATCGCCATCCCCAGTAAAGCCTGGCTCATCCCTGTACTCACCACCAGCTCATAGCTACAGCTACCCCAGTCTTGAGTAGTTCACTGGTTTCTTGTCATTCGTTACATGCTGCCAATTAATTCCGTTGTCCTCTGCTGTAGTTCCTTGCCTGTCCATGCTGTCCTCTGCCCTGTTTGTGTTGGTAATTTTGGTTCCACCTCAGTTCATGGTTTTGAGTCTAGGTTTGTTTTTTCCAGTAAAATTCTTAGTTTTTTAGCTGGGCACTGGTTTCTCCTGCTGAGCTACCTGCCCCGTAGCCTGTTCAGTTGTTTCATTGTTAAGATCCTTTGTTTTGATCCTGTCGGTCTGATTGAAGTGTCTGCAATTTGGGTTCTAACCTGAGCCAGGGCAGAAAACCCACATCACCTTGGAGGAATTTTGGCCACCTCCTCTAGATGGTTAGATGGATTAGATGGTTTTCAATCATGAACTCCCCGTTTAGTCTCTGACTGATATTTCTGCCAGATGAACCTTTCTGTTCTTTTGGTCAGTAGTGGTTTGATCCTTGCAACTCTCCTATGGGTGCCGTTTTCTCCCGGTGTCTTCCTTATTGTAGAATCATGTAGATGGACCTGAATTGAGACAAGTGAGGTCTGCAGGTCTTTTGATAGTCATCTGGGTTCTTCTGTTTCCTCCTGGATTAGATGTTGATGAGCTCTTGGAGAAATGTTGGTCGTTGGTCCACTCCTGAAGGTTCTTCACTGTTCCATGTTTCCCCATTTGTGGATAATGTCTCTCATTGTGGTTCTCTGGAGTCCCAGAGCCTAAGCAATGACTTTGTAACCCTCCAGACTGATACATGTCAGTGACTTTGTGTTAGGGATGTGGGGTGTGGAGAACCCAGGCGCAGACATCACAGACAGAACGCTAGGCATAATTAAAAGAATGTATTAACTAAATCAAGAAACCTTTTACAACTGAAAACGAGACTGGAGTGGACAAAAACTAAACTTGACAGAGACTAAACGGCAAGACTTAATGGGTGACAAAAAAATAAACAAGACAGAGGCAAACAGCAAGACTAAAGAGGTACTTACAGAAGGAGAACAAACTACTAACACAAGAGCAAACTCGAGTCCAAACAAGCATCAAGTCCAATGGGGGTAAATCCAGAAAAGGGTGAAAAATGACAAAGTCCAACAACTGAGAATCCAGCGGAGGAGGGTAAGTGGGGAGTGAAGGCAGAACTGCATGTAGGTCTAACTATGCGCCAGCGAAGACTGAGGGGAATGGCAGAGCTTAAATAACAGGGAAGGAAACCAGGTGGATTGAACTGAGCAGATTGCAACAGGTGAGAATGATGAGGTAATGAAGAGACAGAGCCAGGGGGCGAGCGAGTGGAAGAGAGACAGAAGGGGAAGACACAGCCAGAGGAAGATAGAGACACACCAGCAAAAACACATGCAGAAGGGTAACAAACACTGACAGAACCAACAGACTTAGGTCAAAGCAAAAAACAACAGAATCTAAAAGGGTTGAATCCAAACAAGAGGAAGAAAGGTGGAAAAAGGAACAAAAAAGCAACAACAGGGCAGAATCCTGACACTTTGTTTCTTATCTGTTCTTGACTCTCTTTAGAACATGGCATCATGTGCTGTTTTTTCAGACCCTTTAGCTACTTCACAATGAAGACAGGTTCTATTAAGTGATGTCAAGGTTCAGCAAGTGTGGCTGGTAAAACTGAACCCATTTGTCAGATTGCCAATTGAATCTGATCATTTTTTAGATTGGTAGCTAACAGGGCAACCATTCTCACATTGAGCAAGGTGGGGTTGGACAGCTTTGACTTTCTTGTATTTTACACAGATAAGTTGCTGTTGTCACACATATTTCGAGGCATACATATGTAAATTATGATATTAGATTGATTTTCACATTATTAGCATTTAGACCAATTTAAATTTTGCAAAACACATCGAAGTTTGATAACAGTCAGAGACCTTTTCATGTCCTAATCCTCTCTGTATTTAATATTATGGGTGCAGAGAAAGACAAATAAATACTTTTTAAAAAAAAGTAGCATCCCATTAGATTGTTTCCAGTGTTTTTAGTTCACTAGATTACCAAAAATGTTCTCATGTCGATAATTTCAGTCTTTGTGCTTTTTGTATTTGGATTAAATGACAAAATAGAAGTAAGCAATAAATACAATAGCATGTTTAACTATCTAATGATGCTGCAATGCATCAATGTAGGAGCTGTCTATTAGTCTGAAAGCAGTAGGACTGAAATATAAAGACAACAATCAAAGTCGTCAGATAAAGGAAGAAAGGGAGAAGACAGGAGGCCTGAGCCAGACTCATGGACCTCAGGCTTCGGTTCTGCATTTCTGCTACAGCTAACATCAACCCATACACAAGGACACATACACAGAGTGGAAATCCCACAGAGAAAAGAGCCACACCTCAGGCTAGCTGTCTACACTCATCCCAAAAGAGAGCAGCTTTGATGCAATGCCTGAGTGCCTGCTTTTATCTGCCTCCACTGGGTCTACTGCACGAGTGTGTGTTCGCAGGGTTTGTCTTGGTGTCCATAAAACACACAACATGATGCAGAACACAGAAATCTGGCTCGGCCTGTTGCTGTTTACATCAAAACTTACCTGTTTACTGATGACTGCATGATATTTGCACTCTAAATTACCATAGATATCTAGTTTTTTTTAACAGTGTAACAAACCTGGAGTCACTTATGAATTACATTGAACAAATTATACATACATTTAGATGATGCTGGTTGTGACCTTGTCAGAGTGTAGGGTCAATAACACATATAAAAAATGAGATCTATTCATTTATCAGCTTGTTTTTTTATGAAGAGAGCACATTTTTGAGAAACCTCTGGCTCGACAAGTTGGAAAGGCTGCAAAAAAAACCCAAACCTGTGCGTTTACAGCAGCAATACGGGGTCAGCGTATGTAGTTATATGTTATTGCATCATCAGTTTCTGTTTGGATGCTAATTTCATCTATTTTGACAGCTAATTTAGACTTCATACCTTCTGATGTATGCAGATGTACTTGTCATGCTCAGGTTCTGTTTTTAAATATTTGAATTTATTAATTGGACAAATATTTCTTATCATAATCAGCTGCTGGTTCATTTTTAATTGCAGAACTTCGATAAAGACACACTAAATCTGTAACTCAGATGTTGCACCAAACTGTGACACTAAGCCAGTTTTTTATTTATTCTTAATATCAGTGAGATAACAGCCCCATTATAGGGTTAAACTGGAAGAAAAAAAACAGCAGCCTGTATCTTGATGGAGAAATGGCTTGTTTGCTATCCTCAAACATGAGATAAAAACACTTCAAGTCAAACTTTGTTCCGCATTTTCACACCACAATAATATTTGAGGAATAGCAGAGAGTTGAGTCTTTAGCTGAATGAAGAACACAAAAATATTTCCCTCCTTCTTTGCAGATTAAAGGCCTGTTTGCTGTTGCATCACTTGGTTAAAACAGAGCAGTAATATCTGTCTGCATTCACAAACTTCAGAAACACATATACAGTATCTCAGCGCCTTGGTCCAGTTAGCATACTGGATGTCTTTAAACCAGGATAGTGGCTCATCCAGGTTTCTAAAATAACGTTCACATGGACAAACACAAATGCAGAATATGTGAAAGACCCTGATAAAAGAGTTGTGATGAAGTGGAAACCTCCACAGTGTTGCTGAATATTTCAGTTTTTCACACCACAGTGAGTGGAATCCAGTATTCCTCCGACACAAGTTAAGAATCTGCACTTCATCCTGAAATACGCTCAGAGTGAGTCACAGAGGCGACATTTCCAGCTAAAGTTTGGACTAGACAAGTTCAGCTCAGTGTGTCTGATGGACCTGCAGCCCCGAGGTACATGAGAGGTCGCAGCTCCGCCGTCTTCTGTGGCACATTTGTGCTTGTGGGCCAATTTATGGCTGGAGTTACTGACTGGGGAGCAAAGAAAAAGAAAAACACGTCTCACCTTAATGTCATCTGTGTTTATCTTAGAGGCTTTTTTAAAATCACTTTAAATTGGCACAGATCCACTGTAGTGCACCATTCTACAGATTTACACCACCAGCTAATAGTTCCAGAACAACATTTTTTTCAGTTTTTTTTTTTTTTCAAATTTAAGTAGTTCAAGTCCAATGAATAGCTTGAAATGGCCCACACGTAAGTGAGGAACTGCCAGAAGTTTAAAAAAAAGTAAGGTTACCCAAAACTGAAAAATATTGTACATTTTAGAACGACACAAAAAGACCTTTTTCAAAGATCAAGAAATGGAATCGGAACCCTGTAAAGCTTAACCCATCAAAAATAGCCCGAAAATTCTGATTTTTTGCAACTGGGATGTTTATTAACCCCTATAACAAAATCACCACCAAAAAATTGCCATATCATTTTGTATCTGATATATTTTTGTATCAAATTTAATCCATTGGGTGTTTTGGCAAATCTTTGCTCACAACAATCCAAAGCAAAACTCCACCTGCTCCAGTTAGCATTGAGTGAGCTGAAACATTTCATAACACACACACACACACACACACACACACACACACACACACACACACACACACACACACACACACACACGTTTGTTTTTCTATACCGGTGGGGACTTACCATTGACTCCCATTCATATCTAACTCCTAACCCTTACCCTAACCCTAACCATCACCAAATCAATGCCTAACCCTAAACAAACGTTTTTGCACTTATACATTTTTTATTAACAACAATATGGCCAAGAAAACGGTGTTGCCACCCGTGGGGACCTCATTTTAGGTCCCCACCGTAAGACAAGTCCCCACCTTTATAGCAAATAGTCAGGTCAAAGTCCCCACCGGTATAGCAGAAACAAGTACACACACACACACACACACACACACACACACACACACACACACACACACACACTATGTTTTTCTATCATTGTGGGGGCTTACCATTGACTCCCATTCATATCTAACCCTAACCCCTACCCTAACCTTAACCCAGACCAAAACAATGCCTAACCCTAAAGAAACGTTTTTGTACTTTTGCTTTTTTCATTAACAACAACATGGCCAAGAAAACACTGTTTAAACTTGTGGGGCCCGAAATGAGGTCCCCACAAATGACATTTCTTTTGGTTTTCCTGTGGTCGTGGGGACATTTGTTCCCCACAACCCCTACACACACACACACACACACACACACACACACACACACACACATAATGAATAGAATTTAAAGAAAGAACAAAATAACTCACTGCAGGGTGCAGGGAACTTTGTCTCCATCTCCCAGTAGATTTTCACACTGGACATCTGTACTAATCCCACTAAACATGCTCTGTCTCCTCCTCATCCTCATCTTCTAACTGCTCCATGTCACTTGTGTTGTCATCCAGTATCTCGCTGAGGACATTTTCATTGTATTTTTCTTTTCTCTCTTCTTCCTCTAGTCTTTTTGACATCTAAAAATTGGTCAATAAAGTCTAGCAATTATGATTTCAGAGGAATTGATCTAATAAAAATACTCCAAATGCATTTGAAGATGGCATTTCATTCATTAATTGATCTAATAAAGTCATCAAAATAGTGTGTGTTGGTATTTTTAAAGATATAATGTAGATTACGTTACAAAAATGCTACATGGCGAGTCAGGAATAAAATCACATTATAAACCCAGAGTATCACATATATTTGATACAGACATTTAAACACGAGTAAGTTGAAATATAATCCATGAATTACTGAGTAAATATGCATTCTGTCAATGCAGTCACAATTTAGATGTTATTTTGACCGTTACTCCTTGAAAATTGCAAATGGTTTTCCTGAATAAGTGTGTGGATGGCTTCATGAGAGCAGCCATTTGAAAAGGTGCAGCAATGGAGGTTGATGAAGCTTTGAAAGTTGGAGCTACCAAATCCTACAGGTGTCCCAACTTTCCTTGACTACTTACAACCTTACAAGGAGGATTTTATGATGTGTCTAGATGATAGAGATTACATTTCACATAACAGGGTTAGCACTGAAATCTTGCAGACACTTTGTGATTCTTGTTAGCCCTTTATGACGTGTTGACTTAATAATCTCAAATAATCAGATACACCACTGTTTTCAAATAGGAACAAACACAAAGATTGAAAACTACATTTACACAATTGGAGAGATGATCTGTTTGCAACCAAGTGATAAATGCAATCAAGCATCACTTAATATTGGAACTGTGCAGTCAGGGGTGAATGAAATAAAACTGATTTGTACCGAAAGCTCTGTAGTAACATTTCTCATTTTAACAAACCTAAGAAAAATGCACCAGAAGTTAAAAGAAAGTATAAAACATAGAACAATAGCTGCTAACCATCAGCTCAGTCTGCATACTAACATTCCATCAGTGCATCCATTTAGTCAGTCTATGTAATGATGATGTATGAAAACCAGACCTTCAGCTTACTTCTCACACTGTGCCGGTTAATCTATCATCCGCCATGTGGAGCTCACACAGAACTAAAGCCCCAAAGTTCATTCAAACAAGACGTAAGTGTCCTCAGTGATGACAGAAAGAGAAAAGCAAAGGCAAAAAGTTCCACAGCTGAATTGCTGTGGAGTTGAAAGGTGCAGTCAGCAACTCTAATCCAGTGTTAATTTAAATGATTCTCTCCTAATGACCCGCTAGCTGTCCAAAGTGATTTCAACCCATTACCACCCAATTACAAAACTTTAACATACACAGGAAATACACAGAAAATGTATGGAATATTAACACTTTATTAAAAAAATCAACAAAAAACAAGCAGAAGACAAAGACCATGCACACTGGAAACATCAAGGTGGCAGCTTCTGGTGTGCATGATGCAAAAGAGCATTTTAAAGTGAAACTACAGCAGAGGAATAAACATCAGACGTAGAACCAGCCACACAAGAAATTCACCAGCTAAAGTTATGTTTTGCAATTTCATGCCACAGTGCAATCTGCCGACAGCTGCAGAGCAGATGACAGAACTTTTCTCACAAGTTCTGATGTTGATTTTTTTTTAATAATAGTTGTGCATACATCTGTTCAGTTTACATACAGACATTCTCCATAGGTTACACAGGCCTGTCTCTGTAAATGGGAAACAAAGTGGCTTAGTTTGATTATTGTGCTTCATGTTAGTTGATCATGTCCATAGGTTTATTTTTCTTGTGAAGGTGGAGTCGGTGTGTTGTCGTATGAACAGATGTTAGTGACAGGAACCTGAACTGTTGAAGGAAATTTACATCCCAGCACAGCTACAAAGGACTAATGTGGACCTTTGTAGCTGCGCAGACGGAAAAACTGGCTGTAGGTTTTCTGGATGACTAATCCATGGACAGAACACTAACACAGACTGGAACAGAAAGATGTCAGACTGAAATAAAACTGTCTCATCTCTGAGCATTTTGTCATCTTCCAGCTGGTTGTTTTGTGCTAAAGTGTTGATATTTCACTCTCACCATCTTCGTTTCGCTAAAAAATATTTGGATACAGCTGTTGTATGCTCAAGTGTCCATTTCGTAGCTTGTCTGTTGAAGAAAGCAGAACATCTTGGCGCTGATGAAACCAAAACAGAGCAAAAAGTAGAGAAACTACAAGGGGTCCTCGGTTTTATGACATCCTCGACCTATTTGAAAGAGATCTTGATCTCAATGTTTTTTTTTTTACCTGGTTAAATTAAGGTTAAATAAATAAAATAAAATACGGCGTTATGTTGGAACTGGTTATGGACCGGTCTTCGGTTAAACATACGGCGTTTTGTCATTACATCGGAACTGGTTACGTGAATGGTGGATGAATACGTCATCACGTGGTGCTATAAGATGGTTTTGTTTATATTCTCCACATGTACACCACCTTGGATTGTGCGACATTCGCTAACTTTTTGCCCTTCATTATGGCTCCCAAGTGTAAGTCAGACTCTTTTGATGCTTTGAAGAAAAGGAAAGCCGCCTCCATGGAAGTGAAATTAGATAGAATAAAACACTTGGAACAGTGCCAAACACCAACCAACATCAGTCAAGTTGTAAAAACAGGTAAACGTATTGTAGCGACCCTCTGTGATGAACGAGTGAGACTTTATCTGGTTCTCCTGTCATTTATTGAACCTTCATACAGGCTACTAAGGGTCGTAGCCAACACGAGAATAACTACATAAACCCCATAACTTAGCTTGAGAATTAGCTGCTGTTCCCAGAGGTGAGCTAACTCAACATGGCACATTCACTGACATTAGGTAAATCTGGAACTGAACAATAAACATTGAAACCTCAACATCAACAACAATGTCAGTCTTGTAAAATTATTCATATATGCTTGAAAGTCGTTGGTATTCATGACTTTATGAACAACTGATCTATATCATGATGCACAGAACGGCTCTGCTCATATTTTCGCTGGTGGTCCGACTTACTTAAAATCAACTTAAGTAGATTCGTAGGAACAAAACTGCAACATCAGTCGAGGACCCCCTGGATTGAACTTATCTTTATCAAGAGGCATAACTCCAGAAGCTACTGCCTACTGTTATCCTGTTTATCCACGAGTTCAAATATGTGTTCAAATATGTTACCAAAATAAAATTAATTATGACACAGCTCTAACATTTTTCAGCATTTCCAACAAGCCTGTGGTGGATTCAGGCTGAAAAGGAAGACTTGAACATCAGACACGTTTAATTTTCTTTTCATGTCAGAGGTCACTTCTACAAAGTGTGTCGAGTGCAATGAAGGATATTACTGTTCAGAAGCTTTCAGTTACATTATTGTGCACTAACTGAGTCGCTGTGCTGGAAGCATTTAGTGGGAGGTGAAGCCTTTTTTTTATACTAATAATTTAGCACATTAAAAGGTCAAGATTTTAATGGCAGCTGTGGTGTGTTCATATAGATAATAAGGAAATGAAATCTTCTGAGAGGCTGTGTTGGTTTCCACAAGCTAACGGAACAGCTTGGAAGTGATGTCAGCACTGAGGTCTGGCTTGTTTTCTTGAATTTACTAAATGAAAGGTCATTATTTAAAGTTGCAGAGAAGAGTGCAGCAAAGCAAAAGCAGGACTTAAATCTGCAAATTAGAACAGCTGAGTATTCTTTATTAGACAGAGAATACATAGAAATGAATAAGGAAAGCATATAATGCATATTTATAGCTCTGAGAAGAGATAGGGATAGTTTGTTTGGTGTAGAAAGGACAGGAAGAGCTGCCAGTGACAATGGTAAAACAGCAGGAAGAAAAAGATGGAGACAGCCAGTGAAAAGAAATAAAGTTTTGTGAAAGCAGAGGAGGGAATAATGAGAGACAGAAAAGTGAAGAAAACAGGGCTCCAAAAATGAAAATGCTGCAAAGGAGAGAGAAGGAAAATGACACTGAGGTGGAGGAGGAGACGAGGGAACGCTGACAAATCCGTACGAATACGAGAGCCAACATGATTCTAATACTTACTTTATCACCCAGCCAGACTCCTCTGACAAATCACTTAATATGCAAATAGCACCACATTTATTCCAAAGACAAATCACACCGTTGCATAAACAGACGCACAAACTACAATGCACACACACGTTCAAACACAGGTGGTAGCGCGCACACACACACACACACACACACACACACACACACACACACACACACACACACACACACAGGTGAGTTATTCATTTGTTGAACTCAAATCCAGTGCTGTATAATAACTGCTGCATTTGTATCAATTATAGATGCCTGCATTCTGCAGAGGATAGATGCCACACTTCCAGCTGCACTGCAGGTTGTGCTTTAATGTATTCGTCGGTTTAATAGGTGCCCGTTGTGTCTGGTTATTAGGGGTTAGAGACATATTATCTGCACTGAGAGTCACTTTGTGCACACTTATATTTGATTTTGAAATGGCAAAATTGCCACTTTATCCCTTCAGTCTACCCACTAAATTATTAATGATGAAAACATGGAGACAAGGTTTCAGAAATTTTTGCAAATACAGTGGTCCCTTGCCATATCAGTTCACTTTTGCAGTCTCACTGTATCGCAGATTTTTAAATTGTATTTGATATTGCGGGATTTTGCGGTATATATAGGTATTTTATATATTTATTATTTTAATTATTTTGTGGTATAATAAACATTTTCTATCCCAAAATTTTTTTTAAAATACCAAAAATGTATTAACAACAATAATTAGTACATCATAATAGAATATTGAATAGAAGCAAAATGCGTAGTGTACAGCACTGAACCCTCATCAGTCTCCTCTGTCTCCCATGTTCAGCAATGTTCAGCATCTTGTCCATTCTCAGTGTGCAGTACTTTCATGTCATTGTCATCAGTACTGCACAGCTAGTTCATCATCATCTTCATCATTTAAGTTCTAGTCCATTCACCGGTGAGCACCCATACTGAATTTTATAATATTGTTAGAATTACATTGGTTTAAAAGTGCAGAAAGTTTTTAAGAGCACAGGAAGTCTTTATAAGAGTGCAGGAAAGGTTTATAAAGACTTAAAATATATATCCATCTATCCATCCATTATCTATGCACAGCTTTATTCTCCTTAGAGTCATGGAGGGCTGGAGTCTATCCCAGCTGAATGAGGATGAAGGCAGAGGACAATTGGACAGGTAACAGTCTGTCACAGGGCTTCATATACAGACAAACAATCACACTCACATTCACATCTACAGCATGTTTTTGGACTGTGGGAGGAAGTCGGAGTACCCAGAGGAAACCCATGCATGCACAGGGAGAACATGCAAACCTCATGCAGAAAGATCCCAGGAAGGCCGGAACATGAACCAGGGATCTTCTAGATGCAAGACGAAAGTGCTAACCACTGATCCACTATGCAGCCCCCTAAAATATACAGTATCTAAATAATAAATTAAATACGGTCGCTACTCTGTGGATTTTAGCCGATCGCAAGGGGTCTGGAACAGAACCTCTGTGACAAACGATGGACCACTGTATAGTCAAAAGTCAAAGTCAGATACTGAGATATTTCATTTTTAAAAATATTCAGGGCTTTGACTGTTGCTACAAATTGTGGTCAACTGCACCCGAAGTCAAAATAAACTGACTGGATGTGATTTTATAAGGGTCACACCTTTCTTTGGGTCCTTCATTTTCTACTATATGTCAAGACAAGAACCACACCATGAGGTCCAAGAAACTGTAGGTCTCCACAAGGATCATGGTGAAGGTATAAAACCATTTCTGAATAGTTTCTAGCAGCACAGGGACTGAAATAACAATGAACTGGAATCAGATTGGAACCACAAATAGTCTTCCTGGAGTTGTCATTTCAAACCATGTAAAAAATAATGGTCAGGGAGGTGACTATGAAGCTGACAGTCACTGCTTCAGAAGTCCTTTGAGATGAAGAACCTGCTGGAGGGACAAATATCACAGCAGTGTTTCATCAATCGAGCCTTTAAAGCATAGGGTGACTTGAGACTGAGGAAACAGTTCAGCAGCTGAAACATCACTTCAGGACATCCCTCGAATTGTCCCTGAGTGTCCAAGCCAAAGCTCAGATTTAAACCCCACAGAACATCTGTGGAGAGACCTGGAGGGTGGAAGTTTGGACACTTTCAATCCACTCTGATGGCATTTGACAAGATCTACCTGGAAGTGTGGTGTAACCGGCACAAATTTGGGTTTGCAAAGCCTTTAGAGACCCAGAAAATTCACTGTTCCCGCTGATACCAAAGGGGCCTCTACTGAGATATTTCATGTTTTTTTATTTTCATGTATTTGTAGGACCTTTTAAGGAAAAAAATACTTCCTTATTTTTGTTATGTAATTTGAAAATGTTTACTCAAAAATATGACTTTTAATCAGTTTCATTTTCAGTGGCATACTTTTCATTGATGAAATTAACAGTCGCCTGTTACATCGTTTTCATCTTTTCAGCCCTTGCATAGCGTAAATTCCCCATAAGAGGAACAACAGGGGGAAATTGGTGGGTGAATGGTAAAAACTCATCAATATACTCAGTGGTACTTTGAACTGAAAGCTAACAAAACGCCCACTATAATAATAATTAGGACATATAATGTACAGCATTGTCAAATTTTAGGTCGTGTGTTGAGATCTTTCCCGTGAAACCTCAAATATTAACCTCATGATGGCACTGAAAGTCTCACTAAAGTCATGAGGAAGCAGAGTCTGGGAACCTTGAGTATCTGTACAGAATCCAAACAGTAGATATGTGACATCTTTGAGGTGGTTGAGCAGAAATTGTATTCAGTGAGAACAGAAGTTGATGTAAAAGTCAGGCACAGTCAGTGGGATGTTTCCTACCAAAACTTGTGCCACAGAAATGTTGCCATACTTCTCCACTTGGTGGCTTTGACGGTTAAACACAACCCAAAATGTGACCAGAGGCTGCCAGTCTCTGTAACAACCTCCCTCTTTATGCTAATTACACTCATGCCCAGAAATTAATGTGCTTTTGATTTATTGATCGTGGAGTGTCGCACATTAAAAAGCGCAGTCATGAGTGTGGAAATATTCACAGCATTCAGCAGCACTTTCATTTCACATAATGCAATTCAGTGAAATGAAACGCAGCAGAGCGGATACATGTTGGACGGACACACACAGAGTCACATCAGTGGGATGGAGAACAGTCGGTGGAGATTATCATCCAATCAAACCAACCCTGTGAGCGCAGTCTGCTATAACAACACATCTCCACTTCACAATCAGCTGTCACTCGTACAGCCCATCGGCTTTGTTTTCTTTGTTTATGTCAATGCTGTACAGTCACACAAGACCACGTTTAGATGAATTATCTCGAAGTTATGAAGGCCTCAGTTGTATTTTCCTTCAGCTGTATCAAAAATCAACATAAACATTCACAGTTCATCAAAACTGTAACAATCCACCCATGGTCAAGTGTTTTAATTTGAAGGAAGACTGTTTAAAAATATATATTCAAATTTCTCTAATTGTATCTTCAGCAGCACTGGGAAGTATAGATGTTGGTGTTTTTTACAAGATAGTATTTTATTAAACATTCAGCTATTCGGTATGTGTTCATGCTGTGTGGCTGCAGGCTTTGTCATCCTCCTGTTCCATTCATTATCATCTTAAGGATCGTGTCCTCATTACACATGGAAATTATCTTGATTTTAAACCACAAGACTATAGCCACAATCTAAACTATATTTTTTAGTCCTTTTCAGCCTGTATTGAGAAGAAAGTCCTTCGATAATTACCTTCAATACCTACAGTGGCCAGGGCCGGATTGGGAGTCAAATTCGGCCCGGGACTTTCTGGACCAGACCAGCCCACCTGTAGCCTAGCCGCGCTAGACAGCCCACGGCAATGAATTTAATTCTCTGCCAGGGTGGGTCTAGTTACCCTCCATAAGACTAGAGGCTGGATTCTCCTA
This sequence comes from Acanthochromis polyacanthus, assembly GCF_021347895.1. Taxonomy (NCBI): domain Eukaryota; kingdom Metazoa; phylum Chordata; class Actinopteri; family Pomacentridae; genus Acanthochromis; species Acanthochromis polyacanthus. The sequence continues at coordinate 35,107,926 of NC_067122.1, read as the reverse complement.
AAACTGGCCGGACCAATCACCATGAAGTGTAGAGTCAGAAGGCGGGCGTAACTAAGTGACGACAGAGGCGCGACGATTCTGACAGAAACAACCGGCGCACAATAAACAGTTATCTTTCGACTCGGCTTTGGCCACAGCCCTTAAAGATTTGAAGCTAAAATTCAACTTGAAAGATAAACAAAGGCCGGCACTGAAGTGTTTCATTGAGAAGAAAGACGTATGCCGACGGGATATGGCAAATCTTTAATATACCAGTTGGCTCCGCTGGTTGGGAAGCTAATGGGACTTAGCCACAATCCGCTGCCGCTCTAGGAACTATTTCAGCCTTTTCGTTGCATTGATTGGTTGTATACCTACCCAATTGCTGCAGAGGGATTTGATAGACAACCTTTTAGCCCGCCTCCCTCCCTGTCGAGCGTTCCTAGACCCTTGTGCCTTCAGAAACATGGGTCTAGCGCGGCTAGGCTAGCCCACCTGTGCAATCGACCCCCTTCTTTCCACCCACTATGTGCTGGACTATGTGTTGACATTTGAAATGCATCTTGAAACCATGAAGACACCTGTCTTATCAATTCAATTCATTTGTGACTTCTGTCTTCTTTCTCTTCCTCTTACCCTCTGTTATCTCACAGCACTGAGATTTCTCAAAGAAATGAAAAGTAGGCTACTTTACAAATGAAACGCGTTATTATTAATATTATTATTATTGCTACTACTACTACTATTATTATTATTGATACAATTCAGACCATAAAAAAATCCTTTTTCAAACATTTTACCTGTGAAACACACATTAAGACCATCGGGAAAAAAATATAATATGCAGATGGAAGAATATAAATCACATTTGAATATTTTGGCTGCTTAGTTTGAACAGCTACATTTTGTCAGTGGATGCGTCCATGGAAACGACTCGAAAACACATGAGGAACAGAAAAGTCAGTCTTGAGTGTCGTTCAGGTCCTGTCGTCAGAGCAATACTAACTAGCCAGGGTGTGTGACTTCTTTCAAGTTCATGCAATTCTCGACCATGGCCGAATGAATTTGTTTTCGTTGTTGCGCCCAATACGAGTTGCGCTTGTATTGTAGGAGACAGCTACATTTGGCTAACTAGGGAATTAGCTTCTAAGGCTACCGTGGACAGACTTTGGGCTTGGGCTAAGAGTTTACATCACCGATGCTAACAGCTTGATATTTCTCTACTAAAGGCAACATATGCAGACATCCTCGAAGATATAGTGAAATGCAGGATTCTTTCATGCTCACCACTCCAGCCTCGCTTTCTTCACATTGATCTGCATCCTCATCCTCATCCTTGCTTGTTGGCTCAGCCTCTTCATCAACAGGTGGCCCTGCCTGTGATGGACCGGTAGCAGCTACAGCAAACATTTCTGTTATTGTTTTACTCTGTCCAGCCGACGCTTCGAGAGCTTTTCTTCTCTTTTCTTTTCTTTTCTCTGAGCTTTTCAGCCCCTCCTTTACATTTTTTGACGTTCTTCTCCATCTCCAACTGCCTGGCTGGGCTTTACTGCACACACCGCGATATCAAGTCTAAACTCTACTCAGCCCAGAGCTGTCACCTGAGGGCGGGGCTGAGTGTGCGTGTGGTGTGACGCATGTGGGCCTGTGTGACTGTACAGGGCTGATGAATGGTTGGACGCTCATCCCATTCGGCCACATATGGATAAATAAACAAAACTTATTTATTCTTTTGCCTTTTTATTGTGATAGTCGCAGTGAAGAGTGACAGGAAATGGGGAGAAGACATGCAATAAAGGGCCACGGGCAGGAATCGAACCCGGGTCGCTGCGTCAGAGACCAGCCCCTGTACATGGGTCGCCTGCTTAACCCGATGAGCTATACAGGTACCGGGCACCCAATAAATGAAATTATTTAATAAATACCAGCGCACTGGCCCAGATGTGGACCGGCCCTTCGGTCAAACGACCAAATGAAATAACGTTCAATCTGCCCCGACAGTGCCTAATCCTTCATTTCATTTAAACTTCCTGATATTTATCCAACTATTTGTCTCAAACAATGTTCTGGTGTTCAAATGTCAAACATGATGAAAAGCATACTTCTTCTGGGCGTCTTCTAACAAAGACGCCCAGAAGAAGGTAGCAACCCAGCACATGTGAGAATTTGTGTTTTTATCACTAGATGCTGTGCCTGACGCTTCCTAGGGAATCTGAGGTGGGACAGACAGAGCAGCCGTAATTATTATCTTTAACCTTAAGCAATGATACAATTTAACTCTTGTGTTGTCTAAAGATCCTGAACACTTCCCTTGTTGTAAGTGTTACAAATGATCTGCCTCCACTGAGCCTCTAAAATAAAGCAGCTTCATTGAAATTTTATCCCCAAATCTATTTTACATAAAGAACCAACCTGCTATGCATCACAGACTTTGTGAATGTCTGGGTTTCCCCTCTTCAGAGGGCAGAAAGACTCTAATCAGTGGACACCACTCGTTTGTATTACATCACACGTTCTGTTTTCTTGACTAAAGTGAGATACAGGGCAGGTACAGAACAGCATATTCTTCATTTTGACAGTTTTGATACAAAAGCTCATTTATTGGAGTATTTATGAATCATTTGATGTTGGATTATGTGCATGAGGAACCATCCAGAGAAAATGTGCTCGGAAAAGCACAATACTCAAAATATCCTGAGCTGCCAGTCCCAAGAGAGGCTAGAATTGAAGAGGAACTCTCACAGTCTCATCAGCTGCCTTTAGCCTACATACAGGTACGTCAGGATGCAAGTTCTAGTTTATTGTCTTGCTTAAGGCTCAGTGTTTACTAAATCGCATCAAAGCTAATTAACTAAAAGTGACTGTATATGCAAACCATCTTTGGAACTTTCTTCACATTAACAGCATCCAACCCTTGATGAATAGATGATCAGGAATACGATGCTGTGATGTGTTGTCAGTGCACATGTAGTTTCCATGTACAGTTATCTCTAGGAAGCACAAGTATGGCAGATATGACATTTTACCTATTTCTATTTTTACATTTTCAAAGGAGCATTGTGAATGTGTTTACCTTACAGATTTTAACCTTTTAGTCCCTGAGCCTGTTTTTGAGGCAGGGACTAAGGGGTTAATAGACTCCTTGGAACAGAATGAAACTATTAGTAGGACTGTGGAGCATTCAAGTGCCCATAGAAAAACAGCTCTAGAGCATTTAAAGGGAACATTTAAATCAAAGTGCTGTTTCTCTTTACTAAAACCAGTGTAATTTGATTCCATTAACAGACTGAACACAGTTAAATGCATTTTTTTTCTAACTGCAGTTACTGTAGAGTAAAGTGTACTTCTGTAAAGCTTCTGTCAGTCAGGTGTAAAAAGGCTGAAATAAAGCTCCACTTCTCTCTAAGCTTTTCCACTCTGTCACACTGTCACAGATAAATCCAACGTGTTCTTTCACCTCCTCCTGATGCCACCAAACCACCTCTAAAGAAACCAGCTCAGCACATCTGCAGTTGACCAGTGTTAAATCCAATTAGGTCATTTTCACACAAATTGTCCCTCCACCCTCAATTAGGTTTCTTCAATTAAAGAGACAAACTGAAAGCAAAGGTTAAGCCCAAACTCACTGAGCACACATGAGCAATTAGAAGGAGCAGGAAAGCACAAGATTTCTGTGGAAATTCCTGAAAACAGCTTGTTCTTGGTCATAACTCAACAATTTTCATCAACTCCCTACAGTTAAACTGCTCTGGTGAATCTCAGAAGATTGAAAGAGTTTCACTTTAAAGGAGAAGAACATGTGATACATTGCTGGACTGTTACATTTTACTGCCATTCTAGTGCTCCACTTTTAAAGAGAACTTTATTTTATCCTGAGAACTGCTTGGACCTACTTTAAAGCATTTATTATCAAAGGTCGCCGTGGTTCAATTGAAAATCATTTATTTTCTGTCCCATTACTTGACTTGACATTCAAACAGGCAGGTACAGAAGTGAAATAGTATTTTTCAGCGTGTAATAATTTAAAATGTGTAAAGGAGATGTAGAGGTGAAGGAAAGAAGCATTCTGGATCAATAATCACCTAAATGTACTTTTTCCATAATTTGAGCCAAAGGAACAAATGAGAACTTTGATGGAATCTTATTATTTAAACACAAATATCCCATAATAACTGCTCTATGTTCCCCTTCAAGTATTATTAGAACCATTCTTATGCAATACCTTACTGCTGTCTAGTAGTACCTGCTTATTTATTGTGACCTGATAACTACTTATTTGTAGCATTTGACGAACGCTGCATATCTCAGGTCAGCGTGAACTAGAACACTGTCTCCCTCCTTCTGTTTGTAATGAACATTGCGCTGGTGTTGGTTGTGCTTTTATCAATAAGACTGTGCACATGCAGTGTTGTAAAAGCCAGTTTGTAGTATTTAAATACAGATGACACAGAAATGTGTCCGTAAAAACGATGCAGCATCTGGGTTACAGTTTTAGTGCAGAACAGCATCAACATCCATTATTTTGGAGGCTTTAACACTAGGAAGACTGCGAGGGGATCTACTGGTGTTTTATTACCTTTAAGGACTGAAGAGGGATCATTTAATCCTCCTGTCCTGCTCTGTCTGCCCCGGAATGTGCATTATGCTAATCATGTGGCAACTTCTTGCAGGGAGAACAGTGGAAGGTGTTAACGGTGTGTGTGGGCGGGGGGTGGGAGGAAATATGCTCCCCCTTCCCAGGGAGGATTCTCCTCCTGCCCTGGGATGTGGACTGATCATTACGCTAATTATGTGGCAGCTTCTGGTTTTACCCAGCACACATCTTTCAGCAAGCCTCCTTAGCATAAGCCTGAACCCTACTCAGGTTCCATACCTTATAGTTGTTGATCTGTGCTTGTTTACTGGTGACAATGCACTGGACATAAATTCTAAATTTTTTGTATTGTACTGTGCTTTCAATTTATTCCGATGTTATAAAACACCCTGTGTACTCGTACTGTGAAGGGTGCTATGCAAATAAAACTTTACTTACTTACTAACCAAGAGAAATTAGCCAAAAAGGAAGAACTAGCTTTTACAGCAACTGAAACTTCATTGCTTCTGACTCTGCCCTTCTTCTTGAAAGCTTGAATGTTCCTGGGTTTTTCTGTAAATATTTTGCATTGCTTAGGATGGATAACCACATATTTATCTTTTTTGTTGAGTGCAAATAAGTAAGAGACACAAAAATAAGAGGATGAAAAATGCTTATTCTAATAGTTTATTTATATTTTTGAATCAACATTGTAGAAAGCACAAACAATATTTACACAATTTACACATTTACCGTGTGTGTGTCATCACACAACTTTTTCAAAACTGGTCTGCGCAGACCTGGCACTCCCATGGCACTTCTCTTTTGCATTTGCCACACGTTAACTTGTAGCAATGCACACATCGAACAGTAGCAGGGTTCTTTTTGCACCGGTGATGGACTTGGCACTTCTGCCTTTTGCCCGGTTCCACTGGTGTGGCGGCCTGTTTGCGAAGATGGTTTTCCTTTCCAATCTTCTTTGATGTCACATAAGACTCAGCCAACTCACAGGCAAGCCGCATCAGAAAATCTGGCCGCCTTTCCGTCCTTCCTGTGCAGGCTTGATATAGCACATGGGCATTCAGGGCTGCCATGTCAACCATATTATAAAACACACTGACAGGCCATCTTCTTGTTCCTGCCCGTACGCTGTACTGCCGCACCATCTGATCCATGGCGTCCACACCGCATTTAGTGGAGTTGTACTGGGTGATGGTGCTTGGCTTTCTTTTGCGGCTGTCCTCAGTCTGAATCACACTGTGCATGCTGCTCATAACGTAGACTGTCTTCTTCCGGCTGGCTGCGTACACTGTCAGTGTTGCATCAGTTGTTGAAAACACCTGAGTGCTGAACTCACTTTGCTTTATCTCTCGAGCTGAAGGGGAAATTTCTCTGCGAATTTTATTGAGTGTCCCAAGAATGGTAGTTTTCCGGCTGCGTAATTTTCTAGCAAGTGAAATTGATGTGAAAAAATTGCCCGTCGTGACAGTTCTGCCCTGATCAAGAAATGGTCCCATCAACTTCATTACCACACTCTCAGACAGTCTCTCCTCTTTGGGACGGCCAGGTTCTTTGCCAACATATGGAAAGACATTGCAAATATACTTTGATTTCAAGTCACACGCCACCCAAAACTTGATACCAAATTTATCCGGTTTTGTTTTATAACATCGGAATAAATTGAAAGCACAGTACAATACAAAAAATTTAGAATTTATGTCCAGTGCATTGTCACCAGTAAACAAGCACAGATCAACAACTATAAGGTATGGAACCTGAGTAGGGTTCAGGCTTATGCTAAGGAGGCTTGCTGAAAGATGTGTGCTGGGTAAAACCAGAAGCTGCCACATAATTAGCGTAATGATCCAGCCCGATCTCACGAGGATTCGTGAAACTGTCACGTAAGTTTTAGTTTCGGTTTCGTGCGCACCAACACGATTTCGTCATGTTTTTCGTGCCGCTCACCACGAAATGCGCACCAATGTATTTTAAACGGCGGACTTTTCGTGCCACCCAGAACGTATTTCAAACGAATGTGTGTATTATATTTTTAATGTAAAACCATGGCGAATCCAACGCTATATTTTGCATGACATCGTCCCTAACCATAACCCTAACCATAACCATAACCCGGTGGTACACTTACCTTTTTTTTTTTTTTTTTTTTTTTTTTTTTTTTTTTTTTTCCAATTTGCATAGGAATTTCAAGAATGTCCGGCGGCCGGCGGCCGCAAACGCGATCACACAAGCAGTATACGCCGATGGACAGCTTAGATCGTCATGAATCCGCTGGTATAAACCACTTTCAGCTGTGATTACCACAGCGGGTTTCGTTGTGAGCAACACGAAAAACATTTCGTGGTGAGCGGCACGAAAAACATGACGAAATCGTGTTGGTGCGCACGAAAAAGAAACAAAAAATTTACGTAACAGTTTCACGAATCCCCGTGAGACCGTGTTGAATGATCAGTCCACATCCCAGGGCAGGAGGAGAATCCCCCCTGGGAAGGGGGAGCATATTTCCTCCCACCCCCCGCCCACACACACCGTTCACACCTTCCACTGTTCTCCCTGCAAGAAGTTGCCACATGATTAGCATAATGCACATTCCGGGGCAGACAGAGCAGGACAGGAGGATTAAATGATCCCTCTTCAGTCCTTAAAGGAGTATCCTAAAAGCATAGTCTTGCGAGTGTTAAGGACATTTCAGCAATTTAAGATCATATTGATGAATCAAATCATTTTTAAGCTTAGTATGAAGATTACACAATGATTCACAGCTGCTGAACTGGAACAATGGTTACGATACATCCCATAAGTGGTCTCAGTTAGCCTGATGAAGAAATCTCAGATAAGGTGACCTGGACCCCGCTCCTATGGAATCTTAAAAGTAGTTTTCCAGACAAATACTGAATTTGGGAAGTCAACAGATCTCAAAAATGCAAAAGTTGGCATTCTGTTACTTGGGCCACAGCTGGAGAAAAAGTTAGTTGTGATTACTGTACTTATTAATTAGGGTTCGAGTAAAAGTAACATATCTTCCTACCATAAGAAACATTTATGGTTTTAGATAAAAACAATGCATCTATAAATGACAGAATGAAAACATTTGCAAGCAGGAGAAGGCCGAGAAAAAGCCAAGACAGAGGCTTTTCCCCACTAAAGCACTGAATCGCCTCCAGATAAAGAACACGTTTAGCATAATGAAATGTTTTGCTCATATATTTCAGTTCCACTGCAGCTTTCGTTTTGTTTCTTTCATTTTCACTCATGGTTTTAGCTTCATTTAATCACTGCTGCTGGTTTCAGCGGTTCATTCCCTTTAACTTGTCTTGTTGTCTAGTCAGTGTGCTTCGCCGTGGAGCAGTTTGTTACTTTGTTTCCTAATGTGCCGTGCAAATAAAACTAGTACAACAGGAGCATAATCACTCAAAATGTCACTGGCATTTGCTCTGCTCTCTGAGGGGGTTCAGTGCATCAAAATCATGCCAATAAAATGCATCACACACTCAGTAGAGGTGCCAGAAACTGCCTCACACACGTGAATGTGTTTTAGCATGCAGTGCAGCACAGCCTTACTGTGTATTATTCAGAGAAGAGGAAGGATAATTTAGCTGTGACCTTTTGCTCACAGCGAGCAGAACACGCATAAGGTGGAACAGGAGATTTGTGCTCTCTAATCTGAGCATAATGACTGACTGTACACGCTGCTGTTGTTTAAGAAACTGTCTGCTCATTGCCTGACAACAGTTTCCCGTTTACAGTCAGATTCATCTAGAAGAATTTTGGGTGGTCATTTTACATGTCTCACTTCACTCATTACACCATCCTGCAACGGTACTGGCTTATGCTGATTTCTCCTTGACCTGCTAATGTAATGTTTGTGCTTTGCAACAGGCTGATCCTGTCATTCAGGATATTTTGGTCTTTTGGACACAGAAGCAGCGTCCCAACTATAAGCAGTGGAAGCAGATGTCGCGGCCGACATTGGCATTGGCATTGCTGTGACAGTGGGACAGATTTTTTGAGAACAGTGGTATCCTGTATCGCCAAGTTCTTTGCCCTGATGAAGCTGAAGCGGTGTTACAATTGTTGTTGCCTGCTGCTTTAAAAAAGGAGGTCCTGAACCAGGTCCACCAGCAAAACAGTCATCAAGGTGTAGAGAGGACACTGGTGCTACTACGGGTTCAGTGTTACTGGCCAGGTGTGTCTTCAGATGTGGCCCAATGGATTCATACATGTCATAGGTGCCAGGTTGCCAAGGACACACAGTCAAGTGCTCATAGTTTCATGTGGAATTTCCTAGCTGCCCGGCCCAATGAAATTCTGGCCATAGATTACACCATGTTGGAACCTTCTCAGAATGGACTTGAGAATGTTCTCATTATGGCTGATGTTTTCAGCAAGTACACACGGGCAATACCCACCTGTCACCAACTACCCTCTACTGTGGCTCAGGATCTGGTTTCAGAATGGTTCTCGAAGTTTGGGGTTCCTGCCTGCACCCATTTGGACCAGAGCCGCAACTTTGAGAGCTGCCTTATTAAGCAGCTTGTGGCCTGTTTGGCAATGAGAAGTCTCGCACGACCCCATACCATCCAGCTGGCAATGGCCAATGTGAGCGCTTCAACCAGACTGTCAGGAAGCCGTCCGGCTCCTGACTGGTTTTTGTTTCCTGCCTCTGTCAGGATGCTGTTGCAGCTCCTGCCTGGTTTTTGTTTCCCTGTCTCCCTCTCTCGCTCGCAGCTGATTGCTTGCTGCAGGACTGCTAATTATTGTCATTAGACTCAGCTGAGGAGCAATCAGCTCAACTTTATTCACCTGCCTTCCCCTTTTAGTTTAAATATCCTCTGCTCCCCTCTTTGTGTGTGGGAGCATCACAGCTCAGACCGTCCAATATATGGCTTTCCCCTAATTCCTTCTGTTTTCCCCCACCTCTGGACTTTTGAAGATTTTCCCCTTTGGATCCTATTGCTTTTGACATAATTGGTTTGTTCTTGTGTGGACTCAAGCCCTTTTAAGACCCTGCGTTTTTGGACTTGCCGCCGCTGTTTCCTCCCTGTTGTGAGTACGTGTTCCTTGTGTGGTTTTCTGCTACAGTGTTCTGGATTTTGGTTAAATAAGCCCCAAATTTTCACCACTTACTCCTGTTGCCTGCCTGTTGGTTTCTGCGCCTGGGTTCCTCCTCCTCCTCCTCCCCCATTCCTGACACAGACTCTCCACCTTGCCAGTGTCTCGGAAGAGAGACTGGAATTCCTGTCTGCCCCAGGTACTGTACTCTAACAGCTGAACCCTCATCAGGTCACTGGCGAGTCTCCCTTCTTCTTGATGTTCGGGCAAGAACCTAGACTCCCAGTTGATTTCTTATTGGGTCGAGTTCAGGACCCTGTCAGTGGCGATATCTATGAGTGGATTCAGGAGCACCAGATCCACTTCCAGATAGCCTTCGAAGGTGCTAGGGAGCGATTGAAGGTTGCACCTGAGCGCCGGAAGAATAATTATGATCAGCATGTTCAAGATGCACTGCAATCTTTTTATAAAGTTTGCAGATGACACAACTGTGGTGGGTCTCATCAGCAACAGCGATGAGACACAATACAGGAGTGAGGTGAGCAACCTGGCCAGGTGGTGCAGCACCAACAACCTCTCTCTGAACATAGAGAATACAAAGGAGATCATTGTTGACTTCAGGAGAGGACACACCCAGCATGCTTCTCTCAACATCAACGGTGTGGCTGTGGAGAGGGTGAGCAGCACCAAGTTCCTGGGTGTGTACAACTCAGAAAATCTCTCCTGGACCAGAAACACAACGTCACTGGTCAAGAAGGCACAACAATATCTCTACTTCCTGCATAAGCTGAGAAGAGCCAGCGCCCCGGCCTCCATCATGTCCACGTTATACAGAGGTACCATCGAGAGCATCCTGTCCAGCAGCATCACAGCGTGGTACGGCTCCTGGACCTCTTCCTGCCGCAGGACCCTCCGGCATGTCGTGAAAGCAGCAGAAAGGATTGTCGGTGTCTCTCTTCCCTCTCTCCAGGACATCTACAGCACCCACCTCACTTGCAAAGCACTAAGCATTGTGGGTGACCCCATGCACCCGTCCCACAACCTCTTCAGCCTGCTGCCATCAGGGAGGAGACTGAAGAGTCTGAGGGAAAGGACCAGCCGACTGAACAACAGCGTCATCCACCAGGCTGTCAGGAAGCTGAACTCTCTCCCCTCTCTGGCCCCTCTACCAGCCTCTTCCCCCGCATACACAAATTCTGGTCAATAACCAGCACATTTGACACTTTCCGGACTCCTGTTACTCATTTGCACTGTTCTGAATATCCTGCACTAAATCTGCCACTTTATCTCATGGTCGTGTTTACATTTCACTCAGTTCTGCTTTTCTCAGTTCTTAGCTGTTGCTTGGTTGTAGTTTTTTTGACTTCCTTGTTCTTAGTTGACCTGTTTTTGCTCTCTGGTTCTTAATTTACGTATTTTTTTTATGCCTTTTATATCTTATTTTGTACATTACATTTCTAAATTTATGCTATTCTTTCTTTTATCTCAGAACCTTCTAAGTGTGTATATATAATGTCTACTGTTGCATGAAGAGAGAGTACTGTAACTTTGATTCTTGGTATGTCATGTACATATTGAAGAATTGACAATAAAGCTGACTTTGACTTTGACTGAAAGAGGGCCAGCTAGTATGGCAGCGTGATTTCACCACCCGAGGGCGGTATAAGATTCAGGATCTTTATGGCCCAGTGGTGTACAAAGTCTTACAAGCTCCAAGAGAAGGAGGATCGGTGTACACCATTGCACTTGTACATGATCAGATGAAGGCCAGGCAAGTGAATCGGGCACTATTGAAGGCGGTGGTCAGAGCAGGCTCCCCTTGGAGTGCCTCTCCTCCTCATACACCTCTCCCTGATGAACAACATTCAGAGGATGAGATGCCCTTTGAGTTAGCACTGAGGCAGGTAGCTGGTCCAGTGACTCTCTCTGGTCCTGCTGCAGTAACACCAGCATCTCAGTTACCGCTTCCACCATCTGACCTAAACCTTCCTGTGCCAGGTCCTTCGGCAGTCTCCACCACAACTGCAGCAGACCAGTCGTTTGTCACAGGGGCTTCCTCGTCCATGGTTATTCCAACTACCACTGAGACTGCAGTTCAGCGGACGCCATGGTCTAATCCTAGCCGGCATCGTAATGTCCACCATCTCTCAAGGTCTGTGGGGGAAATGGCACCAGGTTTTGTAAATGCCCCTGGCCCAGTGTCTAATGCTGTCACCGCTTTCTTCCACCCTTGCGACTAACTTTGTCTGAAGGCGGCTGTCTAGTTCATCGTCGCCCCGATGATGCAAGAGGTGGAGGTAGACTATAGCAGGAGAGCTCACTGTGGGTTGTCAGCCAATCATGTCTCGCTGACATAGTATAAAAACTGGATGGTATCTCTCTTTGTTCTTTCTCTCTGTCGGAGGCTGAGGCCACACCCCTTCCGATCGCTTCACTTCTGGTCATTTCGTTGCATCGGCTGTGGGGACACATTCCCACTCTTATTTGATAGGTTTTTTTTTTTGTTTTTTCTCTTTTCATTTGGCCTTGTGGCCTGTATTGGTTTAATTACTTAGTTTAGTTTCCTTCTTTCTGGGTTCAGTAATTATTTTGTGTTTTGTGTATTTTTGATTACAATATGTGTTTGTCTTTGATTTTGTTTTTAGACTTTCTCATATGTTAGGTATATTTTGTAGTTTAATTTTTGGTTCTAGTGTTTCCACTAATTGTGTCCTTTTTTTTGCAGAGGCTGAGCACTTCTGGTGGTGTGGTGTCTTCAGTGGCGGTACCCCTTCCCCGTGTGGCTTGTGAACCGTGTTTTTTTTTTTTTTTTGGTTTGTCCTTCACGTGTGTGCATTTGTCTATTCACCTGGTGCCCTCCCCCTGGGATCTACTCCTTCCCCCCATTGACACTCTTCCATCAGGTAAGTCAGGTAACCCTGTCGCACTCCCCCTCCCTTTTTTCTAGTATATTTGTTTTAATTAGGATTTTAATTGATTGTTAATAAATTCCTTGAATTGTGATTTAACCATGTCTCCTGCCTCATTTGTGTAGCAAATTTGTGTGACTCTAAGGTGACCATTAAAAGTAGACTAATTACTTGGGTGTGATTCCCAAGGTGGCATTGTCAATGACTATTTAGAGCTATCGAGTGAATTCACGTCCGCCTCCTGACATTTTTGTCTAGCCCCCCATGCTCCACTCACCACACTTGTAAAAAATAAAATCTACAAACAAAGCTTTGAATTTCAGTGGTCATGTTAAATGGCTCACTGCAGGTGGAATAATTTATGTTTTGTTTGGTTTTTTGGACTGATCAACAGTCAAAAACCAAACAAAACTGAGTTTACAATCACAAGAAACTAGAAGTTGCTGCCAAAGAATTTGGGTCATTTTTGCTTAAAAAAATACAAATCAATTACCAAATGGTTGCTAATAAATTTCAAACACTTCTGCATTAGAGGGCTAGTGGGAGATAATGAGACTGTTGGTAAAAACTAAATTTGTTGCCCAGTTGTTGCTCAGCAGGTAAGTTACTGGAAATCAGTCAATTGCTTTGTAAGTAATTATAAAAATGAAATAAAGCACAGTGGAAAAAAATAGAAATACCAATTTTGAGCAGTAATTATGACTGTTATAAATGTAACTCTACCAGTAGATCACTCCTTGAGTTGCATTTTCTTTCTTTCTTCAGCCTTCTGTTAACTTGCAATGTGAAACAAAAAGACCTAACTGGAGCTTATTCAGATACTGGTTCCTTGGGAAGACATATGCTTCTCTCATTTCATAAATTTTAGCCTTCTCAACTCCTCTGTCCTTGACTCTTCACCTCCTCTGCTCTAATCTCTGGTTGAAGGGATTAAGATGCAAGGAAAGGAAGCACGGATTTGCAATTATTGAAATGAGATTAGGAGAATGCTCCACAAAAGGTTTGGAGTCCTCCAGCTTTTACTTTCTATACAGAGCCAGGAATGTTTAGTCCAGTCAGTTGTGTGCTTTATAAGTTGAAGGGTTTGGAGAGATGAAACACCAGGATCTCCAGGATAGCAGAGTTTTTATAGTTCCACAACCAGGATTGTTTTCATCTTTACATGCATGGACATTTTCCCAGTCTGCTGCATTTTCTGCCACTCTGAGCAACCACCAGTTTCCAGAGATCAGTTCCTTTTCAGGAAGGATTTGTTGTCTTTCTGGCTGGGTTCAGCTAGTAATCTGCCATGGACAGAGATCCAGTTAGCAAAATGTTCGTTCTAGATGTCTATTGGGTAATCAAAAAAACCCACATTTTAAATAGTTTCTGTGAAAATTCTGTCTTTCAGAAAGCTTGCACCAATATATTCTATAAATAAACCAGAATTATCCTTTATATTACTAGACTGGGAATGCTTCTTTGTAGAAAATACTGATGAACTAATCTCCTGTTTTCCTTGATCCACACTGACTCCTCTTGTTGTATGGTCACCCAACAGCAGGATTTCCCTCATTTACTACCTGAGCTTCAGAGCAACCATGTAATCAGCACCATGTTGTGTTATATTTTCTAAAAATGCTCTGTTGTGGGTTGCTTCTTAATTCGGCTGCTCTACACCCCTGCATAATCCCACCACCATCACCGGCCGTGCTGAGGTGAGGAACAGCTTCATTTAGCATCACAGTTTGATTGGAAAGAGTTACCGTTCATAAAAGCTTCTCTATTCACTCTCTTCCAAAAGACCTTGATATAGGGAGTTTGCTGCAGGCCTGCTCTATAGCTCTGCCTGCCAGTGATTTATTTTTATAAAGAAACTAAGTACGTGATGGTCATAAAAACATCAACTAAGCAGGATTTTAAAAGGCAGCAGTCCATCTGTGTGTATTCCAGGTTATTAACGGGCCAGTCTATCAGTTGTGACGAGAGTGCAGCAGGGTGAATGATCAGCTGTTAACCACCTCTGCTACTCCACTGATTACACTTCCAGGCTCTCCATCTGACTCACCCCTCCGACTCCCCCCTTTCCCATCACCCTTCCAGGATACACAAATAAGTCCTTCCAGAGATATTTGTCTGTATTAGTCTCTCGGCCCGCCCACCCCGTGCTCTCTCGCTGACCTACAAATCCCTTCACACATGCCGTCACTCTCGGAGGAATCTCATGATTGCTACTTCTGCTTTATTTCCATGAGTGCTCACAGAAAGGCACTTACCAGTCGAGTGAGAGAGGGAAGAAATGCAAGGGCAGTATTATGGAGATTGAGGAATCCAACAGGCCTCTGTACATCCATTCGTCAGCTCTGCTAGACATCCTCCGTTGTGCACGAACAGGTTTTCCTGCAGAAATTGACCTGCACTCATTGATTTGTCTCCTGTTGCAGCAGTTGTTTCATTGCAGGAAGGAAGGAGGTGGTTGTTCCAACAGACAGGATGACATGGTACCATGTCAAGCAGCTCCTGGTAATTGGTTCATTTCTATTTAGGCGCTGCATAGAGGGACATGTGGCAGGGCAAGTCTAGACTGCCTTGCCACATATATATATATATATATATATATATATATATAGGTAAAGGGAAAAAATAAACCAACAAAAAAAGAAAAAACGAGTGCATAAAAGTCAAAGTTGCCATGTTCAGCTTCAGTTTCACTGTTTGACATGACAGTCTGTTATTCTGAGTCCAAACCACAACAACTGAGGCCTGTTTTTGTCTTTGGTCGTGGTGTAAAATTTGAGTGTTGCTTTGAATTTGTCTGTGAATGTTTCAGCTGTTTAATCTAACTGTTATAATGGACAATAGATGGATGTCAGGCAGTTAAAGCCGCTTTTCTAACCATACATCAGCGTCTATTGCGGTAGAAGTATATATAAAGACACTTCACAGGTAGGATATATCGTAGAAATAAAGCTGACATTATTAAAACTGCTACACACGTGGACAAAATTGTTGGTACCCCTCAGTTAAAGAAGGAAAAACCCACAATTCTCACTGAAATCACTTGAAACTCACAAAAGTAACAATAAATAAAAATTTATTGAAAATTAAATAATCAAAATCAGACATTACTTTTGAATTGTTGATTAACATAATTATTTAAAAAAAACAAACTAATGAAATAGGGCTGGACAAAAATGATGGTACCCATAACTTAATATTTTGTTGCACAACCTTTTGAGGCAATCACTGCAATTAAACGATTTCTGTATTTGTCAATGAGCGTTCTGCAGCTGTCAACAGGTATTTTGGCCCACTCCTCATGAGCAAACAGCTCCAGTTGTCTCAGGTTTGATGGGTGTCTTCTCCAAATGGCATGTTTCAGCTCCTTCCACATATGTTCAATGGGATTCAGATCTGGGCTCATAGAAGGCCACTTTAGAATAGTCCAAGGCTTTTCTCTCAGCCATTCTTGGGTGTTTTTGGCTGTGTGTTTTGGATCGTTGTCCTGTTGGAAGACCCATGACCTGCGACTGAGACCAAGCTTTCTGACACTAGGCAGCACATTTCTCTCCAGAATGCCTTGATAGTCTTCAGATTTCATCGTACCTTGCACACTTTCAAGACACCCTGTGCCAGATGCAGCAAAGCAGCCCCAAAACATTACTGAGCCTCCTCCATGTTTCACCGTAGGGACAGTGTTCTTTTCTTCGTATGCTTGGTTTTTGAGTCTATGAACATAGAGTTGATGTGCCTTACCAAAAAGCTCCAGTTTGGTCTCATCTGTCCAAAGGACATTCTCCCAGAAGCTTTGTGGCTTGTCAACATGCATTTTTGCAAATTCCAGTCTGGCTTTTTTATGAGTTTTTTTCAGCAGTGGTGTCCTCCTTGGTCGTCTCCCATGAAGTCCACTTTGGCTCAAACAACGACGAATGGTGCGATCTGACACTGATGTACCTTGGCCTTGGAGTTCACCTTTAATTTCTTTGGAGGTTGCTCTGGGCTCTTTGGATACAATTCCAACGATCCGTCTCTTCAATTTGTCATCAATTTTCCTCTTGCGGCCACGTCCAGGGAGGTTCGCTACTGTCCCGTGGGTCTTGAACTTCTGAATAATATGAGCCACTGTTGTCACAGGAACTTCAAGCTGTTTAGAGATGGTCTTATAGCCTTTACCTTTAAGATGTTTGTCTATAATTTTTTTTCGGATGTCCTGGGACAATTCTCTCCTTCACTTTCTGTTGTCCATGTTCAGTGTGGTACACACCTTTTCACCAAACAGCAGGGTGACTACTTGTCTCCCTTTAAATAGGCAGACTGACTGATTATGAGTTTGGAAACACCTGTGATGTCAATTAAATGACACACCTGAGTTAATCATGTCACTCTGGTCAAATAGTTTTCAATCTTTTATAGAGGTACCATCATTTTTGTCCAGGCCTGTTTCATTAGTTTTTTTTTTTTAAATAATTATGTTAATCAACAATTCAAAAGTAATGGCTGTTTTGATTATTTAATTTTCAATAAATTTTTATTTATTGTTACTTTTATGAGTTTCAAGTGATTTCAGTGAGAATTGTGGGTTTTTCCTTCTTTAACTGAGGGGTACCAACAATTTTGTCCACGTGTGTATATAGACAATTCTAAGTTACAATTAATTTTTTCATCAGTTTTTAGCTGCACCTTACGCAGTAAACGTAACAAAATGCAACAACTACTTCTCAGTGCAATACCACAATTATAACGCTATTGTTACTTATCACACAGTGTACTTATACTTTAATATAATAGTACAATGTGCATTTTTACATTTTGTATTTATCCTTTTCTACTTACGTCTACATTTGTAGGACACATTTTTCTACATATATTAATATTTTCTTCTTCTGCTTAAATTTCTTCCTTTCCCGCATCAATAAATAATTCTGATTCTGATGAAGCTGGTTAGTGAATTTGGGACATCTGGTCTTAACTCAAAATGTTGATGAAAACGGCATGTTTCAGGTACTAGTCATGCAAAAACATTTGAAAGACCACTCTGCCTTAAATGTGATATAGAGTTTTTAAAACTACAGATATGAGAAAATCATATATGACATTTCGAGCTACCTAGTTAGCAAGTTGCCATTATGAAAATGGCAAATAATGGGATTGTTTGGTTCTGTTGGTTAGTGAATCATTTCTGAGTTGATCTAAACAGAATAATACTGATTTGAAAATGGAGGAAGTTGAACTTGACAGATCTGTTAAGCCAATGATAGGCCCCACTGCTTGTGCTTTTGATTTCGAACCCAATGCAGCGTGGAAAGTGGGTAAAATAAGGAGGTAAAAGAACTCTCAAAGTCAGTGTGTTAGAAACTGCAATTTTATTCCCCCTCATCTGTACAAGGAAGCAGCAAGCAGTCGCTAAGTTGTGGTGTCTCCTATTTTGTAAACGGGTCCAGGGACGGATTTTTTCCTCTTTGTCGACAGACACCTTGAATGTTTCATTTAAGTACCTTCTAAATTTAACCAGTGCATTTCTTTTCCATCAGTCTCTTTAGGTTGACAGCATACAGGCCTTTTACTGTTTAGACCAGAAGGCATTTTGAAAATCCGATCCCAATCAAAGCATTTGAACCCTTCCTGGAGGATTTGAGTTTGCCTGATTTTCAAGGTGTGGCATGTATTTACTGTGAAATATGCTTTCCTGTACTATTTCATGAAGTTGTTTAATGTGCATTTAAATGCTATTTTGTATTATTGGGCTCAACACATGTTTAAAAGTTAACCTTTGGATCAAATAATTATAGTGATTTAATGAAAAAAGCTTCTCTGGCACTAAGCTGACTTGCACTAATATAATTGTGGGAAATTCAGATGGCCCAGATGAGTGATGACAGAGTGCAAGGTGGTGGACATTGCATCCTCTGTGGAGTGGTTGGGACGATAAGTGAACTGAAGTGGGTCAAGCGATGCAGGGAGGCTGGCTGTGATGTGTGGTTTGATGAGCCGTTCAAAACACTTCATCACAATCGGTGTCACCGTGATGGGGAGACAGTCATTAAGACAGGACACAAGTGATTTCTTTGCCACTTGAACTATGATGGATGTTTTGAAGCATCTGGAGACAATGGCCTGTCCATCCATCCATCCATCCTTTTCTTCCGCTTATCCGGGGCCGGGTCGTGGAGGCGGGCAGGCGAAGCAGGTTGTTCCAGACGTCCCTCCCCCCAGCAACACTTTCCAGCTCTTCCTGGGGGATCCCGAGGCGTTCCCAGGCTAGACGAGATATATAATCCGTTCTGGGTCTACCCCGGGGTCTCCTCCCAGACGGATATGCTCGGAAAACCTCCAAAGGAAGTCTCCCTGGAGGCATCTGAATCAGATGGCCCAACCACCTCAACTGAATCCTTTTGATGCGAAGTAGCAGCGGCTCTACTCTGAGCTCCCTCCGGATGTCTGAGCTCCTCACCCTATCTGTAAGGCTGAGTCCAGCCACCCTATGGAGCACGCTCATTTCGGCCGCGATCTTGTTCTTTCGGTCACTACCCAAATCTCATGACCATAGGTGAGGGTTGAAACGTAGATGGACTGGTAAATCGAGAGCTTCGCTTTACGGCTTAGCTCCCTCTTCACCACGACGGTTTGATACAATGTCCGCATTACTGCTGATGCTGCACCAATCCACCTGTCCATCTCTCGCTCCATTTTCCCATCACTCGTGAACAAGATCCCGAGATACTTGAACTCCTTCACTTGGGGAAGTAACTCCCCCCAACCCAGAGGGAGCAATCCACCGGTTTCCGGCAGAGAACCATGGCCTTGGACTTGAAGGTGCTGATCCGCATCCCTGCCGCTTCACACTCGGCTGCAAACCGCTCCAGTGCGTTCTGGAGGTCACGGTCTGAGGATGCCAACAAAACCACATCATCTGCAAAAAGCAGAGATGCGATCCTGAGACCCCCAAACCAGACACCCTCCCCACCACGACTGCACTTTGAAATCCTGTCCATGAAAACCACAAACAGGATTGGAGACAAGGGGCAGCCTTGGCGGAGTCCAACACCCACTGGAAACGTGTCTGATTTAGTGCCGAGTATGTGGACACAGCTCTCGCTTTGGCCGTAAAGGGACCGAACGGCTCGTAGCAATGAGCCCGGTACCCCATACTCCCGTAGTACCCCCGACAGTGCCCCTCAGGGGACACGGTCATAGGCCTTCTCCAGATCCACAAAACACATGCAGACTGACAGGTCAAACTCCCATGACCCCCTCAGCAACTCCGCAAGGGTAAAGAGCTGGTCCGCTGTTCCACAACCGGGACAAAATCCGCATTGCTCCTCCTGAATCCGAGGTTCGACTATCGGTCGGATCCTCCCTTCCAGCACCCTAGAGTAAACTTTCCCGGGGAGACTGAGAAGTGTGGCACACACTCTCCGGTCCCCCTTTTTGAAAATAGGGACCACCACCCTGGTCTGCCAATCCACAAGTACTGTACCCGATGCCCATGCGACACTGTATAGACGGGTCAACCAAGACAGTCCAACAATGCCCAGAGCCTTCAGCATCTCAGGGCGAATCTCGTCCACACCTGGCGCCTTGCCACCGAGGAGCTTCTTAACTACCTTGGCGATCTCTGCCACGGATATGGACGAAGATCCCCCCGAGTCTTCAGGCTCTGCCTCCTCCATAGAGGACGTGTTTACCAGGTTCAGGAGTTCCTCGAAGTGCTCTTTCCACCACCGCTCGACGATATCCCCAGTACGGGTCAGCAGTTCTCCACCCCGACTGTACACAGCCTGAGCAAAGTCCTGCCTCCCCTTCCTGAGGCGTCGAACGGTTTGCCAGAACTTTCCCGAGGCTGACTGAAAGTCCTTCTCCATGGCCTCCCCGAACTCCTCCCACACCCGAGTTTTAGCTTCCACAACTGCCACGGCTGCCGCCCTTTTGGCCAACCGGTACCTGTCAGCTGCTTCGGGAGACCCCTGAGCCAACCAGGCCCAAAAAGCCTCCTTTGTCAGCCTGACGGCCTCCCTCACCGCTGGTGTCCACCAGCGGGTCTTTGGATTGCCGCCGCGACAGGCACCAGTGACCTTCAGACCACAGCTCCTAGCAGCTGCTTCTGCAATGGAGGCTTTGAACATAGACCATTCAGAATCCATGTCCCCAACCTCCCCCGGGATGCAGGAGAAACTCTTCTGGAGGTGGGAGTTGAAATCAGCATCAGACACGTGACTGCTTCTTCTTAAATTGTTCTTCATGCAGAACCCTCCTGACACTCATTAGCTGTAGACTCTATAATATAATATAATATAATATAATATAATATAATATAATATAATATAATATACTTATAAACTATAATATAGAACAATGTGGCTTTTTTTTTGTCCATAATTTCTACGTGGGTTTTCCACTCTCAAAGAGAATGAAATTGGAAAAGCCATTCTCGATGTGTTCACGATCCAGACCATCTCTAAACTGTTCTTCCACGGCGAGTTCCGGTGTTGAAACAAATGAAAAAAACAGCCGTATTTTGTATTTCAGGTTAAAAAGCTAGAGCAAAAATCCAACACTGTGGTTTTTTCATTAGTTAAATAATAAATTTCTACATTTAGATTTTAAAAACTGAAAAACAAAAAAACAGCGTGGTTTATTGGCTTTTTTAGATTTTATTTTGAAACGGAAAAACGAATGAGCGAACCATACACGGATTGTTCCTACAGTAATGCACATCCACAGAATTGTGAATTTTAACATTTAGTTTTCAAAATGATTTCTGATATGTAAACACGTAAATCATGGTATTGACTGATTTCATTACATAGTCCCTTTAACGTGGTCATTTCAGGTTCTTTCTGGCTTCCTCTGTGAGTTGTACAGGACTGTGAGGATGAAAATCTGCTCAGATGCTTGTCTACTGCTTCTTCTGGTGTTCGCTTGCCTTTGTGCTGCTACAAGCTGATAAGAGTTTCCGTTTTCAGATCCTTCAGTGTTGCTCAGATGGACCTATTGATCACTCCTGCCACAGTATTCTTCCTGAATGTTTAATCCTTGTCCACCTTCAGGTCGGTCATCACATACTGATGAGCAGCCTTGAAGGTGTTTATGTTGCTTCTCACCTTCCTGTTCACATTTCTGTTATGATCCAGAGCAGCAATACACAGAATTCCTTCCTCTTCCACGGTGTACATTGTGTACCAACAGTGAAGACTCTCCTCCTGTCTAGTGAGATTGCCCAGTGGGGTTTTCTTCAATATCTCCATGAGCTGCTTGTCAAGTTCTGTCTTCTGCAGCAGCAGAGTCAGAGAGGAGTCATGGCCTGGTGTCAGACACCCAGTGATGCAAACTGATATCATGTAGGATTCAGAGCAACTTTTAACTTTGTCACACTTTCTTCACATGTTATGACACAGAACTAAAGGTGATTTCTAATCATTCTGATCCACTCAAACATCTTATTGTGGCTCTACAGCAAAGCTCTCAGAAGACACCGCACCAAGCGATAGCTGAGGACATACAGTCACTTTGTGATCTACATTTTACATCAATAAAAAAAAAGGTATATTCATTTATTTAGAGAGCTGTAGAATTGCTGCCAAATCGCTTCCCTTTGGTCAAACTCAGACTATCACCTGTAGGAATATCTACTTATGGGAATTTATTTTTGCACTCGTTAGATAGGGCACCACCCTCTGCGAACAGGGAAATCAACAATTTATGCAGAATCTCCGGTGTATTTCCACTGAGATTCAGTTAAACAGTCTAATATCTGAAAGGCTAGAATTCTCGGTTAAATTGACCCAGTTCTGACACACAGAAACGCACAAGACTATAAATTTGGTCTAAATGGGGAACATTTATTTACTATTCTAAAAACAATACAGTTATAGACACAGTGATAAATGTGATGTGTATGTACATACGCGAATACGAGTGTGTGTGTGTGTGCGTGTGTGTAGGTGTGTGCGTGTGGTGACTAGATTCAGATTTGCATTTAAACTAGGAGGAATATGGTGCTCGTAACCAGATCGCGAAAGATTTGACTAAGTGATTAATAATTTGGAATACGAGCGATTCGTAAAAGGATAAACGGAGTTATTAATATTCAGATCATATTATTATTGACATCAACCCAGTCCAGACTCAGATAAGGCATCAGCTGCTCTTACTTTGTTCGTGGAATGGTCACACAGAGGCTCCGGAACCGGGACACAGTTGCGGTCTTGAACGACGCTTGACTACACTGGATGGGGCTCCGAGCCATGCAGTTCTGTCGCTATGGCAACTTTTCCACGTCCTGTCCACAGAAAGCCTTTGGCGCCGTAGGTCTGGTCCGACCCAGCTCAGTTGGTCTCAGCTGATGGGAGAGAGCCGGTCCAATCTTCTTCCTGGTTGACAAAAAATGACTTGATAAAAATTACAGCTCCCGTTCTATTTGTCAGCAGCTTTAGCAGCACAAAGAGCAGATATTTGAATAGAGCCGCCGCAAAAATGGGAGAAATCGTGAAACGGGATCTAATTGGTTCTTATCAAAAAAATTGCCGGTGAAACAAAGAATGAACTCAGCTTGTTGAGAGTGAGCTAAAATATCTATTCTCAATTAAGAATAATTAAAGGAGTTTAGTTACCAGAGGGCCTGCCTCTTGGAACAAAGGAAAGATTTCAGAGCGGAGAAAAAGAAAGAAGGGCGTGCCTTTTAGAGAGAGATCTGGAATCGCTTTGACGTGGTTTCCTTCAGCAATTCAGGAAGAAAAGAGACCGAACAAAGGGCGAGATGAGTTTTATAAGTTTGTGACAAAGAGGGCGTGTAGATGACCGTTTTGGTGCGATCCGGACCTGTAATCTGAGAACCCCCCTCGTCTCTAAGATGAGGGCTGATCAGAGTGCATTAAAAATATGAAGTTAACATGCGCAGACACAGTCTGTTTATCTCTCACCATGATCCTTGAAATCTACTTTAAAACAATCAAAGGTAACATGCTACAGAGTATACCAGCTAACAAATATGAGTTATTAATTCATAATTATATGTTTATGTGCTCTATATACTAAATTATATGTGTCACAGTGACAATATGATAACATGACATACATGTGGTGGTGAATAAAACAATTTTACCTTTTTTCAACCTGAATAACACAAGAATTCATAATAAAACAACGCAGTTCATGATGATATTATTGTATTCCCCAACGTCACCGGGGGCACTGTGGAAGAATTGTATTAGACAGGAATTTTGGTATCTTTTGAAATAAGAAGGCTAGGGACATCAGCTTCGCAGCAAAATATATAACAACATCTCACTGCAACTTTGGTAATCACAAAAACACAAATTACATTTCAGAAAGGTGAGTTTTGAGAATGTTCTGTGAGTGGAAGAGAGTGCGTCTCTGCCAGCCTCTCAGGGGTGCAGCGGGAGGTCATTGAAATTTATGACTGTTATCTGATCAAGGGAGACAGAGAGCGAGCCAGGGAGGGGGATTTAAAAAGGAGGAGTTAGGTCAGCATAAGGTATTGACAAAACAAAGCCTTCACAGTGGAAGTGACAAACATAGTCTTTCAAATGGTGATTTGAAGGTGTTAATAGTTTCTGCGTCCAACTCCATCTCTCTGCAGGAGATCTGGGTGTCTTTCCTGTGGAAGGTTATGACATATGGATCCTTACGTCTGCAGGAAGGAGGTTTTCTTTGCCAGAGTCAGGTTTCATCTTAATTAAATTATGAAGTTTTTGGTGGAAGGCAGAGAGCTCTCCGGGGGTTGTAAAACCAACAACATTGCACTTCGATGTGAGTTCTAAAACTCCCCTTCCTAAGAGAATTTGTTCTTATCTGAGGTGAGGTCTCCTCTGGAATCCCAAGGCCTCAGAATGTCCTTACACACCCAACCATGTCTGCCCAGAAATTAGTCACATAGGGTTCTAAATTATGCTTTCAATGTAATATATTTTATTTTGAAATGGCAGCAAAGTCCATGTTAGGAGGGAGGAGGCACAAACCATCAACTGGACTTTCACCCAGAAGACCAACATTTGCATCCTGTGGTTTAATAATGCACCATTAGTCTTCGAATTAAGTTTTGTTTCAGCTTATTTTCTGGTTATGTTTAGGAAAATGTCACACTTTATTAGACACTTTTACATTTGTAAAGCTTGGTGAAGGTTAAGCATCAAAATGACTTTTTTGGGGTGAGAGTAAATGTCCTGGTTTGGGTTAAAAATGACTCTTTAACTACATATTTGAAGCTTCTCCTCCATTGTCTGGGTTACCACAGTGACAAGTCCCACCTCTTCTGATAGATTTTTGGTTGATTGGCTGAAAAGATCCAATAGTGAAGCAGCAAAATAAATGGCAAAAATATGTTAAATAGAAACATATTTATGATACGTTACAAACAAATGTAATCTGGCAGAACATCAGTTTCCTTCCAAATATAACTGAGAATGTAGTTTAGTTGTAAAGTATTGTAATTTGAGGGACACTGGGTTGTTTCAGTGTGCTTCTAGTCTTTATGCTAAGCTAAACTAACTACCTGTTGGCTCCAGGTTGATACTGACCTTTCAAAGATGAAGCTGGTGTCTATTAAAAAAATAGAATATTCAAAGGTCCTTCGAAAAAGTTCTCAACCTCATGTAAAAAACAAAGCGCATAACTGTATGGCAAGTTGTACATCCTAGTGAAGGGAATTCCAGTTCTTGGGAGAGGGCTCTTTCAGTTCCCAAGTGGCTCCTCAGATTTTTTGTTGCTTAAATTAATTCATTATCAAAAGCTAGAAAAGCTCAGAGAGCGCAGTACTCCACCAAGGCTACTCAGACCTCGTACCATTTCTGATGGATAAGTCCTGATAAGTCCTCAGCAGTGGATTTGAAGTATGATCACAATCATGTGATTGTCAGCAGGCAGCTGATATAGTGTTCACTTGTAGTCATGGTTACAGTGACGCTGTGCTCTCACAATGATACAGAAATCTTTAACAAATCCTTGGATCCAGACTATAAGCTGCATCACTGCCAAAATCTAATCACTTGGTCCTTGTGTCATTTCTGACCTTCCCTGAAATTTCATCCAAATCCATTATTCTGCTTTTTTGAGTCACGTTGTGCGCAGACAGACAGGCAGGCAGACAGACAGATAAACCAATGCTGCTTGTCACATAACTATTCAATTATTATCTGCACTGTTTTGGAGAAGATTCTCTCTGAGGGGACTGATGTTGCTACGATGCATCGTCTCTATGCCATCAGGTGTGTCAGATGTGGGTAGAATGAAGCCTTGGACTCCCACCTGCTCAGTAGGTCAGCACTTCTCTGGAAAAGAGGCTCCTCAAGATAAGTGTTACAGGGCAGTGGGGACGGGTTTTATTGTTTGTTTAGATATTTATTTTTGCATGTGTTGCATGTTTTGTAGTTTGAATTGTTGGTGTTTTCAGTTGTATTGCATGTTTTGATTTTTGGTGTTTTGAGTTTTTCTCTGATTTTTGAGTGTCCCACTGCCCGTGAACGCCTCTGACGAGGCAATAGATTGCACCTGCCAGGTTCTCCCTTCCTCTCTACAGGAGCCAATGGGCAGCAAGGACAGAGGCTGTGTCCGAAATCGCATATTAACGTACTACATACTACATTCTCAATGAGTATATACTGTATACTACGTACTATAAGTATGATTAGAATGCCGACCGTTCACACTGTAGTATACTACTGCGTTTCCCATAATGCATTTCAAACCTCCGACGACAAAAACCGAAAGTATGGCTATCAAATATCTCGGCTGAATGCCGGCTTCAGGTCGATTTTACGCTAACAAACAGTCGCATAATAAATGTGGCAATTTCAAGCCAGCACTCCTCATGCAGTTATTAGCCAGATTATGCGAATCGTTTCAGTTGTAGCTGCAGGCTACTGGAGGTAGCTGCTACTTGTTCTGTATGCAAAGTGAGCTGCTGCAACTAGCTGCTAGCATTCAGTAGCACGTTGTGAGGCGTCTGACAAATTTAAAACGTTGGTCAGAAAACGCCTATTTCTCAAATCTGTGGGGTGATTAGGATGACTACTTAACCACATAAAATAAAATAAAAATCGCTCCGGTCCGGCCACATATCCCGCGGAGGCTTCCATTTCGGTGGGTAGCTCGCAAAGCATTATGGGACGGTTGAGTATGACTAGTGTGGTCACCGCGCATACTTAAAAATTTTCCGGATATAGTATACATCTGGGTATTTCTCGTGTACTCAGTCTTTTCATACTATCTAATGTGAACGCACTACATACTTATTTTGACATCACACTTAGTATGAGTAGTACGTTAGTATGCGATTTTGTACACAGCCAGAGGCTTCAAGGCTGGCGGAGAGAACTATATATAAGCCTGCGGAGGACAACAGCAGCGCGTCTGGAAGGAGAGAGGTGTCCTGAAGGAGAGCCGGTGTGGTGTGAGCTAACAGTGTGAGCCTGGAGAGAGAGCCGGAATGGGGTGAGCTTGGAAGGAGACCTGGAAGGGGTGGACAAGTGGACGGAGCACGAGTTTGAAGACGGAGGCAGTGGGTAACGCCGAGACGAAGTCGAGAGGAAACCAGAATGTTACAACGCGACATACTCGCAACGGCAGGGTGGTTAGCTCTGCCTCGGGTGTGAGTATCCCTTTGGGGCTTTCCTGTAACGTTCTGGTGTGGCTATATCCCCGGGAGAGGGTTGATGTTAAGAGGCTTCCATACTGGCAGTGGGTCTGTGTCTTGCAGGTGGTTTCCCCCGGACACGAGCCAGGCTTAGGAAGATGAGAGCTGAACCCCGGGACTGCTGAACCGTGTGCTCCATATCCTACCACCCCTGGGACGATCTTAGATGGTGGATTTTAACAAGGGACTTCAGCTTTTAGCGGATTTTAACGAGACCCTGAGGTTGTACTGGACTGCTTCCCTGCTGGCTGCAGGCTCGAGGAGCGTGACGTAGGAGTGTGACCTGTACTGTATGAGAAGAATTCATTTTGTGATTAAAGGATTGTTTGACACCGGCATCTGGTTTTCTCGCCCTCTGTGTATTACCGTCGCTGATAAGGTGCTCCAACTCGATCGTAAAAGAACCCAGAACAAAATTCTTGCAATATTATTAATTTGGTCATTTTCTTTTATTTTCATAACCACTCGGCGGTTGACATAAGATCTCACTTCCAGTGTGGAATCTGCTAAGGGATTCCTTGTTGTAATGTCTCTTTTCTCCAGAGAACCTCCAAACAGCAGATGCTTGAGGCTCCTCTTGTTCATCCTCTGTTGCATCTTCTCCTGCTTGGTCCCCTGGCAGTGGAGTTGATTGGCTGGATGTTGCTGCTGCTCTGTTTTCATTGAAGGACACTTTTTCGAATCTTGGGTCAAGCATGGTGGTTTTCTGAAAGAATACTGCTGTGTTCTATTCTGTGGAGAACATCCACTAGCTCTGTCACTTTCCCTGTGATTCCTCTGGTCTGGTGCTCAGCTGTAACTCTCTGCAGACCACAGGATTAACATTTTAGAGGCTGTAACAGCTGAAAAAGAGTTAATACGTATTAAAATGATGCTTTGTTTGTTGAGCAGTATATAATATTATTTCCATTCATGTCTGATCTGATTTTCTTACTAATCATGCAACAACTACAGCTACACACGTGGACAAAATTGTTGGTATCCCTCAGTTAAAGAAGGAAAAACCCACAATTCTCACTGAAATCACTTGAAACTCACAAAAGTAACAATAAATAAAAATTTATTGAAAATTAAATAATCAAAATCAGCCATCACTTTTGAATTGTTGATTAACATAATTATTTAAAAAAACAAACTAATGAAATAGGGCTGGACAAAAATGATGGTACCCATAACTTAATATTTTGTTGCACAACCTTTTGAGGCAATCACTGCAATTAAACGATTTCTGTATTTGTCAATGAGCGTTCTGCAGCTGTCAACAGGTATTTTGGCCCACTCCTCATGAGCAAACAGCTCCAGTTGTCTCAGGTTTGATGGGTGTCTTCTCCAAATGGCATGTTTCAGCTCCTTCCACATATGTTCAATGGGATTCAGATCTGGGCTCATAGAAGGCCACTTTAGAATAGTCCCAACGCTTTTCTCTCAGTCATTCTTGGGTGTTTTTGGCTGTGTGTTTTGGATCGTTGTCCTGTTGGAAGACCCATGACCTGCGACTGAGACCAAGCTTTCTGACACTAGGCAGCACATTTCTCTCCAGAATGCCTTGATAGTCTTCAGATTTCATCGTACCTTGCACACTTTCAAGACACCCTGTGCCAGATGCAGCAAAGCAGCCCCAAAACATTACTGAGCCTCCTCCATGTTTCACCGTAGGGACAGTGTTCTTTTCTTCGTATGCTTGGTTTTTGAGTCTATGAACACAGAGTTGATGTGCCTTACCAAAAAGCTCCAGTTTGGTCTCATCTGTCCAAAGGACATTCTCCCAGAAGCTTTGTGGCTTGTCAACATGCATTTTTGCAAATTCCAGTCTGGCTTTTTTATGAGTTTTTTTCAGCAGTGGTGTCCTCCTTGGTCGTCTCCCATGAAGTCCACTTTGGCTCAAACAACGACGAATGGTGCGATCTGACACTGATGTACCTTGGCCTTGGAGTTCACCTTTAATTTCTTTGGAGGTTGCTCTGGGCTCTTTGGATACAATTCCAACGATCCGTCTCTTCAATTTGTCATCAATTTTCCTCTTGCGGCCACGTCCAGGGAGGTTGGCTACTGTCCCGTGGGTCTTGAACTTCTGAATAATATGAGCCACTGTTGTCACAGGAACTTCAAGCTGTTTAGAGATGGTCTTATAGCCTTTACCTTTAAGATGTTTGTCTATAATTTTTTTTCGGATGTCCTGGGACAATTCTCTCCTTCGCTTTCTGTTGTCCATGTTCAGTGTGGTACACACCTTTTCACCAAACAGCAGGGTGACTACTTGTCTCCCTTTAAATAGGCAGACTGACTGATTATGAGTTTGGAAACACCTGTGATGTCAATTAAATGACACACCTGAGTTAATCATGTCACTCTGGTCAAATAGTTTTCAATCTTTTATAGAGGTACCATCATTTTTGTCCAGGCCTGTTTCATTAGTTTGTTTTTTTTTTAATAATTATGTTAATCAACAATTCAAAAGTAATGGCTGTTTTTGATTATTTAATTTTCAATAAATTTTTATTTATTGTTACTTTTGTGAGTTTCAAGTGATTTCAGTGAGAATTGTGGGTTTTTCCTTCTTTAACTGAGGGGTACCAACAATTTTGTCCACGTGTGTATGATTAAATTGTGTCTAATATATCTTGTTCTCTTCTGGTTCAGAGCACCCCGCTGCCCGGATCCGTTCCCCACGATTCCTGCTTCCTGTGAGTCAGTCCGGGTTCTCCCTTGGCCCTGTTCTGTGTCGGATAACCTGGATCCTGTTTCATGCCGGACTGGCTCCTCACCTGTGTCCCCTTGGTTCCCCGCCTGCCTACTTCCCCCGGGATCAGCCATGTGTGGCTCTGCCTTTCCCCTTTCCCTTGCACCAGCACAATAAATTCTGCACTAACCAGCTGACTTGGTCCTGTGGACTCTCTGCTTGAGTTCGCCCTTCCTCAGAAACGTGACATTTTTAGTTGGGGGAAGAAGAAACAATTTGACCTTCCCCTGGCCGCTCTCAACTTGTTTAGACCTCAGCTGTGGATATTCTCATTCTGATGGCATCCATTCTCCGACTCAAATCAACAGTCACACCAGGCAAACTGTCCATCTTACGTTTGAGTTCATCACTCCGGTCACCAGCAGCCTTCATCCGATCATTTGCAAGGATCAGCAGAGTTTGGACGTCGTTTTTCTCTGTGGTCCTCCTAATTTTCCAGAAGCTCAGGCCCACAATCAAACCAATTATCAGCAGACCTGTCATCATAAATCCGAGTATGTAAATATCCTCCACATCCTCCACGGATAGGGCTGCCAGGCACATGATCCCCTTCCACTTTTCCCAGGCGTCGATCACATAACCAGAGGCGAAACTCCAATCCGGGCAGGTAGGCTTCCCTAAGCCCGTGTTCATTGTGCCGACAATCTTGTCAATCACGTTGAGAGACCAGCTAATCAATTCCATGATCGGTGTTTAGAAGGTCCAGTGCCAATAGAAGACGAGACGAACAAAAATGCAGCAAGCAGAAACATGAGGATATGGGGGAGAAAACAGAGATAGAGACGGAGAGAGGAAAAATACGACCGCCTCCTTCAAGAAGCAAGGGCTGTCCCCTCCCTAGCCTTTCACTTTCTGCATAAACTGTTCTACTCTGATAATATCCTGGGTTGGCTCACATTCAGACTGATGCTCTGTGTTGGTTACCAATGAAACACCCCACAACACCAAGCTTAGATTTTCTTCAGCATTGGTTATGCTTTATGAGCTACAGTTAGAGCAGGTTTGTTGCTGTCCTTTCACTCTGGATTAGGATGTTGATTTCTTTCATGACTAGTTGGATCTCTGTTGACCCTCGTCTGATTTTATCTGTTTCCTTTAACTTAGTGACACCCTCCAGCCCTGTTTTGCTGTGCAGCGTTATCACTTTTTGATCATAATTCTGTTACCAAACAGTAATTGTCTTTATTACACCAGAAACAGCTGGTTTAAGTTGCTCCCCTTAATCTTTGCAGAGCTAGAATGTAACAGGCTTCATCACCACCGTCGACACTGTAACATTTTGTGTAATAATTAGATTAATCTTTAATCTAAAATTACTGAACAGCTCTACGACACATGCAGAATATCAATACTGTGAATATAGTCATACAATGCTTGCTGAATTTAACAAAAAATGTATGAACCACACAAGCTATCAGTTGCTGCACTCCTTTTCATTTTGGTTGGTTATTAACCTTGTCCTGATTCAAAATGTAGATTAGTATTTACAAGCACCTGCACTTGGTCGCTGCTTGGCCTCCATCCTGCCTCTTGCCCTCACTGATTGGGCGACACCTGAGTCCTATCATCAGTGCACCTGCAGAAAGCCTCAAAATGTGATTCAGCTGTGGCTCAGAGTGAAGGTAAAGGCTGTTATATAGAGTGTTTCTGTGTATTTTGATGGGTTTTCTGGAGCTCCAGCAAATTGTAGTTTTGCCACGAAACTTTGTCTGCAGCAGATCTGTAAATGAGTTTACAGATTAGTGTTTGAGACACTTGTTTGTCACTGCAGGCTGGAGCAGGACGCCCGGTTTTGTTTCTCCTGGTGCTGCTACATGACACATTCAGAGAAACTGCAGTTTGAGTTATAAACTTTATGGACACCAGGCCTTAAAATGTTAATCCCAGCTGTAACTTAATGTCTTAAACATATCAGCAGACATTTATAAGTCTGAAAAAGGAGAAACATGTCAGCATTTAAAAGATGGCGAAATGCTGACAAGGTACAGAATAAACGCACAAAAGTAGAACAAAATGTTTAAAAACTGGAATATATTTGAACCATGTGAGTGCTTTAGTGGCTGCAATAATCATTTTTAAAACTTGTTAGCTGGTTGAACAAAAATGTAAAGAACTATAGCGATAGGCAAAAACTAACACAACAAATACCGTAATTACTATAACAGGAAAGGGCTCAGTGCCATCTGTCATTTATATCACTAATAATGGCTACATTCCATTTAGGTGCTCCAGTGTTAGTTCTGTGAATTGTAGTTTACCGACAAATGTTTATTGGAAGACTTTATTTCTGAATATTTTTAGCTTTTTCTGCCACCAGAAGTCAAAATGTCTGCAATGAATGAAGCTTTATTTGGCTTGTTGCTGGATGTTCTGTTTAATGTCCATAAATCACTTTCTAGACTTACCTGCTAAGTCTGTAATTAAACAAGTTCATTCCTCATTGCTCTTATTTTTTGAAAGATCAGCATGTACCGTAATTTCATCAGTTTTAGCATCTGTACATGTTAAAAGTTATATTCTAGTCAGGTATTTGTTCCATTACAGCCTTTAGTTTTGTTCAATCCCCCCAAATAATGAGAACTTAGAATAACTACAGCCTCCAACAAGGTTACTGAGTGGCTGCTGATTCGGGCTGCAATAAAAAACTGAGTAGAGTTCTACAAATACCACTTACTAGGGCTATCACAGCCATGCATTATAAAGGCACTCAATGAAAATTAATGTACGTTTGTGTGTTCTGGCTTGTAGGGACGTATAATGCTTATTGATGCATTTCAGCGATAAGACATTATTATTGCAATTCATTACAGCTTCTAATGAATATTAAGCACTAACATGTTTGCATAGATTAGTTATCCAATGGACTGTCAGAGAAATGAAGTCTGACTGGTAGTAATCACAACATATTTGATCAGGAAATGTTAGAATTAGTCATCCATCATAACAAATGGTCATGTATGTGCCTATAAATCCATTTGTTAATATCTAAATAAACCAAACATCGTAAATTACCGCTGCTTCATGTTAGAGACTAAAGCAGTTATTACAAAACCACCCAAGACAAGTGTGATTTGTTGCATTTCATATTGGATCTGATGTTGTATAATGTAGCAGTTAGATACATTTATAGTTTCAATATCTTCTGATGTGATTGAGTTAGGTTAGTTTATGTGTTATATGTGGGAACCAACATAGTATATGTTTCTATATGGTAGGTGGTTGAGGAAAATCCAGCAGTCATACACAGTTGGAATTCATGGATAACATGTGATAGGATGTACCAGTCAGTCTTCTAAAAAAAAGTCCCAGATACCAGCCCGATCTCACGAGGATTCGTGAAACTGTCACGTAAGTTTTTGTTTCGGTTTCGTGCGCACCAACACGATTTCGTCATGTTTTTCGTGCCGCTCACCACGAAATGCGCACCAATGTATTTTAAACGGCGGACTTTTCGTGCCACCCAGAACGTATTTCAAACGAATGTGTGTATTATATTTTTAATGTAAAACCATGGCGAATCCAACGCTATATTTTGCATGACATCGTCCCTAACCATAACCCTAACCATAACCATAACCCGGTGGTACACTTACCTTTTTTTTTTTTTTTTTTTTTTTTTTTTTTTTTTTCCCAATTTGCATAGGAATTTCAAGAATGTCCGGCGGCCGGCGGCCGCAAACGCGATCACACAAGCAGTATACGCCGATGGACAGCTTAGATCGTCATGAATCCGCCGGTATAAACCACTTTCAGCTGTGATTACCACAGCGGGTTTCGTTGTGAGCAACACGAAAAACATGTCGTGGTGAGCGGCACGAAAAACATGACGAAATCGTGTTGGTGCGCACGAAAAAGAAACAAAAAATTTACGTAACAGTTTCACGAATCCCCGTGAGACATATGGATGCAGGATAAAAGATGCATTTTTTTCCCTGATCAGATACCGACAAATTTATACATGTTGAATGTGTTGTCAGTGACAATCTCTCTTGAAATTAGATTAGAATCAGTTTGTGTAATGCTAGATTGTAATGTGTTTTAGAGAAGGACTAACCCTAACCCTTTCTCTGAACCTAAACATGCAATTTATGTTTCTAAGCCTCATCAGATGGCAAGAGAAAGCCAAAAGCAGAATATAAGGCTTAATCCTGATGTCAGTTAAGCCCTTCTGGGTGAAAGTCCAGTCTGTAGTTTCTGCCAGCATCCACCCCACCTGCCTCCTAATGCAGAGTTTAGCTGCCTTTTCCACCACTTCACAGGAGACAATTTATGTAAATTTCTAAACAAAATTAAATTCTCTTCAAAACGTAAATGTAGTTTAGTTGTATAGGAACGTAATTTTATGGAGACTGGGTTAACCCTGAATCCTTGATATAAGCTCTAGTGCCTTCACGCTCTGTTGGTTGAGATGATCAATTAATGCATTAAAGGAAAGCAAATATAGAGCTCAGCTGTGGCGATTAGCCACTGCAGTCAGTGGCTGCTGTTTAATATTAATTACTCCGCCAAGGAACAGCGGAGTTATGTGATGATCGGTGCACATTTGTCTGTGAGTCAGCCTGTCTGTGTGTGTGTGTGTGTGTGTGTGTGTGTGTGTGTGTGTGTGTGTGTGCGCAAACATGCACGCACACACACACACACACACACACACACACACAGCTCGCGCTCATGTCGATAGGAAAAAAAACTCTCGGTGCTTATTTCCCTGATATGACATCGTATTTTCAACGTGAAAGTAACGTTATTAACAGTACATATTTGCCAAAAGACACACACGCACACAAACACACACACAGAGACACACACACCATTTTACCGTTTTAACCACCAGCTGCTGCGGGTGGGGGCACAGGGAACGGGGAGAGAGGCGGAGGGAGGCAGAGGACAGGAGAGAGCGGGCCAACAAGGGTTCGGCAGACTCGTTATTCTCCGCTACTCTATGATGATTGGTTGAAATTGCACCACTACACTGCAGCATCGTGTTGTCAGGCATGAGTATTGCACATCCACATTTCTAACAGCACTCACAGATGTCTGCAGCTTTTTGAGTAGTTTAATGAGGCGGAGCATACCAGCGTATTTTGATGTCAAATTGCGTACCTGCTACGCAAAATAGTACAGGTTGGCAGGTCTGATGACGTGAACACTGTGTCAGTTACCTGCTGATGATCACATGATTGCAATTATACTACAAAAAAATGACTCTGATTTATCAGTTGGAAATTATACAAGAAACAAATGATTAAACTGTGGGGTACTTCTGAGTCCCATCAATTCCTGCCGCCCACTACATATTTAGGCCATGCAATGCAGCAAACCCTAGCCAGACCTGTTAAGTTCAGCCGTCAGCCTTAGTTTGAACACAAATTCACCTTTCTGTACTTCACTCCTTTCTTCAGGAAACGCAGTCAGAGCTTGTCCCTATTCCAGTTAGGTGCTTCTAAGTTTAGACACATTCTTTGCTAGACAGCAACAGTGTGGAACCATTTTCTTTCATCATTATGTGAATTTTTGACAGCGTCTTCATCATGTCAAGAAACCACTTCTTAGATAAACACTTCCTGTGCCGCAGAAATGGTGATAAAATAAAAGCCTCCAATAATAATAAAAGATCTGTCTTGAAAATAAAAGCATGGAGGAAAAGGTTATTTTAACACTAGCAAAACAAAGGTTTGCCAAAAGTGATGAACAGATCAGCAGACCTTTATAAGAGTAATTTACACACAATTCGGTATTCATAAATAACATGCACATGCATAACACATGCCTGTGCTCAGCGCAAGGTCATTTTTATTACAGATTGCATCAGTCAGAAATGATACGTCAACTGAGCAGCCTTGGTGGAGTGCTGTGCTCTCTGAGTGCTTTTCTAGTTTCTTTATGTTTCTGAAGAACCGCTCATCCACATGACTTCAAACTGAAAACTACACTTCTTCAGGTCGACAGCAGAACACCCATTAGATCAATTAATGTTTGTTGGGGAAAGTGAAGAATTTACAAACTAACTACAACTAATAATAATGTGAATAAATTACTGTGGGGCAATGGTTGCAGACAAATTGGAGATAATGTTCTAGATAAAACAACCTGTAAGTATACCTGTATACAAGTGACAAAACAATAGAAACACAGACATCATCATGCATACAGTTAAACATGTTTTGCAGCTTGACTTAACTACTTATGCTAAACCCATTGTTCTTTCTTTGTCTTGGTGGTTATGGTCCTTTGGCTTTGGAACAGCCCGTTTCCATACATCTCCACAGCTCTGATTACAAAAACATACACTTGCAATGGACACAATTTTTAAAATTTTCATGGACATCCAGTTCTTCATTTTCCCACTTAATTTTTCTCCAGTGTATGGAGTTTCCCCTGTTTCAAAGTTTCTCGAGCAACTTCTTGAGCCTGGAGGGAGACTAAGAGCTTTTGCTGTGTCAGCATCTTCTCTGACGTGAGTTTTGAAGCTATTTTGAAATGTTGTCTTGCAAAAGAAAATCAGAAATGTTGCCCTCCTCTTGCTACAGTGGTGGAGTGTACTGTGTCTTAAGTTTAGTTTGTTGATTTTTTGTTGGCAGATTGTTCACTCTTGCCACAGGAGAGATCGGCTTTTAGAGTTCCTCACAGCACACTGAACTGGGGAATACTGGTTTGTGGCGTGAACCTGGAGTGAACTGCAACACTGTCTGGACTCTGGGACACTCAATCAACTGAGAGATTTTGAAGCTTCAGCTCATGCTTGAACAAATACACAAATAGCATCTCTAGTTAAAACAGTTCCATGTTTGATTGTTGATGAGCATGAATGAACTGAATTACTATAAATGAGTATACATAAGTATATGTTTATATATCCACATTTCTCTACATCAGCTCTTAGGCCCACAGATGAGTCCTTCTTGCCATCCTCTTCTTCCTCCTTCACCAGGTCCAAGTTCCTCTTTCTCTTCCTGCTCGGTCCTCCAACAGCAGCAGCCTTCCTCCTCCCATCCTGGTCTTACTGCTGCTGCTCTCTGCAAAAGAGAAAACAATCTTTGAAAAGGAATTCAAATGTTGGAGTGCAAATGTTGGTTTTCTTGTGGAGACTGAGGTGTTTTTCATTCAGATATTGGTCTTTCAAAGCATGATTTCTTTTAGATTATTAGAAAGAAAATGTCCAAAACATTTCAGGTGTTTGTTTTATTGCAGTTTTTCTGTGTATCTAGATTTAAATCATGAAACTTTCCTTACTTTAAAGCTAATTTGCTCAAAATGTTTTTCTCCTCATCTGAGCTAAACTTAATCATTTTCTTACCTCCAACAGTGTCTGCTGAGGTCTTTAAAAGGTTGAGACATCTCCTCATCTTCTTGTGTATCTTTGATTGTGTATATTCATTGTCTTGGATTGTTGGAATGTAATGAGATCTACAAACAAGAACAACACAGTCGAGAGAAAAAAGGGCTCGAGCCACTACCCACTCAATCTGATATTTAAACATAAAGTTTGCTGCCCGACCTCCCCTAAAAGGTGGAGACTGATGTGTTATTTTCGTCATTGTAGAGTCTTTGTTCATGATGATTTTCTAAAACTTTCAAACTTGAAATCTTGAGAGAAACGAGCTAAAGTGTGTCTAGTTCTTGTGTGCTTTGTTGGATTCTCAGCAAGGTATTTAGCATATCTGAGATATGATTAAGGATTTCTCAGAGGATACACCGTTTAAAATATATTCAGTGAGTCATACATTACTGGGTTGACTGTCCTACCAACTGAAATGTCCTCATGTTGATCTAAAAGTCTCTTTAATAGATGAATCCACAACATTTTTTAG
The DNA here is from genome assembly GCF_021347895.1 of Acanthochromis polyacanthus. Lineage (NCBI taxonomy): Eukaryota > Metazoa > Chordata > Actinopteri > Pomacentridae > Acanthochromis > Acanthochromis polyacanthus. Next base: position 35,070,218 of record NC_067122.1, on the reverse strand, counting down.
CCATGCTAGTGCTGTAGCTTTAGTCCTCTTTTGTTCTGATACCACTTCAACTCCCGCTCTATGAAATCAGAGTTTTTGTTTCATAGAGGAATTTTTGGCATCGATCACAAAGAAGTTTCGTTTAGTCAAATATAACAAATATGGTTAATAAATGGCCAGAAACAGCAGAAAAATACAACTTATTGGCAGTAAAGGCAATGAATATTCAATTAAAAAAATACTGCATCAGATTTGATCTTTTTTTTTCAGAATAATTTACTGTTACAAGTTTGACACAGTTATAATGTAAGGGAACAATCTAGTCTCACAAATAATCGGAAATATGACAGAAACTGTTTTGTCAAATTTGACAAATAATAAAAAATAAAGCAAAGATAGGTTCTTGATCCAATGAAGTTCATAGTGTCTAAAGTTACTACAGTTCTTCACCTTCTTTTTGATCAGACGTAATTTTGTCAAAAACGTACCTGACATGTTTCGACGGAGCCTTCTGTCTTCGTCAGAGGTGTCACTTGGTGGTGTGTGACCATAGGCGTCAGTTTAGGGGGGGACGATGGGGATGTGTCCCCCCACTTTTTGTCAGGGGTCATTTTGTCTCCAACACATTCAAATTCTTCACATGTAAGCCGTTGTAAACCCAGTTATTTTCAGCAGTATAGAAAATTCCGACACTCCTGAACGCACCATCCGCACTCGGCCGAGAGTTGCACAGACATGCATCACACCTTCATGAGGTTAAAAAAAAAACGTGCAGATGCTAAATTTGCGCCCGTGCCAAGTGGAAGCTCTGACCAGAGGCGTGCAGGGGCAAAATTTTGGCTCCGGAGAATTAGTTCTATAGCGGCCCACAGACCTTTTTACCTACATGTACTGATAGCTCAACAGGTTGAGCCTCTGGCTTTGATGTGGTGGTTGTGAGTTCAAACCCAGCTTGTGATATTTTGCCGCCGTTCTTCGACATTTTCTCAAAGTGCTGTGGTCTCCATCCTCCCCACTTTTAAAAACAAACTGACGCCCTTGTGTGTGATGCAGCTAAAAACCAGTTGATGCTCACTTTCACACACATGGAGCGATATCCTCCAGCAGCGAGGGGACAGTGGGGGGCGGTGTTGACCTGTCAAAATTTGACAGGTCGACACCACCCCAGTGAACATGAGCTGGTTTTTAACTGCGTCACACACCACCTAGTGACACCTCTGATGAAGACGGAAGGCTCCGTCGAAACATGTCAGGTATGTTTTTGACAAAACTACGTGTCTGATCACAGAAAAAAGGTTAAACAGATAGGTTCTTTTTTTAAACAATAGATAAGCAACTAATCAGTAAATAATTTCAACCCAAAAAATCAACCAAGCAGCAATATGCTAGAGAAAGGACAGACCTCAGCTCAGTGTAGCATCAACAGAGTGTTCACAAAATCTAACAATCAGCAAAGCATTGGGAATGTGTGTATTTGTGTGTCCCACAATTTCAGTTTCAAGTTCAATAAAATCATGTAAAAGTCTGCCATGGGTTCACACAGAGTCTAGTCCAATCCAGTTTTAATCAAAACTGAAATAATACCTCAAAAAATCTGCTACATTTTACTGCAGTACTTTACAAAAACCACAACCAAAATATGACGGAAAATAACATGTTGAACAAACTGAAACAGCCTCTCTTGGTGCAATTCAACAAACCCAACAGAGGAAGTTGGGAAAGCACAAATCATAGAAAATAACAGGCATGACTGAAATGCAAAATGTTGTACATAAATAGAAGTATGACCAGCATCATAAGCTAGGTCTTTTCATGACGTGTGAAGGAGTGGACAAATCCTGAGCCAGACTGTTGTTTAGTGTTGGATGGTTTGGGAGAAGCACTGGAGGACACACACACTAATTACCAACATTTGAAATATTTGCTATTTTGATGTTTAGAACTGGAATATGTGAGCCATGTAGGGTTAAATTATCCAGAACTCTTGTCCAAGCTAAATGATGGGCTAATGTTACACCAATGATTTGCTAATGCGTGTGACTGAGGATCAAGAGTGTTGCTTCAAAGTCAAGAAAGCAAATCATCCTGGGTTTTTTGTTTGTTTGTTTTTCTTTACAATTTGTTTGCCCAGAGGTTGGATGCAACATCTACAGGGTAAAATTCTAGCAGAACTGTGGACTGAGAGCTAGCAGGCAGAGATTAGAGCTTCTTTGGCTGTCTTTCAAACTAAATAATTTTTTATATTAAAAAAAAATCCCTAAATGATTCTAGCAAGTCAATATAGAAAAAGCATATGGTGTTTCAGTGACCAAAACTGCAGCTCTGAGCTTGCATTTTCATCTATACAATGAGATGCAACTTGACTGGATTTTGGGATCAGATGGCACACAGTCTTCAGATGACTGTCAGCAAAAAGATCCATGCAGAAATTTACAATATGAAAATTTGCAAAATTCTCAGTGAAGCTGAAGCTCAACTGTGAACCTAAAAGGGACTGAGTGTTCACCTTCGTTGGCTCAATGTTAGGAAAGTGTTGGAGGTTTTAAACAGTGGGTTGAGTTTAGGAAAGAGGGCTGGAGGAGTGAGCAGGAAATGATGCAATGATCAATGAAGTGCCCGCTTCCTATTGCTAGATTTACTCATGGCCAGTCCAGTTGGTTGTATTTCTGAGGGAAGGTGGATTCTTTGGCAGAGAAGGTCATGGGGTAGCTGTAGAAAAACAAGCTGTCTTAGACAAGGCAAAATTCGACATTATACTTAAATGGGCATTGATCTCAGCTCTGCATTCTGGGTAAACTTCACCAATGACAACTGTATACACCCAGAAAGCAACATTAACTTTCTGCGTAAGAAGATTCTTGGACAGTCTTGGGCCATTATCCTGAAGTGTTACTGAAATGTCCAAACAGTCAACAAGATGTAAGAATTCTGAGCATGCTTCAGATGAACATAACAGAAACTTAAAGACATTCACACTTTAACTTCTGGTGTCTGGCTGAGATATATCTGCAGCTGGAGAAAATAGGGGTGATCAGGAGAAAAAGCTGACACTGCCGCGTGTTCGGCTTGGTGATGGATTTCAGTGTCGACTGTGACGCTTCTTTGGTTACATACAAAGCAGAGACAAGATGATGGTTCACCCACCTGTTGCCTGTTTATAATATTGATGGGATCTGGAGCAGCAAGCATGGAGGCATGCATCACCACATCATGAACCTGAAACAAAATTCAATTTGAAATGAAAGAATTAAAAATATGAAGAGTCTTCACAAACCTCAGATGCTTCCTCCTCTCCAAAGCCTTTCCACTATCCAGACTGACTGGACAACATGCTATTGTTTCATACTCGAACCCCAATCCTAATTCAGTTCAATTCAATTCAGTTTTATTTATATAGCGCCAATTACAGGTCAGATTGTCTCAAGACATTTTACAGAACCCATATACCTGAACCCCCAGAGCAGCCCGAAGGCAAAAGTGGCAAGAAAAAGCTTCTTTTTAACAGGGAAGAAACCTTGAGCAGAACCTGGCCCTTTATGTGGGGGTCCCATCTGCCTGCTGGCCGGTGGGCTCAGAGCGACAGAAGAGGTAGAGAAGTAGAGGGAGAGAGGGAAGGGGAGATGGAGGGGGAGTGGGAGGGATGGGAGAAGAGGAAGGTTGGGAACAAGGAACATTTAACACACAATTGAATACACTAAGCATCCAGTATTTCTTTGTTTTACTAATTAAGACTTGAAATGGTGTTATGATTTTATTATATTTCACTCAAATGTACAAAAATTACCTTTTTGCACAAGAACATGAGCTGTTCTAACTATCTCCACTAACGTTCTGTCCTCCCCCTGCAGTGTCGTGTTCTAAAATAGACTGCACTAAAATGACAAGCCGAAGCACAACAACAGTTTCACCTTTCTCTGTTTTCCAATTTCTCAGTGTGAAAGAAACATCTAACAAGGTTGCAGCCCAAGACATCTAAAGCTCAACTTCATCATGCTTGTTGTGTGGTAGCATAGCAACGACTGCTTGTGTCTTGCTTGCCATCTCCGTCCTGTTGCTCATGTCACTTTCAAAGACTGCACTTCGTTTGCTACCTGTGAGTAGGTGTTCGCGCAGAACAGTTTGACACAGTTTGACATTTTTATATTTCTATTCCGTGTGATCCCTGGAGCCTCTAGAAGGATCTTAGATGTTTCCAAACCCAGAGAATCTCATTAAGGCTGACATGCACAGACATATGCAGCACACTCCAGAAAAGCACATACATACGGCGTGAGTCTAAGGGCACATCTGTGGACACACAACCTGTGGAGATGGCACAGATGTTCATATTTGCATGTCAGTACACACATACATGAGCAGAAATACACAAATTAATGCAGACAAATGCGTCAACACACATGCATACATACATACAGTGTGCACATTAAAATGTACACATAGACACATTTTACCATCACCTGTGACATACCAGTCTTTGATGGCAGCACTGGGACAGTAAATACAAGTGAATAAGTCAAGTGAAGCACTACTGTCTCAAAATCTCCTGAGATCTGTTGCACAGTAAGGATGCACATCTGCCTCGCCCTGGGTTACCAGCAGCGAAACCAGAACGCAACATCAAACACAAGTAGCTCATGTCATTTTTAAAGCTTGATAACATAATAAAAATTCAATTCAATTCAGTTTTATTTATATAGCACCAACTACAGTCAAATTGTCTCAAGATGCTTTACAGAACCCATATACCTGAACCCCAGAGCAGCTCTAAGGTCACAGTGGCAAGAAAAACCCTTTTAACAGGGAAAAAACCCGGCTTTTTGTGTGGGGGGACCCATCTGCTGCTGGTCGGGCAGGTTGGGGATAAATAAAACAATATTTTCATTAGCTGTGATGTGATGAAGCCGATCGTACTTAAATCTGATGCAGTGTGGCAACCCGGTCTCACGGGGATTCGTGAAACTGTCACGTAAGTTTTAGTTTCGGTTTCGTGCGCACCAACACGATTTCGTCATGTTTTTCGTGCCGCTCACCACGAAATGTTTTTCGCTGTGGTAATCACATCTGAAAGTGGTTTATACCGGCGGATTCATGACGATCTAAGCTGTCCATCGGCGTATACTGCTCGTGTGATCGCGTTTGCGGCCGCCGGCCGCCGGACATTCTTGAAATTCCTATGCAAATTGGTAAGTGTACCACCGGCTTATGGTTAGGTTATGGTTAGGTTATGGTTAGGATTATGGTTAGGGTTATGGTTAGGATTATGGTTAGGGTTATGGTTAGGATTATGGTTAGGGTTATGTTTAGGGACGATGTCATGCAAAATATAGCGTTGGATTCGCCGTGGTTTTACTTTAAAAATATAATATACATATTCTTTTGAAATACGTTCTGAGTGGCACGAAAAGTCCGCCGTTTAAAATACATTGGTGTGCATTTTGTGGTGAGCGGCACGAAAAACATGACGAAATCGTGTTGGTGCGCACGAAACCGAAACAAAAATTTACGTGACAGTTTCACGAATCCTCGTGAGATCGGGCTGAGTGTGGACAATTACAGGAGCCATATAAGAAGCACTTTACATCTTCAGGTTCATTATTCTGGCATTCAGTCATGTTACTTGTCATCAGCTGTTATTTTAACCCCACAGTACAATGTTGATTTCAACACAACTTAAAAGGTGGAGATAGACTTTTTGAGCTGAAGCTAAGGACTGTCAATATCTGTTTCACTTAACACTGTTTCAGACAACCTGGGTCTTTACCCAGTGTATGCACAACCTCCATTGATAAAATCCATCTGTTCTATTTATCTGTTCACAGCTAGCACACATACTGTTGCAGTTTTTCCCCTATTTTGTGGAAGCCAGTTCTAAATGCTGTTAGGGATGCTATTTTGAGCCTAAATACTATGTCAAAGAGTGTACTGAATTTGGTTTTTACAACAGCCACTATGCTGAATGCCTGTACTCCTGCAAAGTTGAAAGGAAAAACTGAACTCAGTGTTTGGCTTCTCACACATTTCATACTGTCACATGGTTATTTTCTGAGCAAAACACCAATCTCTCCCTACATTTGTGCTATTCTGACAGTAACAAACTAGAAAGAAAAGTGCAGTTTCCTTCTTTCTCTGTCTTCTACAACAATATCAACTGCTGAGGATTTTTGCCCAAAGTTTGAACTCGTCTTTTATCACAATACAAACACTACCAGTCAAAAGTTTGAAAACAACCCATGTTTTTCAGTTTTTTTTAATTGAAATTCAAGTAGTGCAAGTCCAATGTGTGATGGTGTGGGGGTGCTTTGCTGGTGACACTGTTAGGGATTTATCCAAACTGAAGTCACACTGAACCAGCATGGCTACAGCAACATCTTGCAGCGACATGACATCCCATCTGGTTTGCGTTTAGTTGGACCTTCATTTATTTTTCAACAAGACAATGACCCCAAACACACCTCCAGGCTGTGGAAGGACTATCTGACCAAGAAAGAGATTGATGGAGTGCTGCTTAGGTCAGATGACCTGGCCTCCACAGTCGCTTGACCCAAATCCTATCCAGATGGTTTGGGATGAGATGGACCACAGAGTGAAGGCAAAAGGGCTAACAAGTGCTCAGCATCTCTGGGAATTCCTTCAAGACTGTTGGAGAACCATTTCAGAAAAATTCAACCTCAGAAACCAGCAATAAACAGCTGCTCAGGTAAGATCTCACATCAGTAATGATGCTGGTATCTGTATGTACGGTTCCCACCATGAACCACGAAGGAGGCCTTGTGATGGTGAAACAGTAGAAGATGTATTCAGCAGTGACACGACATCTCATCTGATTGGAGCTTAGCAGGACCATCATTTGTTTTTCAGCAGGACGATGAGCCAAAGCACATCTCCAGGCTGTGTAAGGGCTGTCTGACCAGGAAGCAGAGTGATGGAGTGCTGTATTAGATGACCTGACCTTCACAATCGCCCACCTAAACCCAGCTGAGATGGTTTGCGATGAGTTGGCAGCGTTTCCTTCACTCAGCACTCCAACAAGTGCTCATATGTGGAAACTCCTTCAAGACTGTTGGAAAAGCTCCAGGTTATGCCCACATGTTGGTGGTTGAGGGAATGCCAAAACACTGTAAAGCTGTTGTCAGTGAAGTTGAGAAGTCATCCATAGCTGGTATCTTCAACAGATTCCTGGAGCTAACTTGAACGGAATTAGCAAGAAATCTAATAAATTAACGTCCCATGTCCCCATGTCCCCGAGTGTGTGCCTTTGCAACTAGACAACATTGCTTTCTTATACAACTGTATTGCATTCCCTGTTGCATTTACAAGGGAATGTAATTTTTTTTTTTCTAAAATAAACTATTTTTGAGTGGTTAAGTGGTGGGCAGGGCAGTCGGTTTGAAAAGTGGCACAAACAACTAGCTGAATTTTCACCAAGAAGACCAGTGTTTGTGTTCCATGATGGACAAGAGACAATCAGTGTCCCAATTAAGTTTCTGCTTTCTGCTTTGGTTTCGGAAATAAAACTATGTTGTGAGGTTTAGGAAAATACCAGCCTTCATTAGAAGCTTAGATAAGGTTAGGTACTAAAAGGGCTCAGGTATAGTTAGGCAAAACATCATGGATTGGGAAAATATGACCTAAAGCATTTCCTCCAGTTTTTTGGGGTACCAGGGTGATGAATCATCCAATGCATGATTAATTATCTGAAAAGTAACAAAATACATGACAGAGATATGTTGAGTAAAAATGTATTTGTGATATGTTACAAACAAAACATTCTGCAGAGAAGATGTTTCCTTAATAACAAAGCTGAGGATACAGCTAGTTTTATAAGAACAGAATTTTGTGGAGACTGGGTTGTCCTTCCAGGACCTGTTAACTGATCCTTGTGTCTTGACCTTAACCACCACTTTCCAAAAATGTCCTCACTTCAAAGGTCTAAAACTATTTAGTCCTCACAAAGATAGATATAAAAGTTTGAACGAAGCTCTACTGCAGGTTGAGAAGAGATGTAATATCATTTGTTTCTTCAATGCATTTCCCTCAAGTACCAGCAAACAGACAAGAGGAGCTGTTCAAACCCTAATTAACATTATGATAATGAGAGAACATACAGCTGACAGGTGAGGGGATAGAAGGAAATATGAAAGAGCAACGAGAGACATGCAAACGTGATACTGCAGATTGAACCCACTGGAGTGTACAACAGAACAAACCAGCTATGTGTCACAGAGAGATGGGAAGTCGCAGAGCCCCTGTATGGGAGGAGGCTTTGCTGTAAAGCATCAAAACACCCCCATTTGGATTCACTGACGGGACATAAAGTAGACTTTGGTTGACTTAGCTTGGATTGAAACAGCTTTTAAATATTATGAATGTTGTGCTGTCCGAGACGCCGCCTGGAGAATACAGGACCTCTTATTCTCCACCAGAAAAAGGCTCTGCTGGATTCAGCTTGATCCATCTTCACTGTGTGTTAGTGTCATTAAGCACAGTGTTTACTCCTATAGCGACAGTTTACAGAGTGAATACTGAAGCTGAGCAAGTATGAGCTTGGTTTCATGTATGATTGAACATACTGGAGTTACTGCATGGTTCATACAATTTAAGCTTTGAATTTTATTATGCGCTCAAAGTCAAAAAGTAAATGTTGACACACTTGTGAGCGAAAGAGCGTGTTCAGAAGGAATATTTAATGTATTCTAACCTATCAAGCACTCATTTAAAGCTGAGAAGAAAGGCCAGTCTTACAGTTCTGGGTTCTGCAACAAGGAAACAGAACAATGCAGAAATGTAGTGAAAGAAAACAGGGCTGTCTGATCCAAACTAAACTCATCTGTTTTGTAATAAGTAAAACATGCAGGCTAAATATTTAAACATGAGAGGAGCTCAGATCACAAAAGACTTCATTATTTTCTTTTGCAGGTGGAAATTACTAAAATATTCATGAGGAGATCTGTGGTTGGGCACTGTGAAGAAAATTTCATTTATCCTTCACCCCAGTTGCACTGCTATGAAGGCAGATACCTCAAAGGTACCTGAGTCAAGAAAACAAAGAAAGTGCACATCTGTGTTTGCATTAATACACCTAAAAGCACAAACCTGACTTTCTTCGTTGCTCTCATCATAATTCAGTCCTGGATTGTCTTCATCATCACCAATCTTAATGGTAAAATTCACCATTAACACAATCTAGAAGAAAATACCAGTGATAAGGGAGGCATTCATTCACAAGAAAACAATTGTAAAGTCCTTAACTTTAGTCAAATGAAGTTCCAAATGTCATCTGACATAAGGTTCCTATCAAGAAGAACTGCACTCAATTGCGTTCCTCCTCCTGAACTTCATTTAAATACCTGACTCCGTTTGAATGAACTGTCTTATGGTCTTTTAACCTTAATGTGCACAAAGAAATACATTGGTGATGAAACTATTAGAATTCTAACAACCGACTGAGATGTTTTCATTGTTATTCAACGACTGGAAGACCCCTAAGACCTCTGAAGGAATAGTTAACCTCCTTGTTGCCATACAGAAAATGGAGGTTAATGATAATTGAATATTTTATCAGGAAGCTGAATAATAGCAGCTATAGAACACCCAGAATTGGCAAGTGCAGGATTTGAAAAGAATGACAATTACCTTCTCTGATGGGTAGTCACTTCTAGAAAAACACAGACACATACCTACATTTTTCATGCATACATCTGCCAACTGTTCAGTTTATTCACAGTATATTTTTCCAGTTCTTCCTGCTGTTCCCTGGAGATTCATAATATTATCCTGCTACCGATAGACTGTTGAATGACTCAAATCTCATACAAATATGGAAGTGATGGATGCAGTTATAAACAGGACTTTGAGCAAAAGTTTATGGTCTTTGTGCACACATAACTTTTTCACTAATAGCTGTATCACATTGCTAAAAAAGACATAAAACCTCTGCGCAGAGCCTTACCTTGTGCTTTCAACAGGTCCACTCAGTGTGTACATGCAAAACAGACATTCCTGTTGATACTAGGAGCAACACTTGATGCTGCTATATGATGTGCTACATCCCAGCAGCATTGTGTTAGCTCTAACCTACACCAGAGACAGACTGCTAACTACACAAAAAGACAGCTACCTATACATCAAACATTACCAAAGGAAAGCCAGCTACACAGCTAAAGTTTAAAAAAAATACAGCTACATCTATAGCTAAAGTCACAGAAAGACAGCAAAAGTTAGAAAAAAGAGCTAACTACACAGCTAAAGTCACAGAAAGGCTCTTGACTACACAAATTCAAAGAAAGACAACTAAATCTACAGCTGAAGTTGTGAAAAGACAGCTCAGTCATAGACAGCTAACTAGACACCTATAAGAATAGAAAGACAGCTAAAGTCACAGTAGAACAGCTTAAGTCGCAGAAAAATAGCTAAACTATGTAACTAAAACTGAATAAAAGCAAAAGTTATGTATAAAAAGACAGCTTAGGACAGCTCAAGTCAAAAACAGCCAGCTAACAAAAGCAGCTAAAGTTACAGAAAGAAAGGTAAAGTCACAGACAAACAGCTAACTACACAAATAAATTCATAAAAAATGGCTAACTACAGCTAAAATCAGAATACTGTATCATGGGAAAACTAGCTGCTTAGATAGCTGCAGTTAGCTTTTATTAAAACTTCTTAAATTTGCTTACTTGGTTTTCCCCTAGTTGTCTGCAAATGAAGCCATTTTGACAAAGTGACACCTTGGTTATTCGGTTTATTTTAATTAGTTATTGCATGAGTTAAAATAACTAAGAAAAAGGTCTACTGAGCTGAATCAAGAAGCAGGATAGCTCTAGGGAAGTCCTCTTTGATCCCTAGAGCTATCCTGCTTCCTAATTCAGTTCAGTAGACCTTTCTTTTTTAGTTATTTTAACACAAATTATTTTAACATAGTATTTAAGAGTAGACTTTTTTTATTTATTTTAGCACACACATTTTTATCATAGTATTTAAGGAGCACTTTACTGCCCCATACATGAGGAACAAAAATGCACTTTAAAATTACAATGTTCTTTTTAATGTTGTTTTGTCTTTTTGTGTGCGACTGCATGTCTTGCTTGGTTGTCCTTCTTAAGCTGCTTGTATGCCCTTTTTAATTTCCCCTTGGGGACAAATACAGTGTTTTTTAAATGAATTGAATTGAGAACTAGCTGATTATGGGAGAAGAAATTGCTATACAACAGCTAAAGGAAGCTAGCTTAATAAATCTCAGCAGCTGTTATCTCGTTTTCGACTTTCCATGTAATGTGGTTGAGCTGTCTTTGAAATGACATACTTAAAGGCATGATATTACAAAAAAACATCTGATATTGTTTTGAATATAACTGTTAATGGTACTACAGTAAAGACTCACAGAAGATAAAGGCAGTGTAGAGTATTAGCACTTTGTAGCTTATAGCAAACATTATGAAAACGCATTCATGTCTTAAATAAATGGGCCAAGATGTGTATGCATGGAGTCATGTGGACTGAGCTTATTTTTATACCTTCACGGAAAAAAGAAAGTGTATTTGGCTGACTGACAGCAATTTGTTTTTTCCATCTGATGTCTGAAGGCACAGAAACAGAAGGTCACAAACTGAATCTCATTCTTGAAAATATTATACTTTGAGCAAGATGCTAGCAGGAGTCAAGCACATCAAACATCTGATTTACCTGTTGGGAAAAAACATGTACTGTATGGTACCATGGTTACCGCACAATCTTGCACAACTGCTGTATTTTTCACAGCAGGAGGATGGAATGAAAATGCACAGCTCTTTGCTTCGGTATTTATGTTAAGCTGAGTTTATGATGGGTCACCTTTTTCAACTCGCTGCGTGTTGAGATTAGACCAGGTGGACAGTAGAGAGCTGCAGCATCTTTTTTTAGGATTTGTTTGGACTTCAGGTCCATCTAAAAGTGTTATGGATGAAATCATAGCAGCTGCTGAGTTTGCACATCAACAGATTTATCTCCATGAAAGCAGAGCTAACAGCATCTGTGACAGTTCTCTGCAGCTGGAGCTTTTTATTGTTGTCACACGATAATTCCTAATTCGAGTATGTTATGACAAATTTAATATTTTTTATTATCTTAACATCACAGTTTTGTTTTTTGTTTTTGTATAATGCAGAAAGACATCAATTAACTTCTCTTGAATATCCTTTTTCGAGTAGTGGCAGAAAGGTGGACAGGTTAACACGATGTTGAACACTAAAGGTGTTTACTCACTAAGTATGACAGAGACAAATGCAAAATAACCACTTCCTGGCATTATTCACTGCTGCTGCTGCTGTTACGTAACTGAAACTAAAACTAAGTGCTATTTTTGTGTATTTTGTGGCCCAGCAGGTCACACGCTCACAGAGCCTTCAGTGCTTTGATGGAGTACAGCGGGTTGATTTTGACATTTGAAACTTCTGCATTCATAGCTCTTCATTGCTGTCTAGATAGAAATGTGTGGATTTGTTGTCTTGTCACATCAATGACATGACTTTCATTTCAAGATGTAGCGCATTGTTCATCATTACAGACAATATGACCCAATTCAAGAAAAGCAGCTGCACACATACTCTGACCAATAATTGTTTACAGACAAAAGAGACATGTTTCACCTTCTCTTTGACCCTCGTCTGTATATAAAAGATTTGGTAACATCTTCTATAGGTTTCTAAAACTTCTGTTTAGAAGTATCAAGTTTAGATCTTGGTTGTCGCCATCTTTGTCGTTTAGAATTGGACATGACAGGGGTAGCTGTCAGTCATGAGGTAGCCTCACCTTAACCCTTTAGACGCCAGAGTTTTTTCAATAAAATATTCAGTTTTGATATAATTTTTTCTTAAGGTTGTAACTTGAAAATTGTTGGAGATAAAGGCAAACTGTAAATGAGAAAAATCCTCAGTATGACCCAAAGTTTATGATGGGAGTAAATTCACTCATCTAATTTGCATATTAATTTTGCATATTATGAATCACTAGGCAGGGGACATATGGATTACATAACTTTATTGATGTTTGTCGATCAAGATGGCTTTTCTTGGCTCAGAATTTGTCAGATCTCTGTCTCCACGATACCCAACAGGCTTATCAAAATGTCTGATCCACTTATGAAACTCTTCCTCATCTGTCAAGCAAACCCAGCCATCGTCATCGTCATTTACGACGGGGCCATGAACGCCACTGCAGCCTCTACCGTTATTATCAGTGCATTTTCTCCCGTGTCTGCTGCTATTTCCGCATTTTTTTTCAACCCCCGCTATCCCCCTCATCATTAGCAGTGTTTTGACCACCCCTGCTCCACCCACCACGTCTCCTCCTGCCACCCCGATCCCGGTGAAGCAAATCATCGGCTCCACTATGTGCTGCTTGTGGACTGTCATGGTGCACCAACCCGCTGCTGTTACGCACAGACGCAGCGTCACTTTCTCTCTCACTGGACGACTGAAAATCTTCATCAGACGGAGAATATTCCTCTTCAGAATCTCAGTAAGCCATTATTTGACAAAGTACTTTGTCAGCGTTGACCAGCCCTCTCTGTATGGTGAGTTTTCTCGCTCTAAAATGCACCGTCTTGCACTCTTTTACGCTCCGACTACGAGTCTCGTCTCCTTGGTTTTCAAACTCTATAAATTCCTAAACTTTGAATGAAAACATGCCCACAAATGATGCTCAGATTGAAGTTCCAGATGTCCACCATCTCCTGGTATAAAGTAGTAACTGCATGAGGCAGTATATTTGAAGCTGTGGCTTGTTATGTTCAGCAATGTTGCTTGTCGCAATATTACGACTTTGCCGCTTAAAGGGTTAAGCATACCCTTTCATCATCTATTTTACTTTTAAGTGGGCCAGAATTTACAAAACAAACATTCTGCCATACACACAAAGTCTTTAAAGTAGCAACTGAGGCCAAAAAGTCATAAGGAAAATGTTCAAGTGAGAAATAGTGGCTTTCTCATTCACTTCTATGCAATTGTTTTTTTTTTGTTTTTTTTTTAAAGCAACCAGAACAGTCGCCCCCTGCTGGTCATTAGACAGAATGTAGATTTAAGGCACTTCTGCGTTAGCATCACTCTACAGACCAGAAGCTACGTTGATCTTTTATGACCATTTTTGCCTGTTGAGGTGAAAGAAAGGCAACATTTATTGTTGACATTTAATACACCCAGGCCCAGATTTTTTAGATGACCACATAATGCTACAGGCTTAATGGGGCAATGAATTGATTTACAGTGAAATCATACAATATGGTTGTAATCTTAACTGGAAGATTGGTTATTGTTTTCATGGCATGCCTAGTGATGTGTGGAATATTTAAGAGTAATGTTTGATCTGTTCATTTTTAGCCACTGTCTTTATATTCAGAAAAAAAACGCATTGCTTCAAAATAGTTTTTCTCACACAATCTTGTGCTTTCAGTGGGTACAGAGAAAAGCTTCTAGCTACATCATCCAGATCTTAGTATTATAATTAGCAGCCTAATATAGTGTCCATGTTCTGTAGGTTAACCAAAGACAAAAAGCAGCCAGAGTACGAGTGACAGAGCAGCAATGACTCAGACAAAAGGTGTGCAAATATACAGCCAGGACTTTCCTTTACTGAATCACAAACACAGGATCATTTCATGCAACCTGCCCATGTTTTTGATTGACAAGCCTGGTTTTGAGAATTTCATGTGGCAGAGGAGAGATACTAGCTCATCGGTCAAAGCACCACAACTAGATCTGTGCATACAGGAGCTAACAGCAGACCAAGAGCGTCTTTCCTTTCTAGTTTGGATTTTACCTTCAGCTGTCTGTGACTGTGGATATCTGGACTGGCAGGAACATGCTTGCCTTTTAAAGGTAACAGCCGTCTTATTAGAAAGAGAGAATCAGGAATGCAGACAAATCTTTTTGGTTGCAAACAATTCACACGCTGGAGAAAGACTAAATGAGAAATTTGAGGATATGTGACAACTTTAACGTAAGACACAAGTTAGATTATTTGTGGTAATGCCTCAATACGAAGAAAGCCACCTTAACTGAGAGTGAAGATGAGTAAAAGCAATTTATGGGAGGAAATCAGTGAGGATTATCAGGATTATCTTGAATTTCCCTTGGGATTAATGAAGTATCTATCTATCTATCTATCTATCTATCTATGATGAGATGGAATGTTTTCAACTGGTGTAAATTTGGACAACAGACCTAGAGGAGATTAAAAAAAAGACGTCAGATACTTCATCAATGCACTGTATATATGACTCTTCACCTGGTCAGTTTAGTCACAGCACTGTAAAGGTCAACCCAGTCACCCAGTTTTCAGGTCCTGTAGGGGAACAGGGCATCCACATGGGCATCATGAAACATTAATGAAATCTTGTTCAAGTTTCCTTCATGCTTTTTCTCTCAAAAATGGAAGAAAAATGCAAAGAAGAATGAAGATGATGAGTCATCTGTCAGCCTTTATTTGCAACATTCAAGTGTCCTGATGAAGAGCAAGTGAACTCATTGGATTTCTGGAAAAGACAAGCAAAGGCCTTCCCAAGGCTCTGTCTAGTGGCTATTACAGCGCTCACTGTTCTGCCACTAGTGCACCAGTAGAGAGGTTCTTCAGTCATGCAGGCTTTTTGTTGTGCCCTCACTGAGCCAAAGAAATGACACTGTCAAGCTTGATATATCAGGAATAATGGTCTTTCTGTTGCTTTTCTAGATCTTATCCAAGCAAAGAACATTGGAAGCTTGACACAAAAAAATGTTTTGTGACCACGAGAAGATCAATCCGTCTGATCTTATTGCTTATTATCAACTTTATGATTGTAACTGTTTGATTGAATATGATTTCATTTTGTTTTTCATTTTTTTCTCAATATTGTCCATCCATTATCTATATACCGCTTAATCCTCATCAGGTTTACAATCACACTCACATTCACACCTACAGACAATTCCAGTCACCAATTAATGTTTTCAGACCGTGGAAACATTGCAGACACATGCACAGGGAGAACATGCAAACTCCATGCAGAAAGATCCCAGGAAGACCGGGACATGAACCAGGGGTCTTCTACACACGTGGACAAAATTGTTGGTACCCCTCAGTTAAAGAAGGAAAAACCCACAATTCTCACTGAAATCACTTGAAACTCACAAAAGTAACAATAAATAAAAATGTATTGAAAATTAAATAATCAAAAACAGCCATTACTTTTGAATTGTTGATTAACATAATTATTTAAAAAAACAAACTAATGAAACAGGCCTGGACAAAAATGATGGTACCTCTATGAAAGATTGAAAACTATTTGACCAGAGTGACATGATTAACTCAGGTGTGTCATTTAATTGACATCACAGGTGTTTCCAAACTCATAATCAGTCAGTCTGCCTATTTAAAGGGAGACAAGTAGTCACCCTGCTGTTTGGTGAAAAGGTGTGTACCACACTGAACATGGACAACAGAAAGCAAAGGAGAGAATTGTCCCAGGACATCCGAAAAAAAAAGATAGACAAACATCTTAAAGGTAAAGGCTATAAGACCATCTCTAAACAGCTTGAAGTTCCTGTGACAACAGTGGCTCATATTATTCAGAAGTTCAAGACCCACGGGACAGTAGCCAACCTCCCTGGACGTGGCCGCAAGAGGAAAATTGATGACAAATTGAAGACACGGATCGTTGGAATTGTATCCAAAGAGCCCAGAGCAACCTCCAAAGAAATTAAAGGTGAACTCCAAGGCCAAGGTACATCAGTGTCAGATCGCACCATTCGTCGTTGTTTGAGCCAAAGTGGACTTCATGGGAGACGACCAAGGAGGACACCACTGCTGAAAAAAACTCATAAAAAAGCGAGACTGGAATTTGCAAAAATGCATGTTGACAAGCCACAAAGCTTCTGGGAGAATGTCCTTTGGACGGATGAGACCAAACTGGAGCTTTTTGGTAAGGCACATCAACTCTATGTTCATAGACTCAAAAACCAAGCGTACAAAGAAAAGAACACTGTCCCTACGGTGAAACATGGAGGAGGCTCAGTAATGTTTTGGGGCTGCTTTGCTGCATCTGGCACAGGGTGTCTTGAAAGTGTGCAAGGTACGATGAAATCTGAAGACTATCAAGGCATTCTGGAGAGAAATGTGCTGCCTAGTGTCAGAAAGCTTGGTCTCAGTCGCAGGTCATGGGTCTTCCAACAGGACAACGATCCAAAACACACAGCCAAAAACACCCAAGAATGGCTGAGAGAAAAGCGTTGGACTATTCTAAAGTGGCCTTCTATGAGCCCAGATCTGAATCCCATTGAACATATGTGGAAGGAGCTGAAACATGCCATTTGGAGAAGACACCCATCAAACCTGAGACAACTGGAGCTGTTTGCTCATGAGGAGTGGGCCAAAATACCTGTTGACAGCTGCAGAACGCTCATTGACAAATACAGAAATCGTTTAATTGCAGTGATTGCCTCAAAAGGTTGTGCAACAAAATATTAAGTTATGGGTACCATCATTTTTGTCCAGCCCTATTTCATTAGTTTGTTTTTTAAAATAATTATGTTAATCAACAATTCAAAAGTGATGGCTGATTTTGATGATTTAATTTTCAATAAATTTTTATTTATTGTTACTTTTTTGAGTTTCAAGTGATTTCAGTGAGAATTGTGGGTTTTTCCTTCTTTAACTGAGGGGTACCAACAATTTTGTCCACGTGTGTATCTGCAAGGCAACAGCGCTAACCACTGTGCAGAGCTCTCAATATCGTGCTCTACTATTGTAATGTGTTTGGTGTTGTTGTTTGCTATTAAAAAAACAGAGATGATCAAGCAGAAATTACTTTTAAGTGTTCTGATTTAAAATACGACTAAATGGACAACAAAACAGAGTCCTTGTTTAAAGTGTTTATATACCGAACAACAAATCAGTGATGACTGTGCGTAATAATACTCTACTGGTCTAAAGTTCTGAGGCGCTTTCTCATTCAAATAAATGACGACTTGTCTCAAAACTTTTGACCAGTAGTGTACATAATGGAGTAATGATAATGCAGTGCATAACTTGAACTGGACCAGATGGCAGGCAGCAGATAATAGAATTGTCACTACAACCAATGGATAAGTTGAGACTTAAGGGAAAAGCTAATAAAGCTCTTGAAGGAGCTGCAGAGTTATTCTGGTGAGAGGGAGTCATTAAATCGCCAGTAAACCGGGAAACCCAATTACACTCTTTCACTTGTTGTGAGTCTTAGTTATGCCTGAGTATTGGCACTTTGGCTCATGTGAAGTTATCCATCAGTGACAGTGAAGGGGAAGTTACCGCAGGAGTATGAAAGATCAATGAGATATCATAAGAGTCTAATGAGATGTTATAGCTGCCATACAGAGCCATTTCATCGCCATTTAATACCATTATAGAAATCATCCTTTTCTAATGGCCACATTTGTACTGTGTAAACAAACCTCTGCTGCAGTGACTCAGTTATTTGTTTTCAGACCACAGTTTGGCTCCATTCATCTGCATTAACCCACACTAACGTAATTAAATAGACTGAATAAAGATCAGCCATGGTGAGAGTGGGCAGTCACATGGGTGTATGCATGCATGTCAGAGTGACCGGCTGTGTCTGTGCATCAGCCATGATGAAGGGATTCATCGAGACTTTAATCATCAAGTCAGATTTTGATTAAGTGTAAACTAAGTTATAAATCAACGCCAGACTCTATGACTTGACCGTGTTCGAACACCTAAAAAGTTTCTTTAAAGATCTTCAAAAAAAACAGATAGAAGTCAGTATTCGGAGGCAGCAGGATTTATTTGTCAACAAATAATCCAGGAGTAATTCTTAGCAGTGATTAACACCCGAAGAAGAACTGAAGATCCTCAGCTGTGCACATCTTTTATGCTGTGAGCGCTGGTCATTTTTCCACACCTACAGGGCGTATGATAGAAGTGACAGTTTTGACACCATTATACTTTTTAAATCTATTGGTCAGATCATGACGTCAGGTTATCATATTTCACCCCTAGATCACTTTACAGAAGACATGCACATTAAGTTATCATTCAGTTATCTTTTAAAGAAAATATGACATGATACTAGACATGTTCAAACTTTTGCTCCACATTTTACCCTTATTATTTTGACAGATTTCATGCATGTTATTCTATTATATGTTAAAAGTTTTAATACCTTAAGTTTACACCATTATGATTTGAGTACATATGTCTTACTTCTGGTCTTCAGTCTAATAACATTTGCCATAATTTTATCATCTCTTACTTTTTAGCACATCGTACCCAAAAATATTACACTACAATTCCTGGAGCTTGACATAAAACACTGTTGTTTTCCACATTTATGCTTTAAAATACATCAGTCCTTTCCAGTATATTTACCTGATTTTGCTGCCGATTTCTACTTTTCATGTCAAACTCTCCTTGCCAGATTTCATTTGAATGAGCTGTTAGCTCACTCTCTCAAAGGTCAACCATGTCACAGTTTTTTTTTCCCTTTAGTACATCAAAGTCTGATCTTAACAACTCCAGCTGCACCCTGCACTCTGTGTGCCCCGGTTTACATCAGCACGTTTGATGATAGCAAAGATGGCAGCCATGATACACCCTCACACCTGAGCGACTGGGCGACTAGTACATATTGAGCTGTAAAAAGGCCAGCAGGCTTGTCCTTGGATCAAGGCACTGGCCCATACAATTTAATGACACATATACTCTTCCTGCATTTACAGCGTTTGCAAGAGGGTATGTGCATTTTAATGGTATCTATAAGTAGTGAAGAGAAGTGCTCAGAAGACGTGAAGGATGCTGTTAATGCAGTTTAGTGCAGACACGCTCTCAGCAGAGGACATGAGGTTTCTTATGCTGACAATAAGTTTGTCAAAGGTCAGACACAAAGGTAGTTAGCTGTGCTGTTACAGTGGCTGTCAGTGAGTAGATCTCATTGAACTTTTCTTCAGGATATTGGAGTGTCAAGAGAACAGTCACACTGAAGCAAACTAAAAGATCCGATCATAGAAGAGAAAGCACAACCTGCTAACGAGGTTCTTCACTCTGATTTCTTGGGTTGTGGCCATTAGTAAAGAATTTGGCGTGTCTTTGCATTAACTTTGTTTCACAGTAATATGAGCAATATCTCAAATGTTATACCATATTTCAATGCTGTAATGCACCTCAAATTAAATACTATTACCTCCATTGTACAACAGTTATGCCAAAACATGGCCACGTGCTGGTGAAGAGGATCACATTGACTGTCTCATTGCTTTATGTCCATTTAGTGCACTCTAGTCTCTGCAAAGTTAAGTTCTTATACAATATCTATACGAAATCTGTTGGGTTGTGTAACTTACAGTGGAAATTGAAAGTAAACTATTTCAGGAAACTAAAATTAATTTGATCTTAAATCTTAACAGTTTCTTTTCTCTAGTCAGGATAGCGTTACATTCATGGCCTTGTACTGTGGTAAAGTCAAAGCCACCATCATTACCTGAGAAAATGTCATTATTACTTCATCTTTTTTTGCACCCTCCAAAGAAATAAAGGATCCATCTGTGACCACTTGTGCATAAACCTCTCATTAAAAACATCAGATGCAGCCAGAACGCGGTGTTGCAAATAGGTTCAGACGTTTGATTACTGTGCTTCTAATCCAAATTTTCACCTTCTCTCTCTCTTTATCCCTGAGCTGAATAATTTTCTTCTTCTCTGCTGCCCTCAATTAACTGTTCTCCTCACTGTTGCCTCTTGATATCTTTCTTATTTTACTCTCTTCCTACATTTTCAGCATTGTTTCCCTGCTATTCTCTCTTTTATTTACAAAGAGAGGTATTTTGTGAAAGCTGTCACTTGAGTGACTTGGTTTTGTGGTAGTCCTAATATTCTGTCTGCTGCAAAAAACACAACTCAAGTCAGTCAGTTCAGGTGGGATCGATATTCTGAGGTAAGACAGGGGATAAAGCTTTCCTTGTTGTCCCTGTAATCCCAGAAGGAACTCGTTGTTCCAGATGGATATTAAATGCGATGAAATTACAGCTTGTAACAGGAAAACCTCAAACACAACTTTAACAGAAAATCACTGAAAAACAAAGGATTTGGTGAGTTTTGCTAGCAGTTCCTGTTTGTAGTGACTCAAAGAGCTAAAATGAGAATTTAAAGAGAAGAGTAGGGCCAGCAAGGGACAATACCAACTTTGAATTCAAGCTAAGAAGGCCTATATATTGAGCACTTCCATTTTCATACAAAAACCAAGCTTCAGTTTGGATTTTAAACTAGTAAAACAGATAGATAGATAGATAGATAGATAGATAGATAGATAGATAGATAGATAGATAGATAGATAGATAGATAGATAGATAGATAGATAGATAGATAGATAGATAGATAGATGCCTCACACAGGGAAATTGTCCCTATGGTTTTTCAAGCCACATATTACATTGCTTGTAAATCTGAGTTTCTGACTAGGCCTAATCACAATGCAGTCACTCCATGGGACAAACCAAGGTTTTGCAGCAAAACTAGCTGTTTTTTAGAGGTGCAGTCCAGCAGATTGCGATAACTAGACACAACAGGAGCCAATCTACAGGCTGAATTGTAGCATGGCTCCACGTTTTATATTCACAATTGCATATCTGCACTGCTACAGCTGCACAGAATCAGTTATCATTTTAAAATTAAGCAAAAATCAGAAGATGATAATAAAAATAAAACCAATCCAAGGTTTGTTTGTTTCTTCAGTTCAGCCTACAAATATTTGACTTCAATCGTAGTCCACCAGGCTAGCCAACATGATTTGGTGCATACAAGCAGAAGTCTTCATAATCTGCAGTTACTCTTAGGTACATCATGATTCACTGCCACTGGTCTAGGAGCTAAAGTTAAGATTGCAAATCTGCTCTTGTTTACACCTCCTTAACCTTTTAAAGTCCAGGCAATTTCCGCCCGCCCGAAATTTCTACTGAGATGTACAGAAAGTAAACTGAATGCTGTTCTTGAACTGTTTGGAGTACATGCATGGTTGGGATCTCATTTGAAAGCTGACAACCTGAATTTTCACCCAGTGCAGTCAGAATTACTCTAGGTGCTACTGGCACAGAGTATTTCATGTTGGCACACACTGAATTAGGATGAATTTTTTTCTCGCCTACATTTTTTCCCTAATAAAACACCTGAAAATCAGTGTGGCAGCACTGTAAGAGCTTGAAAACACAATATTGCAAAAGCCTGGGGTCTTACATAGTTCAGGTCAAAATTTCAGAGCAATACTACAAGAAATGAGTGTTTCACACATGTATTTGTACTGATATGCCCCGCCCCTGTTCAATGTTGGACAGCCTCTATATACACTGTACACACCCTGTACACAATGGTATAACTTCATTTTCACATCATTTTCACATTATTTTCACTCCAAAAACTCATAAAGAACTCAAAAAATCACTTCAGATAGGCTTCAGTGTCGATCACACACACAGATTGAGAGGAATACAGAGAAACAGCAGGTGGAGCCCGGAGCTCACGAATGAAATATCATATAAAGCCGCTGGCAGAGGCGGGATTTATATTCAAGCCATTCAGCAAGCTCATTGGCTACCAGGCCTGTCAATCTAACGTTTCCTCCGACGTGATTTGCTGAGAAATAAGTCAATCAAGTGATGTAATCCATATCTGTCAGATTCGGCCATGGTTGGCTATATCGCCAAAGTAGGCGGAAACGAGTCACCTGATTGGTTGAAGTTCGGTTTGAAGCGGAAGAGAAGCCTCCAGTATCCATTTTGAGTCCCGAACAAAGAAAATACGAGCGTGTTTGATAAACTTATAACAGAAAAATGCACTGAATATGAAACGCACAGCGCCACCACGCGCACGGAGCCGATCGTTTTCTGGATTTTTTACTTATTTCGAGACATGTTTTGGCCAAAGTATTATACTGGATTGTTTCCTCTGGATGGCTAAGCTTGGGTTCTGGCCGGTTTTTGTGGATTATCTTCTTTTATGACCAGAAACGAGCGTCCAAACTGCGTCGACAGGTGAGCTGTGCACGTTTACGTGACTTGTTGTTTGTTGGACAAATGTGTTTATATTACCCGCTGTGGTAATCACATCTGAAAGTGGTTTATACCGGCGGATTCATGAGAATCTCAGCTTTCTATGTGTGTATAGTGTTTGAATAATCGTGTTTGCAGTGTCCTTCTATTTAAAAAAAAAGCGTATACCGATATCAAAACGGCCCGCCCGCGGGCCGGTGTTCTAGATTAACTGGTGATCCGATCAACTGGCGATTCCAGCGTTTCTGAGACAGATGTTTCGTAGGCGTGGCTTTTCAGGACCCCTTACCGACTAACCAGGAAATAAACAATGGAACAACTTCGCTCCTAAAAATGAGATTTCTGCTGTTTTATTCATTTTGGTCCTGACAAAATATCTGGAAATAAGTCGCATTCTCATCGTAAGAGTCATGCGCTGTCAGGCAACAAGAAAGAAAACTACGTAACCGCGGTTGGAACTAGTGGAGCTGTGATCACTGTCAAAACCTGTTAAAGCAGCAGACAGGAGACCAAGACACGATGTGCACATTATTTAACAAGAAGTTCACCAAGCTGTGTGATAACAGAATGCCGAAGTGTTGCAGTATAACATCAATATATTGGTACAGTATTGGCAGGTTTAGATCACATTGTAGCTACACTGTCTTATTTAAATAACACAAACGTCAAAATTTTACTTTAACAGCCCAGCAGTATTTAACGTATTTGATTTGAAATGCAGCAGTTTAGCAAAATTCACAGGACATTCATGTTCAAACCAGCAGCAGAACTTTGTTGTGTCATACTACTCTAAACTGACATGTCATTGAGAAAAGACACCGATTCCTTTCAGTATATCACATACACTGGGACGTTAGCTCAGCTGACTCAACAAAAGATCTATAAACCCGATGCAGTGGCTCGGGTTCAACTCCAGCTCACGGCTTCCTGCTGTAGGTTTTCTCCCTACTTTTCCGTCCGTCTCTCTATTTACCTGTCAAATAAAGCTAATAAAATGGGGGTATTCACAGCTATTGGTAGTCATAAGTATATATAAGAGTAAAGGTGTTCAGTGAAGAGGCAGTTTTTAGTCTGAGAGGGAATCTGCAGATGGAACTTATGGTAGAACAATTCAGCAAGATGATCTTATTTGGTCTGTTTTTATTCATTCTTATTTTATTGTTTCACGTCTTGAGTTGTGAGATCTTGTTTGAAACAGCAGCTAGCTATATAGTTAAACGGTGGGCTCGTTAAGGTTTTGTAGAATAAAGATCCTCGTCTATATTATTGTTCTAGGTCTTTAGAAGTAAAAATACCTTTAATTTTGTGTTCCATAAAGTCACAATGCATTGATTCTATAGAATACAATGTTGATTATAACTTGCAATGCCCCAGTAAAATAAATAAATCCTGAATAACGGGGGAAAATAGATGAAGGATATCGACGTTCTGAAGGTTGGAATGTGAAACCTCTGGTTAGAATGCGGTCAGATGGTTTATATGATGTCATTGTTTTACTTAAAATCTGTTAAAAAGTAGAACAACTCAGGTCCGACTGGTTTATCGTAGTAAGCTTTGGAAACGGTATTAGAACTTCTCTTGCTGTTTCTGTCTGACCGTCGGACTGAGGCCACAGACTGTCACCAGTTAATCTGGTGGAGATTGTCACGCTCTACCGCAGCGAAGCGATGTTTCCTCTCTGTTAGGCGGAAGTCCTCATTAAACCGAGTATTTTACTGGTAGACTGAACACCCGTGAGTCCAAACAGAGCAATAACAACAATGTTAAAGCTGCAACAAGAACATTTTGGAACAGTTTATTGACATTTGTGTGTTTTGAACAGGCATCAACACAGTCACCTATGCTATGTATTGCCGTTGTAACAGCTGTCTTCCTCACTGAATATCACCAGTTGATCGGATCACCAGTTAATCTTGAACACCGGCGTACTTTAACGGGTTAACTTATTAATGATATCTGTAGTGACCGGTTAATGAGTGATTTAGTATCACTGTGTGGTATTCACTGTCAGCAAACTGCCCCCTTCCAATTCAAAGGGCAGGAGGTCCAATACATCATAACACATACTGCTAGTTTCTTCCTGCTGAGCCGATATGAAACTATTTTTATCCGGTAAATTTGTGCTGTCAGTCAACTTATGGAAGACACTTTGCCTGTCAACAACACAGAGAAGCTGAAAGCAGCAACAGCCAGACAGACAGACAGCTGTTCAGACGACAGAGATGTCAAACAGAGGTCAGTGTTTCTGTGGACTGAACAGACTGAATGCTTTAGTGACACTTGTGCACTGCTCACAACTCTACAGACCTGTCTAACACACTTCCATTACACCAAACTCATGGCTGAAGTTTCTGGTGTACACTGATGAGCCTGTTGATTGTCACCAATACTTGAAAATGTTCTTGGCCTCACCCGGACACGTGGGTGTAACTATCATTTTGGGGCATAGCTGTATACTGGAAAGCCTTACACTACTGTCCATCAAAAACTCAAATGCTTGTCATTGTTTCTTTGCAGTTGACACCCTTTTTATAGTTCGTAGGTGAGCGGAACAGCACAGGTGGGAGAAGCAAAAATGTAGCTTTGAACTGTTGCTCCATGAACCATTCAGCCTGACCACCTGTTTTGTCACCATTTTCAGTGTGATGATGAGGTCATGCATGCTGTTGAGGAGACTCTAGAGGGTCAAGATGTGATCTTCTTCGATAAAGGGACAGTGAAGCTTAAAGAAGAACTTTTTCAAGTTCCTTTGTCTACCAGTTCTTCTAGTTTCCTACTGAATGCAAGAGAAATGGGCATGTACAAAGTCCTGAAAAACTTTGACAAGGATCAAACAATCCTGGTCACAGATGAGTTGCAGTATCTGAAACAGCAAGGATTCAGCTTTAGTTCCTGCCAGCAGTGGTCCAAAGATGAGCAAACTATGAAGTGGCCAACAGGTATTAACCGTTTGATGCGCAACATGGGTCAAAAGTGACCCAAATCCAATGGAAAATGAGTATCTCCTAACCCACGCTGTGCATCAAAGTGATGCTATTAGACACCTCTTTGGGAGTTACTAAGAGTCCATGCTTCTGAGGATGGAGCTGTTTAGGTGACCTTATGGGAACTAACTGCATTTTAGGCAACAGCAGTCATAAGCATAGTCTCCAAGTCTTGCTGCTTTTGATGGTAATTATAAGTCAGATGAATGAGCCACACCTGTCATTAGAATAGACCAGCAAAGTGCAACATACACGGGAAAAAAACTGCACCAACTAGTAGTCTTACACACTGCAGAGAAAGATTGACTTAACAAATATGAGTAAATTTGCTGAAAGATGCTATAACGGATTCTTAGGGTGTTTGCAGCTGCTTTATGTACAAACACTGTAAGCCCAGATAAGTGGAATCTACTTAAAAATGTTAAGGAAACCTGTTACGTTAAAATAATTAAGTAATGTGTAAAGAAAACTTGAGTGCATTTAACAAAAATTGTTAAGTTCAATCCACTAGGTTCCAAGTTGACCTAACTTAATTATTCTTATTTATTTTACTTATTCTACTTAAGTTCAATGCACTAAATACAACGTTTATTTTACTCAAAATCATTTGTAATATCAATTGTTTAACCTGTTTACCCCACTCAGCATCTTAAGTTGAAGTAAAGCAAAACAGACGTATATTCTTTTTCTATTTTATTTTAGAACTTAGTTAAATCACTGTTTACAATGCACTTATTAAAAGTTAAATAAACAGTTAAATAAATCTCCATTAAAAAAACTAATAGAAATGTAAAAATAAAACAACACACACAAAAATCTCCAATAAAATTACTAATGAGAAATAAAATAAATACATAAATAAATACAGTGCAAAGGCTCACAGTCTATTGAACATTGTGTTTTGTAGAGAAAACCTTTTTGTAGCACCTTGTAACATCTCTGTTTTTGGCCCCAATGAACGTTTAACAATTACTCACTTCAACACAGAAAAATATTTGAAAATGAACATTGTCAGAAGACAATTGGCAACTACAAGCATCTGCTTCTTTCTGAGAGACTGAAAATGTGTGAATATAGAAATGATAAAGGTGTCTAATGTCACACACAAAGTAGGAATTTTAAATGTTCCCTGGCTCCAACGAAGATGAGAAAAATATTTAGAAATTTAAAAAAATCAGTTAAAAAAATTAAAAAGTAGTTTTGAATGCTTGATTACAGCTTGGATGAATCTGCAGCTGCAGATGTCATACCTCATATAACCAAAATAAAAAAGTGAAATATTCCTGCAATAATGTAATGCACTGCAAACAATATGTTGCACAACAATGTTTGTATGAAAGTACAACAAATATCTGAAGCAGTACTTCACAGAACCATGTTTTACACTGAGAGATGATTTTTCAAGGTTTGTATTTTGGGTGCCAGCTCACTTTTACCCAGGTTGAACATTACTTGCTGAACAAAGTGGAAGGTATTTCTCATACACTTGGGGTAGTCCAGGTGCAGGGCATAAATCAGGCCAAAAAGGACACAGAAGGCCTGAGGTAGGTTTGCCAGTTCATCCATGACCACACTCCCCTCCAAGATTATCCCCACTCTGGATGGGTTGAGCTGAGGACTTTCCTGATCAATGCAGAGGATTCCCACTGGAGTCTGACTGTAGGAGTCTTCGTCAGTTGCATCCTAACAGCAAAAAATAGATTAAAAGGAAGAAACATTATTTTATGTTTATGTTTACTTTATGTTGTATCATAATTCAAAATATGGCTATAAAGTTAAAGTTCAAATCTTCATTATTGGCTTCAATTGAAAAACAAAACATGCACCTGCATGATTTTCAAATAATAAAGTTGCCTACACAGGAAGTCTTGAAGAAAGCTGATGGATCCTCCCCCAAGATGACTGGCAGTCCTCGAAGACAAAGGCACCTGATGTCGGTTGGTTCAGTGGTCTGGAGGATAGTGGGCACAGAGAAAACAGCTTTGTAACATCGCATGAAAGGAAAGGCAGAGAGAAGAAGGTTGAGGGATAGAAGAGGAAAACAAGGCGAGAGATCAGGAGACTAGAGGAAATGAGAATGATGATTTGAGAATGGAGAGGAAAGGGAAGAGGAGAAAAGAAGTAAGAAAAGGGAGGAGGAGAGGAGAGGTCAATGCACCTTTGTCTGACGCAAAAGCTCAGCCAACAGCTGGCCAGTGAGGCCCTTCTTCCTGAAGATGTCCATCAGACTTGGGGAGAAATGGTCAAGTGCATCACAGAAGTTCTCCCTGAGATTTTTCCCCACCACTTTGTTGAACTCACAACAAACCTGAAACACAAAGCATAGCAAACAATTGTACAATCTTATTCACCATTACATTTATAGCACAAAAAGACATCGTTATTTGTGTAGACACTCAAAATAGTCACACAAACCTGGGTTTCCGTGAAAAGAGCTGGCCAGCGATGTATTATCTGGCTGATGGCATGCTTGTCTATTACAACTTCTTTTCTCCGAAGAGCAAACGTTACTTCCATCTCCTTTTTAATGAGATGTCCATTTGGCTTTCTCTTCATCATTTCATCAATCAGGATCTGGCAAGCCCCTTCAAGGTCATGGTCATCCATCCCTTCTGGATATTCGGGAAGGAAATTTATTTCCCCTTTCCTTGCCTTCTTTATGTTTTTGTTGGGAGGCTCGGTATTTGTAGTGTATCTTCCACGTTTACCACTGTTAACAGTGACATCAACTCGACCCAGCTGGCGCATTTTAGTTCTATAATTGCCCATCTTAAACTTTAAACTGTTCTTCCCCCCATCCCAGCCAGAGGGCGGCCCTGATTCTTTCAGACATGGGTGAGTTTGTACTAAGGCCTTTGCAACAGCTTCAAACTGTTCCTTCTCTGGGTATGCTGTAAATGCATATACGTCTCAGCCAGTTTCTCGAGGATATCATGTTTAAGTTCTTTTGTCACATTGAGACGGGTTCCATCTCTGAGATACAACAAGTTACCTTGACGGAGTCTGTACCCCACATCAACAGAAAACTTGGGAATGTCAAATACCTCTGGCCACTGTAAACCTCTATCCAGTGAAGAGTTGGACAGGATATCAGTGTCTGCTTGGCTATTTGTTTCACTAAATGATTCATTTTCTGCAATGACTGGTGTAAGCTCAATCATCGGAATGATTTTGATGGTTGGCTTCTCTGGGAGCTCGGTGAGATCTGTGAGGTTGCACAGTGCGTTGTCAAATTCAGGATCTTCGTATTGTAAGGTGAAGCTGTAATTTGCTTGGAGTGCGCCTTTGAGCCAGCTCATCAAATCTTCAAGTGTGTCAGGTCGTGCTGGCATGGTCATTTTTCTTATATCTCCCTCGGAGACAATAACTCTCATGGTTAATCTCGGTTGCACAGCCATCTGAGGAAAAAAATAGGCATTTAGCAAATAACATATCACTTCAATGTTACCATAAGTTCTCCTTGCACCCTGTATGCTGATAACGGGAGGACATCATTCAGCTCTGACATCTTAAGCACACACATCCAGGGGACATCACTATGGAGAAGTTGGTAAGATCTCAAATGCTCACAATACCATGCTGTCATTTTGTGGCAGACAAACAGAATTTCAGTGTAAGCTGCAATGATTTTTTCAATCTGGGCAAATTCAGGGAGTCCTGAGCATGAGCCAGTAGAGAGTATCATGCTGGGATGGTACTTGATTCCGTCTACACAAACGGTTGAGGCTTCAAGAATTGATCCTGCCTTTGAAACATTTTGAGGGATTGCTCTCTGAACATTCAAAGGGAAAGAGGCAATCAAAACTGGGGTAACCTTTGTCATCTCAACTGATGGTCTGAAAAATGAGCTACAGTCAAGATGGTAACTGGCTGCTTTTAGATGTTTTGTAGCAAGTGTCATGGCAACATTTTTGAAATATTGTGCAGTGTGAATTGCCTTTTTAAATAACTTATGCTTGCCCTCGTAGCGCATCGTCCAAACCTCTGACAGCGGACCAAATTTCCTTACAAGGTGAGGGTAATGTTCCAGGTAGTGATGCTTTGGCCGTAAACGAAAATGTGGAAACGTTGCCTGCAGCAGCTGTCTATACTCTGCTATCTTACAGTCCAGGAAATGCAGTGTCTCTTCAGTATGCCTTGGTGCCACAGCTAGTTCAACAATGTCTTTAAGAAGCATGAGAATTTCCCACGTGTTGTCACCCTCAGGGACACAGTGACCGATAAGAAAAGGAAGGAGCCTTATGAGACACCAATTCTCATGGGCATTTCCACCAATGGTGCTTTTTGTGGAAAATCCCTTTCCAATAATCTGAGGTTGGCCTGTTTTGTCAGTGAATGTGTAGTTGAAGTACTTGATGGCCTGATTCAGATTATCTAGTGTGAAAAACGTTTTACCTATCAGCTCTGTAAGGCACAGGGAGAACTCAGTTGGAACAATGCCTTCCAAGATGTCATGTAAGATGTCAGGAGGGTAACCTGTGACAGCATGAAAGTGTTTGAGATTCTCAGTTAAAGGACATGCCCTCTTCACACCGTAAGTCTGACTCAATCCTGGGTCCTCTGTCACCTCATGCACCTGCCGATCATGCAAGTCTCTGTCTCTGAGCTGAAAGAATCCAGAACGTACCTCTTGTTGTTGAGTGCCCTTACTGCTTGCCAAACAGAATCTGCAGAACTTGTCAACACTGAAGCTCTCCAGGAATCCTGCAAGGGAGTGGGCACCAAGGTTATCAGCAGCAACATACAAGACAGTGCCTTTCACACTTGCACCTAATTGCTCCAGGTAAACACCATTTTGCTCCAATAACTTGAGATCATAGATAAGAGGTTGCAGAACCTTTGCAGAACCGCACTCTTTGACTGTAGAAGTATTGCATAGGAAAGCAAGTTGGATTGAGTTGAGGGTAGACCTATATTTTGTTGGTATGTTTGCAATGACCCAGTACACTGCACACATTTTATGTTTAAGCTTTGATGTTCCAAGAGGATTGGCTACTTCAAAGTTGTCAATGTAAAGGCCAAGAGCAAATGTGAACTCATCCTTTGCAAGAAGAGAGTTTTCATTGAAGTACTGCCCATCTACAGGTAAAAGCCAGAAAATTAGAATATTTTCATAAACTTGATTTATTTCCGTAATTGCGAACAAAAGGTATAACTTTTACATTATATGTAATCATTGCACGCAGACTGATGCACTTCAAATGTTTATTTATTTAATTTTGATGATCATAGGTGGCAACAAATGAAAATCCGACATTCCGTGGGTCAGAAAATTAGAATATTACCTGAGGCCAATACAAAAACAGGATTTGTAGAAATGTTGGCCAACTGAAAAGTATGAACGTGAAAAATATGAGCATGTACAGTACTCAATACTTGGTTGGAGCTCCTTTTGCCTCAATGACTGCATTAATGCGGCGTGGCATGGAGTCGATCAGTTTCTGGCACTGCTCAGGTGTTATGAGAGCCCAGGTTGCTTTGATAGTGGCCTTCAGCTCTTCTGCATTTTTGGGTCTGGCATTCTGCATCTTCCTCTTAACAATACCCCACAGATTTTCGATGGGGCTAAGGTCGGGCGAGTTGGCTGGCCAATTGAGTACAGAAATATCATGGTCCTTAAACCAGGCACTGGTAGATTTGGCACTGTGTGCAGGCGCCAAGTCCTGTTGGAACATAAAATCCCCACCTCCATAAAGCAGGTCAGCAGCAGGAAGCATGAAGTGCTCTAAAACTTGCTGGTAGACGGCTGCGTTGACCTTGGATCTCAGGAAACAGAGTGGACCGACACCAGCAGATGACATGGCACCCCAAACCATCACTGATGGTGGAAACTTCACACTAGACTTCAGGCAACGTGGATCCTGTGCCTCTCCTGTCCTCCTCCAGACTCTGGGACCTCGATTTCCAAAGGCAATGCAAAATTTGCTTTCATCAGAAAACATAACTTTGGACCACTCAGCTGCAGTCCAGCTCTTTTTTTCCTTAGCCCAGGTGAGACGCTTTGCGCGCTGTTTCTTGTTCAAAAGAGGCTTGACACGAGGTATGCGGCAGTTGAAACCCATGTCTTTCATGCGTCTCTTGGTGGTGGATTTTGAAGCACTGACTCCTGCAGCAGTCCAGTCCTTGTGAATCTCCCCCACATTTTTGAATGGGTTTTTTTTCACAATCTTCACCAGGGCGCGGTGATCCCTGTCGCTTGTACACTTTTTCCTACCACAGTTTTTCCTACCCTTTGCCTCTCCATTAATGTGTTTGGACACAGAGCTTTGAGAACAGCCAACCTTTTCAGCAATAACCTTTTGAGTCTTGCCCTCCTTGTGCAATGTGTCAATGGTTGCCTTTTGGACAGCTGTCAAATCTGAAGTCTTCCCCATGTTTGTGTAAGCTTCAGAACTGGACTGAGAGACCATTTAAAGCCCTTTGCAGGTGTTTTGAGTTAATCAGCTGGTTAGTGGGTGGCACCAGGTGTCTTCAAACTTGACCCATTTCACAATATTCTAATTTTCTGACCCACGGAATGTCGGATTTTCATTTGTTGCCACCTATGATCATCAAAATTAAATAAATAAACATTTGAAGTGCATCAGTCTGCGTGCAATGATTACATATAATGTAAAAGTTATACCTTTTGTTCGCAATTACGGAAATAAATCAAGTTTATGAAAATATTCTAATTTTCTGACTTTTACCTGTATACAAGATCTGTATTCCCCCAGGGCACAGACTTTTTCTGACATAACTTTATCTAACACGTCTGGTCTGTTAAGCAACTTCTGGAGCATGGGACCAATGGGGACATACGCAAGTGGTTTTTTGCACTTTTCCACCACATACTCTATGGGGTTTACCAGTGGAAACTCTACGTACATATGCTGCTCTTCTTTTAGCAGTTCCTAAGGATCCATCTTTGGCACAAAATGTCATCATGTTACTTTCTGACATGGCACTGGAAACCTCTCTCACAACTGCTTCATCCATGTCAGCATAGTACTTTTTCAGTTCGGCCCTCACTCTGTTATGCAGAAGTGGCTGTGACAGTCTATCAGTTTCAGAAAGCTGTTGTATTACTTCTTGCACAGTGCTCTCTGGTATGTGCAGAACACCTTGCATCTTTAACAAAAGGGATGCTAGGTTGTGCTCAAGCTGTTTTTCTAAATCGTTAAGGTCATTCTCGCTGACTTCTTGACTCGACTCTTCAAACTCCTCTATATGATCAACTTGTGACATTTGCTCTTGTGCAGCATCACAGTCATGGTTTACATAATCACAACCAATGATTTCTGATTTGAACTTCTTCCAGTTCTGCTCCTTGTGCACCCTACTCTTGTGCGTTCTGAAACTGGAGTAGACACTGCTTTCAAAGTTACAATCTTTATAAGGGCACCTGACTTTATGGTTCACTTGAAAGTGTACAGTATGTAGGTGAGTTAAGTAGTCAGTCTCAGAACGAGACTGAGCAAAACCACTTGACAGACAACAAAATTTAACAGGTAGATCTACACTTGGTTGTTGCTCCAGAGTTTTGTTATGGAAGCGGGACAAGTGTACTTTCAGTGCATTTAATGATTTAAATGTACATAGACATTCCTGATGTAAACAGGGAAATGGTTCTGATCTTGCATAACTTCCATGTTTTAGTCTATAATGCTTAAATAATTGTGTTCTCTTTTCACAGTTAAAAGGACAATACTTACAGCTCCACAGTATCTTGCTCTGTGACCTGCAATAGAAGAACACACAGACAAGGATCTTAGCTAGATGTCTTGTGTTTGAAAGATTACAATTTTACAATCTTAATGATTTTTTTGGTTAACACATCAGCTCACATTGCTTGTCTTTTAAAAAAAGAAACAATACAATGTTATTGCTGTGTATAGACTGGTTACTAGCATATCACCTATCAGTAATACAAATATGATAGAAAAACGATGAATGTGTGGTCTTGCCTCTCTTTTTAATTTGTTCTTCTACATTTTGAGCTAGTAATGTTCATCCTCAATAGCAAACACCACTGAACCTGGTGGGAAAAAGTCTGGAGCCCAGACTGTTTAATTAATTAAGTAGCTGATGATATGCTGGGAGCTAATACTGCTGAGTCACCTTATGGACCTTATGGGTTTGTCACATGCACTAACCAGCTTCACTAGCTTCAGTAGACTGCTGTACCGCAGCTACTGCTCTCTCTCCCCTTGGAAGCTAGGTGCGGTTTTCGCGCGCGCACCTCCCTCCACCTGGCTGGGTGGGGCCCTGTTGATCGCTCCTCTTAATTCACTTCACTAGCTTCGCACAATACAACTTGTAAATATACACATAGGGCACACAACACATCCCTTGGGGGGGGTGGGGTGGTGGTGGAAAGGTACTATTCCTACTCCACAATTCCCCTCCAATTTTAATGCACCACACTACCTGGGGAGTGGGTGGTTATGGGGTGGGACGTCATTAGATGGGATAGGCCCCAGTGCAGTGTTGTACTGTGGTCCCCCATCTATGCCCCCACCCTGACACTTCTTCCAACAATTTTAACGCACCACATACACATTCACACATTTGGGGGCTGGGGGGCGGGGGGGTCGGGTTGTGGGGGAAGATGGGGGGGGGGGACGGGTGGTCATGGGGAAGTGGGGCTGTGGGCTGGTGGGGCGCTGTGGGGGTCCGCTATGGCCCGTTCTGCTGTGCGGGCCTTGGGACTCTGGCTGTGTCGGCGGGGGTCGCTCCGGGCTCCTGGGCTGGGTCTCCGCTTGGTGGCTCCTGCGGGGGGGCTGTGTGGACCTCCTTGGGCTGGAGGGGACAGCTCCCTCCTTTTGGTGGAGGTTTTCATGCATGCCAGACTCACCACACCGGCACCTACCAAAACTCAATAGAGTGTGTTCCTCCGGTCGCTGAGTCAGTGGAGGTTGCTGGGTTAGTGTCTGTGGATCTCACTCTGCTTTATCTATCCTTCCTGTGGTCTCCTGACATCTTCTTGATTGATCCAGTTGGGATTTTGTCGTATTTGGTGTTTGTGAAGGGTTTTGGATTTGTAACTGGTTTTAAGGTGTGAATTAAAGAGTACAAACAAATAGAATGCACCTTTTCTCTTTTCTCTCACTGTCTATGCCTCACCTTCCTGTCTGTCCTGTGTTTGTTTTATGTTTCACTTGGGTGTGCACAGCCCTCAATGGCATAATGTAGGAAACAGCTTGAAATAAACATGATAGGTTAATTTGCCATGAGGGCAGGTGATGGTCACAGTCACAAAGAAGAAAAAAAATTGCACATGAAGCTTAAGCAATGACACCATGGGTGGTTGGTGTCATTTTTGAGTGGACTTGCAGACAAAAAAAAAGAAAAAAATTGCACTAAATAACGTTCGCCTCTGATTAAACAGCCCCTACTGTGAGAAACGTAGCTTTTAGCTAAGTTAGCCCATCGACTTCATAACAAAATAATTGAATGAAAAGCAACAGGTCAAAAATGTCTGGTGTGTTAAACGAACTTAACTGTCTTTTACCAGCTGCCCCACAAGTTCATCCACATTTTCACAAGATAAATAGTATACTCCGCAGCAACTTACATCCACATGCAGACAATTTTCACGCACTGCTGTCCTCCACTTCTCCGTAAGGCAGTCCGGTGCCGTAGAATAAAACTTTTTAAAGCTGTGTCCAAAATGCTCTTGCAGCAGCTCCAAAAAACGGCGGCGCACGGACAACTGCAAACAAAAGCCACGTAGCTTCACTTCTTCGTAAGGAAAAAAAAACACGTGTCCCGTGCTGTCGAATAAAACATTTTAAGGTTGTGTCCAAAATGCGCTTGCAGCAGCTCCAAAAGTGGCGGTGCACGGACGACTGCAAACGTCACGTAGCTTCACATTCAATGCGTCAAGAGATAACCAATCAGGAGCTTCTGCAGTAAAACCAAAGATCCTCTATATGGTAAAATGGTGCTTCGGCTCAGTAAAACCGAGTTAAACAAACTTAAAGTTATTTGTACGTTCAAATATGCCCAGGTATTAGGAGAATGTACTCACTTTGGATAGTAATGCCACAAGATATACTTACATATGAATAGTAATGCTACCACACTTAAATTATTTTGGTATATTGTAATTACATTTTCAATTAGATATGAAGTCCGGGTTTACAGTGAAGTTGCCTCAAGTCAATACATCTTATATGGCAACTAGACAAATGTCCCTTTACTTCTTACTCTTATTTGCCATCTCCTGTCTTCCACCTCTTCATAAACTGAATATGAACAAATGTTGGAGTCTTCCAATCATAACTGGGGCCAAGGCTTGGCATGCCATTTACTCCAGAATCTAATTTCCTTATTTGTGAAAGGCGGAGGTAGTGACAAAATATTTGTTTACAGCAAACCAGCTTTAATAATCGCTTTTATTAGATTATTTCAGTCATTTATAATACTGCTAAAAGAACGTTGCCAAATTTCATGAAGTGGGCATTAAACAAAATGACTCTTGCTTCTTGTTGCACTCTCGATCTCACCATCCATCTCGCTTCTGCCCTTCCTTTGTCATTATTCATTTTCCTCGTCTGCATCATCTTCTCTCCCTCCTCTCTCCTCATCCCCTCCTTCCACTCATTCTTTCATCATTGCCTTCGTTACTGGCTGCACTGTATTTGTAATTTTTCAGCCCTTTCTTGTCTCCTTCTCATCTCATCTCTCATTTCTTTTCTCTAATCTTCTCTCTGTTGTCCTGTTTCATTCGCCTCAAATCGCATTGATGTAGATGGGCCTCCGCCCTCTATGACATGCGGTTTTTTGCTGGAGGTGGTCCCTGCAAAAGATGATTGGACAAGAGAATGTTTCACATGGTTACATCAGGTCTTTGAAAAGTCAACTGTCTTGACCGACTGCAGCATGGCAGGCAAGATACGCTTTGTATGTGTGCGTGCTGGATAAATAAACAGACAATGAACGAATGTGAGCTCAGAAAACACCCTCCGTATTCATACAGACATGTTGTTGATGGTCAACTGTAGAAGTAAGTGCAAGAAATCAATTTTTACTGCATTGTTAAACAATTTTTAGCCCAACAAAAACTTGTTCAAAAACTTTGAGTCCCGAGAGGATCGATGTTCTTTCTTCTAATGCCAGCAACAGGTCAAATTTTTCATTAATGTTGTGAAAAGGGTTTGAAAAAGGAATCCACTTTGGAGGAATCATTAAGCACTAAAGTGTCTTCACAGTCACCGAGAAAAAGGAGTGGAGAGATGTAAAGATTTTTGACGTCAAGCTCGATGTTACACAAATTTAACATAAAACTGGAGACAGAACTATTTCAGAGAAAAGGAGTCAGACGATAGACAGATAGATAGATAGACAGACAGATAGACAGATAGATAGACAGATAGACAGACAGATAGACAGACAGACAGACAGACAGACAGACAGACAGATAGATAGATAGATAGATAGATAGATTTACTTTACTGCATGTAGGAAAAATAAGGAAATAAGGTGCAAGTTGTCCTGGCAAAGAAACTAATTTCAGGTACAAGAAAAAACAGATGGTGCTTTTAGGTATTAAAAAGTATAAATGCAATGCAAAAAACAAAAAACATATAAAAGTTTGCCTACTGCCTCAGAAATGTGAGTAAACTAAACCTGACCTTCAGAAATATGGTGATACAAGCTGTTTAATGAATGAGCATTTCATGTTCCAACATGATACTCTGCTTAGTATATTAGATCAGTTTATCTAATATACTAAACAGTATATTAGATAAATATATATGAATATCTCACTTTTTCTTGTCAAACAAACTACGATTTCCTCACTATCTCAACTTGCCCTTTGATGATAAATTCTACTGTTCTTCATATATATTGTGCCCAAACATAATTCCCTTTGTATTCAATCCAGCCTAAAAATGCAAACTAAAGCATATTGCTGGTTTCAGGTCTGTTTTCCAGTCTTTTACTCCACTCCACTGATTGTGTGTTGGACTCTTGAGGACTGCCAACAGACTGATGGCCTAAAGCACAATAATATACTTGAACTGACAGCTGGGATTCAAAAGCAAATCAACAGCACTGTTCTTATGGGAAATGTGAGATAAAAATACATGAGTCAGTAGAATCTTGTTTTTTGCTTCATGTGCTCAAACATGGGAAATGAATGTTGTATTTGTTCACTGATCACACCGATAAAAGCCTCATCAATAATTGAAATCATTTTTTCATTGAGCAGTTCTAAAACTATAACAACTGAATCTCAAAACTTCACAGTATCAATTAGTAGAAGTAGGATTAATTAGCTAGCTGTGGTTTTAAGTATACTAATAACGACTCATTGCAGTGATTGGTGCTTTTTCAAGTGAGAGCTCATCAGATGTAAAAGCTTCACAGGACAACTCCAGCCTCCTCCTCCGTTCATTAGACATGATGCCTTCGTGCTCACTTTTGAGTGGCTGTGATTATCATTGAAATGCTTCCTTTATTTAACTGTCTGTGTCTCCGTATCCTACGCTGATTTCTTTCATCCGTTAATTGGTTCTGACAGTATTTACAGCCCTGTGCTGTGCCGAGGACTCACATTAAAGCACAGGTTGAAGTGTGAAAGTCTAGTTTTTAATGAAGTCCACTGTATTTGTTAATGCTGTCATGTGATTATGTTGTCTTCTATGTAAATGTATATGTACAAGCTTTTAGATCTTTTTTGTACGCATGTTGAGACTACAGGTGTCCCTATCCTTGTTGTGTACAGTTACCATGGTTACAGTTGCCGTTCATTTCTGCTACAATCAAGTTTCCTAACTGTTTGAATTGAAGTGCTTTCTGTTGTTCCTGCTCACTTAACATTACCATGGCTACATTTTCTCTCCACCGCAGAGCAGCAGCTGCTCATTCAGAGGCTGAATTATTCATTCATACTGTTCACTGTCTGGGTTTCAGGTTGAAAGACGATCAAATGATTCACATCAAGTGTTGTCATTAATCCTGGAACTTACTCATTCCTTCTAATAGCAAAATGAGAGATAGTCCCATTGTCGATGGATCTGGACCATCAGTCAGCTTCTTAACAAAACTGAAACATGTCATTACTGAATACAGTGCAGCTGTAATGAAGGCAAGTGATATTCTGAATGGCAGATGAGACTGTTTTAGATATAAATCTGGAAAACAGAGCAAAAACACATCTCACAAAGATATTTCATGAGAAATGAATTTGCAACAATGCCAAAAAACATATTTTCGTTTTGTCATTATGGGCCCCTGAGTGTAGATTGATGATGGAAAGGTCAATTTTATGGAAATAAATAAAATAAAATTGTGTAGAATTCCATTTATAGGGCCAAAAAGTGAACAAAGTGAATCTTTCAGTGAGCAGTCTGAAGAAAAGATTTCAACATGAAACATTTATTTGGTCCCCGTTTGGAAATAAATGTAACTTTCAACTTGTGATTTTGTGCAAAAGGTGCACAGTTTGATTTGGATTTTCATCTAGTAGACAAGAGTTACATCCCATAACAGAGTAAAGACCAACCTTGACAGAATTATGTTCTGTTTTCTGTCGTTCAGTTTCACTTTTCACTTGCTATCTGGTTTCAGTTTAGACACCAAAACTACGTGACTAGTTTGGAAAACCTCAGGCTTCGTTACTCTTGGTTACATGTTAGAATCTTGGTTAACTTCAGGCATCCTAACTACTTGGTTAGTGTTCACAAAAATGTCCAAGTGTGAGTTAAAATATGACTCTTCCGCTACATGTTTGCATCTTCTCCATTTTTAGGGCTGCCAGGGTGATAAGTCCTGTCCCATCTACCGTAATATATGACTGGCTGGGTGAAAAGGAACAACAATGAAGCAGTAAAATAAATGGAAATGCAGTTGTGTTGTACAAGCATGTGATTTTGTGGAGACTTGTTAGAACAGCAGCACCTTGGTATCTTTATATAGCCGTCCCTGCTTTGTCACATCGGTTAACTTCATGTTCAGATCCTCAGTCTGTTGCTTGGAGGAGCTAATGGTTGTCATTAGCTGACGGTTGCTAATGACTCCTCTTGACCTGCCTCAGGAGTCCTAACAAGTCAATTAAGGCCTAATGAGTTGGTACAGTTCTTGGACTTTATAAGTAGCTGCTGTTCAGACCACAGTGTGTCAATCCCACATTCTCATGGCGCACATTTTTCCTGCTTCCATCTCTTCAAGAACTGACTGCTCACTTGCTGTCTGAACCATCCCTTGACAGCTGCCATGGTAATGAGAAAAACAATGTTACTCTCCTCCTCATCAGTGGTTTTAATGTGGCTGATCAGTTTAGTTTGTCTGTGTGTTTGAAACTATATGTTAAATGTTGTTTTCTTTGCTTCTCTGTGATGTACCAAAGTGTAAATGCCATTTTCCTCCAGAAAACACCAGTTAATAATTGATGGTTTGTCAGGAAATGTTTCTTTGCTTGATAAATTTGAAATATGGGTTGGAAACAGTATTTTCCAGTTGGATTTTCAGGGTAGAGAGGGGTATAAACCAGAGACCAGACTTTAGCCCAGAAGATCAGAGTTTGTATCTCGTGATGGACGGGAGATCATCAGTTTCGGAATTCAGTTTTAGCTTTTCCCAGTTAGCTTTGTTTTTCTACTTAGGCTTTCTGGTTTGGTTTAGGCTCCAAAACTACATGGTTAAGCTTAGGAAAATATCAGGCTTTATTATGCACTTTTGTTGGTTAGAAACAAGGCTGAGGTTTGGCACTAAAACTTGTTTCTGGTTATAATTTGATCCTTTTGTGACTGACCTACATGCCTGCATGGGGCTTCTAATACTGGCTGGTGTGTACAGGTCATGACATGAGGCTGTTTCCAGTCTGTAGAATGCTGAAACTGGAAGATCAATTGGATAAGCACGAGTTGTCAAATTTTGAAAACCTGATTGTATATGCAAATGTACGATTGGTTTTCAAGGTAGTTCATGCTTACACCATCAGCTGTCAAGTTTTTTATTCATTACACTTTTGGAAATACTACCAGGACGACAAGGGTCTCCTCTAGGGGGCGGTGTTGCATCCCTTTATGTAAAACTGTCTTTGGATAATCGGCTTTTTCCTACAAAGCAGTAACGGAATGGAATAAGATCCCCTTGTAACTAAAGGCTATAACAGATTTTAAAGACTTTTCTTTAGAGACAAAAAAAAAAATGGATCCAGAGAAACCTGCCTGCTTCAGGGGCTAAAGATGGGAACTAACGAATACACTATAATCTGGTACAGCGCATCTTTACCCTGTGTTTATTGCTCTTCTGTACATTGTCCCTGTCAAATAAACAAGTTAAATTAAAATTAAATAAAATAATTTGAGCCACTATGTTCCTGGAAATGTTCTGTATCATATGGGCGGTGCTCAGATTTGACAATCATGAGGCAAAACCTCCATGGCGTGTGACTGACAAACTGGCAGCAATCATATTGTCTTTATCGGGTTATATTGTGTCTTCTCAGTCATTGAAGAAGACACAATATAAGACTGGTTCCATTCAGAGGTAAGAACTGTCTTTTGTTGTTAGACTAATTAATCTCTTCTTCTGTGTACATGTTATTGGCTGGGATATCAAATGGTCTGTTTCAGATCAGATTTCTTTATTTAATTCTTATGCATTTCCATACATAAACAGTGAATTGTTTCCTTGGAAAAACATGCCCTGGACAAAAACAGTGAAATTCCCCCACAGGGGACAGTGCTCTCCCCTTTCTCTTCACCCTGTATATATCGGACTTCCACTACAACTCTGGGAGCTGTCACCTCCAGAAGCTCTCTGATGATACAGCCATTGTCGGGTGTGTATCTGAGGGGGGCGAGCGGGAGTACAGGACGGTCAGCTCTGACTTTGTTGATTGTTGTGAGCAAAATCATTGGCAGCTGAACCCCAGTAAGACAAAGGAGATGATCATCGACTTCCGCAGGAGGAGGACACCTCAGACTGCACCGGTGAACATCCAGGGTTTGGACATTGAGATAGTGAGACTGTGTGGTCACGTCTGCTGTGTTCTATGCAGTGGTCTGCTGGGGAGCAGGGAGCACTGAAAGGGACAGAAAAAGACTGAACAGACTGGTCAGGAGGGCCGGTTCTGTGCTGGACTGTTCCCTGGACTCCATAGAGGAGGTGAGTGAGAGGAGGATGCTGGCAAAGCTCACATCCATCATGGACAATCCCTCTCACCCACTGCATGACACTGTAGGGTCTTTAAGCAGCTTGTTCTGCAGCAGACTGAGACACCCACCCTGAAGAACAAGCTATCACAGGTCATTCATCCCATTTGCTGTAAGACGTCATAACATCAGCATCAGTGGCTGATGCTGGCATATACTGCACTCACATCATATCACCCCAAACCATACAATTTGCACAGCAATTCTTGCACTGCTGCATCTTTGCACTTATCAAACTTATTTTTTTCAAGTCACTTTATATTGTATTGTTTACAGTGTGTCAATACTGTAGTATTTCATTCTCATTTCTCATCTCTGTTCATATTGTAAATATTATTACTATTTTATTATTATTTTATTACTATTATTATGTTTATTCCTTCATAAGCTGCTGTAGCAATGTGAATTTCTCCTGGAGTGGGGAGAATTAAAGGACTATCTTATCTTAATAAATAAGAAGATAGAGCAAAAAGATAGATGTTTATCCTACCTCTCTGTGTTTTTGTAGGTTACTGTCCTTGTCGCCAGTACATGACAAAGAAGCCTGGAAAATTGGATTAGACTTATGGGTCGCCTGTGATGCATTTTCCAGTTGTGCTTAGAATGTGTAAGTACAGCACCCTCCATAATTATTGGCACCCCTGGTTAAGATATGTTCTTTAGCTTCTAATAAATTCAGTTTTTTTCTAAATAATATAGGACCACAATGATAAAAGGAGGAAAATCCGACCTTTAATTCAAGCGCATTTATTCAGTGGGGAATAAATCACACATTAAGAAATAATTCTTTTACATCACATCATGTGTGCTACAATTTTTAGCAACCCTGATATTAATACTTTGTACAACCCCCTTTTGCCAACAAAACGGCACCTAATCTTCTCCTATAATACATTTTCATACAATTTTCAGTGTGAGAATATGCTTCTACAATAAAAATTGAATTTATTTTAATGTCTTCAACACATCTTAACCAGGGGTGCCAATAATTATGGAGGGCACTGTACACACTGGGAAGCCAGATGGAGGAACCCCAGAGAGAAAACAATGCATGTTGTGATGTGGGACAACTTCACCTCTCCAGAGCTTGGTCATCGCTCCTGAAGAAGGCACTGGCACTGTGAGCCAGAACAAACCGGAGCTGCCACCAGCTCTAATTACAACAATCATATCAGCCTACAGTGCCTTTGTCATATGCTGTGAGCTGAACCCTACCTGGAGGGCAAGCAAGAGG
Source organism: Acanthochromis polyacanthus (assembly GCF_021347895.1). Lineage (NCBI taxonomy): Eukaryota > Metazoa > Chordata > Actinopteri > Pomacentridae > Acanthochromis > Acanthochromis polyacanthus. Next base: position 35,026,835 of record NC_067122.1, on the reverse strand, counting down.
AGCTGGAGGTGGTTCTTTTTGAAGGAGTTTGGAAAGAGCCAAAAGCAACAACATATTCCCCACACAGCACCTTCAGAAGCACTGATAGAGGCAGTTCAGTGATCTGAGACTGGCCCTGATCAAGAACTCACACAACGTGCGTCCAGGTAGCTCAACAGGTTGAATAGATGACCCGGAAACTAGGGTTATAGTCCTGATGCAGCGTACCTTTCTGTGGATTCTGGCTCAGGTCTTTCTCTGGGCTCTTCTAGCTCGGGTCTGTCTACAGACTTTGGTCTATCCACAGATCACATTTGTCAATCTAAATGTAATTTTGAGACATCCATCCATCCATCCTCTATACACCACCTTATCCTCACTAGGGTCGCGGGGGGTGCTGGAGTCTATCCCAGCTGACTCGGGTGAAGGCAGAGGACACCCTGGACAGGTCACCAGTCTGTCACAGGGCTACATATACAGACACACAAACACACTCACATTCACACCTACGGGCAATTTAGAGTAATCAATTAACCTCAGCATATTTTTGGACTGTGGGAGGAAGCCGGAGTACCCGGAGAAAACCCACGCATGTACAGGGAGAACATGCAAACTCCATGCAGAAAGATCCCAGGCCCAGGCCGGGATTTGAACCGGGGATCTTCTTGCTGCAAGGTGAAAGTGCGAAACCACTACTCCACTGTGTAGCCCTTAATTTTGAGACAGGATTTTTTCAAATTAATCTTCTGTCTTGTAGGTATGTTACATTGTACCTCGTCTTCTGTACTGCAGACAAGCAAATCACTGTTCTCTCTGCAGAGCAGGGAAATCTTTCATATTGAGAATGTCTAGGACTCTGGTACCTTAGTCCAAGGGTTTGGAGGCAGACTCAGGTCTTGGGGCTGACATTCTTCTTCCTTTGCCTGTAGCTGCTCAAGGCAGGACAGGATACGTTTCCTCCTTCTTTTCATTCTTGACCTCATTGCGATGAAGTTTGTGACATCACATATTTGGCTTAAATGTTCTACTCAGAATGTCACATGACTTATAGAATGTCTCATGATTTATCAGAATGTCACGTGACTTGTAGAATGTTACATGATTTCTCAGAATGTCACATGAAACTGAATGTTGAGGATGTTGCCTAGCAACAGGGTTTCCAACTACAGGCAGCAGAATTCCAGGTTGTGAACCACATAAAGACCCTCATTCATCTGCTTTAACCTTAGCACCGCCTTTCCACACATTTCCAACAATACACTGGCCATGTTTGAAGGGACTTCTCTATGTAGTTTCACTGTAAATATATTAAAGTTTATAAATGTTATACAGAGTGGATCTTTTTGTCAGACTGAGATGAGTATTTGTACTTTACAGTTTGTCTTTGTAGAACTCTGTTCCATGTGGAGTAAAATAAGCCATATAGATAAGAAACATTTGATACAATGTGTGTTTTGTACATTAGGAATTCATTTTACACATAATTTTACACGATTTTTTGTAATAAATTAATTTAAGCAACAGAAAATCTGAAGAGCTGAAAGAGCCAGTTGTTTTTAGTGAGCTGAGCTGTAAGAACCGGATCTCTAAAAAGAGTCAGAGTTCCCATCACTAACCATCACACACACATCCAGCTCAGTGTGTACTACGTTTAGTAGAATGTGATTTATGGTAATGTACGGATGGAGTGAGCTGCCACTTTTGGTTTACCCTGTTCTCTGATGTTTCAGTTAGAAAGGGAGGTCAGACTGTGTGTTTCTTTTACCAGTGTTTGTTTGTTAGGTAAGTCTCACTCTAAAGAATACTGGGTTTTTGTTCATTATTTTGGCTTTGGACTCACTTTAAGTTCTATATTACCACTGCTTTGTTGTTTCAACCACATCCTTTGTTTATCACCTCCCATTTTTTCTAAATAAATGATTAATTTGTCTGAGAAAATGCGTTTTGTGGCTGCTTTTGACATGTGAAGAATGGAATTCATGTTCATGTTTGAGGGCGTAACACCGACCCACCGACAGTCTGCTGCTGCTGTTCATGTCCTGCAGGCCGACGGCGGTCCGACTGCCTGTTTCCTCACCGTCACCAGTCTGGTATCCGTGTCCTGGCTGAACGCTGTGATCGGCTGCGACAGCTATGCTAAGGTTTTGTCTCATTCGTGGAAATTATCCTTTTCTTTTCCTCCACACTGGATAGAAAGGGAGTCTTTTTGTCAATTTGTTTATGTCAGAGTATTTTTGGTGAAATGTGATCGTATGTAAAGAGACAGCAGCAGAATAGCAGCACACACACCTCATTTACTGCTGTGACTCAGAGATAAATACCTCCAAAAAACAAAAATGGATGATTCAGGGAGAGTGTGTGTGTGTGTGTGTGTGTGTGTGTGTGTGTGTGTGTGTGTGTGTGTGTGTGTGTGTGTGTGTGTGTGTGTGTGTGTGTGTGTGTGTGTGTGTGTGTGTGTGTGTGTGTGTGTGTTGTTCCTGATTGCGGTCATGTGAGGTAAAGCACCTCTGTCCTCTCTCTGAGCAGCAGCAGCTCTGTACTCACACATTCACACACCCACACACTCTCTGATCAAACACACTAATATGAAGGCTTCAGTCCTCTAACCAGAGAAGCAGAGAAGACGACTGGATTAAAAGTGCTGCAGAAATAATCACAAACACACAGATCTGAACTCCTCTGCTAATACCTTCTCTGTTTAAAAACCAATAACTGATGAAAATGATTTAAAAGGACCATACTGCTGGTTGTGTGTGTTTAATTAGTTTTTTGTTTAATAGTGCACTCTTGGGTTGGAAAACAACTAAATGCAAATTTAGTTGCAGTTTGCACCAATATTTATGTGCTGTGACAACACCTAATAAAATTATGTTCAACTAACACAGTGCATTAGGTTTGGGGAAAGAGCTTTATCTCCACAGTCAAATGATTTGGAACATAAATACATGTTTTTAAGGCGGTTACTCATAATAATTCCTTTGTTTCAACTAGTATTTCCAGGTGATTTAAAAGGGATTTATATTTGTTATGTATTTAATTAGCACAATTATCCAAATTAAGTCATGTCTTGGCAAATTTAAGGAGTTAAGTTGTTCCAATTTTAAGTAAGTAGGAGAAGGGACTTAATGAAATTGGTTTAATAGTTTTGTTTTTCTAAACTACCTTTTGTTTTAAACTTACTAATGCAGAAATTAAAGCTCAAATTACACACAATATTAAGATGATAAGATAACATCAATTCCATGTCATCCCAGCTTATCAAAATAAAATATGCAACTTTAAAAGTGTATTTGAAGCCATAAATTCATATTTCCATCTTGCAGTAACGCATTTAAATGAAGTTATGAATACGTCAATTAGTTTTCAGGGAAAACAAACTGTTTAAAATGTGTTTATTTTCTAATACTGTAATGTTTTTCCAAAACCCAGTTAAAAACAGTAAAAACTGACTCTGACTGTTTTAAAGAACAAACAACAAGAATGACCTTTAACATTTCTCCTTACAGCTTCTATACTAAAATAAAGGAATGACTTCAGGAACCAGATGTGGCCAGAAATTGTTTTATTAACTCATATATCAGCAATAAGCTCAAACCAAGTAATTACCGATCTGTCTTTCATTTTCATACTACATGAGGAAAGACTAAAGTTGGATTGAAAACCTTCAGCAGTAGCACAGAAATATGAAGAAAAAAACACTATTTACAACATATTTGCAATTTCTAATACACAGATGGTGCCTAAATTTCATTTCTTTATTCCTGTAAGAATATTTTAGCATCTTTACAAATGAAATGACTTTCCTATTTAAATGCTTTTGACACTGAACCTCAGCTTCCTGTCTTCTTGGACAGATGGAGTTCTGTCTGGTTGTCATGGTTCCGCTGTCTCCATAACAACTGGACCAAACTTCAAAAGATACACATTTTAAAATCATGTTTCTTTTTTGTATCAGATTGTTTGAAAAGGTAAGAACAGAAAAAAAACTATATCCATAATGTACATAAACTTAATGCAGAACTTGTCAGACAATACCTTACATATTAAACATCAGTGGGAACTTGAAATGATTACAATAATAACAGATGAATCATGGGTAAAAATGTGCTCTCAATGTCATAAAGGGATCAACAGCCAAAACTGGAGAGAGTTTGATTGGAAGACAAAAACTCGGTTTTTCCTGACTCCACTGAAGACTTTTACAATCAAACGTACCCCAACAGGCAAATACTGGAGGATGTGTGGCGGGGTGGGTGACCACACCCATATCTTTTGGGACTGCCCAAAAATTGAAGTGTTCTGGGAAAATACAAGAAAGATAGTGGAGGATGGACTGATCTTCCAATGGAGCCCCTGTTGCAGCTTCTTCAGTTCTAAAACTGGTTTGGACAGTCCCAGGTATTTAACCACTAGAGGTGAAGGTGGGGCTAAGGCTGATGGTATCTACTAAAAGACTAAAGAAATCTTTCAACAACAGGTGTTGAATCCTAATGAGGTATTAGTATGCTAATAGAGGGGGGCCTGATGAGAGTCGTTGATTTAACGGCCCACTGAGTAACCTGCTACCTATGACTCATGTGAGTTGTTGGGCTCTGTCTGAGGCCTCCTGCTCTGTTCAGAGTGGGTCGCTCTAGATGAACATAAATGGCCTCTTTCACTCCTCTCAAACCATCTCTGTCTAGAATATGTAAACGTTCATCTAGAGTGACCCACTCTGAACAGAGTGAAATCACATTTCTTGATCGCATAATTTATTTAGTAAAATGCAAAAAAATATATAAAATGTAATATGTAATTAATGTAAGCACTAAAAACTGCATTATATTATATTAAATTTCTATATACATATTAGATTGTATATGTTTATATTATATATATATATATATATATATAATAGAAAGTAATAATTTCAAAATAAAACTGATGTGGTATTTTAGCAACAGTGGGTTTTACAGGGTTAACAAGGTAAACATTTGATTTTCACCTCATCCTCTCATATAAACAGCTTCTTCATGAATGTTTTCTTCTAGCTCCAAAATAAAAGCAGCTTTGTGACAGTGATATCGACAAAGTTTTTTTCTTTACAGTGCAAAAACCATTCTTTAAAAATCATACAATGCTGGAATCCAACAAAAGCTGTGTCAAATTTGCAGCTTTTCCACATGAAAGCAATGTAAATACCCCATAAAGTGTATCTGAAGCTTTTCAGATTAGCAAATGAGCAAGTCCCTGCAGCTCCTATTCAGTGTGTTCATGGTTGCAGAATGCAGCAGCGGTGGCTTTGAAATGACGTCCGGTAATGCAGTTATATACTATTGATGCCACCAGCATTCAGCGCTCCTCTCTCTTCCTATTCAGCCCACATTCTCCACAGCAGAATGCTTTGTGGGTGGGAGGCAATCCCTTTACATTTTTATGGCTTTCCCGAAATGATGAATCAATTTTAGCAGAAAACTGTGTTAGAAATCACAAATGAGGTTTCTTTATCATACTGAGAGGCAGATAATAATAATAAAATAATAATAATAAGTGAAGCATGGCGGGAGCGGAGGCCATTACTGTGTGTAATCGGACAGAGTGTGTTCAATCACGCTGCTTATCTGCTGTTAATTACCATTGTAATGGATCCAGCTCCTTCTCTCGCTGCTGTTTATCAGACGCCGGCATGTAGAGAAATGCTAATGCGGTCCAGTTTATTTCAGATCTGCTCTGTACTCTCTCAGATATACATCAGTTTGTTAGCAGCCACATTCTTGTACATCATCACAGAGCTGCCCCTTTAAACGTGTCATATTTGATAAAGGAGCAGTAAGTCGGCATCCTGCACAAATAAAACGCAACAATTCAGCTCCAGAGCTAAATATAACCTCTCCTCACTGTCAGCTTAAGTCTGTGCTGGTAACCAACACCACAGCGACCCTTCTCCTGCCTTCTACCTTCAAGTTCTTCCTTGTTTCTCCCTGTTCTGTTCTCAGGACCAGCTAGAGAAACTCTCCTCCTTTACTTTATATACTTCCTGTGTACTACACTGAGCACTGCTCTGTTAAACTGTCAACCTTTTATTACCAAATGACAGATATTGTAGGTAACTGACAGCTGTTATCACAGAGTATACCCTGCTGTTTGCTGTTTTACACTGTTCATTCTAAACCGCACTCACACTGTCTTCATCCATTTATTTCCTGCAGACTGAGAGTCGACTCTCTGAGGATTTAAAGTTGCATGAGTTAAATTACTCTGAACATCATGTCTCCATTTGTTGTTGTCAGTAATGGTGCAGCAGCTCGCTGAGAGGATAAATGATGGGTTCAATGTGAGCAGGAAGGAATGCTACGTTAGTCTGAGTAAAGTGGCTACAACACGGCATTAAACACATAGTCTATGAAATATCAACATATAAAATAATAAAACATTAACAAGGTTAGAAAAACGTTCTCCTGCTGCTTCAAACATGAGTTAATTGAAGGGAACAATTACTGTTAAGTCATCTGAAACCAAATATGAACAGCTGGAGCTTCTTCAGGAATGTCAAACTACAAAATAAAAGCATATTTGTAGTTGGTTTTTAGTGTTACTGTACACTGGTGCAGACATCCATTAAAATGCTGATGATGTTTCCTGATTTTAATGAATTGAGTTTCATAAGATGATCCTGTTGAGAAGTTAATTTCATTCCATTTAATACAGTTTAGTAGAGTACCACTTGTTGCTTTTTGAGGATGATTCCACCATATATTTATTAGAAACAAAAGGCTTTGCTGTGATTGAAAAGACTCAGTTGGGAATGTTTTGGGTCAAGGAAAAAAAAAGAAGAAAAAAGAGAAAATGAAAGAGAAAAGATCTTACTTCACAATTAAACTTCCTTGGTATAATGGCATGCTCTACCTGGATCTGTAGCACAAACACACACACACACACACACACACATGTTTGTTTTTCTATACCGGTGGGGACTTACCATTGACTCCCATTCATATCTAACTCCTAACCCTTACCCTAACCCTAACCATCACCAAATCAATGCCTAACCCTAAACAAACGTTTTTGCACTTTTACATTTTTTATTAACAACAACATGGCCAAGAAAACGGTGTTGCCACCCGTGGGGACCTCATTTTAGGTCCCCACTGTAAGACAAGTCCCCACCTTTATAGCCAACACGGTCTCACGGGGATTCGTGAAACTGTCACGTCAGTTTTTGTTTCGGTTTCGTGCGCACCAACATGATGTCGTCATGTTTTTCGTGCCGCTCACCACGAGCGAAACCCGCTGTGGTAATCACATCTGAAAGTGGTTTATACCGGCGGATTCATGACGATCTAAGCTGTCCATCGGCGTTTGCGGCCGCCGCTGTGGCCGCCGGACATTCTTTAAATTCCTATGCAAATTCGGCGGATTCATGACGATTTAAGCTGTCCATCGGCGTTTGCGGCCGCCGCTGCGGCCGCCATTGCGGCTGCCAGACATCTGGCTGCAGCAGCGGCCGCAGCAGCGGCCGCAAACGCCGATGGACAGCTTAAATCGTCATGAATCTGCCGGTATAAACCACTTTCAGATGTGATTACCACAGCGGGTTTCGCTCGTGGTGAGCGGCACGAAAAACATGACGACATCGTGTTGGTGCGCACGAAACCGAAACAAAAACTGACGTGACAGTTTCACGAATCCCCGTGAGACCGGCTGTTATAGCAAATAGTCAGGTCAAAGTCCCCACCGGTATAGCAGAAACAAGTACACACACACACACACACACACACACACACACACACACACACACACACACACACACATGTTTGTACTTCTATCTTAGTGAGGACATCCATAGGCGTAATGCATTTCCTAGAGCCTTACCCTAACCTTAACCATCACAACTGATCGCCTAACCCTAATCCTTACCCTAACCCTAACCAAACCTCAATTCATACCTGTTCTCTAAAAACAAGTCTTCACCCTCAAACATGGTTGTTTCAAAGTGAGGACCGGCCAAAATGTCCTCACTTTGTAAAAATGTCCTCACTTTGATAGTTAAATGCAGAAAATGGTTCTCACAATGTAGCAAGTACAAGAACACACACACACACACACACACACACACACGTATTAGTGGTGGGGATGCGATTTTAAAAAGTTATCAAATTAATTAGAGACATTCTGGTTAATTAATTGCGATTAATCACATTTTTTGTCAAAGCAAAGTTTTTCAATTCAAATACATTTTGATTGACAGATGAATGAGTCAATATATGTGTTTATAATTTAAAATTTAAAATGGGACATATAGAAAAAAGTGATTTTGATGATTTAAAGCCTAGATTTAGTTTTCCCACTGTACCTTCAGAAAGTTGAAAATCCACAGATTCATTCTGTTTTCACAGTTTCTGGGTCTGGTGTCATTTTGATGCTTTTTGTAAATAGTAATCTAATTTTTTATGAAGTTCATTATTAAGTTGTTAAAAGACAGACTAGCAAATCAACTCACTTAACTCTATTGAGGCTCCGCCTCCTTGTCAGAGTAAAAATCTGAAAAACAAAAATGTTGGTTTCATTTCTATTTAACTGCATTTTTCATCTGTTTGCTACATTGACAGATTACTGCAAACTCAACGTACAATTACAGTGATTACATTCAACATTTTAAGTCTTTTTGGAAACTCAAACACTTTCATTGTCTTCTAAATTGGTCTATGGTGGGATGGCTCTACCGTTAGCCGGTACAAATACTGCTGTAGTTAATGTTAGCTCTGGTGCTAACAGCAACCTGTTTTACATTGAGGTGATCAGAAAACAACCAGGATTTGACCCAAGCTGCCATCAGAAAGATTTTTAAAAGAAACTTTCCTCCCAACAAGCTCAATATCTGTCGTCTTCCTTCGCTGTTCACCAGACTTTCTGACGTCACTCAGTGCATCCTGTGGATCTTCTTCACAAACAGACTTAAGATTCATTAGCGCCACCTACTGGGCTGGAGTGTCCAATGACGTTATCGATGTTACCGTTATGTTATTTTTTCTGTAATTGATTAATGAAAATAAACACTTTAAAGTCTCAGCCGTAAAATATGTATATGTTACAGGCCAAATTAGAATCCAGGTGGAATTAGAATTTTGATTTTGCCTAGGCGAGATTGAAATTTGAAGGGTTTTGAATATGATATGTTCTGTTAATGTAATTATTTGTTTTCCCTAACATTATGTACCTTGAAATGTGGTTTTAGATACAAGGTAAATAATTACTTTAGAAGTAATGTCAACTTTTGTCCTCAACACTTGGCAAAATAAACAGGGAAAAAAATATGTTGCCAAAGTAGTTTCTGGGTTGTTTTTCATATGCTGTATACCAAAATCCTGTTAGAGGGTTAGGGTTATTCTTTCTAATATATGGGCTATTGATTTATCAAGATTGAAATCTGTACAACCACCATGGTAGGATTTTTTTAATCTAAAAGTAATGTAAGTATTTTAAAGATTTACAACTTTTAGCTTGATTTTACTTTAAGCTGTTATTAAAACAACAATCTCTTCTAACATCTAACTGCTGATGAGGACTTTACTAGACCATAATGATGGAGTTTGGGTGCTTGGAGAAGACTGAAAGTCTGAGGAGCTGTGACTTCATGTTTATTTATCAGTCTTCATTTAAATCAGTCCTGAATATTTGAGTGGCTCTTAAACAGAAGTGATATGTTTACCAGAGAGGAGTGGTGGGGATCCAGCTGAGGGAGTCAGATCAGACCACACGCTGTAAATTACTGAACATATCATTTAAACAGACTCTGGATCAGTGAAGACACAGCAGGATGTCATGTTTGACGCTAATGTGACTCATCAACTTCTCTGAGAGAAACGACTTTTCCCTGAGTCAGAAAAACAAGTGATCTCTCATCACAGACTACATGTGTTGGACCAGTTAAACTTACACGGTTCTAATTGTTTTATTTAATCAGTAACTTGGAGATTTGATAAGTCAAAATGAGTAAAACATAACAATAATAGTGGAGGAGGAGGACTATTAACTAACGGATGTCAGATTTGAGAATGGGGCCTACAGGATCTCTGTGGTAATTTGAAGGATCTAATGCAAGTAAAAACTGAAAAACAAGTTTAAAATCAAGTCCACTCCACTTTTATCAGGTTTTGTCAGTTAACTGGCAGACGGCAACCTGACAGAACAAACAGAAGAAGATGAAGTGGAAGAATAAAATAAGAAGGCAAAAAAATCAAACCATGACATTTACAGAGCAGCAATACACACTGGAGACACACAAATAGACACACTAGTAGACACACAAATAGACACAATCATATCATTGTTTCCAACAGGTTAAACTGAAGTGTTGTGTGTTTTTGTACACATATTGGAAGCTGTTTGTGTTTTTATTGGGTTGCATAAAGGAAGGCAGGAAGTCTCCTTATGTTGGATAATGAAGCATTGGTCAGAAAGTTTAGACAAACAGATTACAGGCTCTGATTTCTGTTTTATCCCTCTCAGATAAAACTACCTGCTGTCTGTTGAAGCCTCCATATGGTGGAAATCCATTTTATTGCGTTTTGTTTGCTTTAAAAACTTGGAGATATAAAATAAAAGCTGTGGGAACATAAAGACGTTTACTTCTTCCTCCCTCAATTAGATCTTCTCACAACTTTACAGGCCAGGAAGAACTTTAACCAGAATCTAAGTTAAACTGAGGAATTAAGAGGAATTTATAATTTGAGAACTGGTCTGTAAATTCATACATTCAATCGAGGTTATCTGAGGTTAGGGTTGGAGCAGAGCATGTTAATTCTATAATGATCAGACAGAGTGCCTCCATGGAAGATCTGAATAAAGCACTGACTGTAAATCCAACTGTCTAGGGTGAGCAGGTTCTAAAACAATGAGGTTCTACTGCTAAGATCCACTGGAAATGGACGTGGTATTTATGGAGGTTTTCTCTGTAGAAGATGTGTTGATAGTATTTCATGTTGATGCTTGTTTTGTTTTTTGTTTGTTTTACCTTAAATAACCACAGATTTGAACAAAATTGGTGCAAACACATTTTGAATTTTTTTTTATTTGCAAACTCCACATAAAAAGCAGCATATATGCCGGGGTTGTCAGGACGTGGAGCCGTGGTCCAAAGAAGTCAGGAAGCAGAGCTGGTGGGCTTCAGCCCTGACAGTTCATAAGGCTGGAGGTTTCTTCTCGCTAAAAGGAGTTTTTAGGAGCTGCTCTGGGAGTTCAGGCATGTGGGTTCTGTAAAGCGTCTTGAGATAATTTGACCTGTAAATAAAATTCAATTTCATTAAAAGTTTAATTGATTTTCATGATTTCCACCTGGATGTGTTGATATTTGTTGCCATATTTCACTCAGAGCCTTGCTGCTTGATTCACCAATACCATGCAGCATATGCTGTAATAAAGACTATCTGTCTTTATTACTCTCTGAGCCAGTAGCCCAATATAATTTCCACTGCCACGCCGACGACATACAGATCTACATTTCAAACTTAACATCCTGTTCCACCCTGACCAACTGTCTCAGTGAAATAAAAACATGAATGCACCGTAACTTTCTACAACTAAACTACAACATAATAATTCAGATTCAGATTCAGGAAACTTTATTTGTCCCCAGGGGGGGCAATTAAAAGTCACCACCAGGATAATCATCAAATCCTTCACAGAAAACACTGACAGCTTCACCCTGACTGCTGACAACTCTCCACTCCTCACCTTTGAACAACACATCAACCAGACTTTCACCTCAAAAACATCGTCCGCCTCCACGACTCACTCTCCTTCCCCTCATCCATGCTTTCATCACATCCTGAACTGACAACTGCAGCAGCATTCTCTATGGTTCATCTTCAAACGTCCTCAATTAACTTCAGGATATCCACAACTCTGCTGCATGCCTCCTCACCATGAACACATCACTCCTGTTCTCTGAAACCTCCACTGGCTCCCTGTCCCACAACATAGCCAGTTCAGAGTCCTCCTGTTGACCCACAAAGCCCTCCATAACCAATACCTCAGAGGTCTGCTCCCTCCCTCCAATACAAACCTTCTCTCAGGGGGCACAGAGCCTTCTCCACGTCTGGAGCTCCCAGCCCCAACACATCTGTGACTGCGCCAACCTGACCATTTTCAAAGCACTCCTTAAGACCCCCTGTTCAGGACTGCTTTTAATACATAAAACTAATTTATTGGATGTTTTATGGCTTGCTCTATAATGCTCCTCTGTTTTAATGTTTGCTGATTTTAAAATGTAACTATGTAAGTGTCTTTGAGTATTTTGAAAACTGCTATACAAATAAAATATATTCTCATTATTGTTGTTATTGTTGTTATTATAGTTGTTGTTTAGCTGAGGTTAACGCTAACAGTGAACTCTGACAGCAGCATCTAGGAGCTTCGGCCTCCTGCCTTTCTTATTTTGCCTTTTTCCTCTCACTGGTAATAAATCCGCTGCTTGACACTATTTTTACTTTTACCTTCTCCTTCTGTCTCGTTGTCTGTCCTTCCTCTGCAGTGAACAAGGACAGGACTGGTTCGAATGAGGGAACGCGTTCCAGAGCGGTGCAGATGAATAAAAACATCAAAGACGTGCACATAAATATATAAAAATAAGCTGAATAAGGATGAAATCTTGTGAGAATAGAAGGAGAGAGACAGTGACACAGACATAGTGCAGCATGAAAAAAGCAGTTATTAGATACATTACATAACGTTATATTAACCATGTTTTCCTTCTGAACAAAACCTAACCTCGCCCGAAAACTTTCTAATTGCCTGATCTTAATCCAAGCAGCGTCTGTGGCCTGAACCGGAGGAATGCTGACGTAACAGGAGCTGCCGGCTGAATATTGATTCGTGGAGTCAAGAGTAGAGGAGCCTCCGATTTACATCAGCTATCTGTGGCAGCATCAGACATTCCCCGGCCCCTCCAAAACATAGATTTGTAAAAGTGTGCAGCCTCCTGTGTTATCTCCAACTGACACCTGTCCACTTAACTGTGACGAAAAGAAGTGAAACCTGCACCAATCTGCACTCCTTTTTCAATCTGTTTCTGTTGCTCTGCTGTTTGGGGAATAAATGCCAGTAAAGTCTGACAAAATGCTTCCAAACAGGCCAGAATTGAGGTTTTTGCTGGCTGTAGAGACACCTGAGTATCTCTGTGCATCTGGAACATGTTGGAGACTTTCTGCAGAGTGATGAGTGTTAACCCCTTCACATCTGAATTTATTTACAATTCAATTAAAACAAAACAACTTTTGTGGGGTTTGTAGGTTTGAGGAGAGCCATCCATTATGTCTGCCTTATGTTTGTTTTTCTTTCATTTAATTATTTATTTGACATGTACACTGATCAGACTTAACATTAGGACCTTCTGCCTAATATTTTTTTGGTCTCCTTTATGCTGCAAAAACTCCTCGGACCCAGTGGTTTATGGACTCAGGACCTGTGCTGATGTCTGTGGATTCTGTGGATTCTGTGGGTTCTGTGGGTTGTAGGGTGGGACCTACCTAGATCAGGCTGATCCTGGACCATCACATAGATGCTCAATAAGATCTGGATCTGGGGAATGTGGAACCCAGGTGAACAGCTTAGGTCTTTTGTGTTCCTTGGGTTCTCCTGAGCAGGTTTTATGGTGTGTTGGGGTGCATTGTCCGGCTGAGGGTGGAAACTGGCATCAAGGACTGCTGTTGGGGGATGGAGGGTGGAGCGTTGTTGACCTGCAGTGTTTAGGAGGTGGTACAGGTCAAATATCCATGAATGTCAGGACTCAAGGTTTCCCAGCAGAACGTTGGATTATAACAAGATAATGGATGTTCTTCACCGGTCAGCAGTCAGAATGTTGCGGTTGGTTGTGTGTATATATGCTGCATATTTCTTTTATATATCTGATTGAATATTTTGCCCCAACCTTTGGTATGGAGCCATATGCTCCTCATGCACCATCCATTCATCCATTCATCCATCCATCCTCTATACACCGCTTATCCTCACTAGGGTCGCGGGGGGTGCTGGAGTCTATCCCAGCTGACTCGGGTGAAGGCAGGGGATACCCTGGACAGGTCACCAGTCTGTCACAGGGCTACATATACAGACAAACAATCACACCTACGGGCAACTTAGAGTAACCAATTAACCTCAGCATATTTTTGGACTGTGGGAGGAAGCCATAGTACCCAGAGAAAACCCACGTATGCACAGGGAGAACATACAAACTCCATGCAGAAAGATCCCGGGAAAGCCTGGATGCGAACCAGGGATCTTCTTGGCGAAAGTGTTAACCACTACTCCACTGTGCAGCCCCCTCATGCTCTAATATCTACTATTACCCATTTTATATCAGTCAGAATACTTAAAATGTCTCAATACTCTATGCATTTAGAGATCCAGGCCTAAGAAAATAATATATTGACTAATAGACACTGCAGTCAATTATGTCAGTCGGGATTGAAGATAAACCAGATAAGCATTATATCTGCTAATATAAACATAGACAGCCAGCCAATCAGATGAGGAGAGGTCATCTTATCAAGGACTACATCAAGTCTTTGCACTTTAAACTCTGTTTCTTCTGCTCTACCCTCCGTCTTTCTACAAGTTGTCATCCTTGAAATTATATTTGACTTATTCATGTAATAATCAGCAGAGGACGAGTAAATCTTCCATGGAGGAAAACATTGTCTACACAAACTGTCATTACTCAGGACTCCATCATGTATATTGAAGTAAAAAGTTTTTATCCAGCAAACACCTGGCGTCGAACAAATCTGACTAAAAAAACAATAACAGACAGAAAGAGAAGTAAAGAAATTAAACCTTGAGAAAGAATAGAAGAACAGCTCTTAGACATAAAACAAAGCTGCTGAAAACATACAAGCAGACGCTGCAAATTATTTTTTAAAAATCAATTTGAGCAGCTTTTGACCTTTTGTTTCTCAAGCTAGCCTCAAAACAAAGAAAACATTTTGAATATTCTCTCTTTCCTTGTAAGATACAAAAATAAAAATCATTCCAAATAGGACTGGAGGCAATGTGAGCATTTCCTTCTGCATATCTGTTCACCGCAAAAACTCTCTCAAAAACTCAAAAGAAAAGCACTGCAGTTGGAAAGATGACTTAAAATTAGCATAATTAAGTCTAAATCTGTAGTCTCATACACATATACCTTTAAGTGAGTAATATCAGTGAATTAGTGACTGAAGGAAGTGCATTTGTTTAGACACAAGTAAACAATTTAAGAATTCTCTTCTCAATAAATGGAGGAATGTGATTCAGTTTAGCAAATACTAGTGTCATCATCTTAAAAAAGGATATGCAGAATGTTTAGGAGTTTATCTTTTTTACATCTAAAAACAATCACCTTTAAGATCAAGCTGCAGCTTTCTGGGCTAAAAAAAATAAGCTGAGATAAAAGTGTCAAAAACTGCAATTCCTCTAATGTCCACTAGATGCTGACTCCAGATGGGACTCCATTCTGACAGACCTTCATATGAAAAAGCCCATCTTTACAACAGAAAAAACACACTTACGCCCTGATACATGAATAGTTTTGGTCTCTACAGCAAATTTTTCTGTACAGTCACTGATTTTTCTTATAACTCACCTGTTAAAATTGTATTCAGGCTTAAATTTTTGCAGAATTAATGCTGCTCATAAAACCAGTGATGAACATAGTGAATAATAATCTACATACAAAAGACCTAAAAGTTTTTGGTAATATGTAGGAAAGCATGCTTAAACTAAGCATCCAATGCTGCTGCAGTCATCCTGAACTAAGGCTAAATACCTGGAGTACTATATAAATACAGTTTAAAAATTGCATAGTGTGCTTAAATCAGGTAATTCTGATAAAGATTCATTTACTAAATGAATTGTACGACTTCAAGAAATGATATGTTTAATGAAAGAAATGAAGCACAGGTCTGTGGGAAACTGTAACATCCTCTTCACGGATTTAATTATGTGAGGACAAAAGAGCTGATTGTGCTCAGAAAAATAATATTACATGAAATTAGGAATGCAGTGTCTAATAAGGAAACAAGATCTATGTACAGTACATTACTGAAATAAGAGAAGTAAGACAAAATAGGACTAGAACAGAACAGCAAAAAGTATGCTGGCAGTTATACTGAGGTAAAAAGTAATATCACACATGGTGATGACATTTTGCAAGTGAAAATGAAAAAAAAATATATGCACAAACTATTGAGAAAAGCAGTTTTCCAATTCAAATGATGGTTGTTGCTCGGATCTAAGTGTCATCTAATTAGAGAGCTTGAGAAACATAGAACATCTTGCTATGACAGAACGTTTTAGTTAACGTCTACACTTGGTTTTACAAACTTTCTTCACATGCTTTCTCAGAACTCTGCAGCACAGTTCTTTACTTCTTTCTTAAGGATTCAGCAGCCAAAAGACCAAAGATTCCAAACACGATCTAAAGGCCAGTGTTGGTCAAGGTGAAAGTAAAAATGTCAGAACTGTGACAAGATAACAAATGTAACGGTGCTTTAGACCAACAAACACCTTGTCTGTTTATTAGAGGTTATTAGAGTGTTTCTTGTGTCTCTGTTCTGTACTGTTTTTGGCTGTAGGCTGTGGTGAAAGATTGACAGAAATGATCAATGATCTACATGTGAACAGAAGAAAAAGATGAGATGTTTGAAATAAGAAATTCTGACTTTGATTAACACTGACAAGTACAAATTGTTTGTTAAACAGATTCAAGAAAAAACTCAGAACCAGCGATGAAATGTCTGTAACAAGTTGTGATATATTATTAAGATAATTAAGAAAAAACTCAAATAGAAGCTGACTGCTGAGAGGAAAAGCAAGCACGCATTGACTTGGTTTAAGATTCTTCGTCTCACTTAGATGTAGCTTCTCGCAGTATGCATACTCCCTGTGAGACACTTCCAATGCTCCTCTTCATGTTTTATTCAACTCCCATGCAGAACTGGGATCAGTAAACATGAAGGAACCATGTGGGCAAGAACGAGATGCATTTCTACCACTCTACAAGTCTGATGTTTGCCTCGGTGGGATTGTGGAAGGATTGGAGAGCAGACTGAACATCTCATTACGGCTGATGGTGATAAAATGTTTGGGGATTGCTGTAGAGGGAGATGGGGAGGATTCTAATACTGAGATGTTTTGTTTGGAAACCTTGTATTTATTTCCTTCTTTCGAGTTAAATGGTATGTTGAGTTTTTCCAGATATGTATTGGCTGCTACAAAGCAAACAGGTCAATATGGTTATAGGGAACTGTCCAGTTCTAAAAGACAAGTTAGCTGATTATACACGAGGACAACCACATGGCAGCCATTCACATTCCTATTTTTACTAACAAAGGAGAAAACACCATATATATGTATATGTATATATATATATATATATATATATATATATATATATATATATATATATATATATATATGGCATGCCGTTTAGGAAATTATATATATAATGAAAGTCGATATATATATAATGAAACTTGATATATATATAATGAAACTTGATATATATATAATGAAAGTCGATATATATATAATGAAACTTGATATATATATAATGAAAGTCGATATATATATAATGAAACTTGATATATATATAATGAAACTTGATATATATATAATGAAAGTCGGAATATAGAATGTTCAGATTTTCATTCCATCTATTCAAAGTTTCATTCCATATATTCAGACTTTTTCCTACTGAGCCCTGGAAGGACATGGCAAACAAAAACAGGAACCTTATTGGACATTTGCTCTTCAGATGAGCTCTTCTGTGATTATCTGTCTTCATGGTTGTCACAGGGAACAGCGACTACGTTTGAGAAAACAGGTAATTTTTAGAGATGTTTTGATTCTGACCACTGAACGTGTTAGCATTAGCTTAGCTACTTAGCTTCGACTACATTTGCATCCCTACATAGCTTAAAGGTTAAACACATGCACCATATGTTGATGATAATGATAATATCTATGTTAATCTTTATAGCTGGTCTTAAGGCTAATTACGAGGCAGAGGTCAGCTGCTGCCTGGACACATCCATGATCACGCCACTGGTGGGACACAATTGTACTGGATTTCAGCTGAAGGCTGCTGTTCTGTCCAAACTGAGACATTTTTATTGTGACATACCCTCCACTGTTGTTAGCTTTTGATTCAATTTTTTTTTTTGAGATGAGGAAATCACTATTGCATGTTTCTAGTTAAATACCCTACTTTTATGATATATCACTACAGCATGCACTTTTTATATTTTCCATCAATTTCACCCAAAAGTTGAATAACTATTTGTGAGCAGTGTATGTAGACACATAATAGAAGCACATTTCAATAATATATCTGCTGTAGTAGTGCAGTTTATCTACCTAGATTGGTGTAACAGTAAAAAAACAACAATATATGCTACTGATGTTTCTGACTAAAATCTGCTTGAAAAGCACAACTGCTTATCTGTCAAAATGTGTGTAACAAAAGTGTGCACTGAACACTGAATAAAGTCTCTGTAGATTATAGACAAAATTTGCATCTCTCATCACAAATTTCTGTTTATTCACCCAAAGTGCTTGGGTAAAATACAAAACAGGTGAAGTACTAAAAAAGATTTATTTTCTAGAAAAGCCAATAGTCAACAATGCAGTTTAATTCTGGGACAGTTGCTCCAGCACCGACACCATGCGTCCCATCAGTGCAACCAAGGTTTTCATTCATCTTCTGGATGTTCTGGAGAATGGCAGAGGTCACGTCTTGGTGTCTTCCGATCTGTTCCAAGAACCGTTCCTCTGACCTCTCCAGATACTGCAGAGGATCCACAGCAGCTTCCTGGTTCCCTTTTCCTGCATAAAAGCACCAAAAAGTACTAGTTGTCAGTAATTATTTTCTATTTTCATAAACACAGTTAACTTAAAGTAAATGTTCTATTTTGTGATTTTAGGACGGGTCAAAAGATAACATACTGATCATGTTGATGTCTGCATAGTCTAATCAGATCTTACTTGATTTGGTCTGTAGAGAGGAGGACAGCGTGGAGGAGCTGCAGGACGGAACCAGTAAACTGCAGACTAGTGCTCCTGGTAACTGGACCTCATCATCCAAGGCCGACAACTAAATAAAATGAACAAGACATGCTGTTGATAGCATCTGTAATACAAATGATTTTATCCATTCACTGATTTATTGCTTTGTCCATACAATGTTAGAAAGTGTTACAAATAATACCTGTAATAATTTCCAACAGTGATAAATGCCTTGTTTTATTTTACAACAAAAAACACCAAAAGCATCTGTGTATAAGAAATCAGTGCATTGGATTTCCACATCTGCAAAGCTAGAAAATCACACATCAGAATTTTACCTTGAAATTATGAAAATAGCTGCAGATTACCAGTACTCTTTACTTCATTGTGTTAACTTGATCATTTGAATCAGTTTTTTAGACTTGTATTACTGATACGAAACATAATCAACACATAAATTAAAATGTGTTCGCAAAGAGTTCACTGGTTCTTCAAGGAAAATTTCAATGATAACCATATAGTTCAGTAATATGATTAATGGGTCATTGTGTAACAGCGTGGGAGGTTCTGAATACAGGTCTTGGACTGAAATACTGCTGCTGCTTTCCTCCGGTTTTATAAGGAGTTGTTTCATAGCTTGTTAGCTTACCAGCGGCTAACTGGCTGGCAAACAATAGTTCAAAGCCAACCTCTAATCACTGATCCGGTGTCCGGACCGCGTTAGCTGGCGGAACGTTCATAATACTGATGTGGGACTGTTGCAGCTAGCGTATTCATAGTAGGATAACAGCAGGATGTTGGAGAAATAAAACTTACCATTATCAGGATCGCTGGTCTGCATGGCAGACTCTTAGCGCACGGCACTGCTTGAATGTCTGTGTATTTCAGGCCGATTTCAAAATAAAACTCAATAAAATTCTCGTCCGGGTGAGTGTCCTTCATTGTCGCTTCGCCATACGGACATGTCCCTTCCGGGGCTCGGTAGGAAAAAAGATTTGATATATATTGAATGAAAGTTGATATATATATATATAATGAAAGTTGATATATATATATATAATGAAAGTCGATATATATATATAATGAAAGTTGATATATATATAATGAAAGTTGATATATATATAATGAAACTTGATATATATATATATATATATATATATATATATATATATATATATATATATATATATATATATATATAAACTTTCATTATATATATATCAACTTTCATTATATATATATATCAAGTTTCATTATATATATATCGACTTTCATTATATATATAATTTCCTAAACGGCATGCCATATATATATATATATATATATTTATATATATATATATATATATATATATACCGGGCTTTGCAAAAGTTCTGTTACACGGTTTCATGATCTTTAGAGATGTTTACATGTCGGAGTGAAAAATTCCATTAAATAAACTGAAAGTTCTACCTTATAGGCAGGTGTCCTTAATACAATTTTTTTCTCCGGTGAAGTTGTATCAAGATGGAAGTCAAAAGAGTTGAGATATCTGCTCTCCTTCATGCTGACCACAACAAGTCTGACAGAGCCAACCAGCTGAACATCAGCCGGATGATCGTCCACAGAGTGGCGGAGAGGCTCAAGAATGGTGAAGATCTTTCAGTGATCTTTCAAGAATGGTGAAGACCTGAAAGATCTTCACCATTCTTTAGCCTCTCCGTGACTCTGTGGATGGTCATCCGGCTGATGTTCAGCACAAAGGAGAGCAGATATCTCAACTCTTTTGACTCTGTCAGGCCAGGCCATCTCTCAATTGTCCTTCGACCTTCAAAAAATTCCTGGATCCAGACGGTGATTCGGATCACCTCCAAAATCTAATCGATTCTTACTCGTGCTCTTCCGGACATCCTGTAAAAATTTGGTGAAAATCCGTCCATGACTTTTTGAGTTATGCTGTTAGACAAACAGACACACACACACACACGGACACACAGACACACACACACACACACGGACACACAGACGGACAGACAAACAAACTCCGGTGATTACATATCCTCCTGGTGGAGGTAACTACACTTCATTCTCTGTCATGTTTTAAGGAAATGTATTGTCTGCTGGATCTAGTTTGTTTGTAACATATCAGAGATACATTTTTAATCAGAAGATCTTTGCCGTTTATTGTCACTGTCGCTCCTTGTCAGCTAACCAATCACATATTAGATGTGTTGAGAACCCACTAACTAACCAAGAACATGGAGGAGTAGCTTCAAACATGTAGCGAAAGAGTTTGAAACTCAACCATGACATTTCTCCAAAGTCTGACCAAGTAATTATGTTCTCCAACCTTAACCAAGACTCCAACATGTAAACTCAACAACCATAAAGTGAATGGAAACCAAAAGTAAAGAACAGCAAATGAAATTCATATCTGTTGGTGCCAAAACTTTGACTCGTACTCTGTGGAAAAGGCTAAATTAGACTGAAAAAAATGCAACTGTTGGACCAACTGAATTGAATTGCTTTGATTGTTAGCATGCAACTGAATTCAGTTTATTCAGATCAAATCAACACATACCATTAACAGCACTGGTTAACATTTGCTGTACTACATTATGAGATTATTCATAAATAAACATTACTGCAATTTCACTATAAGAAAAGTCAGCTTAAACATTCTGAAACTTAAATATTTGCCTGTTGCAAAATGTAAAACTTGATTGTTTTATTAGACTCCTTTCCTTCTTTCTGTAATCAGACTGTAAGAAAATGGTGGTTGGGCTACAGCAGAAAAAAAATAAAGGAAGAAATGTGATGCGGTGAACTAAATTCTTGCATTTTTGCTGCAATTCAAACACCAGTGTAAAGAGACAAAATGTAGTTTTAAGTTGATAGAATCCACAAAAGTAAGAGATTTTTTTTGAAACTACTACTTTATCTCAACTACACCTTAACAACACTTTTTACAGTTCTTTATCCACTGCTAACACTCCAGGTGAACCAGTGCTGGATGAGTTGCATTCTGGGTAATGTTAGCACAATTTTTGTTGGACAAGCAAGAAGATTCTGTGGATGTGAGTTTGACAGTCTTACAGGGCTACAACAGAGTGTAGCAGGTTTTAATAAACAAAAAAATGTAGTTTGTTTCACAGAAATGAATCTTCAAGATAGGATCCACCAGTACAACCTCATCACTCTCCTCTGTTTTTATCTCCTCAGTCCAGCTTAGATGAGAGTGAAGGGTCAGCATGCAGAGAAAGCTCCGTCAGAGAGGCTTGATGGATGGTTGGATGACGTCAGAAGCTGCTGTAGATCAGAGCTGCTGGGCGGTTCCTCCTATAGATGAATAAAAGAATGAATGTGCTCAGTGGAAATCAGTCTGAAAAATCAGCTCCTTACATATTAGCATAGCTGTGTGCTCGTGTGTGTGTGAAGGTATCAAAGAGTGTGTGTGAGCAAACACTAGTTTCCGTCAGTGTATCTGTGTGTGCCGATACCACAGAATAATAATTATCAGCATCTGCAGCCTGTAGACATCTCCATTAGGAACAGCAGGAGCGATTATGGCACATGGGCAAAACATCATGGCAGCTGTTGGGACACACACTCCTTATTCGCTGACACCAGATCCCGTAATTAGCAACCTCTGCCGGAGATGTGCTGTCTGCAACACGCTGCAGCGCAACGCCAAACATGCAGCAGCGAGGTGAGCGTTTGGCAGAATATTTGCTTAATTAGACTGAACACGGAGAGAGGAGATGGAATGAAGGTCAGGAGCTGGGTTCAAACCGGCATCCTCACATCTCAGCTGCCTCCCTCAGCTCCATGTATTATTCAACTGCATTTGTATGTTCACATTAAAGACTAATTCAGCTGTTCGGCTTGATGCTAAAATATTCATTGTAGCTGAGATTTTCACTTTCCCAAAGCAGAATGCCTTCTGTATGTCAGTGTAAATGCAGACAGTTCTTATGATGCTATGGACTAGTTACACTACTTTACCTGCTGACATCTCCTCAAGAGCAACATTAGCGCTTCCTACTCAACTGCAAGTCCCTGCACAAGGTGCATACAAGCCCTGAGTTCAGACAATAACACCCAATAATATGTCGAGCTTTAGTAAATACCGTCTTCCAATAGTAAGTCCCTCAGATGATTTAAACCAGACCCCAAAATAGAACATATCCATAGTTTTCCTGCTATTTGGATTTGAAGTTTTCATTATTTCAGTATTATTGTTAAACTGTTGTTTGTAAAGATCGCCACACTGCTTTATTTATTCACAGTATTCATTTGTAAGACTAAGAAATAGTCAGTTTAGACCAAATGGAGCCAAACACTCATACAGAGTCTGATCTATGGCACTATCTGAACACATAACGAATAATGGACTATGCTAGTATATATTTATAGCATGAATGCACTGTATTTACTCAGTGTATATGATTTCACATATGTAATGCAAATTCCCACATAGAATTCACCCGTGTAGTTTCAGAATCAATAGAAAAATAATTGCTATGATACATGTCTTGTGATGACACCAGCACTATGCCACTATAAAGCAAGAATTAAAAGACAATTAATTAGTCATTAATTTAGGCCTGACAGCAGTTTGCAGCCATGAATCCCTGAATTTCTCATTAACTTGAAAATGCTAAAAGTCCTCTAATTTCTCTTCCACTTGTAGTGGATACATTGTCTTCACAAATTAAATCTTCTGTCTTTATTCTACACACGTGGACAAAATTGTTGGTACCCCTCAGTTAAAGAAGGAAAAACCCACAATTCTCACTGAAATCACTTGAAACTCACAAAAGTAACAATAAATAAAAATTTATTGAAAATTAAATAATCAAAATCAGCCATCACTTTTGAATTGTTGATTAACATAATTATTTAAAAAAAAAACTAATGAAATAGGGCTGGACAAAAATGATGGTACCCATAACTTAATATTTTGTTGCACAACCTTTTGAGGCAATCACTGCAATTAAACGATTTCTGTATTTGTCAATGAGCGTTCTGCAGCTGTCAACAGGTATTTTGGCCCACTCCTCATGAGCAAACAGCTCCAGTTGTCTCAGGTTTGATGGGTGTCTTCTCCAAATGGCATGTTTCAGCTCCTTCCACATATGTTCAATGGGATTCAGATCTGGGCTCATAGAAGGCCACTTTAGAATAGTCCAACGCTTTTCTCTCAGCCATTCTTGGGTGTTTTTGGCTGTGTGTTTTGGATCGTTGTCCTGTTGGAAGACCCATGACCTGCGACTGAGACCAAGCTTTCTGACACTAGGCAGCACATTTCTCTCCAGAATGCCTTGATAGTCTTCAGATTTCATCGTACCTTGCACACTTTCAAGACACCCTGTGCCAGATGCAGCAAAGCAGCCCCAAAACATTACTGAGCCTCCTCCATGTTTCACCGTAGGGACAGTGTTCTTTTCTTCGTATGCTTGGTTTTTGAGTCTATGAACATAGAGTTGATGTGCCTTACCAAAAAGCTCCAGTTTGGTCTCATCTGTCCAAAGGACATTCTCCCAGAAGCTTTGTGGCTTGTCAACATGCATTTTTGCAAATTCCAGTCTGGCTTTTTTATGAGTTTTTTTCAGCAGTGGTGTCCTCCTTGGTCGTCTCCCATGAAGTCCACTTTGGCTCAAACAACGACGAATGGTGCGATCTGACACTGATGTACCTTGGCCTTGGAGTTCACCTTTAATTTCTTTGGAGGTTTCTCTGGGCTCTTTGGATACAATTCCAACGATCCGTCTCTTCAATTTGTCATCAATTTTCCTCTTGCGGCCACGTCCAGGGAGGTTGGCTACTGTCCCGTGGGTCTTGAACTTCTGAATAATATGAGCCACTGTTGTCACAGGAACTTCAAGCTATTTAGAGATGGTCTTATAGCCTTTACCTTTAAGATGTTTGTCTATCATTTTTTTTCGGATGTCCTGGGATAATTCTCTCCTTCGCTTTCTGTTGTCCATGTTCAGTGTGGTACACACCTTTTCACCAAACAGCAGGGTGACTACTTGTCTCCCTTTAAATAGGCAGACTGACTGATTATGAGTTTGGAAACACCTGTGATGTCAATTAAATGACACACCTGAGTTAATCATGTCACTCTGGTCAAATAGTTTTCAATCTTTTATAGAGGTACCATCATTTTTGTCCAGGCCTGTTTCATTAGTTTGTTTTTTTAAATAATTATGTTAATCAACAATTCAAAAGTAATGGCTGTTTTTGATTATTTAATTTTCAATAAATTTTTATTTATTGTTACTTTTGTGAGTTTCAAGTGATTTCAGTGAGAATTGTGAGTTTTTCCTTCTTTAACTGAGGGGTACCAACAATTTTGTCCACGTGTGTAGGTCCTCATTTACAAAAAATATATATCCTTGGTCAAAAAATAATAGTTGCAGCAGTCTCACCAATGAAAAACAGTGAAGAGTCTTGGAGCAATCTTCAGATTCAAAAATAAAGTGTTTATTCTGTGCAGCACAGGTCAAAACACTCTGAGAGATACCCCGAGGTAAATGTGACTATGCCCTCTGATGCCCTGTCTTTTATACTTTTTGATTCTGGGGCTTCCACACCCAGGTACATCCCATTTTTTATTGTGATCATCACACTTTCCTGACACCATTATATTACTTATTCTGTTTTTAATAGTGTCTGAACTCCTGGTGCTTTCCTAAAAAAAATCAATAGCTGAGCAGATCCACCAGGAGGTGTGCCAATTCCCTCCTGCTGTCTCACTGCCCAACCAATCAGAGCCTTTATTTACCACGGGACCTCTCAACCATAGACTGTATATATAGTGGACGTAGCATCTGGCTCCAAAATTGAAGCCCACCCGGAAGTGTCAAGAACTTGCAATATCACGCCGTCCGCTAGGGTTGGCTCCAAAAAGCTTTTGCTCCATAGACCCCAATTCATTTTTGGAAAAAATAAAATTTGATAGACTGATGTTCTACAGCTCAGGATTTTTTCCCCGTTAGTTTTCATGGTCAAAATGAGAGATCAGGTGGCCGATCTTAAAATAAATCAATACTGAATTTTAACTAAATCGTTAAAGTTGGTGGAGCCAGGGGGCGTGGCTATACTTGATTGACAGTCCCATTGACTGGTCCTGCCCCTAGTTGCTCTCCGGTCCAGTCTGTTTGATGACGCTTTTTACGTCACTGGCTCCAAAAAATCCAAAATGGCGACCAGGAAGTAGCAAAATCCGGGCTTCATTTTCTCTGCGTTGAAACCAACGGGTGACGTCACGGTTAGTTCACGCCTGCTCTCAACAGATACATTTTTGTTTTTTTCACACCCAAGATATCCCCTCCTGTCCTTACATGACTTTGCCTGACACACAGTTACAGCCAGCTAAAACCAGTTTTGACCAGTTTTTGTCAGTAAGTCGTGTAAGACGTCTCCTCTGTTACACTCGGCTCTTAATCAGGCTGATCTCACATTATGCTACTGTGTCTAGAGCTGATCTTTCTTGTTGTGACATAGTTTTATTTTTTCTTGCTGTGACGCAGTTTTAATTCTTTTCTACTGCTGTGTTGCAGTTTAACTTTAGTTTTAATTTCAACATTTTTCAACACACTCCCCAGGAATGTGTGATTGCTGTGATGGGGAAGTCGTGCAGATTGGACAACATTGTGGACAAACTGCACAATAGACTTGACTCTTATCTGATAAAGTATGGATTATTTTATAGAATGGAGAATAGCTGGGGGCAGCGACAGGTGGATGAAGAGAGACGCCAGCTGAAGAGTTCGGCACAGGTGAGTATGTTTTCCTCGGTGAGGGCTCACGGAACCAGTGGTCATTTTGGATGCGGTAGGTCAAACGACAGGAACAGGTGGATCCGGTTCTGCAATAGAGGAAGTTAGAAGAATGACGGAGTGTACTGGCTGTGAGCAGTTACTGGTAGAAGTCACAATCCAGCGCTGGAGAGTCAGTGGCGTCTGATTATATTGCAGGTGAAGTGAGGCTTGATTGGCTGTAGTCCACCTGTTCCTGAGAAGCCTAATCACGGAGGATGTGGAACACCTGCTGCTGTCAAATGCTGCTTGGAGGTCCTGAAAGGGGAAGGCCACTATCTGGGCCTGGTCTCAGCTGTCCTGACAGTTGAGGTCGGTTTGTGTACCGCCTTTGTTCCTTGCTGCAGAATAATACCAGTGACAGAAGAAGAGCCTGCATATACTGAAAGCACTATTTTTTTTATTTTTTTTTTACTTCAGACCTCCTGAAAGCCTCACAACAGGGGTCCTTGTAAGTTGTCAAATCGATTTGTTCATGCAGGAATTTCAGTTTTAGATGTTTGACACTAAAGACAGACAGTGCTGTAATCCTGG
The DNA here is from genome assembly GCF_021347895.1 of Acanthochromis polyacanthus. NCBI lineage: Eukaryota > Metazoa > Chordata > Actinopteri > Pomacentridae > Acanthochromis > Acanthochromis polyacanthus. The sequence goes on along the minus strand of NC_067122.1, from coordinate 34,999,497 downwards.
GGATGTATGCTGCAGAAACAAGAATCAGTTTGTCACCAACACTTTGGCACATCTGCTGTGATGTTTCAAATCAATCAGACAACTGCTTAGATTGAAAATGTGTACAGGCAGGTTTGCAGGCAGAAAGAACCCAAAGCTAAAGAACAAAACCCAACGAAACATGCTCTGACCTAATATTATTATCAGCAGTTTTGTTGGTGTTGTTGCCTTGTAGATTTATGGATTTTAATGAAGCTATAAAGTGTTTTATTGGTAAGTGGTCATAGAAAATGTCAGTAGAGAAGCTAAACCAAATGTCTGAAGGTGCTGCAACCTGATAGAAAATAGAGAAATGTTAATTTCTAGTGTCTTTTTGTGTGTAATGGCTGGAAGGTTGTTCTGTTTTATGGATCTTGAGAACAACCAAGTAATAATGGCACAAATAGTCTAAGCAGCAACTTCCAAGGCTGACAACGGACATGTGAAAAACTGTAGTTTCTCAAATGTCTACTAGATGCTGGCTCCGAAAGTGACATCCCTATGAGAAAAAGTTTTGGTCTCTACAGCTAACTTCCTGGTTCCTGATGTGAGGTCACAGAGTGTTTGTCCATTTTTATATGCAGTGAATGGAACATTTTAGAACTAAATACCATCACTTTTTTTTATTCTACATGAAAAATATTTACATTCAGCCCATTTACGCACCAGCAGATCTGGTTAATTTGTAAGCAAACATGATAAAAGGATGAACTGTGAAAATACTCATCAGATTCTTTGAAATGGGACTGAGAAGTATATTTATCAAGTGCAGTATTTAAATATAATGTCCGTTCTGCATAATGGATGGTTGCATTACAAATAATATAAAATCAACTCTTTGTTAGACGACAGACTCCTGAAAGTTGATTACAGAATTTGTTTTCTGCTGAATTAAAAAACGGAGCGTCCTTCACAACATGCTCATGTAACAATCTATAACAATTTTCACGCTTTATTATTTCTCACGCAGGAGGAAATTTAATTTGTTAACTAAGCCACTTAAGAAACAAAACACCATAAATGAGCCAATTTGAGGGCGCAGGAGAGACACTTCTTTATTCTGAAGTTGATTCTGACAGAGCCAAATGAGTTCTGTCTGCACACTGGAGCTGCTTAAAGTCATTTCCTTTCAAAAACATCGTCTATCAGTGGGAGGTATCCATGCAGCTTTTCAGGGAGTCCTAAGTACAAACGGAAAAAAGACAAAAACTCTTGTTAAGCTGTGATGAAGATGCTATGATATCACAAAGCTTGTCTGTGTAAAGTGAACTGTAATATGAGAACAGTGAACTGTTCAGTGCAGACAGGATTACAGACAGCAGGATTTACTGTAAATGTGTGAATCATTAGATCCGGTAGCAGCTGGTTAATGCAGGGGGTGCTGCTACTGTTCAGATATTCAGAGAAGAAAGGCTTCTTAGACATAAATAATTCATATTCATATATGTATGTATTTATTTGGAGAAAGAGGGAGTCAGTTTTCAAGTTGAATTTGACTCATTTCTCTGTGAATCTTTATAATTCCTGTGCCAAAGAAATCCGTGTCTATTTAGGTTGTTTGACCTGAGGCTGCTCTAGACAGATAAATTAGATTTTATCATAAACATCTCATATGAATGTGTTTTTTATATGTTAAGTGGTGAAAAAAGCTGTTAGGCCATGGCAGCACATGTCCACCTTCAACCTAAAGTGGACCAACAAGAGATTGATTTTAATATTGTTGTGAATTTATCGCTCCAGTTGCTGCTGCTCAGACCACAGACAAAATACTGTTAAAAAAACACAGGAATTAATTTTAAAAAATCCAATTAAAACAAACAAAACAAAACAAAAACACTGAAAATCTGTCAGCAAAGGAGCCTGAAAACATGTGAAATGGTGGATCGATGTCATATTGAAAAACTGCATAAAGGATGAAGAGAAAAGCCAAATCTCAGTCTAACAATGGTGTTTTAGTGAATTTACACACAGTCAAAATGGAGGATTTTACTGTCACAGTTTGTAGAAGAACTAATCACTATTTGTAAATTACAGATCACAGTTTTGTTTTATGTGCAGTCAACATGTAAATGAATATATTTCTATGGTTTTATTGGGTATTATCTGTGATTTTTGTAAAACTTGGATCATCTGTAAAATGGCATTAAAAACCATTTAAATATAATTTAGACTCTTTAGATACAGTTAAAAATGTTCAATTTTATGGTTAAACATTGTAAAAATAACAGATTACCTTTTGTAAATCTACAGACTTATGATGTAAATGTTGATACAAACAACTATCTGCAATTAAACAAAATCTGTCAAATAGTGCGTTTATAAAAAGACAGTTAAAGCTGCTGTCCGGAGTTTGAATCGCAGCGTCTCCCAAAACACTGTTGGTCCCACGCTCCGTCCCTCTGATTTGGCCCCTTTATTTGTGCACGCGCACAGTACCTGAGAGAAGTGCCCAGAGTGCTGCAGCATCTCGCCTGTTTTGCTGTTTTCCACTCTTCTACATTTAGTACATTTAGTAAATAATAAAGGAATTACGTTAGAATGCTGTATTGAGTCTAACTTGTCCTAATACCAAAATAACATGAATCTGCTAGGACGAACGAGTAAAGTTTCAATATGTGATTACACTCGTGTATCCCTCTCGATGACGTTGTTTATCAAACTTAGTGCATTTACGCGTGTATATGTGTTACATTGTTTATTTATTTCTATCTAGAGTTCAGAATTGCATGACTCCTCTGACGAAGAGTATGTCCCAGACGCCCCAACATCTTCCTCCAGAGGTCGGGCATCTAAACGAAGCCGTCAGGCGGGCTATGGAGGCCGTGGTCGGGGAGCGACGCGAGCACCCCGAGCCAAAAAACGTCCTGCAGTCTCTTGGCCTGACAAGCCGTGGGATTGGTAACTTTTCTGGAAGTTGCTGATCCCTGATGCTCTCTCAGCTCCTCCACAAGCAAAACAAATGTGCGCGCGGTTGCGTAGTGCGTAGCTCGCCCACCTCTGCATGGGCTTGCTTGCTGTGCGCGTAACCGTTGATTGACAGCATGACAAAGCTGAAGCTCGAACTTGATTGGTCGGCAGCGACCGGCGCTTTTTGGAATAACATGGGGGTCTATGAGAGGAAGGCGGAGCTCAGGAATAAATTTTCATATCGCGTTATACTAACTTTATATTATAGTATCGAACTAGACTAACACATTTAAGCTTTGTTAAAATATGATACATAAATTGAAAACAAATGGAAACTCCGGACAGCAGCTTTAAGCACAGCTATTTAGGCTTTAAATAAGTCCCTGTCATACTTTGATTACATTTATTTTAAGGAGTCATTATCGCTAACACCACACAGTATGTACCGGTGTATCCTGTCTGATCTGAGCATGTGCCGATAGACAGTAACTGCATGGTTAAATAATCACACTTAAAATCCACACCTTATGATGCGTCACTTTAACTGAGGACGAACAGTAACTGATCTGTTCCTCAGTTTCAAAGATATTTATCCAACTAATCATCACCTAATGATTTATTAATGCTGTCTGTTCTCTTGTAACTTATTATCTTCTATACATGCCTCTGATTTGTTCCTGATTTAGTCCTCAGTCCTTCAGTAACTGCTCACATTTTGGTTCACAGAGTTGTGAAGAAACAGGCAAACTGCATGGATTGAGAATCCCTCCGTTCTGTTCTGATGGGTCCAGTGTTGCTCCTGAAGGACTTCAACGTGACACACCATCTAAAAACCTTCTGGGATAAAGACGACAGGAAGTCAGAGACTCGAGCGTCAACATATTCCAGCCCGACGTCAACACCAGCAACAAAGTGCTGCAACGGAGGAACTTTGCTGAATCTTTGTTTGGTGCCGTAATCAGCCGAGCGCACATGACTCGAATTATCCACACAAACACACACTCATGTATTAATGAGAGGATGACAGTGGAGCCACACAGGAACCTCAGTGTCTGTTCCAGTGTGATGAGAGCCAACAGGACTCTGCTATTATATAACAATAAGTAAAGTATTCATGATGAGCCCACTCCAGACACCAGACCTACATACTGAGATCTAAGTCCTCTCATACCACTCAACTTTTCCTGCTTTTATTCTTCCCACCTTTGCAGTTCACTTTGTTTCAGTCTTAATCTTCAGCAGCTGAAGCAAAGTTCCTTCTAAGCCGTTTTCAGACACGAGGACGTCTGGTCTCAGAGTGGTAGCTGCAATGTGGTTGGGGAACTTTAGCTGCTGCTCTAGGTCCACCAACAGCTGCCATCCAGGATGCCTGATGTTCTACTGGCAGATTTTGGTTGCTCCTTAGCTCTGACAAAGGTGATGGTCTGCTTGGAGGGTCCAAGCCTCCCTGCCCACTCCTCAGCGATGGTCATGGCTCCATCAGTGCCGTCCAACTGGTGTCTTGGAAATTCTCCTTTTGCATCTGAGAGCTGCTCTGAGGACTTAATGACTTGATGTGATTTTTGCATTCTTACATTATGAAGAGAAAGATGCCATCATTGTTTACTAAAGGACTCTCAGAGTTATTCCCCATCATGTAAACAAGGAAGCATGAGCTACTGACCTCATAATAGGCCTGACTCAATCAGTCACACATTCAGTACATACATTCTGCTAGCCATGTGTCTTGTTCATGACCTGCTTTGAAGAAAGCTGTCAGTTCGACAGCACATCAGTGTTGAATCTCAGCTGATTGTCACAACTTCATCGCCAAATCAATACACTGATTACCAGACCTGAGCTGTTCATTTCCTGCAGCGGCAGCACTTTAGAGGTGACGACTGCATTCAGGCTCAGAGCCAAAACAGCATCGGCTTGACACACTTCATCAAAGTTTAGCTCTGCAGCCCTTGAAATAACTCTCTGTTCTGGACAAAATACACTGAACCCAAAGAAAAAAATGATCACAGCCTTTATAGGCTACGCATATTCTCATCAATAACACCTCTGGGTTGTAGCCGCAAGGTCAAACTTCATAAAAATCGATTTTGTCTACACTTGTAAATCTTGCTAGAGAGCATATGGATGAAAGAGGAAGTGATGGTGAGCCGGTCACTCGGTTATGTTCTGGTGCTGATGTAAAGGCAGCAGAACTCAGGCTGTCACATCAAGGTGCCGTTTGTTTGGAATATAGCTGTGAATGTGATCTGTCTTGGCGCACATATTGGCAGTAAGTGCTGTCTTCATGGTTCTTACAGAAAGCTTTTGGTTACTCAGCATATTATGTTTCTTCAGTGTTGCTTTGGTCCATCTTGAAAAATTCAGTGTTGTCCTTTAACAAAGATGAGGTCAATTCATCAGGAAGAGGAAGTTCCAGTCATAATCATTTGCTTGTTTTAACAAAAGAGAAGCGTTGTTGAGTCTTATCTGTACTTCATCTATATATATTTTACTGTATATCACTTGTAAATGACCATGTATATCATAGCAGTCGGGTCTGAATATGCTCCTATAACTCCTAGTTTTCTCTCATGGAATCACTGAACCTTCTTTGTCACAACTAAACAATTATGCATATTGGTTCTGTCATAAAACAGTAATAGGTATTCTGGAAATATGGCAAAATCTGTGGGTCAAACATATACATACATCAGTTCCAATATTGACTTTAATGTCAATATTAGAAAATCTAATGAGGTGGTCCTTGTGTCATTTTTGACCCTTCCTGAAAATTTCATCCGAATCTGTTTTTGAGCAATGTTAACAGACAGACAGACAGACTCACAGACATCATCACATGACTCCGCTGCGTTCTTTGGCATAATAATAATAATATAAAAATCAATTGGTGAGGGTGTATAGGACTTTCTGGACACAAAAACAAATTCTAAAAACAAAAAATGAAACAGCAATATCTGTGTTGCGGCCACATTTGTTTTGGGTTTAGATAAGTTTCGGAAACTCTGTTAGCCTTTGTTTTGTTCTATTCTGTTCTTTTATTTCGCAACGTTCACCAGTCTTGTGTTCATTGTTATCACTTTTATGTTCCTTTTACCACTAAGCAATAAATCCCTTCACCTGAACCAATAACATTGGGTTTTTTTTGTTTGTTTTTTTTTGTTGCATCCAGCCAACCCCTAGAGGTTGGATCGTAACAGTCTTCTTCTATGTTAAGAAGTAATAAACAATAAACTGGTGAATATTTTAGTTTTTAAAGAAATTACATTTAGACTGAACTGTTAAAAAATCCATTAATGATATTTGTATAAAATTGTCCTTATTTGTGATGCCAGATGTTGAATGCAGAGCATCCCAGGAGCGTGGGTCAGGCTGGGTCAGAGAGGTCATCCTCTCTTGTTAGAAAATGTGACGCAGTTGAACATTCCTCTTCACGCTTTCCAAAGGAACTTCTAACTTTGTGCCTGAACATTACTTATAAAAAAAAAAAAAATAGCTGTTTAAAATGTGTGAACACATGCACAGAGCAGAACGGTGGTCATGCACGTTTTCTACAGAGAAGACCCAAATTATTATTCTGTACAGAGAAAATGCATGACAACGTATTATATGTATACAGATGACTAAAGTGTCCATAAGATTTAACTTTCTGACAGTAGTCCCAAAGTGGAGGAGGTAATCTGCAGCATCTAAGCAGTTCATGCAGCCTACAGAGAATCTTGATCATTTGTCGCTAATGTTTTTTTCACTCGAGTTTCCAATCTGTGCAGTGTGTTGTAGCACCCTCAGCCCGTTCCCCAGGGTTGCAAGTTTTGTCAGTGTTTGACGAGGCTTTAATTGATTTGTTTTCATTAAGATTTTTTCGCATAACAAAATATTTTGCCTCTTTAGACAGTAAAATGGAAAAGTATAATCTCAGACTTAGGGTCAATGATTTTGAGCTGCTCCAGTTATTTGTCTACTCTGGTATAAAAACTGTAGAGATGTTGTGATGCAGCATCAGATTAGTCCAGTCAGCTGCAGCATCCACTTGCTAACAGATGTTCAATAAAGAGGTGTGTCTGTCTGGTGTCTGACTTCAGGAAACAGTGTTCTTCAGAGCAGAAATCAAAGTATTTGAGTGTCCTGCATAGCTGCAGACAGAAAAGACAATCGGGTCATGCAGGGGTTGTCAGACAGGCTTGTACTCTTGCTTTGCATTTTCTAACATTTGCTAATATGCACAAATGATCAAAAACAGGATACCTCATCATTGCATGGCTGAAATTTGTTGAACAGAACCAAAGCATGGGTGGGCAGAATAAGCATGTGTTTTTGGGCTATTTTTGGAGCAACTCTTGGAATTGGTCATATTATTATAATGTTTTCATTCCAGACCTGCAGATGTAGAAAGCAGCTTTGTTTTCCACATTATCTCAGTTATCTCCTGAGTGCTTCTTTTTGACCCAATCCTTCTGTGCTATGTGTGCACGTGTCAGAACTAATAAGGACCACTCATTGTACACAAACTATAGATTTCTATGCAGTTTTCAAGCTTCTAATATTATATTTTGGACAATTTTCATGACATTTGCAGAAGATTTCATCAAGCATAGAATAGAATAGAATAGAATAGAATAGAATAGAATAGAATAGCCACTTTATTGTCAGCCAGAACATACACTAGTTGGTGCAAATCATGAAAACTCGATGCAGAAAGCTCGCCATCAGACTGATAAAAAAAAATATTTTCAATACAAAGCAATTCCGATATATACATGTAAAAATATATATATGTAATATATATATATATATATATATATATATATATATATGTATATATATACACTCTCACACACACACACACACACACACACACACACACACACACACACACACACACACAGCTGTATACAGACACATCCACATGTATTTATTTTACATTGACGATGTAACAGCAGTGTTGCATGTAACAAAGACTTGTCTGAACACCACATTTTTTCAGTGTTCTGTGTCACACTTGATGAAAAGAATCATATGTATTTTAATTAAATCTTAGGCTGTGTAATGCACTTTTTCTTCCTTTCAGTCTGTGGAACTAGCATATCGACTGTTATTCCTGCCAAAACACAGACAAGCTGCACAGCTGTACTGAACATATTCTTTGTAGACTGATGGAGGACTGAGGCTGCTGCTGCTCTGCTAATGTGCTGCTTTCACGATTGCAAGCTAGAAGATTTTTACTTAAAGCAGCGAGAGATAATCTTTAGGGGGCAGAGGAAACAAGCAAATGGACACAAATGCTAAAGAGAGCCTTGATGTTACTTAGATATTAGTGAGAAGATGGAACTTACTTTGTGGTTTTAAAACCCACATTAGATACCGCTGATAATTTCCATCTGATCTCAAAATTTCTTTTAAAGCATTCAATAGAAAGCAGTGAGTAATAGTCTCTCACAAACTTATTTTGTGGTTCAGGGAAGGTCAGAGTATGAAAACTGCAAACCTTTGAGTTCAAAATGACTTCAACAGCTACTGTAAATGTGCTCTGTACGACTCTTGCTGAATTTGTCTGCAAGTTCTTGCAGTGTTGTAGTATTTAAACTGAGCATCTGAAGCATTTGACAGTCATCCAAATGTCCATTTAAGGCTCATTTCAAAAGCAAGCCAATCCCAATAGATCAGTGTTAAAATGTCCAACTTTATAGCAGAAATAAATGCAAAAAAAATTGCTGGTCTCCACAGCTAACTTCCTGGTTCCTGATGTGAGGTATACCATATATATATATATATATATACATATATATATATATATATATATGGTGGAATGACTTTGACTTTATCTGCTGCATTACAAATAATAGAAAATGAGGTAGTTTGTAGACCACAGGCTGCTACTGTTAATTTACCTATATAACTTTCCAGTTTAAATGGGATTTAGACTTAAAGCTATCCATGATTAAGTTTGTGAGTATTGTCACAGTATCATTCCTCCGAAAGAAAACAGCCCCATCTGCCTCCTCTAGAAGCTCTTAACTGCAGCTGTACCACATGTGATTCTACAGAACACAGTAAAACTACATCCATAATATCATAGCAGCCTCTTTACTGAATGTACTCCGCTTGACAACCTTGGTCGCATTTTGTGTTTCAATGTCAGGTACAGCCTCTTCAGTTGAAAGTATTGCTTCATCACTCCGTCACTTACCGCCATCAGAATCCAGGTCACATTAAAGGATTAATGATGCAGCTGGAATTATTGTTTTCCACACTGGGACGAAGCAGAAATAAAAATGTAAGAAAAGTGTTCTAGCTGGCACTGTTGGTCCATCAGTGTTTCACCAGCGGGATCATGAATAGGGTATTAAATTTTAATTCTACATGGCATAAAAAGGGATTTTTTCAAAACATAATATTTAATTTGGTGAAACCCACAGAAGCCTCGGTTTACATAATTATTACTAATATTACTGCCAAACAAAATGACAAGCTTTTTCCCAGCATCACGCCTGAACAGCCTCACTAAACTCATCGTCCCCTCTCTAAATTTTGATGAATGTTTTGATTCAATAAATATCTTGGATTTGTAAATGTCTCATAAAAAGAAACGATGCCCTTTTCTTCCCCAAAGCAATAAACGTGCAGCATTAAAGCCCTGCTGCTCTGAAACAGAATCGCTCATTAAGATGGGAATCTTCTACTCTCAGTCGAAATTAAAACCTCGTTGCTGTAATAAAACACCATCAAATAAAAACAACAAGAGAAGTAAAATGAAATTCATGAATTAGGTTAGTTCTAGAGTACATGTACATTATGTTGTGTATAATTAAAGGGAGGTGAATTCTGAGCAACACTTGACTGTGAATCAGATGCAGTAGTTAAAAACAGAAGTGCTCCGGATGTGGTTTGGGGCAGATTTTTCCTACAGTCATACATCAGTGACAGTAAATGTTTGTAGGAATGCATTGTAATCCTTTCTGTTTAACAAATCCTTTAATTAAGGGCATAAGTCATGGTAATGGTCTTTGTAGATGGAAATCCGATTGAAATGCCATCCTGTACTTATAATCAATAGCACACAGCTTATCAGTGTTCACAGGAAGATGGAAACAACACCTGCTTTCACTGATAACAGCAGGCTGGAAGTGATACAGATGGATCCTGAGCAACAAGAGCATGTGTCTGCACTGTAAAAGTGTGATATGTAGGTCATTTACAGCTCAGTCTACATGCTATAGTTTACACATCTCTGTAGGAAACTCAGTTTCATTCTAGACCCGCCTTTTTGTGATGTAATACCTGGAATATTTGCTGGGGATACAGCAGCCATGCAGCTTTTACGTGGAAGGTTTTATAGAGGGGTCCTTAGTCTGACATTTTACTTTTCTCTTTGACTGTATGAAGAAGCCAATAAAATGACTTACAGCTCTTTATCTGCAAAATGGTTTTGTAATGTGCATAAAATGTAATGAAAACAGATCAGTTAAAGGCTTGTTTAACCACTAAAATGTATTTATTTATTTGACCTTTATTTTACCAGGTAAACATGCTTGAGAACCAGTTCTCATTTGCACACATGAGCTGCCCAGGAAGCACCAGAGGGAACAAACCCACATGCAAACGACAGACACAAATAGACATAGAAACAGAACAGAACAAATGTATATAAGGAAGAAGCATGGGAACAATTACAAATGAGCGAAAAAATTTGAGTGAGGTGTAGGACACTGTGTGTGTGTGTGTGTGTGTGTGTGTGTGTGTGTGTGTGTGTGTGTGTGTGTGTGTGTGTGTGTGTGTGTGTGTGTGTGTGTGTGTGTGTGTGTGTAAATAAAGTCCAAAGTGATCAGCAGGAGCAACACTCAAAGGTAGTGAGCAAGTCGTGAAGGTTTGAGGGTGCTTTGTCAGGAGTACCAGTGATTAGCTGCTGTAAAGTGAAAGGAGTTATGTTCAAAATTAACAGAAGTACTGGGGATGATGAGCTTGATATATTCACTAGACCTGGAGTGATATGAATTATGGGTGAGATGAAGAAGAGAGGACAAGTAGAGAGGAATCTTCCCCAGAATGGACTCACCTGTGCTGCAGCATTCTGTACAGATTAGAAGCACTAATTTATTTATAAAATACTTCTTTCTGCCTTTAAATGTCTTGGATGCAACTCTAAACCATAGTTTCCACTGGAATGATGATGATGAAGATCTACGAAGTTCAACAAGTACAACTCTGCTCAAACTCTGTAACGCTGTAGAAGAATAATACTATCTAAAAAAAACACCTTAAGTCTGAATCTGTGTTTTGGAGATTGTTTTAACCTCCTGGGACCTGGCATCCATATATCTGAACTTTTTTTCAAAAAGACTATATTGTTCATAATAACAATAATGTAAACATAATCAGATATTATCCAGTTCTTAAACTTATCGGTTACTCCTTATCCAAAATTACTACAAGAAATCTAAAATGCAATCCAACCATTTTGTAATTATTATTTTTTAAACACCAGAGAAGGAGAATTTTTCTTCTTTGCAGGTCAGTTACATCCTAGAATTATTAAGGAGAACTGGAAGCTGCCATCAAAGCTGTGATTTGATTCATTTCAATGAAGCCTGGTCACTTTTGCAGGTTTTTTTCAGGTGCTGTTAGATCCATAGACTCTATTCATTGGCGTTCCTCTTCAGATAAACATCCGAGACTTTTCTCTGGCCAGGCTGTCTTACTTTCTCTTGGCTCCCTGCACACATGAACAGGATCAAATGAAATAATCATACAACTCTTAAACTTTTACCATGCAGCTCCTAGACTTTCCAAATGCTCTTGTAACGAACAGATCAAGTACAGGCAACAGAGACATCGACTGAAAAAGAGAAAATCAGGTTTTTGTTCCAGTTTTCTATCCCACATTCAAAAGATAGAAATGTAAAAATCTGAATTATAAATTGATCTGATGAGTAAATACACAATGAAATCAGCTTTTCTGAAAAGAAAAAATATATTCCTGTCTGATCTCAAAATGTGAACTTCATCACTGGTACTTGATTATCTGTGTAGCTGGAAGTCCAACCTAACATCCCACAGCACATTGGTTTGTAGCATTTTCATTCATTCATGCTAAGTAACATTCCAGTAAAATTCCCTCTGTTTGTTCTGTCCAGAGCCTCATTTTATCTGGAAGCTCTCTGGAGTTATAAACTAATTCTGCAAACCCTCTTCCCCTTCCTCTTTTACTAATAATGAGCATTCTCCACTCATTACTTTCCTTATGTGTGCTCTTTGAGGCTCTTTCAATCAGTTAAATGTGCTTCCAGTCCATGTCTGTATTTCAGTGCTACAGCCTCTGGTGGCTGTGAGGTTTCCTTGTAGTGGTGGTACTTCTGTGTGAGGAGACGGCTTGTGTAGACTCTTGATCACAGCTGACTGGAAGGAGGATCCTCCAGACTCCACTTGGCTGACCTCTCTGCTGATCAGCCTGGAGCTCCAGTCCTGTACTCCAGTCCTCGTTCCTCTCCACCTATCATCTTGACCAATTAGACCACCACCCACATCTCCCTCTCCAATCACTGTGGATGTTGCTAAATCAAGGTTCAAGGTTCAAGGTTTCTTTATTTGTACCCGTGGGTAAATTTGTTTGCAAAAGGGAATGCAGCAATCCCAGACCACCACAAGGATAAACAATAAAAACACAAACATAAACATCATCTACCTGGTGCACTATATCTACAGTCTTCATAAAAGTCATGATACATGGAAGCCAACAGAGGCCTCAAAAGGTGATGAGGTTACGATTCAGAGCCCGTCCCCCTTTTGTTCAAGTGTGCAACAGCTGCAGGCCTGAAACTGTCTCTGTACCGCTTGGTTCTCCCCTTTGGAACCTTTGGAACGTCGACCTGAATGATGAAGTAAGAAGTCTCCATGCAGAGGGTGAGTACAGTCCTGGAGAATGGAGCTCACTTTCTGCTTTCTGCTTTCAAAGAGCAAAATAAAACCGAACGAAGGCTAATAGAGTTTCTAATCTAGCTAAATACAAGCAAAAACAACAGGGCATGAATCAAGTAGTTTCTCACTGAAGTTGGTGGACCTCTAACAGGAGCCACAGTCTTCACCATGACTGCTAACTCCTCACTGAAATAGCAGCCGCTAAGAGAAGCTCTAACTTCCGTAGTCACTCCTCAGTGGACCACAGAACCTACAGACCACATACAACACAAAGACTCAAGAGGCACCAGGATGAACTGTAACATTAAATCTCAGCTGCCCTTACAGATTTATCCTTCTTCAGGTGTGGCTTGTGGGAGGAGGAGTTACGGTGGTGGACCAGTTCAACAGGTCAGGATGTGGGGAGAACCAGAGCTGGGATGGGGTCTAGAGCTCCAGGACAATCAGTGCTGATGACTGCCAGGTAGGGTCTGGAGCTCATCTTCATTCATCTGTAATCAACAGTCTCCACACAATGTCCAGACACACAGAGGCTCTACAAAGTCCATTACCAACCACACGATTAGCAGAGGACATAACATGTCCTCTTGTTGCTTGGAAATCCAGTCTACTGCCATCGAATGGAAACGACTTTATCTGTGGACCCTGTTGAGCAGACCTCAGTTGTTTCACTCATGCATCTATGTGAATCTACTTTAGTTGTAGCTTAATAATGGCATTTAAACCATTTATCGAATATCAGTAGTTTTACTTGAGTAGAATTTTCCTGCTCTTTTCCTGGTTTGCTGTTTTGTGTTTCCTTGATATGATACAGGATGGCTGAATGAGATTCATGTCTCAAACCAGTATTTGTTGTTTGACTTCCATGACTCTTCAACCAACTCTGACTGTCCTTACCTGAGGGGACAACTATGAACAAACTATGTACTCCTGAACGAGGCCAGGCTGTAGTCCAGCGTATTAATGGGAGGAGTGCTGGTTTCAGACACACAAGCTAATTGGTAGCACTGCTGGAACCAGACTGTACCAGCCAACAGTGAACCTTAGAGCGAAACATCTGGAGAAAGGTCAGACAGCACATCAGTTTCCATAGCAATGTTCACCAAATGAACACCATAATTAGTAATATATTACACAGAAGGGTACTGATGTTATTTAACCCTCAAGCGACCAAGCTATTTTAGCGACTAAAAAATGACCGACTGGGGTCATTTATGACCCCACTATATTTTACACAGGAATATGTCTACTTTAGTGCCTCTTTTTGTGCTTTCTTACCTATTCCACTCCACTGTTAAGATGGATATTCTAAAGTAACCTTCTGTAGTTATTCATGGATTTTAACCATTTTTTAACTCAGAGCTAAAGTAAAACCATATGAACAATATGATGCATTGTAAGAACGCAATAACATTTATTTAGACATGCTTTGTCTGCCAGTTCTTTTAAAACTTTATTCCTTTTGTTTCCTCAATAGTAAATCAAAAGTACATAAAACAAAATCCACACAAACATCTTGTATGTATGTGTGCAATGTAACATGCAGAGAAGTATTTAGATTAGGGGCGGCTGTGGCTCAGGTGACAGAGCCGTTCATCCAATGCAGACACTTTACCCACGTTACCTCCAGTGCTGCCACTTCCACTGGTGTATGAATGTGTATGCTGTGTAATGTTGGTGGTGGTCAGAGGGGTTGTAGGAGTGGATTGGCAGCCAGTCAGTCTGCCCCAGGGCAGCTGTGGCTAAAAAATGTAGGTCTATGAGCTATAGAGTACTGCAAAACACTGAAATATAGCGATTAGAGGTAGAAATAAATAAATAAAACTAAGGCCTACAATAGTGAAAAACCTATACATCTTAGTTTCCATTATCCTTGTCACACCAGTTGGCCGATCTCTACAAAAAACTATGAGCAGCTGTAGATTGACAAATTCACGGTAGGAAACATTTTCCAGATAAAAGATATAAAGACGGCAAATATAATTATATGGCTGAGCTCATAAATGACCCCACTCGGATGCTTGAGGGTTAAAAGAGTAATAATGTAGTGATAGTGGGATGTTTTTGTTCCTCAGTGAAAGGAAGCTGGTCTTCTGTTTTGGTTCTTGAAGACATTTCACCTCACATGCAAGAGGATTGTCACTAGTGTCCACAGGCTAACATTTCTAGCATAAAGATAAGCATTCCTTAACTATCCATTAGCATTCTGAGTTGCATTTGCAACTATTTCCAAAATTGATGCAAGCACAGGAAGATACTGGCAGTTACGTGGCGACCAGAAATCATGGAATCTCAATGAAACTTGAACACTGACGTGTAGCAATGAGAAGCAAAACAACTGCTGGTGAAATGAAGCAGGCGAGTAGCGAGCTAAGCTAAGCTCAGCTTTAGTGTGGCATGACTGAGGTGAGGAGGATGCACTGAGTTTCACTCACTGGAAGTCATTAAAGGGAAGCAACGTTTATGTTGGCAGTGCAAAGCAAAGCAGACCAACACACAAAACCATCCACAACTTTGGTTCCTACCACTGCTTAAACTGCTGTCTCCTGCCCTCACAGCACATATATCACATCTGATTTAAGGAAGTTACGGCTTTAGTCTATCAACTGCCTGATGTGTGAACTCGAAGGCTGAATCCCAAACCGCCCCCTACACACTCCCCCTATACTACCAAGTGTCACTCCAAAAGAAGTCACACTCGCAGCTGTGGAGGGCACTTTAATTGAAGGGGGAGGGTATAAATACGATCCTCAGGAATGGGACGCCCTGTCGCCTCACCGGAAAACGGAAGACGTCATCGCCATGGTAACACAAAGACGCCTACTGTGCATGGCTGTAGCGCTGTGGCACAGGTTGCAGGCAATGATGTAGGGGCTACATTCTGCTTCAAATAATTTGAAGTCATCCCACATGTTTTCCAATCCTATTATCTGGCATTTCAAATCCAACAAATGAATGAATGAATAAATGAATTCTGTCAGTTGTGTTCAAATTTTAAGGTGTCAGGGGGTGCACAATTAAATCAAACATCAGCAGAGAAGAAGATTTGTTTCTTTTGTTTTATCTTTTTACACCACTGTTTTTGTGATGTTCTGTCAGTGTGAAAAAGGCGTGGGAGAAATAATGGACGCATGTGGAACTTACATCGATATGTTGTTTCCTCCTCCATTTCGACGTTGCACTTCCTGAAAAAGTTGTTCAGAGTGAGCATTGATGCACACTCGCTATTTAAGGGCTGAACAGTCCACTCTCCCTCCGCACTACGAGGTTTGGGACGGCCCTTAATATGGAGGACCCTCCGCGGGAACGCGCAAACGGAGGGGTAGTGTGTAGGGATAGTGTGTAGGGGGCGGTTTGGGATTCTATGCAGGTGAATTGTTAGCGCATAGAGCAGCCAGTAGTAAATTCAACAACAACTCACTATAGTAGGCAACCTAAACAACCACAGCCTGGAAGGTCCTCCAGCAACCAGCTGTCTGCAACAAGCAAATCATTTTATATGTGGATGAAGAATATGAGGAACCTCAAAAAAGACTAAATGTGCTATAATGTTTTACCTGCAGGTGAGGCGTGCTGTAGGAGGTGGTGTTTCTGTCTAAAACTTTCAAACTCAACAAACTCTGCAGCCTTTGTTGAAATGCATTGACTTTTCCTCTTAGCAGCTTTCAGCAATAAGAAACCAAGACGAGCTGCTTTAACTAAATTCAGATCATTAAAAAAGAATCATGAGCCAGTGATAAAGTGTTTTCCTGTATTTTAATTTTGCACAGAGGTGTGTTTCCTGGCCGATCTGTCTGTGATATGAGTTTGCACTTCACTGCACATTAAACAGTGTTCCACTCTTTCTCGTCATAAATCTGCTTTCATCTCTGAGGAAAATGATGCACGTTCTTTATTTTATGTCACAATGCTAACCCACCAAATCTGGCACTGGTTCTACAACCACAGAGATTTACTGGTACCAGTTTACTGTGGAGCCCTGAAGTGGAACATTTCATTTTAACACCATTTTCTCACACTTTTGCTGTAAGTCAACTCAAACCAATGCAAATATGAGTCACAACTCTGCTTTTCACACTCGGCCTGCCTATGACTTTATTCAGTTATTTCCATCAGGCCTGTATAGTGTGCTAGAGGCGATCACAGTGATTTAGAAACAAGGAAATGGATCCTTGTGCGGTGAATTGCTTCACAGGAAAAATAAAAATTCCTTCATGTAGTCATAAAATGTCAAACCAAATGTAGGCTTGTCTCTCCAGATATTCCTATTTCACATGTTGCTCTATTTGTATGAATAATGAAATAATGAACACAGTGACGGAGTGTGATCATGGGGAGGTGATGATTTGAGTAACAGCATGTGTGTTGTCAGTTATTAAACGGCAACTTTCATCTTTCACAGCACCTTGTGTGTTGTATGGACACATTAAACAGTAATTAGCACATTCATGTGTAAACGTGGTAATGGAGCAATGTTAAATCTCCTCTGCTTAGCAGTTTAAAATAAAGAAAAAGCATTTCAGTATGGAAGGAGCTTCGTGCTCATGGGAACCTGTGTATTAACTGTGAGTCCTCCGAGCAGCCTGTGTTTTGCTGTTGACTGTGGCTGTATGAGCCACAAAAAAGCAATTAAAACATGCCACTTGTACTAAGCCGCACACTTTGTCAAGTCGTTCTGCTAATGGGGGCTATATTTCTTACACAAACACACAAGGTTCTGCTGTTAATATAAGTTAGTAGCATAAAGATCTTGGTGAAAAATGAGTTCCTCCGTCCCTGCAGGTCCATGAACCGGGAAAAGGTGATATTAAAACGCAGCTCTCCACCATTTTTAAAACTTTGTTGAGCCCAGTCAATGAAGGGGCCACCTAGTCTGACTAAAATGGATGTAGCTTTATTGTGCTTTATTTCCATTTTGATTAAATTTTAGTCGTGTTAAAGCTAAGAAAGCCTGACTCATTGTTATAAGGCTTGTATTTACCTAATTTTAGAGTTTGAATCAGCAATAAAAATATCAGTTTTTGCAAGGTAACAGAAACAAAAGAAAGATGAAGGCAATTCTGCAGAAGAAGAAGAAGAAGAGGAAGAAGAAGAAGAAGAATTATCACATCGCTCCTCGGCTCAGTAAATATACGCAGATTAGAAACAAACTTGTAATATGCTTCAGCAAACTTGAGAATGCGCTTCAGTTGTATAGGAAGGTAAATTGGTGGTGAGTGGTGGACTTGGGGGCACCATTACTGCATCCTGGGCTCAGCACCACCTGGAAGTATTGAGACCAGTTTAACTTAATGCACACAAGTCAGAGTGTGTGTTCCCTGTAAAAGCAGAATAATGATAGTGCAGTCGGACCGTTCCTCAGCTCTGGTGCAGTACAGGTCTGCTGTGCTAGCATAGATTCAGCTTGATTTCCAATTTCAAAAGATTTCTTTCTCACAAGTGCAAATAATTTCCTGGTACAAGTCTAACAGAGTACACACAGTTTTAGATTTTGCAGTAAAGAGCCAGTAGTTCTTTTGACTGCCTGCATGTATCCCATAGTGTGGCTTGTGGTGGAGCTGCAGCATGGGTCTGGTGGCTGATGGATGAATACTCTGCTGTACGTCGCCCTCACAGCTTCTTACCTGATCTTTTGTACAAGAGGATCTAATCCTGGTCTGTCTGATCCACACCTGTTCTGTTCACAATGTGTGTGTGTGTTCAAAACATTTCCCTGAAAGTCACCTTAGTTAATGTGTGATGCTAATGTGTGTAATCCTGGCTGACACTCACATCCATGCGTCACTTCCTTGGTGGCCCAGTGTGCAGTTTGACTGCCAGCTCACATGCAATCAAATCCCTTTTTTCTGCTACAAAATTTGTCATTTTAATCTCTGCAGCTTCCTCACTCCCTCCTCCACTCCAACACACACCCTGAAGGCCATGAATCCCTCAACACTAACACAACCGCACTGAGTTATGTGAAGCAGGTGTGAATTATGACATTGTCAATTACAAATATGCAGTGGCAGAGGGGTGTGTGTGTGTGCACGTGCTGCATAAATCAGGCTTTCTTAGGAACACTGATTACAATTTGAAATTGTTCCCTGGAAGGCTGTTTAAAGGAAGGCACCTTATCAGCTACATGGGAAAATCCCTCGCCAGATTTTAGATGAACATAGCGTTTCTCTCTTGTCTTAATTTACTGCTAGTGGAGCTTTTCAGCTTCATTAAAACTGCTTTGCTGAGGCTCGTTTGTGATGATTTGCATCTTGCACCATTTCAGCCTGTCACTTTCTTTGCCGTTTAATCTCCTTTCTCTGTTTTACACAACCCTTGAAACATATGTCTGCTCTTAAGTCTGCTCTGTCTTTATTTCTCTATGGACAGGAAGATCCAGATTCAGTTTCCCTTAAGCTTGTTTGGAGCTTTCCAACAGAGCCAGTCTGTTTCTGCTGGGAGCCGGCCAGCAGCTTCCCATTACTCCACTGGAATAACTGGAGTAATGAGCTGGTGGGCTTACCTCAAGGGCGCCTTGAGGGTTGCTGCTGGGATTTCCCATTTTTTCTACAAAGTTCAAAATGTGACCATGACCTTCCCTCATCTTTAACCTTCAGCTTCTTCTCCAGCTGATAACTGATAAGTGAAAGCCGTCAACATTTCCCATGTGTGGAGTTTCCTATGACCCTGAAAATGTCTGTCATGATGGAGTTATAAAGCTCTTGATGTGATCAGTGTTTCACCGTGTAGTCGTGTCATTTATTTAAAGTCTCATTGTTTAGCAAAAGCTGAAAATGTTTTTACTTCATTTTTGGATTCTGTTCACTGACCATGCTTATCTGGTCATTCCTAAACTGTGCAAAAACAAACACACTGTATAAAATGAGTCGGACACAAAGGCCAGTGTTATGGTCTCTGCCCCAGGGTGCTAATCTTAGCTTTGCTGTAAATGTGGTTTGATGCCCCCACCCCGTTGGTTTTATTGCAACTTTTTATTTCCCAGTTTTTGTTTTTTATTTGTTTTTTGTTTTTTTTTGGAATATTCTGTCATTTTACACGTTTCTATGGTCTGACAACAAACTGACCTTTCTTAAACATGATCATGATTTTTTACTGTCTTACATGCATGACTCAATTCTTCAAAACACAAGATCAAAAAATGAACCTGCAGATCTTACATAGGATTTACTTCAGAGAGACAGGAGATGAAGTTGAAAAGACAATAAAAGCTGAAGTACACATCTGTTGATTACATGTGGGCAGATTTGATGTATAAATAGCTGTGGCTCAAGGCTTTATTTCTGCTTCTGAAGGTAGATAAAGAGAACCCATTAAAACAAATCAGACAGTAATATTTATTCATTGAGAAAAATGATCCAGTATTACAGTACATGAAGAGCAAATGCACAGTTTCCTCCTCAACACATAAACCCTTAAACTTCTGCAGCGCCTCCACACTGACTAACACTCAGTCACGCTGCTCTGCATCTCACTAGTACAGTATCTACCAATAATTACAGTTTACAGTCTGGTTGAACCTGTGAAACATTACATCAATATGATTTATCCATTCATGATACGTACAGCACCTCGTCTCTGCAGTTATTAAATAAATAGTTTCAGGAAATATTATGTATATGTTATACATGTTTTGTGTTTCCGTATTACATTTCAATACACCAGAGGACTCCTTATTTAGTTGTAAGCTGAGTTCAGAAAGACAGTAGAGACTCTCTGATATCTTTGTGAGCCAAAACACAATCATCGCTGATATGAAAATATCACCACAGAGATGGTAGTGATATTGTGACATTGTAATTAATACACACTAAACAGATGTTAGTATTAATTAACTATAGTGAGAGGCTTCATAGGTAGCCTATTGTACTTTATTACTGCAATGACTTTACATTAAAGTGCAAATTAGAATTACTGGTATGCTGCAAGATAGAAATACTGCATTATTTGACAGATTTTAAAGTTTTGTTACATTTTTTCTCTGAATTCTGTAACTGATCTTGATTTTTACTCCTAAAAGCTCCAGAGCAGCACATACAGAACGTTCAGTCCAGACCGGATTACATGGTCTAATCTGACTTCAGAATCAGTTTATTTCCTTTCAACATTTCAGGAACTTTCACCACCTTTTATTTATGTTTTAGCATTGCTGATGTTGTAGGAGCACGTGTGAAACATGCAGGATCAGTGGATTCACTATCAATAGAAAATTAGATATCAATTATCCAGTTAGTAGTTATTAGCTATTTTTAAACAATAAAAACAACAAAAAAATGTTCAGTTCAGGGTTTCACAGTCGATCAGTGGTTCACACTGTCGCCTTGCAGCTACAAGGTCCCTGGTTCATGTCCCAGTCTTCCCAGGATCTTTCTGCGTGGAGTTTGCATGTTCTCCCTGTACATGTGTGGCTTTTCTCCGGGTTCTCCAGCTTCCTCCCACAGTCCAAAAACATGCTGAGGTTAATTGGTGATTTTAGGTGTGAATGTGAGTGTGATTGTTTGTCTCTATGTGTAGCTCTGCGATAGAGTGTTACCTGTCCAGGGGTCCCCTGCCTTCACCCTCAGTCAGCTGGGATAGACTCCAACCCCCCATGACCCTAATGAGGATTAGTGGTGTGTAGATAATAGATGGATGGCTAGATGTTGAGTTCAGTCTCTAAATCTTCAGATTTGATTCCAAATGGGAACAGATTGCTTGTCCTTACCCTCTAAAATGTAATGTTAACCCCTTGATGTCTGAGTTTATTTACAATTAAAAAAAAAACATTTTTTCAACATGGCAATTTCTGCATTTATTACATATAAAAATACAGTTTGTTACTGGACAAACTGATGTACTTTTGTGTTAATAAATGACATATGCTTTAATATTTATGAAAGCTGGAAGCGCAATTTTTTGCTACAAATACATATATTTAATGTTAAATTCACTAACTGTTGTGCTGATAATGGAGAAATGCCATAATATTTATAATAAGTTACATAAACTTTGTTTTTTTATAGTATTTTCATGTAAATTTTCAAAGTAATGTAAGTTTTTAAAGGTTAATACTATTCTTTTACAATAAAACAGAATGAAGCACGTTGTTAAACCCTAAAATCAGCAAAATTAATACACTTCTTCACCGTAAATGTAAAAAAATCATTTTACTGTGATTTTATAGTAGCATTCTGGCAACCACAGCTGCCGGAATCTTACGGTAAAAACAGCAATTGTTTTTTCACTGTGCAAAAAGAAAAAAATCTTTAAAATAAATTGTAGAATCTGTGGTGGACAGCTTCACTATTTTCTGCAAGTTTCCATAACAATTCATATTAAAAAAACTATCATTAGCTGCAGCTCTTCAGCGACTGTTTTGGAAACATGGTGTTAAAATGAGATTGTGGTTTTCACCCATGCAGCATCTCCATGAAGCATCTGCTGCTGCTCTTTGTGGATTTTAACACTCTACATTTTGTTTAGAGCTCCATATGTTTCACAAGAAGATCCAGCTCGTTTTCTCATTTCCTAACAAGCTGTGTTTTTGGGGTTCAAAGCTCCTTTTTGGTGCAACAATCCCAGACTGACTACACTGAGCATCTGCGGTTTAACAGTCAAAAAGCGACTTGGATTTAAGAGTGGAGTTAAGCTCCAACACTCTCAGCCTGGAAGTGTGAGCCAGCTGTCTTAGTTTAGGAAGAACTGTGGCATTTGTTGTTCATTTTTCTGCTTTATCACAGATTATATCAGACTGAAGGCCGATGCAGGAGATGAGAGCAGAAAGGATGATGGATCTGGTGGACCAACACTCACATTTTCTTCATGTGGCTCGGAGGGAGTTTAGTGAAGCGACACAAACAACGCTGACAGCCCCTGTTCAAATTAAAGCATGGTTTCTTTTTTCTCTTGCTCCCTTTTCTTCCTCTGAATAAACTCCGGTCATTCCCATCCTCTATTTACTATTTTCAGCCTCCCTCGCATGTTTTCCTACATCTGCCCGTCTGATCCTGTAAATTGCTTTTAGCCGCTTGCAGCCTTTTACTTCTCCCTCAATTAACTCCAATTCTGATTATTTAGCTTTTTTTCCCCCTCCTATGGCTTTCTTTTTCTCCTACTTCAGCTTTCTCTCTCTGTGGACCTCTTTTCTTGTGGTTCCTTGGCTTCCCTCCCACTCAACAACACAAACCGCCTCTTCAACAATGTCCTCCAATACACTTGTGTACACTTTGGAAGGGCCCAACCAAACAAGTGCACACTTTTCACACCCATGACTGACTGCACACACACAGCAAAGTGAACGCAGAGTGAACCAGGCAGTGCTGGGAAAAGCTCCTGTATAAACCAATTAGCTGGGCTGAAATCAAGCCAACAGGAAGAGTGTCTCTCTCTTTTTGCTTTTCTCACTTCTCTTGCAACCCCTTTGCTTTTTTTTCTCCTTGGCAGGATAGTCTCTGTGGGCAAAGATAGTGCTGAATGCTGCCAAAGTAAGACAGAAAAAAGAGAGAGAAGGGGTGAAGAAGAAAAAGAAGAAGATGTGGGGAATTGGGAAAAGACGCAAGGAGACAATTGGAGAAAGATAGGAGGCAGAAACAAGTGGAGGGAGTGAAATGAAGGTGGAGAGGATGAGTGAGGACAGACAGAGTGATGGCCGGGGCTGGCACTGACAGGTTACAGCTGCCCAACTGACACAGAAGAAGGAGAGAGAGACATAGAAGGGATAAAGACAGAAAGAAAAGGAGAGAGAGAAGAGGACAGAGTGAGGTGAATGCCAATGTTAGGCCATACAATCCAGGTAATGAGGCATTCAGTTCTGCTGGAGAGAGACGGCTGAGAGACTCTTCAAGCACAGCTGCTGCAGAAGAGGCGAGAGGTGAGGAAGGGGGAGCGTCACCTTGTTTGATGGGTGGCTTTTCGGTGGTTGAGACGTAGGGATGAGGAGGATGCTGGATGACAAGCTGAGGGGAGACCTACATTCAGGAAGCAACTGTCGGCAGAGGAGGGTGGAAAAAGACAAGATGGAGTCACCTTCTCTTCAGATGCTGAGGTGACTCTTTCTAAATTCCTGGAAAAGCTGAAGCGATGAAGCACAGAGAGCAAAATCAGCCTGCAAACCTCCGCTCCAGGTTTACAATGATCAGCCACAACACTAAAAGCACCTTCTTAACGTTATGCAGGTCCACCAAAACAGTCCTGGGCCTCTGAATGTTGGCAGTCTGAATGTTTCAAGCAGTTTTTTGCTGTGACAGAGCAGAGACTGTGTGAATACTTCTATGGGTGAAAACATGTCAAAGTAACATCCACATGAATGTTAAGCGTTTTGTAAACAAGATGTCTAATGTTCATTCACTTCACCTGTTGGTGGTTTTCATGATCGGTGGATAAATATGTGTAGATTTACATTACATTGTTTTGGTTTCTGAGCATTCACCTCAGCATGTTTCTGGACTGTGGGAGAAACCTGGAGAAAACCCACACATGTACAAGGAGAACATGCAAACTCCATGCAGAAAGATCCCAGGAAGGCCGGGACGTGAACTGGGGCTCTTCTAGCTGCAAGATGACAGTACTAACCACCAATCCACTGTGCAGCCCAGGTCTAAAACACCTATGGAAAGTCTACCTAAGTTGGATGTACATGTCTATATATAATTGAGTGACTTTTGAAGTCCATGATATATATTTAGCATATTTTTTTACTAAAAGTTCAAAAAAAAAAAAGAAGTTTTTTATGTTCATTATGATCATGTCTTTATAAATTC
This sequence comes from Acanthochromis polyacanthus, assembly GCF_021347895.1. Taxonomy (NCBI): domain Eukaryota; kingdom Metazoa; phylum Chordata; class Actinopteri; family Pomacentridae; genus Acanthochromis; species Acanthochromis polyacanthus. Next base: position 34,974,928 of record NC_067122.1, on the reverse strand, counting down.
CATAATTATTTATTATGGAAACAATCACTTATTTATTCAAAAAATGACTGGATGTCACTAAAATGTCAACTAAATAACCGTCAGAATTTAATAACAACCATCATCTAATTAGCTAAACAGTAATAAAATGAGCTTATTCAAAAACAGTTTTGATTGCATTCATTTAATTAAGTTCAGATAATCAAGATTATTTAATTGTCTTTTTTTGGAAACATATCAGATTTTATGTGGAAATTAACAAATTGTATCTGTGTTCGAGCAATCACTTTCAACTAAGTTCCCCATTACAAAAACACCTCTCAAAGAAGTGTGTTAATTCCAGATCACATGACCTGCTCCACATGATGTCATTTCCTCTTGAAGAAAAGACTGGAAAGACTCCAAGGCTTTCTGAGTTGTTTAATATAAAGTAGTCAACAGGTTTACTACAAGATCTTTAGAAATAATTTTCAATTTCAATTTTACTTAATTGTATATATAATATTTAGAAGAATCTTTCTCTAAAAATGCCATGTGGTGTTTGGTTATAGGCGGCCATGTTGATTTTAGATATGAAATCAATAAAAATGTCATCTATGATGCAAAAAGTCCTGCAATTATATATTGACCCACATAAAATAAAAATTAAAGATCCAAATATTAGATCCAAACAGAGTGGATCCAAAATCCCAAACACTTCAAGCTGCCAATTAATTTGATTAACAAGCAGCCATTAACGAAGATATAAGTGTGCAACACTCCCTCCCACTCATTCACTTGGCTGCACCCATGAAACAGTAAGCAGCTGCTAAAGCTTTGGTTGTGCAGATCCAGCAGGCCACCATTGAATATTTAGGGCAGAGCTTCTTTCAAGTTCTCAAAATGAGTCTAACATAGGAGTGAATTTGTTGTTGCATATTACAAATACACTTCAAGGATGGATTACAGACTCTATACTGACAAAGACTGAAACTGTTTCCAGTGTTTCAGCCTCTATTTTGTATTTCTGCACAAAGATTGGATCAGAATTCAAACTGGAATGAGTTCAGATGTGCACACACAGAGCTCTGCAGCATTATAAATCCATGTTTACTCGAACTATTTTTACTTCTCTTTACCTACATGAAGCTATTCCTTCCCAGATAGCAAACTATGGTTGAATCAATGTTGAATCTATGTTGAGACCTAATGTCGAAATTATACAGAAAGCGCAAGGTTGATAAAATGTTGAGTCAACGTTTGCTTACATAGATTACATGTTTGCAAACATAGATTCAATATTAATTAAACATTGACCTGTCAAACATTTTAATTAAACCAAAATACAATGTAGATTCAATGGCATCTTTTAAACACAAACTTCAATGTTGACAAAATGTTGTTGAATCAACGTTGATCCAACCATCAGTCTTCAACCGTAACCACAATTCAACCTTCTTAACCCTAATTCAACATTGATTTAACATCTTTTGCTATTTGGGTAAAGTGTGATTTATGGTTGAAAAGCAAACGTTGACTCAACATTTTATCAACCTTGCGCTTTCTGTATAATTTCTACGTTAGGTCTCAACATAGATTCAACATTGATTCACCCATAGTTTGCTATCTGGGTTACGTTCACCTACATTAACACCCCACTCTCATACAATGGAGAAGAAGAGTTAAATCTGTTAGTCTACTACTGTCTTTGCAGCTTTTTAGTCTCCTGAAATTGAAATAAAAATAGTCTGAGGAAGATATGACCAGAAAATACACTGCTCAAAAAAATTAAAGGAACACGTTTTAATCTAAGTACTGCATCAAATCAGTGAAACATGTGGGATACTCAAGTAAGTAACTGAGGGGCTTTTTAGTCAGTTTCAGCTGCTTTGGTGTTCATAAAATTAACAACAGATGCACTAGAGGGGTAACAATGAGACAACCCCCAAAACAGGAATGAGTTTACAGGTGAAGGCCACTGACATTTTTTCCTTCCTCATGTTTTCTGACTGTTTTTCACTAGTTTTGCATTTCGCTAGGGTAAGTGTCACTTCTGGTAGCATGAGGCGATACCTGGACCCTACAGAGGTTCCACAGACAGTCCAACTCCTCCAGGATGAAACATCAATGCGTGCCATAGCCAGAAGGTTTGCTGTGTCTCCCAGCACATTCTCAAGCGCATGGAGGAGATTCCAGGAGACAGGCAGTTAGTCCGGGAGAGCTGGACAGGACCGTAGAAGGTCCTCAACCGATCAACAGGACAGATATCTGCTCCTTTGTGCAAGGAGGAACAGGATGAGCACTGCAATAGCTCTACAAAATGACCTCCAGCAGACCACTGGTGTGAATGTCTCTGACCAAACAATCAGAAAGAGATGTAAAGAGAGTGGTCTGAGGGCCCAGCGTCCTCTAGTGCCCGCTGTGCTCGCTGACTGGCACCGTGGAGCTCGGCTGGCATTTGCCATAGAACACAGGAATTTGCAAGTCCACCACTGGCGCCCTTTGCTTTTCACAGATGAGAGCAGGTTCACCCTGAGCACGTGACAGGCATGAAAGGGTCTGGAGAAGCCGTGGAGAACGTTATGCTGCCTGTAACATTGTTCAGCAAGACCGGTTTGGTGGTGGGTCAGTGATGGTGTGGGGAGGCATATCCATGGAGGGACGCACAGACCTCTACAGGCTGGACAATGGCATTCTGACTGCCTTTAGGTATCAGGATGAAATCCTTTGACCCATTGTCAGACCCTACATTGGTGCAGTGGTCCTGGATTCCTTCTGGTGCACGACAATGCCCAGTCTTATGTGGTAAGAGAACTCATGCAGTTCCTGGAGGATGAAGGAACTGATACCATTAGCTGGCCCCCACGCTCACCTGACCTGAATCCAATAGAACATCTTTGGAACATTATGTTTTGTTCCATCCGACACCATCAGGTTGCTCCTCAGACTGTCCAGGAGCTCAGCGATCCCCTGGTCCAGTTCTGGGAGGAGATACCCCAGGACACCATCAGTCGTCTCATTCAGAGCTTGTCCCAGCATCATCAGTCATGCATACAAGCACATGGAGGCCATACAAACTACTGAATACCATTTTGAGTTGCTGCCAAGGAATTTCAGAAAGATGGACCCGCCTGCCACATCGGTTTTTCACTTTGATTTTGGGGTGTCTTGAATTTAGCCCTCCTGGGGGGTTGATAATTTTCATTCCTATCAAACAATGTGGCACTTTTCATTCCTAACACATTATCCAGTCCATATCAATGCTAATATCCAGTTTGTTTTTTCCCCGTATTGAAATATGATGTGTTTTCAAAGTGTTCCTTTAATTTTTTTGAGCAGTGTGTATGGTACCATCAAATATACACATACCATGTTATGAAGCTGCTACTCTGTGGTTAAACTCTCTAGCCAGGATAATGTACTCTGTGATACGAGATCAGTAACAAAAAACCTTCCTGATGCTTTTTTATCTCACGAGTAAAATTAAACAGATAAGACAATGTGTGGCTGCATATCTGATTAAAAAAACCTGAGTGGATGGATTTATTAATAGCTGCTTTATGTTTTGTTTGTTTGACCTCTGATAAAAAATAAACAGCACAAGCAACACCTTAACTACAGATAATGTGTTTCTTCTGGTGTTGCTCTTAGAGGTACTGAGGATGTAGGCTTCACTTTCAATCAGAAGGTAGGAACCATACTGGTATTTTTTGAAAGTTGTGCTATTTTTTTATTTTATTTTTTTGGCTGAACAAGGTGCACATGTTGTCAGTAGCTGCCATCGGAATGGGATGTGATACCAATAATCAATTTACGATCAGGATTTACTCGCTCAGACGTGTGCTGTGTCTGATTCATGCAACCCAAATTAGGAAGTTGCAGGTTTGAATGGAGACCTTTCATAGATTTGTTAGCATTTCCTTGGATGGTGGATTTACAAACAACTGGTGTAATCCAGTCCACAGCTTGAAAGAGCTTTAGGTCGACGAAAGAAGCTGTAAGAAACAGAGAGGAGACAAATTCAGATTGATTTGGCTTTAAACATGCTGCAGTGAAACCCCTTCATTGTTCAAAGACGGATCCCCTCACCAAATCCTGGAACAATGAGACAATAGCTGCAAGCGTTCCAAGCAGCTGTACCTCTGAATCTTTCTATAACTGTGTTCATAATACCAGAAAATGGACCTAAACAAGCTGAAAACTGTTTGTACAACTTTCTGAGATGTAATTTGTTTGGTTTAGATCAGCAGAGTCATGTTCAGGTCCGCTGGATGATTTGTTGTGTTCTGTTTGGTGTTTAACTGTAGTTTCTGTTCTGTAACAGTGATTTATGGGGGTGCTGGTGATAGAGAAGTAAGGTGTGGTGTATTGTTGAACCCCGGCACTGCTCCACAGGGTTAATAATCCTTCAAAACACCCAACAAAGGTCAAGGATGTAAGATCATCTTATTTTGTTCACCCACAATTCTGGGGTCCTCTTTAATGTAATTGCTTCTGTCATCAGTCCCCCTGAAGCCATAACAAAGAAGGCTGCCGCCCTGAAAAATGTGAGCAGTGCCTGAATGATTTAGGAAAGGAAGTGGAGAATATCAGGCAGCACATTTCTCTGCTGCTGCCGTCCTCTGTGTCCTCCCTCAACACTTTGCAGTACTTTGCTGTTTACAAGCCATTACTCTTTTGGTGTATGAAGGGAAACCAGTCATATGAAACCTGCATCTTCCTGCTATATCAGGGTTCTAAAAGAGATCATTTGTTTCAGATATTATTAATCTACTGGATTCACCTGTTTCAAACCTACTTTTGCAGCGACTCATTTAGATTTTAGATTATTTTGTTTTTAGAGTTTCCTGTTACCTTACAACTTAAAGGAAAGATGAAATCAATTTAATTAAGTGTTGTGAAAACAGCATCCTTCCAATAGCAATCTCAAATGTTTTAAGAGGTCAGGATTTTTCAGCATTGACAGACACTCATGTTACAGACTGTACAGCAATGACTAAAGCAAACAGCATGAGTTTTGCAGGTGTATTTGGTGATAAAACCAAAGTATTACATTATTTAATTTGAACCAGATGATGGGAAGTAAGGAGAGATCCACGATTCATCTCTTTTGGTCTATGAATGCTTGTTTCACTGTAATCCAAGAGCAGATTAACTAACTAGAACTAATTTGTTTTAATCTTCTCTATCTTTTTGAAAGGGAGATCTGTGCCAAAGAGGAGGGAAAGATGCAACAGAAACAAGCCAGACCAGCAGGATGGATTAGTATTGTTAGTTTTAAAGATGCCCTGTGGTTTAAATTATTTTTTTACTACACTAACAAGTCCGTATTGTGTATGTGTGCGTGTGTGTGTGGTCAGGTGCTGGCTATACTTGTGGGGACCAAATGTCCCCACAACTGTAGGAAAATCGAAAACAATGTCACTTGTGGGGACCTCATTTCGGTCCCCACAAGTTTAAACAGTGTTTTCTTGGCCATGTTGCCACGTGCGTGCGTGCGTGCGTGCGTGCGTGCGTGCGTGCGTGCGTGCGTGCGTGCGTGCGTGCGTGCGTGCGTGCGTGCGTGCGTGCGTGCGTGCGTGCGTGTTTGAGGCTAGAAGACACATCATGAGTGAAAAAGCAGCCATTGTGAAGCATTTACACCTTAAAACTGGAGTGTTAGAAAAAGTCTAAAAAACACAGATTTCGGCTTCTAGGGTTTCATATGAAATCAAACTAAAGAAGCAGTCATGTTGGAGATTTCTGTATTCTTCTTCTCAACACTTTGACTGGCAATGTGGGTCAGGAGATTTTAGCACTTTCGCCTTGCAGCTAGAAGATCCCCGGTTCACATCACGGCCTTCCTGGGATCTTTCTGCATGGAGTTTTCATGTAAGGGTCTTCTCCAGGTTCTTCAGCTTCCTCTCACAGTCCAGAAACATGCTGAAGTTAATTGGTGATTCTAAATTGTCCGTAGATGTGAATGTGAGTGTGATTGTTTGTCTGTATATGTAGCCCTGTGATATCCTGTCCAGGTGTCTCCTGCCTTCACCCTCAGTCAGCTGGGATAGACTCCAGCACCCCATGACCCCAATGAGGATTAGTGGTGTATAGATGATGGATGGATAAATCAATATGAACGAGAAAACTTAATTCTAACTTCCTCTTTGTGAACTACAAACATCAGCTATTTGATATTTAAATCTGTGAACTCAACTTTGAGCTTGCATTTAAGAAGTTCATAACTCTCCTTTTTCAACCAGCATCTGAACATGTGACTGATAGCATCGGTCTTCTTTGCCTCAATGCTGCTAAGCTAGCAGGTGTCTATTTGCAAGATGTTAATCAACACTAAAATGTTTAACCAGCAGGAGATCCTGAAGGTTCCTGTAACATCTGACAGATCAAATAATTCATGTTAGAGAGAGAAAATTGTTTGACATTTACCAGGTAAGAAAAAATGTTAGACCAAGCTGTGAGCATGCTTCCGTCATCACATAATGAATATATTCCATTATTAGTAGACAGATTGTATATCTGAAGGTAACCAATGCAGTTTGACTTAATGAAAGATCTTTGCACCTAGTTTTAGCACAGCATACTGTATCTGTAGCCTTGAGGCTTTGACAACTGTGCTGCATGAAAGTCTTTTTTTCTGCATTGCAGAATGCTATGTGTCAAAGTATCGCCTGCCTGAATGTCAATGTTTCCCAGCAGAACATTTCATAGAACAAAGTTCTTCACTTCACTGTCAGTGGTTTTAATTCTGAGGCTGATCGTGTATAAATAAAATGATAAAATAAAGCAGCATTCATGGATAAATTCATTTAATCTTTTCTGCACTAATGTGTTGCATTTAGAAAACCTTTTATGATTCATGGCAGTCTTTCAACCCCTGAACATGTAATTTTCTCCTGTATTTTCTACTTAAATAGCTTTAGAGTTACTCCTCTCTTGTCCTAACTCGTTTGACTCCAACATATCCATCTTAGTTTCACACTACAACAAAAACTAAAACTAAAATGTTTGACATATCATCAGTCATACCTGACTCATGTTTTTGCACTGTAGCTCCTTTTCTCCCTCAGAAATGCACATTTTTGATTTAAAGTCGTTTATTTGAATTTCACAAACATTCGGCCTCAAAATATTTGATGTTGTTTTAAACATCGCCATCAGCCCAAGAAGTTCAAAGTTTTCTAAAAATCTTTTTGAGTGAGAGATTGTCTAGACCTGATATATGACCTGAAAACTGCACATATAGGAGTTATTTCAATTCTCAAATGAACCCACAAATACTGAAACTGAAGGAAATTCAGTGAAGCAGAGACGGGATTGATAAGTAAAATTTGCATGTTATAAAATAACAACACAGTTATGAAGACTAAAGATAAAATGAATGTGACTCACAATACAAGAAAAATGTATCAGTAATTTTTATTTTGTGCACCTCCGCATCCTTGTGTTTAATTATGTGCATTATTTTCATGAAGTGTACAAGAATAATGTCTGCATATAAGCATGTACAATGTATTGTACGTATTTGTATGTATTGCATTGTATTTTTAACTATGTGTATGTAAGTATGTGGACATGCATGATTTGTCCATTTTTTCTGTTTTCCTCAGAGATAAAGTATTTTACCTTTATTTGTATTATTATGCTTTGTTTATGATTGTTTATGGCCTTATTGCATTGCTGGCTGTTTAAAAATGTCCTCTGTGTTCTCTAAACTGTGTTTTCATCTCTCTGCCCTCATGCTGATCTTCTCAGATGCTCATTGATCACCGTGTTTAATCATGATAATTGGAAAGTGGCAGCTGCTGGGTCCAGCGTCGTTCACCGGCTTCACTCAAGCTTCAGAACAAAGTGTCCTGAACTGTGGCAGGTGTTCCAGCAGACATTTAATTACTGCTGTGTTTCACATCCCACAAACTATTGGGTCCTCACCTTAAAATAAGAAATCACACGTGATGAATGACCGCATCACATGACACAGGTGTTTTAGTATTTTACTGAAAACTCACACCTGCCATGACATAGAAGTTCTACCCTGGAGTTGTTTTGTTTAGATTTTAGTTTAACTTAATTTATCATTCAATGTTATAGAATTTATTTATTTTCATAAATTTGTAACTTCTTTCTCATAAATTTACTGCTTTAATTTCAGAGAGAAATGGTCATTTTGAAAGGTTTTTCCTCTGTTTTTGCACCTTAATATGCACAGGGTATCTGCAGGTTTCAGCAAGTCAAATTTAAGACTTTTTAAGACCTTTTTAATGCCGTCTTGAATGAAATTTAAGACTGCATTTTTAAAAAAAAAATCCTATAAATACAAGCGATGGTTAGGGATCCCGCTGTACTAGAACCTCAATGACAATCATTCAAGTTTACTTATTGTCAGTTTATTAAACAAACTGATACAATACTGATCAATACAAAACACTGCTTTGCCAACGAGACTTGGCGTGAGTAAAAGCACATTGCATTTGGTCAAACACATAAAATTACAAGTGCAATAACAGTACTATATGTCAACGACAAAACACTGAACACACACTCAGTGTTCAAGATCCATAACACCTCGGATTTGAGTGTTGCTGTCCCACCAAAGATAACCGTCAGGTCAGTGCTGCTCGCACCGGTGGTAGCAGCGGCGGTTGTTGTTAGCTGGGGTGCTGGACCCACACAAAAATGAGAGATGCCCGGCGTTTGTTTTTGGCTCTCTGTTGCCATTTTATGCTTAGCGCCCTGCATGTGCGATTCGACCGCTTTAATTCCCATGGTGCTGAGTTTGAAATCCTTCTTGCAAAGAATGCACCTGGCCCAGGGCTTAAAGTGAGAAAAAATCCTGAGCCTGAACTTCTAAGATCCAATTTATAGTGTCAATAAACATATTTAAATGTGTTTTAAAACTCACTAAAACACAATATATATGAGATTCTATTAATTCAGAGCCAATATGAGGTCATCTGGTGGAAATAATGCCCATTATGATCCCACTATTTTATTGTTGCTCAAATGTAAAACCTTACTCGGCCAAAACTTAAGACATTTTAGAAAGTGCCCCAAGTCTGACTTTTTTTGTGCTGATGTTTCAATACCACATCACTATAATTGCAAAGATTTATTTTAGTATAAAGGGGAAAAAATCATGAAAATCAAGTACATGTATTATTAATAACTTTTAATAATTTTTATCTCTTCAGTAGATTTAACAAGAACTCAAAACACCAACCACAACAAAACTGCTACAAAACTAACTCAATTTAAATGTTTCTATTTTTTATCTATATTTTGGGAAGAAAAAACGGTGAAAGCAGCCTAAGAACATTCTTATTTAACTATCTATCCATTATTCATTTCACACAACCCATACGTTCGTTCTGTTCTTACTAATAATATTTGCTTAAGATTGGAGATTTTTTGTTTGTGGCTAGACATCATTCTGATGCATTAGGTCAGAAAATCTGCTGAGAGCTATTTAACTCATTATTACAAACATCCTATACGTCCTCAAATAAAAAAGGTTAATATCACCTAAGCTACATTCAGTTTGTGCATATTTAACTAAACAGATGTTCTGAATAGAATAATGGGACAAATCCCTATGGCTTGATGTTTGATTTTTTTTTCCTTTCAAAATAAAATCCAGCAAACTAAATAGATGTTTCCTTTTTTCCTTTTGCCGTTGTAAAACACAGAAAATGTTTAAAGATTAAGAAATCAAACAAAATCAACAACTTCTGTTTTTGTTACTTTTTTAAATTCAATACATAAGCCCGTTTGTTTTTATTTTGTGGCGAAACCATGGGGACTGTGGGACATGCACGCGCATCGCTACTACCTGCAGTTCTCCACGGCACGCCCTTACGCCAATGGGGCGAGTCAACGCACCGCGGCTCAGGGATCGCGGCAGCGGCTGCTCTCTTTGTTAATCAGCAGAGACACATCCTCTCTCCTCTGTCACACAAAGTCTGAGCAAACTTTAGTATCTGCGTCTTTGGGCCAAACACAAGCTCCAACGCTATTGACTAGTGATCAGCTGCTCGATTCTTCACCGCACCACTCACAGATTGGAGCTCTGTGCGCTCTGGAGAGACCAGGCAGCCACAGGGCTGGGACACGTGGAATGGGTATACAGTCCAAGCAGAATAAAATAATTTGCAATATATATTAATGTGTTTCCATTAATTCCCTTTAAATATAATTACAAAAACACCAACAAATATTGCAAATTTGGATTTTGTTTGTGGGATACTGTTATTTCTTATCAGTGGCTCAGCAGCACTGACGATGCCGAACCAAGAGGGGGCAGCATATCGTGGCCCAGCAGTCGATGCGCACTCGCAGTTAGAAAACTGTAATTGGATAAAAGTTCTATCAGAAAGTCGCATGCCTGGACAGAAGGTGTATATTTTTTAATGTAGGATTTGGAGTTTGATTGATTAAAGCGGAGCAACTGAATGCACAATGACGCACATGCTTGGAGCCTTCGGGATGGAGATGAATGAAATTTTTTAAATGGTACACTTCCGGCGCAGCGCCGGAAAACTTTAAGCCCTGACCTGGCCTCCTCGAGATTGGCAACAGGTTTCAGCCAGCTTTGAAACCGTCTGTCCTCCAGCCAACACTGCTTAAACTTGCACTTACCCATCCTGACTGACCGGTGACGCGAGGAAGAAAGGAAAGAAGGAGTCTGCGCGCGACTAAAATTAAACTTTCGGAGCAACTTTTACGTCACTCAAAGTCCCCCTGAGTAAAAAAAAAAAACAGACCCGACAATGTAATACCACTGACTACTGTATTTAAGGAATTTCTAATGAATTTAAGACATTTTAATGCCTTAATTTTACATATACGAATTTAAGACTTTTTAAGACTTTTTAAGGATCCGCGGGTACCCTGTATGCAGTTGTCTTTCTCACTAAATCTTTGCATGAATTCTGATTCTGTCCATAAACCACCTTCTCGAGAGAAAATAGAGCTGAAGACATAAAGGCTGTGTCCGAAATGGCATACTAACGTACTACTCATACTAAGTGTGACGTCAAAATAAGTATGTAGTGTGTTCACATTAGATAGTATGAAAAGACTGAGTACGTGAGAAATACCCGGATGTATACTATTTCTGGAAAATTTTTAAGTATGCGCGGTGACCACACTAGTCATACTCAACCGCCCCATAATGCTTTGCGAGCTACCCACCGAAATGGAAGCCTCCGCGGGATCTGTGGCCGGACCGGGGCGATTTTTATTTTATTTTATGTGGTTAAGTAGTCATCCTAATCACCCCACAGATTTGAGAAATAGGCGTTTTCTGACCAACGTTTTAAACTTGTCAGACGCCTCACAACGTGCTACTGAATGCTAGCAGCTAGCTGCAGCAGCTCGCTTTGCATACAGAACAAGTAGCAGCTACCTCGAGTAGCCTGCAGCTACAACTGAAACGATTCGCATAATCTGGCTAATAACTGCATGAGGAGTGCCGGCTTGAAATTGCCACATTAATTATGCGACTGTTTGTTAGCGTAAAATCGACCTGAAGCCGGCATTCAGCCGAGATATTTGATAGCCGTACTTCCGGTTTTTGTCGTCGGAGGTTTGAAATGCATTATGGGAAATGTAGTAGTATACTACAGTGTGAACGGTCGGCATTCTAATCATACTTATAGTATGTAGTATACAGTATATACTCATTGAGTATGTAGTATGTAGTACGTTAGTATGCGATTTCAGACACAGCCGATGTCTTTCTTTCTGTTGAGTTTCTGTAAATATTTGCTACTGTTTAGTGATGATGATTAAAATACAGTGAAGTTGCAGCGAAACTTTTCTTTTGGAGGGTGAAATTGAGATTTATGAGAAAACAGCAGCCTGAGAGAGAAAACTCCAGTTTAGTGGCCCAGCATTTTTCATTATCTTCTGATCCAAGCATGTACAAAGCACTAGAGGAAGAAAACAGAAACATTGGAATGCCAGGAGTGTGGCTAAAGGCAAGAGGGGTCTGCTAGCTTTGTGTTGGTGTGAATTGAAGGCAGCTGGGCTCCGTTTCCACAGCATGTTGCGTTACTGTTGTTGTTTCTGGTTTATTTCTCATTCATCACAAGTTCACCACCCCCACAGCCCTGGAAGTAATCCTCATACCACCAGACTGGATGATATAAAGATGAACAGAAATCATCTGCTGCCATTGGGCTACAATTTGTGGCTCACGAGTGCAGTTGATCTGGCCATAAATGCACCAAAACACAACACATAATAGAGGTGACCTCCAAAGGTGTGTGGCTGAGCGGAGCTTCCACTCACCCACCATCTTTTCAGTGTGACTCAAACACACTGAGGAACCTCATGAATCACTCACCATCCAGCTCAGTCAGTGCCATTTATGTTTCACTTGCTTTGACTAGGAATGAAAGACAACTGTCAAATAATTTAAGGGTTTTTCTTGAAGTGAGTCGGTCTTTTTGGCGTGTGTTCTGGGAGCTTGTCAGGCCTCCTACGCCTGGCTGCTGACAAAGGATTGGACTGTGGGGCTTAGTGAGGGTCAATTTTACAGCTTTTTTGTTCCACTGTTCATCTTCCCCAGTGGGTGTCTGGTCACAGCAGCAGTTCTAACGGCCACATTTCAACTCAACCAAGTCGTTCCAGCAAAACTGCAGTCAATGCTGGTCTGACTCACAAAGCAAAACATGTTTGAGCCTGCAGAGCGTTCTGTTGACCATGTTGACTAAATGTTGACTAAATGTTACATAGATGTTAACTCAGTCTCCAAAAACTGCATCCCTGTACAATTAAAGTGAATTTCTAATTATGTTTAAGGGACATATTCCTTGACAGACCGCATATTCAATGACATATTTGTACTTTAAAAAAATAATTTGAATTCAGGACTCAAGCACACTTTCTACAGCCTTAGAGGCTCCATACTAAGGTTCTATGACAGCTATGTGGGAAATCACCTTGAGTAAAGAATCACATTTCTGAAGCATAAGTTTTAGGGTTTTTTAAGGTTGGAGATTCATCTTTATTATTTGTAGAAAATCTTGTTTCATGTCGATTTCAACAACATTACATCCTGATACATGTAAACTGCATTCTCATTCTGTTTTGAAGGAACCACATCTTCTGCCTAATTATGTTTGTCGTGTATCATGAATACACTTCTAATCAATGTTTCTTTACCATTTATTTTATTGCTTCTCTGTCGCTCATTTTCAACTAACCAATCATGTTAGACTGGGTTGGACAAGTCACCATGGTAACCCAGAAAATGGAGGAGATCCTTCAAAACATGTCGTGAAAGAGACGTATTTGAAAACCAAGCCATGACTTTTTTTTTTAGTAATTATGTAACCTAAACTTAACAAAGATTTTAACGTGTCTAACAAAGCTTCATATTTTCCTAAACCAAATCATAAAATGAGTGAAAACCAGAAAGTTACGACAAAAAAATGAAACCTAATTGGTATTGTCACAGGACACAAACTCTGGACTTCTGGGTGAAAATCCAGTTAGTTTTTGCAACTCCGTCTCTCTTTCAAAATGATCACCTTTCCCACCTTGTTACAAATTCTATTTATTTCCAAGCACAAACACAATGACATTTCTTTCAAAACATAACTGAGAATGCAGGTTGGTTGTAGTGGAAGGTAATTTTGTAGAGACTGGTCAGGTGCTAGAAGCCTGCTAATGTGAAATTGATTCTCAAAAGTTGCTTCAATGGACAAACCAAAATCACTGGTGGATGACTGATAGTGGATCTTAAAAACCTATAGATTGGTGTCCATGGGGTAGTTAGAGTGGTTCTTTAGCCCCTAACTCTGATTAAATGGACATTACCACGCCCCTCCAACAGTCAGCTATGAGGACGATGACCACTGACATGCAGCCAGGTGTCCTCGCCGGTGAAGCGACCATTGAGCAGGTGGTACCGGAGAAGTCAGCATCATTCTGTAGGTGACATCTGGATGAGTCGGAAGACAGACAGAGCCAAGAATCGACCATCTGTGCAATTAACCTTGTCCTATATCTGTCTCCTGGTGTGTGGAGAACCCCAGGAGGAAGGATTAGGGTTGATGTATAGCTGGACATCATATCCACATGCCTTGCTTGAGTTGGCTTCAGATTGTTTGACTACGGAAGGCTTGCTGCATTACATACGCAGAGTAAACAACAAATAAAAACTATGTTAGCATGTTGGTTCACAGATTTCAGTGAGTTTTTTTTAATGGTTTTCATGTTTTATGACGGTCTGTTTTCACCTCCAACACCAACAACTAAGAGCATGAACCACCTTTATAGCATGTGGACATCTGAGAGTCAGACTTGTATTAATGAACATTTGTTGTTTCTTTGTCATTTCCATGATCTTCTAGCTGTAAGGCAACGGTGCTAAACACTGAGCCACTGACCAGCTGTATCCCAATCCTGAATCCTAATTTATTTTTATTGAAAACTTGGTTTTCAGTAAAATGTCTTGGCAGTTCTTATATGCTTTGCATCAAATTCAGTACAGAGATTCGTGTCCTCTTCAAGACTGTCTGTCATCAGTTCTGTTCGGTCCTTTACTTTGATTTATAATCAAACACAAGCAAAACCAGTCACAGCTCCACTTTGTGTTTACTGGTCATTAGTAAATGTTAAAATTGTGACCAAAATTAAATTAAACACCTAAACATTGCCGTATTTGAACTGTCGTTATGATCATTTTAACATCTTGACATTAGCCTCACAGTGGTGCTGACATGGCTGTAGGCTGTAATCTTGTTAAATGGAGCTCAGCAAGAGGTTTTCTCCACAGTAGGAGTCCTTATGTGGCAGAAACAAAAACACAGTCCCTGCAAAACAGAAAAAACAGCCTACTACGAAAAGGTGAGGACATCTTCAGATCTTTTCTCTTCCTAAATAGACAGAAGAAAGTCTGTTGCTATTTATAAATATTATCATTAGTGGCATCCATTATTTAGACTCATATGTTCAGATAAAAATGGAATTTATCCATTGATAAATGCTTTGCAGAGTATATTGTGTTTGTGGTCCTGAATGCACTTTTTTAAAACCCAACAGACAAACTTTGTGTCCAGATTCACCTCTTTTGTTTGGTTAAATTGCTCTTTCAGTTCTCGTTGTTGGGAGGTGAAGCACTTATCAAATGAAACCTGGGGGGTATTCCACGAAGCTGGCTAAAACAGGCTGGGCTTACGCCGGTAAGCGTGGCTTGAATAAGTGGCAACTTTAATCTCAGCTGCAAGTAGTTCCACGAACGAGGCTCAGCTGTTTTTCAGAGACGCTTATTCAAGCCAGGCTGATCCAAGCTGCGGCTGAGCGCGCGTCCGGGGGAGATAAAAAGTGTGATTGTTTGTCTGTATATGTAGCCTGTGACAGACTGGTGACCTGTCCAGGGTGTCCCCTCCATTCGCCCGAGTCAGCTGGGATAGACTCCAGCACCCCCGCGACCCTAATGAGGATAAAGCGGTGTATAGAGAATGCATGGATGGATGGATGGATAGTATAAAGAATGATCACATCAAATGATGGAAAATATAAACAGCCTAGACTATTCTGGAAATAAAATACAGCATATATTCTGCTCCTGTATTCCCCCATAATAACCAAAGATGAGAGCTTGAAAATAAAATTAGTGAAGACAGCCTTGAGCTCACAGGGTTCGTATAACAGCAGCGCTCTAATGCGTACGCCACAGCAGCTGTATGTCTGTGTCATATAACCTGTAAATGTGCAGTTTGTATTCCTATTCTCTTTCTTCAACTGCAACAACAGAACAGAGAAAAGCTTCAGCATTCACACTGGCTTCAAATGGTGGTTAGATTTCAGCAGGCAGAGACTGGAGGTCCTGACAGAGTGTAATTGTAGTGATTGCTGGCTGACAGCTGTTGACATGTGACGTGCCACAGCTTTAGAAAATCACAGCCCTCAGATGTCGCACACTCTGTGACAGTACCACTGGCTTCTCATGTGTCTCCAGCATGATAGTTTGCAAGAATAGTTGCTTTGCTGTTGTATTTGGGAATTTATTTTAAGACATAAGGCAAACCCAGAATTGGCAGAGGGAATAATATCCACTGTGTTTTGTCTGGAATGATGTCTGACTTCTCCTCCTGCATAAAGCATTTCATAGCGTACACACTGAAGTGGCTGTTCTATGTCATCTGTCATGCAGAAGTGTGGGAAAATGCTTACCAGTCTGTTTTTAACAGATAACTCTCACAGGTCAGAGTTTTGTGTATCAGAAATGATGGAAACGTTAATATTTTGAAGCTTCAGTGCCACTTAAACTCACAGAGTAACTAACATCTTTAAAATCACTTCCTAAATCCTACTTTTATAGACATGCTTTTATGTGAAGTTTTCTTTTAGCTTTATTTAGTTTCAGTATTTTATTCTGCATTATGCTCGGTTTATTTAGATGTTCTCTCTGGTTGTATTTTAATTTTAGCTGCCTGATTCTTTGGTATGATGTCTTCTTAAATTGTTACTTTTTTAATTCTCAAATTTTTTATATTTTTTTATTTCTAACTTTTAACCTTCAATGTTTTTTTCTTTTCATTTTTAAACTGTCTAGTTCCTTTGCTTGATTTAACTTATTATCATATACTATTTTTTTAATTGACTGCTCTGATTGTCTCTGTATTGCATGTTTATGAAGCACGTTGTGAATGCTGCTCTTAAGGATGCTATATAAATAGAACTATTATTATTATTATTATAAACTCAGCCGATGCCAGTCATTTACATTTGTTTGCTTCTCTCCTGCTCTCTGTGCTCACATTGGATTCTGTAAAGCATCTTGCGACAATTTGACCTGTAATTATATGAATAAAATTGAGCTGAACTGAATTGAAACTGCAAAAATATACAGCAACCTGAGCTATCAGTTTTGGTGATGTATAAAGCTAATTCATTCAAAATACATTTGACTACAGCTGTCGACTTTTCAAGCTGATTTAAATAAGGCCCATTTGATGCCCTCTCTAGACTCAGCCCCAAACACTACAATGGGAAAGTCTGAGAACAGAAGAAGAAGATGCAAATCATTGGCAGACCTGTTTTAAAGCAGCTCTCTAAATTAACTCTGCAAACCATTCTAAGTATTAAGTGCACCGCACAGTTGGGTCACTGTCACGATTGGAAAGAAAATACAAACTATCTGCAGCTGCTGAGAGACAACTGGTCAGGATGGTCAAGAGTCAACCAAGAAACACCAAAGAGAATGAGCTGAGAGGCTGTCATGAAGGAGCGAGTGCTTCTTCTAAAAGCAGACCTAAAAGCTCAACCTAAGTTTCCTGCTGATCACATGGACCAAAAAAAAGGCCTCCTGGAGGAAAGCTCTGTAGTCAGATGGAACAGAACTGAGCTATTTGACCACAATGACCAGAAATATGTTTGGAGGAGAGAAGGTGAGACCTTTGCATAGACTGTATATAAAGTGGACGTAGCATCTGGCTCCAAAATTGAAGCCCACTCGGAAGTGTCAAAAACTTGCAATATCACGCCGTCTGCTAGGGTTGGCCCCAAAAAGCTTTTGCTCCATGGACCCCAGTACATTTTTGGAAAAAATAAAATTTGATAGACTGATGTTCTACAGCTCAGGATTTTTTTCCCGTTAGTTTTCATGGTCAAAATGAGAGATCAGGTGACCGATCTTAAAATAAATCAATACTGAATTTTAAATAAATCGTTAAAGTTGGTGGAGCCAGGGGGCATGGCTATACTTGATTGACAGTCCCATTGACTGGTCCTGCCCCTAGTTGCCCTCCGGTCCAGCTTGTTTGATGACGCTTTTTACATCACTGGCTCCAAAAAATCCAAAATGGCGACCATGAAGTAGCAAAATCCGGGCTTCATTTTCTCTGCGTTGAAACCAACGGGTGACGTCTCGGTTAGTTTACGCCTGGGCCTTTGATTACAAGAACACTTAACCTACCATTAGAAATGATGACAGCAGTGTTATGTTCTGGGTCTTATTATCAGTGGAACTGGAGCTCTGCACAAAGTAAATACAATAATGAAGGAGGAGGATCACCTCCACATTCTTCAGGAAAACCTAAAACCATCAACCAGAAGGTTGGATCATGGGCACAGCTGGATGTTTCAACAAGACAATGCACCCAAATACATCAAAAGTGGTAAAGAAATGGTTAAATCAGCCTGGAGTTCAGATTTTTGACTGGCCTCCTTAAAGTCTAGATGTAAACCCATCAAGAACCCGTGGACTGTGACGTCTTTCAGAACGAAAATTTAGTTTAACTGCAAAAATTTTGTCAACAGGAGAGTCAAAGCTACAAACAAGAGCTTGTGAACAGCTACCAAAGTGTTGTTTATGTAATATTTTACAAAAGTTTGGATGCAAACATGATAAAGCCAGATGTGGCAACAAGTAAAGCCCCAAAGAGGCACTAGCATGGCTGTAAAATTCCTTTTACGCTCCACAGTATACTTGCTGTATTGATTGCATTCACAGTCCTCTCCTTTTTACACAAAGAAGGCAGACATAATGAGACCTGATGCATTAAATTAATTTGAGAGTGATAAATGAGTAAATGGTGCTTATATGGAGAGGCCAACATGATTACTTGTGATGCCAACGCAAAATGAAATTTCAATGCTTTTTGGAAACTGCTCATTAATGAAGAGAAATGTTATCACTGGTGTGTTAGGATGCTTGTGAATTATGATGACAGCGACAGGGTTTGACTAAACACACAGCAGCAGTTGTGCTGACTCCCCGACTGTTGCTTTGCAGACTCCTGCCAAATGCAACAGTGTTTGTGTCTGTGACAACACTGTTAAAAATATATGGCACCATTTGTTTTTTTTTTCCTCATAGCATAACAGCAAAGTGCAGCACAGACTGTCCTTTTAATGCCTATAACTCTGTTACTGCAGGACTGTTTTAGTATCCACATCTGAGAATTGGTATGAATAATAGAAAGATGACATCTCATTAGAAAGTTGGGGCTTTGTTCGAGTGCCACTAGTCGTCTTTTGTTTACTACCTGCTGACTCATTGTAGAAATAAGTCTGGAGTTTCTCACTCCCACCTGCATTCGATCCAGTGTGTACTGTATGTGAGGGTGGTGTTTACTGAATTAAGCTTTTCATAGAGTAAATATAGTACCCTTGATAGACGGAGCTGCAGCTAGCAAATAAATCGAAGGAGAGATGGAAGTTTGGTGGTATAAATTATAAATCACATCTAAACATAAAATATTAAAAGTTTGCTATAAATTCAGTCAATTAAATTTGACTTTCTAAACTTCCCCCTCTGCTCAATACATACTTTAAGTATCAGACAAAACAGAAACTTAGAATAAAAGTCATTTTTCAACCTGGGTTATGACGCTTTGGCCCATCTTTTCTTCCAGCTGACACCAGTTCTGCTACAACTGTACAATTAAATGCAGTTCATAAAGATATTGTGTTGAAATCTTTCTATTAGACAGTTCTGTTATTATAATGCTGTACTAAAAACTACAACCTCAATAATAAACACACAGATGCACACAGATCTATGCTCCCTTTGCTCTCAGTTCCTGGTGTCATGAATTCCATAAAATGTTGAAATTCTGCTCCTTGTTGACTTAATTCATCAAATCATTTCTGGTGGTTTGTCAACTGCTGACCATTCACACAGCTAGTCTACATTTCTGCCATACCCCTGAGGTGTTCTACTGGATTCAGATCTGCTGACTGGAGACTGAAGTCCATTTTAATTACTGTTGTGTCCATAAAACCAGTTTGTGATGACTTTTGCTTTGTGACATGGTGTCTTGTCAGCCATTAGTAGATGGTAAATTGTGGTCATAAAGGATGCATAATGTCAGCAACAACACTTTAATGAGCTGTGGAATTCAACCCATGATTGCTGGTTTGGCCAAAATGTGCCAATGAAGACATTGCCTTCACCATTACACCATCAGTAACTGGGACAAGGCGAATCGACTCCATATATTCATTCTGATTCTGACCTAAAGCCTGAGATTCATCTCCCCCGGCTATGTTTTTCCATCTTCAGCTGTCCAGTTTGGTGATCATGCACCGACTGCTGGTTGACAGGTGCAGAATCCAACATGTTCTCCTGCTGTCCATCCATCTTCAGGTTGGACATGTTGTTCTGAGCTGGTTATTTGAGTTACCTGGCCATTTCTGGCAGCTCCGACCAATCTGACCTCTGATTTCTCTCATCAATAAGGTGTTTCCATCCACAGAACAACTGGGTCTTTTTCATTCTTCTGAGTAAAACCTAGAGCCTGTTGTACAAGGAAATACATCAGTAGTATCAGAAGGTTGAAGCCAGTCTGTTTGCAACAAGTATGTCATGCTCATGGCTTTGACTTGCTTTTTAAAACACAATGTGCTGCCAAAGGATTAATCCAACAAAGAGGAGCTTAATCTTCTCTTATGTCAGAATCTCTCTTGACGTGGGTTCAATTTGGGCTTTGTTGAATTTTTTTTGAGGTGTAAGTGACAGTCTCTGGCAGAGCAATGTTTATCAGAGCAACGTCATTTTCAGGTTATACGGATGGAATTATTGTTGCCTATGAAAATCATGAACTGTTATGTATGGTGGTTAAGAGGAGCTAAAGGCTAAATCTTGCCCTTTGGCCATCTTTGAGGTTCATCTGGCTTTGCTTCTTCAACAACATAAAACAGGTAGGTTTAGTAAGATTCTCATTAGCTTCAGTTTCTAGGATGCAATTCGGGTTGCGGTCTACTGACTTCAGCAATCCAACTTTAAAGCTAAAATTTTCAATTTGATTTAATACAAGGATTTTACAGGGTGTTTTAGTTGCCTGTGGACAGTTTTGTTACACTATTTTATAATGTTTCATTCAGAAAACCCTTTACTGACTTACTGTAAAGTTCGCCCTCATCTCCTTGATCTTCTGCTAAAGTTCCCTCTGTGGGTTCTTCATATGCACAATATCATTTTGACATCATTTTAAAGCCTTCTGATTGCAGATGCTAAATGGTAATGTTTGTTCAGTCTGTCAGACGTCCACCAAAAGAACCAGTTTGCAGCCCAGTCAACCCCACTCCTGTCTGCTCAAATACCCGATAGATATCAGTCAATCTGTTTTCCCAGACACTCAGGTAAAATACATAGCAGACTCAAACACCACAGCTTAGCACCACAATCCAAACAGCCAGCCTGGTGAGAAACCATTTGAACTGTTAAATGGAATTTCTACTTAGACACTCCAGGGAGTTTGAGGTCAGACAATGTTTGATTTCCAATGAGAGGCTATCACACATATCTCTCCCAGCATCTCCAAGCATCAGGTTAGTTTTTCTCTGACAGAAGATTCAGGGACAAATTCTCCTCCGTTTGCCTCTTGATTTGGCAATCAAGCAGTATTTCTAATCAAATGCTACTTCCCTACAGCAGTGCCAAGCCTTTGATGGTATAACTCAGGAGGCTCCTCACTGAACAGGAACTGCTGCATGACTTTCATACTTGTCAACAAATCTGTGTCCTTAGTTTGCATTGATGTTATTCATTAAACAACAGAGCTGTGTAAAAGTAAAAGCAAAGTGAGGAAGCTTCCAAAAATACTGCCATAGTCTTATTTATCAATTAACATCAGAGTAACACGGTACCAGTCCGCCTACATACGCCTACACAGTTCTTCAAATCTTGGCAGGTAGGTTGTTGAACTTGCCAAAGTTGTTCTGTGGATTTAGTCTGAATCATTGTCTTTTGTCTTTTCATTTAATCCCAGACTGACTCCAAAATGTTGAGATCAGAGGTTTGTAGGGGTGCTGCTATACTCTTCTTGTAGCTGAAGTCAGTTTCTCATTATTTTGGCTGTATGATTGGGATCGAGACTGATTTCATCCCAGTATTTGAAGCAGCAGCCTCATCTCAATATCAGTTGTTGAGAAGAAACTGTGAGAATCAGGTCTTCATGGTGTGAAGTGATGCAAAGAAACCACATCTGCAGAAACAGACATTAGACCAGTGGAAATCTGGATTTTTGTTCCAAATGTGAGGCATTTGCTTGTAGTCCTGTTTTTGCGAGACCCAGAGAAGATGAACAGGTGGCATCACATTGATTTGTCTGGTCTGAGCTCAGTGTGACCTTCAGTTAGCAGAACAATGAGCCAAAGCACACCCCCATGCTGCTTCCAGCTGTTTGAGCAAGAAGCAGAGTGATGAAGTGATGGCGTGACCTTTATAATTACAAACCAAGACTCAACTGGGATGGGCTGAGATCTAGTTTGATTACAGAGTGAAGGAAAAACAACCAATAATTGTGAGGCTAAGCTCATTTAAGACTTGGAGTTTTTCCAACTACTTTGTTGGAAAAGCTCCAAGTGACGATCTCAAGAAGTTGGTTTGAGGATGAAAGTGTGCAACGCTGTTTTCAAAGCAAATTTGGTGCTCTGAAGAAACTATTCAATTCCATTCAGTTGAATTCAATTTTATTTAGTGCCAATTACAGGTCAAATTGTCTCAAGATGCTTTACAGAACCCATATGCCTGAACCCCGAGAGCAGCCCTAAGGCAACAGCAGTAAGAAAAACTCCCTTTTAACAGGGAAAAAAATCCTTGAGCAGAACCCGGCTCTTTATGTGGGGGTCCTATCTGCCTGCTGGCCGGTAGGTTGAGAGGGACAGAAAAGGTAGAGAGGTAGAGAAGTAGAGAGGTGGAGAGGTAGAGGGGTGGGAGAAGAGGGGGTTGGAAACAAGGAACATATAACACACAGTTAGATACATGTATGATAAGATAGATGATGCATACAAAGCACAAGCTAACATTGAAATTGATTCATTGTTTACTGTTATGTTGTACAGCTCTGGCATTAAATATACTACATATAT
This sequence comes from Acanthochromis polyacanthus, assembly GCF_021347895.1. NCBI lineage: Eukaryota > Metazoa > Chordata > Actinopteri > Pomacentridae > Acanthochromis > Acanthochromis polyacanthus. The sequence goes on along the minus strand of NC_067122.1, from coordinate 34,952,143 downwards.
AGCTGGTAATAAAATTCAAACAGTATGTAGATGAGCATATCAAGTACAGTGAGAGTGTTGCAGAGTCGACTGGTGGAAATGTGCACCTGAAAGCAGTGGGCTGGAGGAAGGTCAGCAACAGCATCCCACAGTGGACATGATGGAGATTAGACCAGGTGGTGGGACAGCAACCACAGATCTGAAGCATCCAACTCTGGGACCAGGGACACTCGGAGAAAGAACACAGGGAGAAACAGAGTACGTGTAATGCAATAACGGTATATATATTAAATATAAAGGCAGATAGAGAAGGGCTCAGTGCATCAAGAGAGGTTTCCCAGCAGCCTAGGCCTATAGCAGCAGAACTAGGGGCAGAATTAAGGGACGTCGAAAGGGGAAGTCAGTCATGCAAACGAAGACTCCAGATGACCCCCTCAGGGTCACCCAAGTCAGCCTTAATAAAATTTGTCAAAAAGGAAGGTTTTAAGCCTGGTCTTAAAAATAGAGAGGGTTTCCGCCTCACAAACCCAAACTGGGATCTGGTTCCGCAGGAGAGGAGCTGATAACTGAAGGTTCTGCCTCCCAATCTACTTTTGGAAATTTTGGGAACAAGTAAGCCTGCAGTCTGAGAGTGAAGAGTTCTGCTAGGATATGGTACTATCAGGTCTTTAAGATATGATGGAGATCGGTCAGTAAGAGCTTATATGTTAGAAGAAAGATTTTGAGTTCTATTCTCGATTTCACAGGAAGCTAAAGAAGAGAAACCAGAATAGGAGAAATATGATCTCTCTTACTAACTCCCATCAGTACTCTGGCTGCAGCATTTTGGATCAGCTGTAGGTGTTTGAGAGAGTTATTGGAACATCATGATCATGAGGAATTACAATAGTCAAGGCTGGAAGTAACAAATGCATGGACTAATTTTTCTGCATCACTCTGAGACAGAATGTTCCTGATTTTTACAATATTTCTCAGGTGAAAAAAGGAAGTCCTACAGACTTACTTTATGTGTGAGTTAAAGGACATGTCCTGGTCAAAGATAACTCTGAGGTTCCTCACAGTAGTACTGGAGGCCAATTTAATGCCATCCAGATTAACTATATGCTTTGAAAGAGAGTTTCTAAGATGTTTGGGGACAAATACAATGACTTCAGTCTTGTCTGAATTTAGTAGTAGGAAATTACAGGTCATCCAGGTCTTTATGACCTTAACATGGTCTTACAGTCTTGTTAGCTGATCAGTTTCATCTGGCTTCATAGATAAATACAACTGAGTGCCGTCAGTGTAACAGTGGAAGTTAATACAGTGCTTCCTAATAATATTGTCTCAAGGAGGCATGTATAGTGTGAACAATATCGGTCCTAAGATAGAACCCTGAGGAACTCCATGATTAACCTTAGTATGCTTAGAAGAGTCATTGTTGACATGTGTAACGAGCGGGGCTCGGAGAGCCGTACCGTTTAGTGTGAAAATAGAATGACCAAATCAATAATATTGCAAATTTTTGTTCTAGGTTCTTTACCGATCGGGTTGGAGCACCTTATCAGCCACGATTATAACCAAAGGCAGGAAAACAAGATGCCAGTGCAAAACAATCATTTAATTACAGGAATAGTTTCTTCATATGCCAATACACTAGTACACACTTCTAGATAACGTTACCCAAAGTAACAGCCGGCAAGGTGGAAGTCCAATAAAACCTATAGTCTCTGTGTTAAAATCCGTGGTTAAAATCCAGGGAGCCCGGGGTAAGGAGCACACAGTTCAGCAGTTGCGAGATCCAGTCACCTTCTTCCTGGGCCTGGACTCATGTCCGGGGATACCACCTGCAAGACACAGACCCACTGCCAGTACGGAAGTCTCTCTCACCGCCCACCTTCCCACGAAGATGTACACCCGCCAGAACGTTACTGAAAAGCCCCAAAGGGATACTCACACGCTAGGCAGAGCTAACCGCCCTGCCGCTGTGAGTGTGTTGCGTTGTAACGTTCTGGGTCTCTCTTCGGCTTCTCCTTGGCGTTCCTCTCTGCCTCCGTTTCCAGACTTGTGCTCCCTCCGCTTATCCACCCTTTCCAGCTCTGTCCTGTTGTCCTCCACAGGCTCGTTTATAGCTCTCTCCTTCCATCCCGGAGCCTCTTTCTCCACCGTCCATTGGCTCCTGTAAGGAGGAAGGGAGAACCTGGCAGGTGCAGCAGATTGCCTCATCAGAGGCGTTCACTGTTGTGGGACATATAAAAGCATGCAATCCAACTTAAACCACCAATAATTCAAACCCCACAAAACATGCAGCACATGCAAAATTAACCTCTAAAACAACAATACAACCAGTCCCAACCGCCATGTGACACATGCACAAACTGGAACCTGTATAATAAATAAGATTTAAACCAGTCCAGTGTGTCCCTTTAATGCCAATACAATGTTCTAGTTGCTGTAATAAAAGTTTGTGGTCAATTGTATAAAATGCTGCACTAAGGTCCAACAAACAAGTATAGAGACCAGTCCATTATCTGACGCTATGAGAAGGTCATTAGTAACTTTTGTTTCTGTGCTATGATGCACTCTGAAGCCTGACTGAAACTCTTCAAACTAGCTATTCCTTTGTAAATGTTCACATAATTGATTTGCAACTGTTCTCTCGAGAATTTTAGAGAGAAATGGGAGGTTGGATACAGATTGCTAAAACATCTGGATCAAGAATGGGCTTTATAGGTAAAGGTTTGATTACAGCAACATTAAAAACAGTACATAGCCTGCTGCTAGAGAGAGATTAATCAGACCTAACATTGATTAAAGGTAAAGCCTCCTTGAACAGTCTAGTTGAGATAGGATCTAAAAGACATGTTGATGGTTTGGATGTGGAAACTGTTGAAATTAGTTCAGAGAGATGTATAAGTAGAATTCCAAATATCTATCAGGTCTAACAGCCAATTCTAAAGCAACTGTAGTCAATGATACATCTGGGACATTTATAGGCGCAGGCTTTCACTTAACTAAAATGTGATTTGTTTGTTATTTATTTTTGCTTTGATAGTTCCTTTAGTGTTATTTCATAGTTTTGATGTCTACAATTTTTAATAGAACATAGTAAACAAGAATAATTAAAAATTGGTAGATGTGTCCCAAATTTCTGACTGCTTCTGTATATTTTACATGGCAATAATGTGCTATTTCAGAATTTTAACACAGTTTTATAATTCTGTATCTGTGTGCTTTAGTCTGCTTCACTTGACAAATGCACCCTTAAAGTCCCGTGTTTGTGGGTAGTTCCATGTGTCCTAAATTTTATTTCAGACCTTCGTTTTGAGCTTGACTTTTGAAGAAGCAAGGCTGCATTCATGAATTCAGTGTTTTCATAGGCTGTCACTGTATGAACTCTCCTCTGTAAGCAGCAGCTTTTATTATGTAGTGCTGTTGATGGCAGTGAGTATTAAAGAGGCCCAGAGAGACTGCAGCTTAAACACTGTGATCGATTGGTTGCACACGATGCAAACAGACACACAAAAACAAACACTTGAACATGAGCAGTCCTGTAGTGATTGATGGATGTGTTATAAACTGATCAGTCCTGTTCCTGAGCAGTATTGGCAGACGCTTATCGCCGAATTGAACGCGAGAAAAAAGTCTGCTCTTTTCCTTTAGATTAGTCTTTATGTGTTTTCTGTCATGTCTGTGCATGTCTCTTTCTTAGTCTCTGTACGTTAAAGCAGGTTAAACAGCACCATTTTCTGTTTACAGTCTTGAGTTTTGTTCCCTGCAAATTGCCTCTCAAACTGTGATCTTTTTAATGTGAATTCTAGTCTGGTGTTATTTTTGCAATAGAAAGATTTCTGTTTTTGCTCTTTTCTTTATCAGTTTGTCTCAGAATGAGGTAAGCCATATGTGATTTTCCCTTCAAAGTCTCACTGTTTCCATCTCAGTTTTAACTTCTGTTTGCAGCTGTAGATTTTCAGAATTTATAGCAGCATTTAAAAGAAAACTCAACTTAGGTTTAAGCCTCACATTGACTGAGTCTGAGACAGGAAGCTTAAGTTTCCAACTTGGCCTTCAAATAAATCTGTTTCTATGAGCTTTCAAATAACACCAAGATCACAGATACAGAAAGTGGATGTGTTTAGAACAGTAGTGAGAGAAAGTGAATCACAGCATTCAAGTTCTCATCTGAGTGAATTTGCTTGAATATCAACAGGTTTTGAGTCATTATGTGTTGTACAATCAACCCCTAAAACAACCGGTCAGCCTCGCATTAATGAGCTTTACCTCGTTATTATACGGCCTCCTTCCAGCAGTGCAAAGATGTGTCAGAGGATTTTCTGCTGCAACGCTGACTTTGCACAGAGAAGTGGTTTACAAGAAATCACTACTGGGTGGGACTCCTGTAGGAATGTTTTCTATTGACTTTAAAGATTTACAATTTACTTCCACTGCTGAGGAAAATCTTGAAGCTTTTCACTGACTTACTTAATCTGTGAAGATTACATTATTTCTCACTTTTATTGACCTAAAATTTGTTTTTACATTTTGCATTTTACTGGTTACCTTTGTAGTACTTACATTTCAGTGAATCATAAAAACAGGGGTGTTCTAAAGCATTTGACCCATATTTTACAGTATATATACGCTACTGTTCAAAAGTTTGGGCTCACCCAGACAATTCCATGTTCTCCATGAAAGCTCCCATTTTTATCCATGTGCTAACATAACTGTACAAGGGTTTTCTAATCATCAATGAGCCTTTCAACACCATTATCTAACACAATGTAGCATTAGAACACAGGAGTGATGGATGCTGGAAATGTTCCTCTGTACCCCTATGGAGATATTCCATTAAAAATCAGCTGTTTCCAGATAGAATAATCATTTACCACATTAACAATGTCTACACTGGATTTATCATTCATTTAATGTGATCTTCAGTGAACAGAAACTGCATTTCTTTCTAAAATAAGGGCATTTTTAAGTGACCCCAAACTTTTGAATGTAAGTGCATATAGTGATGAGTGACAAAATAAATAAAAAAACACTAAAATTTGTCTGTTTAATCCCCGTTTCGTTACATTTCTGGTTCCTTGTGGACTTTAAAGGTAGTTCTTTTTTCAACTTTATTTTCCACCATTTATTTTGGAAGATGTGACCCAGATCCCTCTTTTTGGTTAAGCCTTAGTGCAGACTTGTCCCTAAGTAGGGCTGCACAGCGGCATAGAGGTTAGCACTTTTGCCTTGCAGCAAGAAGATCCCTGGTTCGCATCCCGGCTTTCCTGGGATCTTTCTGCATGGAGTTTGCATGTTCTCCCTGTGCATACGTGGGTTTTCTCCGGGTACTCCGGCTTCCTCCCACAGTCCAAAAACATGCTGAGGTTAATTGATTACTCTAAATTGTCCATAGGTGTGAATGTGAGTGTGATTGTTTGTCTGTATATGTAGCCCTGTGACAGACTGGTGACCTGTCCAGGGTGTCCCCTGCCTTCATCCAGTCAGCTGGGATAGACTCCAGCACCCCCCACAACCCTAGTGAGGATAAAGCGGTGTATAGAGGATGGATGGATGAATGGATGTCCCTAAGTAAAGATAAGGAATACTGTTTGAATGAAATATTTCTTCGGAAAGAAAGTGTTGCTGTAGTTGTAGTTGTTGAATTCATGCATGTTGATCACATAAGCTCACTAGCTGAATGGTTAAGGGCATTCCACTGGACGTCTGTGGTAAAAGCTAATACCTGCCTGAGTAACTTACTGTGCTGGACATTTCTGTTAAATTATAGCTCCTACCTACCATGCTGTATTTAGTGAATGAGTATTCTGTTCACTCAGTTACTCACATGGTCATCTCTGCTATGTGTGCAGTATAGAAAATGAGCATCGGTACAGCCACACATTTTTTCTGGGTTTTACTGGAGATTTTGTTCTCTATCTGTCTACCTTTGCTCAGAAATGCGATTGTTGGAACAAAATAATGGCTTGGTAAGCTCACAAGAAGAGGCTCAGTGTGCTTTCTTCATGTTTCTGGAACCAAAGATTTTCCTTCAGTTGGTGTTTTGATGATGGTGACTGTGAAGAATATCCAAGGGCGTCAGTTTGTTTTTAAAAGTGGGGGGGGGGGACGGAGACCACAGCACTTTGAGAAAATGTCGAAGAACAGCGGCAAAATGCCACAAGTTGGGCTCGAACTCACAACCACTGAACCAAAGGCGGAGGCTCAACCTGCTAAGCCATCGGTGCATGCAGATGAAGAGGTCTGTGGGCCGCTATAGTACTAATTCTCCTGGGCCGAAATTTTGCCCCTGCACGCCTCTGGTCGGAGCTTCCACTTTGCACGGGTGCAAATTTAGCATCTGCGCGTTTTTTTAACCTCACGAAGGTGTGCTGCATGTCTGTGCAACTCTCGGCCGAGTGCGGATGGTGTGTTCAGGAGCGTCGGAATTTTCTACACTACTGAAAATAACTGGGTTTACAACGGCTTACATGTGAAGAATTTGAATGTGTTGGAGACAAAATGACCCCTGACAAAAAGTGGGGGGGACACGTCCCCCCCCAAACTGACGCCGATGAGAACATCACATGTAGTTTACTCCTTTTTCACTAAACCAGTAGATGGAAGCATTCTGGAAGAGACCGCTCCAGAAAGGGTGGAAATGGTCACTGGAAATCAACAAAAAGTTGTCTTGAATGATCACTTTTATCCTATAAGGGGACAAGTGGACCCAAAACATACCCGCAAACAACCAAGTCTCCACAAAATCATGTTCCTGTACTACTAAACTGCAATCGAAATTACATTTTGAAGCAAATGTTCATTTGTAACATATCACAGATATGTTTCTAACCAGTGTATCTTTGTCATTTATTTTCCTGCTTCACTGTTGCTCCTTTTCAAACCAACCAATCATATGTTAGATAAGGTGGAACTTGTCACCTCTGTAACCCAGAAAATGGAGGAGATGCTTTAAATATGCAGTGAAAGGGTCGTATTTTAAGCCAAACCATGATTTATTTACTAACCATAGCCAAGTAATATTGGTTTCTAACATGCTAAAGTGTCAAACAAAGCAGCATATTCCAAAAGTAAACAACAGAAACCAGACTTAACACCGACACTGAGGGTCTCTCGTCTATCATGAGATGTAAACTCTGTCACCAACCACCCATCCAGTCTCAGACTTTGTTGCTCTTTCATGTACTCTTATGTAACAGATCACAATTCATAGCTGTTTTAAATCAACATTACATTTACTTCAGAACATAACTGAGAAACTAGTCCAGTTGTAAAGGAATGTCATTTTGTGGAGACCGAGCTGCAGCCAATAGATCCCTCGCTGTCGGACACAAGGGTTCAGGTTTTTCCTTTATTTCATCACTACTCTGGACATTGCATCTGTGTGACATACCTTTTTACTTTTTTTTAAGGCTTCTTCATATAAAAATGTGGCTTTTACTGCCAGCTGACTGATGTTGCTACTGTCGTGTAAAGGATCACAAACTGTTTGGCTGCTTTTAAGTATCAACCCCATAGACGCCTCCTTCCGATCGACCAACACAAACAAGTGTGGAATGGATCGTCCTAATCTGAATGGTTCTGAAGAGCCAGGGAAGCACCAGGCGGGAACATTATTGGCTATTTTCCAACAGAGTAAAGTGACTGACAAATATACTGCAGGGGTTTGGGATGAGACTGGAATGACCAATAGCAGTCAAGATAGCAGTGATGGGCATTAGGATAAATAATCCCCACTGACATCTTCTATGTTTTGTCCTTGAAACTGCATGGTTAGACAGTGTTTTTCTTTTACCACAGCTGTACATGATAGTGAGATGTAATAATGCAATATTAGTTTAAGTGTAATCCATTGCGGATACCAGAAAAAGTAGTGAAGATAGGATTCTTTTCATCTTGGCTCATAATGTGCCAACGCTGCTGCTATAAAGAGAATTATTTATGGCTCTAAAGGAGAGGACATTATTGAGTCACTGTGTGGCTTCACAGCAAAGCAGGAACACTTTAGAAGCTTTGAGTGAAGAATTGACACCAGTGAAAGTCTTTCTGTGGCCAGAACACAACTGAAAAGTCATCTGCAATAGTATTAGTTCAAACTCTGTGTGCAGTGTTGTTTGTTGACTGTCTATTTAAGAACTGAATATCTCTTAGCCCTGCTGCTGATTTCCTGTTTTTTGTGACTGAATTTGAAGAAACGTTCAAAGTTTTTGAATTGTTCCAGACTGGCTGACTTTTATGAGTGAAAGTAAGGGTGGATTGTCATTTTTTTATTTAGTTTGTGAAATTGTTCTTCCTAGGGATTTTCAATATTGGCTTTTTTTGCTGAAAACCGATACGCCGATATTGTGCAACTCTCAATTTCTGATACCGATATCAACCGATACCGACACCGATATATGTGGGCTTGGAAATAATTCCAAACCACAGACATATTGTTAGTCAGGCACAGCAAGTTTGTTACTGCAGCCACACTTGCAAGGCTTAAAGTGAAAAATGGTCTAAAATCTGAGCTTTTTTGCTTTTGGGTGGGGATCGGGGTACAATCCAGCTAATTAATAAGATTTTAAGAAATCTGTCTTCACAAACTCCGAATGCAGATTATTGTAATACTAAAAAGGTCAGTCAGTTGATTTGACAACAACATGGTGCACATATATTATTTAGCAACCAATCAGTGAAAGACATGAAAAAATGACATTCATTTACCTTTTAACAATATGTCCATCCATCCATTCTCTATACACCGCTTTATCCTCACTAGGGTCATGGGGGTGCTGGAGTCTATCCCAGCTGACTCGGGTGAAGGCAGGGGACACCCTGGACAGGTCACCAGTCTGTCACAGGGCTACATATACAGACACACAATCACACTCACATTCACACCTACGGACAATTTAGAGTAATCATTTAACCTCAGCATATTTTTGAACTGTGGGAGGAAGCCGGAGTACCTGGAGAAAACCCACGCATTCACAGGGAGAACATGCAATCTCCATGCAGAAAGATCCCAGGCCCACCCCGGGAATCGAACTGGGGATCTTCTTGCTGCAAGGCAAAAGTGCTAACCACTAAACCACTGTGCAGCCTTTTAAAATATGTGCACTATTTATTCTGAAATCCAAATATGTAAACAGCTAAAGTTAAAAAAATGAAAATAACTAAAAATGTAGTTTATAACAGCAAACAATATTTCAGTTCAAATAATAACAACACAAACATCAAAGTGCTCTAAGAACTGGTAACTTAAATAATCAGACACAAATAAGCAGAGGTTGGTAGTAACGAGTTACATTTACTCCGTTACATTTACTTGAGTAACTTTTTGAAAACAAATGTAGCTACTGTTGAGAGTGGTTTTACTCTGCCATATTTTTTACTTGAGTAGATTTGTGAAGAAGAAATGCAACTCTTAATCTGTTACACTGAGCTACACTCCACTTGTTACTTTATTTACCACATTAAATAAGTTTTATTTTGCTAAAGAAATGCCCCCAGTGGATCTACCACATGACTGTGTTTCACCAATCAGACGCAACAACAATAATCACGTGACTCTGTTTCACCAGACGTTGCCCTGCAGTCACATGACCTCATACAAACTGTGGCGGCATACTCTACACATGTAACAGACAAGGAATGAAAAGAAATGGTGGTATTTTCGAGAAATTTGATCTTGCTTCGGAGTCCAACAACATTAGCGTAGCATTAGCTTGTATATCTTTGGTTTTTGTCTTCTGTTTACTAACACGGCTGAAGTTAAGCGTGATGTCAGGCTTGGTAGGTCCCCATGATACAGCCGTTGGCCGGGGGGATGTGGTTTGAGAAACAGCATGCACTTACAGTCTATGTGCATGCAGTATATCTTGTCACTGGAAGTAGTTTGCACTGTTACAAACGTTACCTTACTGCAGGTATTTGTTTCAAAAGCTGTATGTTGTGAAAAACTGAGATTTGGAACAAGTAAACAAGTTGTGAGTTTCAGAGCTGACAGCAGCTCTGTGGGTTTACCTCGTGGCGTGGCAGCACTTTTTTGTTGCGGCATGAGTTTTTTTTTAACACTTGGTATAGAAGAAAGCACCCAGCCCCTTCAGTTTTTTCACACCAGCAACCAAAGCAACTCTTCCAACCACGCGAAGCGCCATTTATTTTTACTCTGCCAAGGAACGCGGCAGAGTTTTGTGATGATCTGTGTACGTTTGTCCTTCCGTCTATTTGTCAGTAAACAACATCACTCAAAAAAACAGAACAATGGATTTGTTTGAAATTTACAGGGAAGGTAAAAAAAAATGACACAAGGACCAAATGATTAGATTTTGGCAGTGATGCGGCTTATATTCTGGATCCACGGATTTGTTAAAGATTTCTGTATCACTGAGAGATGGCGTCACTGTAACCATGACAACAATGGACTCACCTGCAGTTGGATCTCAACATCTTTGTAAGACCTGCCCCCACTCTACTTCCCATTGGCTAGTGATGTAAATTTGGTTGAGAGCAAAAGCTGCGTTCCCTTTATTCCATTGATGAACTTGATTGGCAATGTAGTCCTTTCTTTTTTTCAAGCCAAACGCCGGTGCCGCACATCAGAAATTCAGCATGGTTGTTTACACGCTTCATGACACAGTTTGATGATGTGATCATTTGCACGTCGGTAAATGCTGGCAAAGTCCAGGCATTATTTTATCGATTTTCATGATAGGCAAAAAAAAAAAAAAAAATATTGACTGAAAATGCATTTTTATGCCATTATCAGGCCAATAATATCAGTAGACCGATATTATTGGACATCCCTAGTTCTCACCATAACATGGACTACAACAGCAGCTGAAAAAGGGATATCTGCTGCACACCAACATTACTTCAACACAACTCAACTGATGGTCTCAAATACACGTAGAAGGAGGAAATTCCACCAGTTAACTTTTGACAAGTAGATTTTGTTCCAGTTTTGTTATGAATTATTAAAGAAAAAGATAAAATAAATATGGATGCCCATAGTTTTAATTGGAACGGTATACAATATATATGATGTATTTTATAGAAAAGCTCCCACTTAAATTTGTAGAATCCAAATCAACCTAAATATGAAAACAGGATCTGAAAAATACTCTATTTGAGTCCACAGGGTAAGGCTGATAGTGTTAATGCAATGGGCACAGCTGCAGCTGGCTTGATCTGAATGCACTCTCATCAATTCCAGGGATTAAAGGGACTGACATGATACATTATTATGAATGAAATGTTGAGTGTGTCACAGCAGCAGACTAACAATGCATACTGGATGATTCTGCAGGTTTCACGGGTTATATTCAAGGACTTCATTAACACTGATCGACCACAACATTAAAGCTGCAGACAGATAACATAATTATCTCTGTACAGTGGCACCTGACAAGAAGTGGGATGTATTAAGCAGCAAGTCAACCGTCAGTTCTTGAGGTTTATGAGTGGAAACAGAAGAAATGGACTAGACGACTGGGTAGCATCTCTAAAACAGCAGGTTTTCTGGGGCATTTCTTGTCTGCAGGGTCACCGGAAGTGAATGTAATCGGTGAACCCAAGACATTTTGATGTTCACGGGGAGCAAAGGCTGGTCTTTAGTGTTCTCAGGTCACAGAAAAGCTACAAACTGCAGAAATGCTGAAAGAGCAACTTGCAGATTGCCAACTCCAGTGAAGTAATGGATAGAAGACCGAAATAGAAAGGAGATGTTTGAAAAATATGTCCATTATTCTAACATTTAGAGTTATTCTTTCACTGGAGTTTCACGACTGCCAACAAAAACACAACATGTTTAAATAGGGAGAGCAGTCAAGCTAAGTTCAGTGTAGCAGTAACAAAGAGTCATTTCCTCTCAGCTCTGATTTGGAGGAACTTTTTAAAATATATCTGTGAAATTTTAGAGTGACATATCAAATACTTTCTGAGATAAAAGTCTTAAAAAATCTCACAACTCACTTGTAGCACATTTACTACCACATTGAAATTTGATGACGTATTTGTATGGAGTCATAGGAGTGCCACAATGAAATGTAAATCTGTTAAAAAATAAGAAAATAAATGTGTAAATTTAAAGAGAAATAGATAAATCTGTTAAAAAATAAGGAAATAAATGTGTGAATATAAAGAGGAATAAATAAAATAATAGATAAATAAATAAATAAAAAGGAAAATTTTGTCTTTGCTTTTCCCTTTTCTCTTTTTTCCTTTTATTTTTTTCCCATTTTGTCATTGCTTTTTCCGTTTTGTATTTGCTTTTACTGGATGGACTGAGCTGCCAATCAAATAGCTCTGGGCGGGGTTTTCTGTCCAGGGTGAGTAGTTAACACCTGATCACAGGATTTCTGCTCCAAGCACGGCCAAACGGAAGTGATATAACCTTGGCGCTCAGAGGAAGTACACACGACACATGTAGTTTGACTGACGAAAGGCAAAAAAATCAATATAGAAAATGTGGAGGAAATAAGGAGAGGTGTTCAACAAAAACTTTTAACAATTGCTCGGTATGTGAAAGAAAATGTTCAGCTGGACTACATTCTAGAAGATGCCAGCAAAAGTCTTGGGCAAACATCTGTGCTGACCGATACAGACATTGATCTGGTTGTGTGGCACAATCTTGAGGAGGCAGGTACTTTATTCCCAGCCTAAAATGCAACCATGTCATGTTATCGGTAGGCTTTTTCGATATATACACAAGTCTATGGAAGAAGGTACTCAAGTTCACATATTGTATGATGAATGCATAACGTGTAATATTATGTATTCATGTAATTTTTACATTTTGCTATTGTACAATCTGCTGGAAGGCTGTCAGATTTGCATACTCCACTGACCGATGACGAACTTGATGGCATTTTAATGGAGATCCACAGACAATCCCAGAGCAGCGATTAGGATGATCCACGGTCTTCTGAAATCATAGGGTGTGCATATGCAGAGTAAGTATGGATGCTCACAATTGATAATCTAGCAGGTATACAATGCATCAAGTATACAAAGAGAGAGAAGTTTTAGTGACAGCACTGTAAACATTATTATGAATCCTTTAACATTGTGTGTTGCTGAGTTGTCACCAATTTTACAAGAACGTAGTGGGTTTTATAATTATCGTTAATGCACAAATATTTGTATTTTAGTCTACCTTGCAACTAGCCTAGCCGCGCTAGACCCAGCTCTTAAGACACAAGGGTCTAGGAACGCTCGACAGAGAGGGAGGCGGGCTAAAAGGTCGTCTTTCAAATCACTCTGCAGCAATTGGGTAGGTATACAACCAATCAGTGCAACGAATAGGCTGACGTAGTTCCTAGAGCACCGGATTGTGGCTAAGTCCCATTAGCTTCCCAACCAGCGGAGCCAACTGGTATATTAATGATTTGCCATATCCTGTTGGCATAAGTCCAAATTCGTCTTTCTTCTCAATGAAACATTTCAGTGCCGTCCTTTGTTTATCCTTCAAGTTGAATTTCTTCAAATCTTTAAGGGCTGTGGCCAAAGCGACAGATAACTGTTTATTGTGCGCCGGTTGTTTCTGTCAGAATCGTCGCGCCTCTGTCGTCACTTCGTTACGCTCGCCTTCTGACTCTACACTTCATGGTGATTCGTCCGGCCAGTTTTAGGAGAATCCAACCTCAAGCCTTATGGAGGGTAACTAGACCCACCCTGGCAGAGAATTAAATTCATTGCCGTGGGTTGTCTAGCGCGGCTAGGCTACCTTGCAACTATTTTTGTGTGTATGTGATGCAGTCGATGGTGTGCAAAACTCACTGTGAAGAGTGGATCCTGAGAGTAGTGTAGCACGGCAAACATCCACGCATGTGTTCAGGCTCAGAGCGTACAGACTCCCTGCTCCAAATAGCTTATGGCACATCGATGGAAACCATAAACTAATAAGGCTGGTTTTCTTTTCATTTATTTTTTTCTTTGTTCCATTTATTGAGATAATTTGTCCTTGTTCTTTATTACTGCAGCATTGCTGTAGCTGTACCTGTAACGATAATTCTAAATTTCTATTCATAATTTCACTGTGACTTTTATAGACGGCGAATCGTGATCCATGCAGGAGTGGATGTGTTTAGCAGGCTCATAGTTTATATAGGAGCAGCTGCAAACAACAAATCCACCACTTTTCTGGACAGATTCAGGTCAGCTGTTGCTCAGTATGGCTTCCCATCTCATGTAAGATCTGATAAGGTAAAGTGAAATATTGCATTAACAAAAGTATTACCTCCTGCATTGAGATTTTAAAAAAAAGTACTAAAGAAGAGGACTTTTGAAAAAATAGTGTTCCTTTTTTTCTTTTTGCCTGTTTGTATATTAACTTCCTGAAGGGTGGGGAAAATGTTCTGTGGCCCATTACATGGTGAGCCAGAGAGGAACAGGTCAACATTCCCACATCACTGGACGCAGTGTACATAACCAAAGGTGATACATGGTTATGTAACTAATTACGATCATGAATATCAGATATATTTAAAAGGAAATTCCTGTTATATACATACAGTTGTAAAATTTGGACTAATTCTGTTTGTTTGGGTTTTTTTTGTTGTTGTTTTTTTAATCTACAAAATTGAAAGATTATGGCGAGATGTGTATGGAAATGTCCTTGACTTGTTCCACACACTATTTCTCAATTTGGAAGTGGAAGGGTTTCTAAACCCTGAAAATGAACTGGAGTTATTCATTTCCCATTGGACCTACGTTCCACAGCTGCAGCAGCATCTTCAGGCATTCAAGGAAGCCTGGACTCACCATAGTTTGAGGACAGAGAGAGGGCAACCCCCCATGCAACTGTGGCTTAGTCAGCCACGTGAGGGAAATGCTGCTGATCCAGTTGAAGTACAAATCCCCTCCTGTACCTTTACCTTCCTTTATATTTGTTTTTGTTAACTTTATTATTTCTACTGATACTGGAGGGTTCAATGCCAAGAAAAAAAATTACTGTGTGTGATCTCACTTTCTGATTCAGAGTCCATATTTATTTAGATTTCTGAACAAACTGAATGTAACAAAGCATATTTAACAAACACAATGTAAACATATGCTGTCTAACACTGCTAGGAGAACCTGGACATTTAAAAATACTATACTTGGTTTAGTAGCACAATAATATCTATTCTTTATAGAGCTGTGACATGCCCTGTAGTTTCTGTATTTTTTAACATATTTTAACATATAAACATATGCATAGATATTTCAATGGTGTAAAATAATATCTATACAGTTTTATAGTTCATGAATTTACTCCTTGCACATCTTGTTGTCCAACACACATTTGAAATCAAGTTTTGCCATACCATGTAGCCCTAATCTCATTTACATTTTTTTATTACTGGGGGAGTGTGCATTTCTTAATATAAAACCTCACACCCCATACCCAGAGGGTGTCACTGCACCTGATGCACAACTACCCCGGCAGCTTACACAGGCTGAAGTTACATCATTACCTGATCTGGCAGTCCCTTTTCTGCTGCACTACGGGCATACATGGATAGAGTGTATATTCTTAAGGACATTTTTCAACAAACCTAGGCATATCACAACTGACCTTAATGTAATCAGAATGAAACAGTTTGAAATGGTCGAACAAGAACAAAAGAATATGTAAATGCTGCAAATTTTTGGTGCTTAATTTTATGACCAGTTGTGAATTTCAAATAAATGGCTGTGAAAACAACAATGTACAAAGACACAGCAAAGGGATATAAAACTGCTTTTATGACAGGCTGCATAGTTTTAAAAATTTTAAAATTACTAATGCAATGTGCCAGTGAAAACATTTTATAATAGAACTGACAATTCTTTTCTTTAACTTCCATACATTTACATTACAACTGTCCGCTAAAGAGAGTCTTCTCCAAGCCTGGAAACATTTTGCGGTCGCAATTCAGAAATGCACAAACCTGAACCACAGTTTTTGAATCTTCTACATAAAAATAAGCTACTCCATTAATTCACTCTCTCAATTCTCATCTTTAAACAGCAGAAGGTGTGTGAGTAGGTGAAAACAGCTGGTCCTCTGGGCTCAGAATTAGTGCGGGGCATTGGCCTGTGATGTGGGGTCAGAGACCGTGAAGAAGTCTGGTATGGCAAGAAAAGTCTTGACACGTCAGCTTTCAGAGAAAATCAATGAAAGAAAGTGTTACCAGAAGCGTCCAGTTGCATATACTCTTTACTTTTCAGAAACCAGAAAACGTGTTTAAGTTTCCCTTGACTATTCACTGAACTGCCGAACTGGAAGCTGAAAAGCTGAGTTCAGCGTCATGCATGTGCACTTTCTGGTTAATTTTACTATAACTCAACAAAAGAAGTAATAACCACTTACCATCAACGGGGTCTCTTGGTAACAGCGTTGAATCTGACTGTCTCAGCAACAGGGTGTTTGGATGGGACTGCTCGTCCAGCCTGTCAGCTGCTTCTCTGAGCAACTGAGAGTCCAAACAGTGAGAAATCCAGCTCTCTGACCCGCTAAAAGCATCATGTTCGTGCATTCGCAAATTGCGTTGTGTGTACTTCCTCTGAGCGCCAAGGTGATATCACTTCTGTTTAGCCGCGCTAAGAGCTAGCGCCAAGCAGAAATCGTGTGATCAGCTGTTAACTACTCACCCAGGACAGAAAGCCCCACCCAGAGCCATTTGATTGACAGCTCAGTCCATCCAGTAAAAGCAAACGCAAAACAGAAAAAACAAATGGAAAATGGAAAAGACAATGACACAATGGAAAACTAAAAGGAAAAAAGAGAAAAGGGAAAATCAAAGACAAAATTTTCCTTTTTATTTATTTATTTATTTATTCATTCATTCATTCATTCATTCCTTTTTATATTTACACATTTCTTTCCTTATTTTTAACAGATTTATTTATTTCTCTTCATATTTACACATTTATTTGCAAATATTTTTTAACAGATTTATATTTTATTGTGGCACTCCTATGACTCCATATATTTGAACCATCACATCTCAGGAAATATTAAAGATGAAGACCTGAAGTTTTTGCTGTTATCTCTCATCACGCCATCGATTCAGATTCTTTATTAGTGGATGAGAAGATGAAATCATCTCGGATTACGCGTGAGCTGAAATATGAAACAAACCGAAGCTGCCATGAAAAGCCCCATTTTTGCTCACATGAACAATAAAAACAGAAATGAACTAGTGATATTTTCTTGACCATGCGCAGTTCTATGTCACAATAATGCAAAACAAAACATACATAAAACTTTATATTTTTAAATACTTGGTCACAAAAATGAAAGAAAAGAAGGTATTTGACTGAACTTTCAAAACGAATTGAGCTGCTTTGACTATCTGTACCACAAAAGACAAAAATTTGTTAAAAATTTCTGTATCATTGCTAGACAGCGGCACAGCGTCACTGTAACCATGACAACAAGAGAACACTGCATCAGCTGCCTGCTGATGATCACATGATTATGATCCTGCTACAAATCCACCACTGAGGACTAATCAGGATCTGATATAAATGACACAAAGGACAACTGATTAAGTTGTGGGAGTGTTTCTGAGTAACATCAGTTTCTGCTGCCCGCTACATATTTAGGTGACGTGATTTGGTATCTGTACATAATGTACACACGCATAACACACGCCTGTGCTCAGCGGAAGGTCATTTTGTTTGTGGGTACATTTATATTAAACGGACACATTCTGTGGTGCCGTGATTTCTGATCATCGATGAATAAAAAACAAACACTACATTTTTGACAATATTGGAAAATGACGAAGCTTGGAGGAGTACTGTGCTCTCTGAGTGCTTTTCTAGTTATTATTTACTGAATCCATCATCTTACTGAAAAAGGTGCTTGAAGGTCAACTCGTCAGCAGTTACTATAAATAAACATGTTCTCACATTTTAAATTTCTGCACATAGTCCAACTTGTGCCTTTGCTCAAACTGAGAGGATCCATAGAAGAGGATCCTATAAAATAGTTTCCACAATAATCATCAATATGAATCCTCACAGAAGGTTTAACACTGAAGAGTCCAAAATCAAAATGACATTTGACAGACAACAGCCGTGTAATTATGGATTTAAACATCAGGAACTGACAAGAATGAGGAGAAATAATGGCCATCATCAAGATAATAATTTGTGCTGTGAGGAGAACCAGCAGGGAACACAGCAGGTGTCTTGAAGAGTGGCCAATTCTGACAATAATAGCCAACATTGTGATACATCACAGTGCTGTTAAGATTTAACAAAACTAGTGTTGGGAATTTAATAGTGGAGTATCTCATGTCTCATCTCACTTTAACATGAATCATTGATGTGTTTAATGGTGTCAGGGAGATGGAGAATGAGAGAAAACTGACAAATTTAAAAGTCTTACAGTCCTCAATTCAGCAAACACCTGTGTATCTATAGGAACACAACCTTACATCTAAAATGACACCATCATAGTGTTTTTGTTGCATTTCTTCATCTCCACAAACTAGGCCCAACTAAAAAGCAGCTCCATTCCTTTTCTTTGTCAAAAACTGTAGATTCAAAGTCCTGACAGGCTGGAGTTTTTGCCACTTGAACCAACTCTAACAACTATTTGGCATGAAGACTCTGACACGAACACGCCAACTGTCTAATTCACAACCGATCAGTTGTACTACCGTCTACTGCTGCACAGAGACTAAAGCTGACACTTCCTCATATGATGCGATGTCACACGTTTAACATTTTTAGAAGCAATGCTCAAAATACTTTCATATGAGAGTTCTTCTAAAAGCCTCCAGCTCTGGCTACTTTCTGGTCCAGTTTTTGGTTTCCCTACCGATTTTCAAAGAAGTGAGGACAGACATTTAGGTTTTTGTGGACAGTAATGGAAGGCTTTATGCTCTACAGCTACGCTCCTTACTTACTGCTCTTGTTTCTAGGTGAGGCTGGGATATTTGAAGAAACCTCATATCTCACATAACTTATAAATCCTACAATGGGTATCAGAAGTGGACTTAACAGCAAAAGAAGAAGGTGGCCTGGTGTCAAAAATCATGTTTTCTTTTTCATATGCATGGCCTGGGGCATCTGTGATATTTATCTGGGGAAAAGATGCCATCAGGATTCATTTCTGGTGATAGTGTGATGCTCTGGACCACGTTCTGCAGAAAACTTTAAGCTTTAGCACTAAACATTTCTGCAGACCATGAATAAAAGTTTATGATTTACGGTTTCCCTGATGACTCCCTGCCACTCTGCAGACATTCTTCAGTCAGTCCACATCAGTTATGAGCAACCACCTGCACTGGACCTCCATGGTATAAGATCCAGAGAGTTCTCAGACGGCAGCTAACCACATTGAAAAGTTCTTATTGAAACTACTTTCAACCTGTGAAATAATCCAGAGGAACATTGTCGACAGTGAGATGTGGGACACCGTTACTGAAAACCATGCTTCTGCTGAACTTTAAATGTCATTCATAAAATGCCACTTATTGGAACAGTGTAAAAACGCTTGCCTTGATACAACTGTACACTGTTTTCCCCAGTTTTGGAATTGAAAATACAATCCCTGCAGCTACCAGACATTAAAATGAGTCTTTCTTCAAATGTTAATCCATTGTTAGTTTTTATTTTGTGAACTTTTGAAAGAGAAATAAATTACAGAGTGATTTGCTGCATGTCCAATAAAAGCCAACACCTCTGCTTCCTCTGAGAGTCTGGACTGACGCACTGAAGCACCTCTTGCATATTGATTTGAGGTTTTGATCATTTATTGACTGACCTGCCGATACGGCTCCAATCCTCCACTGATGATTCATCTGCATTTCCAGTCATTTGTGAGTACAGAATTGCATGCGCGTGTGTGTGTGTGTGTGTGTGTGTGTGTGTGTGTGTGTGTGTGTGTGTGTGTGTGTGTGTGTGTGTGTGTGTCTGCTTTCCCATGGGTCCTCTGAGTGTGTGTGTCTAATCAATCAGTGTAAGTTGCAGTCTCCTGAGGCCTCTCTAATACCTGGCTAAATAACTGCTGCCAACAGCACTGCATAGGAACATCTGGTACTTTTGAAGAGCAGAACACACAAACCCGTGACTCCCTCCAGCCTGTTAAATAATTACATATTGAGCTTGAGAAAGAAGTATAAAAGTCGTGTATCCACGGGTCATTGTGCATTCATTCAGTCTGAAAACTGCCTCAAAAATATTAAGGTTTTCATTATACCCAGAACTTCAACTATTAACAGGAATGAGTACATCAGAGGGACAGCACATGTTAGAGGCTTTGGAGATAAAGTCAGAGAGGCCAGACTGAGATGGTTCAGACATGTCCAGAGGAGAGAGAGTGAATATATTGGTAGAAGGATGCTGAGTTTCCCACTGCCAGGCAGGAGGCCTAGAGGAAGACCAAAGAGGAGGTTTATGGATGTGGTTAAAGAGGACATGAAGGCAGTTGGTGTGGGAGAGGAGGATGCAGCAGACAGGGTTAGATGGAGGCAATTGATTCACTGTGGTGACCCCTGAAGGGAAAAGTCGAAAGGAAAAGAAGAAGAAGAAGAAGCTGTGAAAACGTATTTGACTCCGTTCTGGTTTCTTCTGTTTTCCTGTCAAGCAACCTGAGTAAACACAGTTTGTTGACAGAGTTTAGATGGGAGCTCTTTCACCAGAGAACAGCTCAGCAGCATCAGGGTTACAGCCTCTGTGGAGCTGTTTCTCACTTACAACAGTGGAGACTTCATTTTTGTCCATCCAGTGAAACGCGAGAAAAGAAAGAAACACACTGTGGTCAGGAATAGTTCAATCCAACATGTGTTCACTGAGCAGCAGAGTGGATGAACTTCAGCTAGAGGTCCAGAAAAAGGAGAGTTTTCTAGATTGTTTCTGTGATTATTCCGTCTATCCCAGCAGACTGTACCTGACTTTAGTCTGACTCAATGGATGCATATTTTGGGTGTAAGCCTGCATTTCACACAGCTTTCTTTTCCCTTTTATTTCTGCTTGTTGTGTTTTTTCTAAATCCCACACAAGGACCGACAAACAGCAACCTACCTGTTGAAAACAGAAAGTTTTGCTGAACATTTTCATCAAGCATTTAGGCAACTCTGCTTGGTTCTTTTGGTGAATTAGTCATTTTATTGACAGCGATCGACTCCCTGCATGCAAATGTTGGACCAAAAGTTCTCCCATTACTACATCATGTCTCCTTGTTGTGGGTTTAGCACCACCCAAGATGACCGTGATGATTTTTTTTTCTATACAGCAGAATGAAGAGTAGTCAGATCATTCTGCAGTGTTGTGTAGACTCTAGCATTACTCCACATCTAACGGGTAACAGGGCGAGGCTTAGGGCCTCACAAACATGGATTTTTTCCCCCCTTAATTATCTCCAGCAGCTGTATCTTCAGTCACCGGTTTGTCATGCTCTTTATGTTTTGTAGGCAACACAACATTGTTTGGGCTCATTTCTGGTGGTGATGAATCCAGCCTGATGTGGGTGATTGGCTGCCTGGTGACTCGGTGCAGACCACACCACGGAACTCAATACTGTGAGGACGGTGAAGATGAACTCAGAGACTGTGAGACTTGTTTTAGCTCAATGCGCAATGGCTTAGGGCTGTCCTGGTCAAGGTCAAGAATCTTTATTGTCATTATGCAATTACTTTTCACCAGTCACATGACAAGTGCTTTTGGTAGAACCGGCTTAAGCGTGAACATTTAAAGATGTGGACAATAAAACATACAGTGCAATAAGAATAGTAAAGATATGTTAGAAAATAAGAAAATAAATATGCAACAGACTGATTAAAGTGCAGCAGTGCAGCTTCAGTTCCATCTCACTTTGAAATATCTTTTTTTAATGCTTTCAAAACTGTTAAAACAAAAAACCCTCTCTTTCATGTCAGGCTTGGAAAACAAATAGCAAAACAGTGCAGCTTTTCACAGCCCTAATTATATGTGAAGACGCCATTAGAAGTGGATTAAAACGTCTTCGAATAACAGAGTGTGCTTTAATCAGGGCTGTGCTTTGGTCCTAATGTCAACTCAAGATATTTTGAGACCTTTATAAGCACTTGACTGCACTTTGTTTGGACTTTTCCAAAGAAATTACTCATTTTCCTGTCTTTTCAGTAAACATCTGGTTACTACGATTTAAAGTGGAGAAAAAACCTCAGACTACAACAAAGACGATGTTAACTTGTAAGGCAGCCACGGATGATTCATAGCCAAAACTGTGTGTAGTCGTTTGTCCAATGATGGCAAGATTCTTATTTTCAAAATACTTTCCCTGAAGTGTCTTGACCATGAGGAGAGTAAATTAATAATAACAATAAAAGAAATGTCTCAAACCCACCCCCACAGTATGAAGCATGTCAAGGTGATCTGACAAATGTGTCACAAAGTGCTGATCCTATTTATATCGCTTCACTCTTCGGGTGACGTCAGTTAAGTCTTTGAGGCTTCAGGGTGGAGGCTGGAGCTGGGCCGTGTTGATGCACTTCTCCACCTTCATCACAGAGTCCATCTTCACCTCGCCGCCATCTGCTGCGCTGCTGCCGCTGCCAAGGACAAAGGCAGACTGCAGAGTGTCATTCGTTCTGCTGAGAAGGTGCCTGGCTGCAATCTGCCGTCTCTGCAGGACCTGTAGGCTTCCAGGATCCCAAGGCAGGCAGGAGAGACTGAGGTCCAACCCTCTGAGCCCAGTTGATAAGGGTTCTGAGACGTTTCCCTCCAGCAGGAGGCGGTGATCCATCTGACAGAAGAACAGTTCCTTCCTGCCTGTAAGACTTGGGACACCAGCCTAAACCTAGAACTAAACATACACTTCACACTGTAAGCATTTGATAATTCATTGCTTTATATTTTACACATTCTTGTACAAACTGTAGAATTACTAAAAAACAAAAAATTCTTGTGTTCTGTATACATTTTATTTTTTTAAACGCAGCATTTAAAGCTTATATTTCATGTCTCCTTTGTTTAATGTTAACTTTAGTTTTAAGATCAAATACCATTTAAAATGAGATTCAAACAAAAAATAGCAGAAATCCAGCAGCTTCGAGTTTAAAAATAGGATAAAACTGCCATCAATTATTCCTATTTCAGAATATTTTATCAGTGATTCATTATTATTTTTTCCCTAGGAGACCTTTTCTTGCTGCTGTGCTGTAAAGGTGTTTCAGTCAGTGTGACATCAGGTAGGTAGGTAGGTATCAGCCCCAATGCCACCAAACACAAAAAGAATCTTTTCAGTGCTGCAACACTTCTCTGGGATGAGTGAAACCAGGCTACGACCCTGTAGGTTCACCATCTGCAGAAACAGACTGACTGGATTGCAGAAGACTGATTTTGAGATCAACAAAGCTAAAATTAGGATTTGCATGGAAATGGCATTTTTTAAATTGCTAATATTCACTGTTTGTTTTCTCCAGCTAGAAGCTTTGATCCATTTGACCCCAGTGACCCCATCAACAAACCCTCAGACCACAGCCTCACCTATGAAAACTAACCAACATCTCAAACACACATGTATCTATCTTCCTTCATATATTCTTCTATAACTCACGCTGTGAACATTTGAAAACTCCATAGTTCATACTTTTCATATTCCAACACAAACTGCGCAGCTCCTTAATTAAAACAAACAAAGAAAACGGGCATATTTACAAATGTTTCTGTTTTAATAGTTATGTTTCTTGACTTTTCTTATCACTGCTTATTGTTATTGTTGTACACCGAAACACCCAAACTAATTCCTGTTTTAGTCTACTAGATTATAAAGACAATTCTGATTCAGTTTATTGGAATCATTTAGTTGCAGTTGTTCCTTCTTCAGATGACATTATTTACTAAGATCATTTGCTTCAGTAAAAAAAAGACTAAAAAGTGGTCATTTGCATTCATCATCCTTTTGTTTTGTGTTGAATCAAGCTAAAGTTGACAGACACGCAGAAATAGAAGAAATCTGAAGGGAGCTAAAGTCAGTTCAGTCACTCCTTCATTCTCACCCCGACTGGTTAAGTCAGACGTCTGTCCTCTCTGAGCCTGGTTCTGATGGAGGTTTCTCCTGTTAAAAGGGAGTTTTTTTTCTTCCCATTCCCACCACATAGTTGCTCAAAGGAAATCATGTGGGTTTGCTGGGTCTCTCTGTAATGTTTTGTAAGACCTTCATCTCACTATGTGAAGCACTTTGAGATGACAATGTGTTGAATTGATGTTATAGAAACAAAAAAATAAGAAGAAATACTTTGGAAAGTTCATAACAGAGTTCACATCTGTTGCAGGTGAACTATCTGATTTTTCAGCACTATTTCATGAGCAGAGCACCCTGCTGTTACATTCATTTTCAACTCTGTTTGTTTGCTTCTAGCAGATCAAAGACTGATTGATTCCTATTATCAATAGGAATTACTATTGAAAATTTATACAAGCATCAGTCGAAGGGAGAAACAAGCACCATGAACAGCTCCACACAGGAGAGGATGAGCAGAAAACACAAATTTATCTCATCCATATGGAGGCTGGGTGACGTTCTGTCATGGAAATTATGCGATGGTGACAGCTCAGACTTTTTAGATGTTTTCACTCAAAGACTTCAGCGTGAAATTAATTTTATGTCACTGGTTATATCAGCTCATTAAAATAAATCACAGTGCTTTTATCGAGCACTCAGCATGAAATCTAACTGGTGCTGTCGGGTTTTTTGGGTTTTTTTAACCAAATTTTTTCATCACTCTGCAAATTCAACACAATATAGAACAATGCACAGGTTGTAGTTACAGATTTATGTTTTTTTCTTTTTCCCCCCAAACAACTATTCCCCCAAATAATAACAATACAAAAAATTATAAATAAATAAATGAATAAAGAAAAGGGAATAGTGAGCATACCTTCAGGCCACTACCACTACCACCATTATGATCCACACAGTCACGCAGCATGCAGTCCTGAACCTGTCTACATCTTGTGTTTCTGGGACTCCAGTCTAATGAAATGGACCGCAATGTACTCAAATGGGAGATGAGCGGTTGCCAGTGTTGGTAAAAAAAAAAAAAAAAAAATTCAGATGAGCCACGGACAGCAAATTAAATTTTTTCAGGAAACTTCAGGAATGACATTCGATCCCGCTGTGACTTTTTCCTTTGTAGAGATTCAGAGATTCTTGGGTTCTTACATCTCTCTGGTAGTCAAAGCCGTAGGTGCTGTCATTTTAAAATAACATTCTTATCAACACTTATCAACCTGACAGCTCCTAGAAAAAATCACATCGCACATGATTTTCCATAAATTACAATCATGAGCATCTGCACTCACCAGCCACTTCATTAGGGACTCCTTGCTAACAGTGGGTTGGATCCTTTTGCCTTAACAAAGTGCTGGAAACATTCCTCACAGATTTTGGTCCATATTTGCTGCAGATTTATTGACTCCACATCTCAAAGATGCTCTACTGGATTGAGGACTGCTGACTATGGAAGTCACTGGAGTACAATGAACTCATTTTTGTGTTTAACTAACAGGTTTGAGATGATGATGGTGTCCACTGTGGTCACAAAGGGTTGGACATGGTCAGCATGGTCACTCATGGTAACTCTGTAGAACTAAAACAATGCTTAGTTGGTACTAAGGGGCCCAAAGTGTGCCAAGAAAATATTCCCTCACACCATTACACCACCACCAGAATGAAGCGCTGGTTCAAGGCAGAATGGGTCCATGCTTTAATGTTATTCACATCACATTCTGACTATCTGAATGTTACAGCAGAAATGGAGACTCATCAGACCAGCAGCATTCATCCAATCTTCTATTGTCCAGTTTTGATTAAATGTAGCCTCAGTTTCCTGTTCTTGGCTGACAGGAGTGGTATCCGGAATAGTCTTCTGCTGCTGTAGCCCATCTTCTTTAAGGTTGGATGTGTTGTCCTTCAGAGATGGTATTAGAGATGGTTATTTGAGTTACTGGTGCCTTTCTATCATCTCCAACCAGTCTGCCCATTCTCCTCTGACCTCCAACATCAACAAGGTATTTTCATCCACACAACTGCAGCTCACTGGATATTTTCTCATTTTCAGACCGTTCTCTGTAAAACCTGGAGATGGTTGTAGTCAACATCTCAGTAGATCAGCAGTTTCTGAAATACTCAGAAAATCAAATCACATTCAAAGTCACCTAAATTACCTTTCTTCCTATGCTGATGCTTGTTTTGAACTTTAACAGGTTGTATTGAAGGAAAGGTCTGGCTGCACCATGGACTGTACATAAAAAATGAGTTCAGCAACCATCCATCACCTACCGGTTCGGGGACTACTCCTGGAATTTGGCAGTAACCCCGCCCTCTTTTAAATGGAGCTGTAATTTACAAGGAGATTTACAGGAGACTCGACATGAGCAGTTAAGACCAAAATCTTAAGAGGAAACATTTACTGAGGTAATAAATGAAGAAAGAAAAGGCATTATTTTCTCATAGACTTTAATACAATTGGGCTTCTTTTTGTAGCGAGAGGAGTTGCCCCCTGTTGGCTGTTAGAAATGATGCAGTAAACCTGCATCATTCACATTTGAAAGCTGGAGGCCGTGTCCATCTTTTACATACAGCCTATGAGACGGACCTGGGAGACAATACAACTTTAATAAAACATTTCCTACCAATTCATATTCATGGACTATCACTGATAAAAGACAGGCAGCTATTTTACAGGAGGTATTTCAACAAACCTTGTGATGTTTTCCACACATGCTAGATAAGAACTTTTCTGTATTCTGCTGGTGTACAATGAAATGATCCTCCTTCAAGCCTAAAATTGATTCAATTAGAGCACAACTTCTAAATGGCCTTGAAAATATTCTTACTTGTAGATTGATTTATATTATGAAGAAAGCATTGAATATGCACCTAGTGCTACTCCAGCTTTATGTATTATCTGTACGGCAGTAATGCCGTTTTGTTTTTGTTGTTTTGTCTTAGTTGTGTTTTGGAAGACCACGGTGAAAGCAAAGCTTTTAGCCTTTACTGTGTTTTAATCCTCAGTAACTGCAACTACTGCTGAGTGGAGTTATTCTGAGCTTTTATTCCTCAAATAAATTCAGTTATTCAGTGTGGAGCAGGAGCTTACAGCATGTGATAAAGGAGTCTGATAAAAATGTAGGGATCCCAGTGAAAGAGGTGCGTTAAGCTTGTCCTTTCTGCAAGATGGCAGCCCTTGACATCTCCCACTTGTGATTGTGGAACTGCAGGATTTGGCCAGGGAATCGAGCCATATGTTTCTGCCAGCATGAGGCCTCCATCATGGCCACATGAGAACTGCTTCGCCCACTGCCAAACCCAGAGTTCACACACAGAGAACATGCTCAGCACCATGAGTGCACTGATTGATTTGCAAGAGATGAAGTGACCTAAAAAGCAAAAAAAGGCCTCAACTTTTGCAGTTGCGGCAAATTTGACCCATTAAATACATGGTTTAAATATATATATATATATATATATATATATATACATATATATGTATATATATATATATATATATATATACGTATGGCATGCCGTTTAGGAAATTATATATATAATGAAACTTGATATATATATAATGAAACTCGATATATATATAATGAAACTTGATATATATATAATGAAAATTGATATATATATAATGAAAGTTGATATATATATATAATGAAAGTTGATATATATATAATGAAAGTCGATATATATATAATGAAACTTGATATATATATAATGAAAATTGATATATATATAATGAAAGTTGATATATATATATAATGAAAGTTGATATATATATAATGAAACTTGATATATATATAATGAAAGTCGGAATATAGAATGTTCAGATTTTTATTCCATCTATTCAAAGTTTCATTCCATATATTCAGACTTTTTCCTACTGAGCCCTGGAAGGACATGGCAAACAAAAACAGGAACCTTATTGGACATTTGCTCTTCAGATGAGCTCTTCTGTGATTATCTATCTGTCTTCATGGTTGTCACAGGGAATGGCGACTACGTTTGAGAAAACAGGTAATTTTTAGAGATGTTTTGATTCTGAACACTGAACGTGTTAGCATTAGCTTAGCTACTTAGCTTCGACTACATTTGCATCCCTACATAGCTTAAAGGTTAAACACATGCACCATATGTTGATGATAATGATAATATCTATGTTTATCTTTATAGCTGGTCTTAAGGCTAATTACGAGGCAGAGGTCAGCTGCTGCCTGGACACATCCATGATCACGCCACTGGTGGGACACAATTGTACTGGATTTCAGCTGAAGGCTGCTGTTCTGTCCAAACTGAGACATTTTTATTGTGACATACCCTCCACTGTTGTTAGCTTTTGATTCAATAATTTTTTTTGAGATGAGGAAATCACTATTGCATGTTTCTAGTTAAATACCCTACTTTTATGATATATCACTACAGCATGCACTTTTTATATTTTCCATCAATTTCACCCAAAAGTTGAATAACTATTTGTGAGCAGTGTATGTAGACACATAATAGAAGCACATTTCAATAATATGTCTGCTGCAGTAGTGCAGTTTATCTACCTAGATTGGTGTAACAGTAAAAAAACAACAACGTATGCTACTGATGTTTCTGACTAAAATCTGCTTGAAAAGCACAACTGCTTATCTGTCAAAATGTGTGTAACAAAAGTGTGCACTGAACACTGAATAAAGTCTCTGTAGATTATAGACAAAATTTGCATCTCTCATCACAAATTTCTGTTCATTCATCCAAAGTGCATGAGTAAAATACAAAACAGGTGAAGTACTAAAAAAGATTTATTTTCTAGAAAAGCCAATAGTCAACAATGCAGTTTAATTCTGGGACAGTTGCTCCAGCACCGACACCATGCGTCCCATCAGTGCAACCAAGGTTTTCATTCATCTTCTGGATGTTCTGGAGCATGGCAGAGGTCACGTCTTGGTGTCTTCTGATCTGTTCCAAGAACCGTTCCTCTGACCTCTCCAGATACTGCAGTGGATCTACAGCAGCTTCCTGGTTCCCTTTTCCTGCATAAAAGCACCAAAAAGTACTAGTTGTCAGTAATTATTTTCTATTTTCATAAACACAGTTAACTTAAAGTAAATGTTCTATTTTGTGATTTTAGGATGGGTCAAAAGATAACATACTGATCATGTTGATGTCTGCATAGTCTAAACAGATCTTACTTGATTTGGTCTGTAGAGAGGAGGACAGCGTGGAGGAGCTGCAGGACGGAACCAGTAAGCTGCAGACTAGTGCTCCTGGTAACTGGACCTCATCATCCAAGGCCGACAACTAAATAAAATGAACAAGACATGCTGTTGATAGCATCTGTAATACAAATGATTTTATCCATTAACTGATTTATTGCTTTGTCCATACAATGTTAGAAAGTGTTACAAATAATACCTGTAATAATTTCCAACAGTGATAAATGCCTTGTTTTATTTTACAACAAAAAACACCAAAAGCATCTGTGTATAAGAAATCAGTGCATTGGATTTCCACATCTGCAAAGCTAGAAAATCACACATCAGAATTTCACCTTGAAATTATGAAAATAGCTGCAGATTACCAGTACTCTTTACTTCATTGTGTTAACTTGATCATTTCAATCAGTTTTTTAGACTTGTATTACTGATACGAAACATAATCAACACATAAATTAAAATGTGTTCGCAAAGAGTTCACTGGTTCTTCAAGGGAAATTTCAATGATAACCATATAGTTCAGTAATATGATTAATGGGTCATTGTGCAACAGCGTGGGAGGTTCTGAATACAGGTCTTGGACTGAAATATTGCTGCTGCTTTCCTCCGGTTTTATAAGGAGTTGTTTCATAGCTTGTTAGCTTACCAGCGGCTAACTGGCTGGCAAACAATAGTTGAACGCCAACCTCTAATCACTGATCCGGTGTCCGGACCGCGTTAGCTGGCGGAACGTTCATAATACTGATGTGGGACTGTTGTAGCTAGCGTATTCATAGTAGGATAACAGCAGGATGTTGGAGAAATAAAACTTACCATTATCAGGATCGCTGGTCTGCATGGCAGACTCTTAGCGCATCGCACTGCTTGAATGTCTGTGTGTTTCAGGCCGATTTTAAAATAAAACTCAATAAAATTCTCGTCCGGGTGAGTGTCCTTCGTTGTCGCTTCGCCATACGGACATGTCCCTTCCGGGGCTCGGTAGGAAAAAAAGATTTGATATATATATAATGAAAGTTGATATATATATATAATGAAAGTCGATATATATATAATGAAACTTGATATATATATAATGAAACTTGATATATATATATAATGAAACTTGATATATATATAATGAAAGTTGATATATATATAGTGAAAGTCGATATATATATATAATGAAAGTCGATATATATATATATAATGAAAGTCGATATATATATAATGAAAGTTGATATATATATATATATCAACTTTCATTATATATATATATCAAGTTTCATTATATATATATCGACTTTCATTATATATATATCAAGTTTCATTATATATATATCAAGTTTCATTATATATATATCGACTTTCATTATATATATATCAAGTTTCATTATATATATATCAAGTTTCATTATATATATATCAAGTTTCATTATATATATATCGACTTTCATTATATATATAATTTCCTAAACGGCATGCCATATATACGTATATATATATATATATATATATATATATACATATATAAGAATGCAGGTTTGTGGTTTGAGTTATTATTTTTACCAAGATGGACTGTTATCAGATAGCTAAATGCTCAGTGTTGAAGAGTCCTCATGAGAGAACACTTGACTTGAGCCAGTACTTGTGTTTGGTGCCATCTGCTTTCTCCATATGCTGAGAGTGACCACAAGAACAAATTCTTCACAATGTCTTATTTCACCAGCAACCTCTAGTATTCCCAACTTATCATATTGTCACTACTTCATTGAACTGTAAAGGACTAATAATGACATATGACCCACACCAACAGTTCTTCCTGCTGGACACAGATTCTCCATGTGCAGAAAGGCTGGTTTTAGATGGAGCTTTTTTTGATAGTATGAATAAAAAAAATCCATCTAAATCTACAAAAATCAATTGTAGTGATAATTTATGCCTTTGTCTCTGTTTTGTAACTCCTGATATCATTTGTACCTACAAAACCTATGTTTTTGTGTCATTCTGTATGTATTACTTGTTTGTGTTGTATGTGTGTGTGTGAATGGACAAATAAACTATCTGCTGTTTTATCGTCTGAAGACACTAAAAAAAAGCAATGTCATCTGCACAGAAAGAACATTTTGCAAACTAGTTTACACCATTAATATAATTAATCAATACATGTTACATATAATTAAAAAATAATTTGTTCAAAACACCATGACAGGTAGATGTTTATCAGTTTGTGGGGGAAACTTATGGAAGAGTCTGGACAATGATCTTAACCCTTACAAGGCCATGTTTCTGAAGAAGTACATCTACTAAAACATATACTAAAGCCACCTAATTCATAAAAATATCGATCAAGTCTTGCGAGGTCGCATTATCGTAGACATTTGCCATATTGAATTTCGGCCGGTACGCGGCCCCGATAAGAGCTTCGTAATTGCAGCTTCGTTATAACGGCTCATACGGCTTTATCGTTTGAAATAAACAAATTTGGGGCCAATGTTTATATCTTACCAAACATACGGGTGTGTGCATATTTTATGTTAATTAGCAATCGTAAACAAGTCACACGTGTTGAGCCGAGAATGTTCGGTTTCGGCTGTTTGTACAGGTAAGCGTGAACCAAGTATACTCGGTCCCGGCTCTTTAAGGGTTAAAATGATTATACTTACAGAACAACCCGTTGCGCTTCAGTGTTCCGCCCAGTGTTGCCAACTTAGCGACTTTCTCACTAAATTGAGCAACTTTTCAAAGCTCCTAGCGACTTTTTTTTGTCAAAAGCGGCTAGCGACAAATCTAGCGACTTTTTCTGCCGTTTTGGAGACTCTGATAGGAAAACTCGGCTCATTCTGCAGTTACTGTCCTCAACAAGCAGCAGGTGCTGCTGTGAGCTTCTCCCCCTCCCAGAGCACAGGCTGTCAGTCCAGTAACCCCGCAGCATCTCAGGGGCAGGGGGAGACCCACATCACTCCGCGGCCAGACGACAGATGAATCGCACATGTGCAGTCCCTACAGATCCCATCCAGACTTACGGAGCCATATAAACGAAAATGTTTCTTCACTGTCATGCTAAAATAAACCACAGCATTTAGCCTCTAGTTAAAAAAAAACATATTTTGGGTGTTTTATATTCACTTTTTGGTCTCTTCCACAACGTTATTCCTCTCTCCTACAACGTTGATTACAATTACATGCAAACTGGGAAATATGCAAATTAGGCGATGACGTCATTTAGCGACTTCTAGTGACTTTTAGGACAGCCAACAGCGACTTTCCTTGCTGAGGAGTTGGCAACAGTGGTTCCGCCCGCGGGACACTTTGAGATCTGCATAAGCAATTTGCTAAATGTCTGAAACTGCAAACGCGATTATACAAACACTATACGCTGATGGAAAGCTTAGATTCTCATGAATCCGCCGGTATAAACCACTTTCAGATGTGATTACCACAACGGGTAATATAAACACATTTGTCCGACAAACAACGAATATCCATCCATCCGTTCTCTGTACACGGCTTCAACGCACACAGCGCGACTCACATTTCCGGGTTCATTATTACACACAGATGAAAATATTCCACAAAAAACGGCCATAATCCAACCTTGGACATCCAGACGAAACAAGCCAGTAAAATATTTTGTCCAAAATATGTCTTGAAGACGGTATATGATCCACGAATAGGTCGTTTTCGAGGAAATGCACCTCGCGATGCGCGTCCAATATTCCCTGTATTTCTCGTCATATTTTTATTTACAAATAGAATATTAGTGATTTTTTGTACTGAAAATGGCTGGAATTAACTGCAGCTTAAAGGGGTTATTTAATAAATAATATTGAATAATAATATTTAAGTTGATGAAGAATCCCTCCTGTGACTGGAAATGTGTCTGTAGAAACGAGTCAAAGCCCTTTTACATTAGCTAGCTTAGAGAACGTTAGCACGTTTGCTAAATTAGCATAATATGAAGCCTAAAGTGGTTTTAACGCCACGAGATTCTGTGTGGAAAAATATTATCTACTAATACGTACAAAGAGAAATAGACTTACTGGCGTTTTCGAAGTCCCAGGTCCGGTGTTCAAGATTAACTGGTGATAGCAGGGTTTCTGAGACAGATGCTTCATAGGCGTGGCTTTTCAGGACCCCTTACCTACTCTTGCTGTTTCTGTCTGATTGAGGCCACAGACCACAGACTGTCACCAGTTAATCTGATGTAGATCGTCACACTCTACCACAGTGAAGTGATATTTCCACTCCGTTAGGTGGAAGCCCTCATTAAACCGAGTATTTTACTGGTAGACTGAACAGCCATGAATCCAAACAGAGCAATAACGAGAACGTTAAAGCCGACAACAAGAACATTTCGGAACAGTTTATTGACGTCTGTGTGTTTTGAACAGGCATCGGTACAGTCACCTATGCTATGTGTTGCCGTTGTAACAGCTGCCTCGCTCACTGAATAACACCAGTTGATCAGAACACCAGTTAATCTTGAACACCGGATTGGGAGTCAAATTCGGCCCGGGACTTTTTGGACCAGACCAGCCCACCTGTGCATTGACTCGAATCTCCCCCAGAGTTGATTACAATTCAGACCATAAAAAAATCCTTTTTCAAACATTTTACCTGTGAAACACACATTAAGACCATCAAGAAAAAACTATAATATGCAGATGGAAGAATATAAATCACATTTGAATATTTTGGCAGCTTAACAAATAAAAATAATATTTTTTTTTTTGCCTTTTTATTGTGATAGTCGCAGTGAAGAGGGACAGGAGATGGGGAGAAAAGTAGGGGGATGACATGCAGCAAAGGGCCGCAGGCAGGAATCAAACCCAAGCCGCTGCGTTAGATTCTAGCTCCTATACATGGGTCACCTGCTTAACCCTATGAGCTATACGGGCATCAGGTGCCCAATAATCAAAATTATTTAATAAATACCAGCGTACCGGCCCACATGTGGACTGGCCCTTCGGTCAAACGACCGAATGACATAACGTTCAATCCGCCCCTGAGGTGAACTCTGATCCATGCTTGGTCAAACGAAAATGGCGTTAGCCAGCACAGGGCAATCTGCTCCTGTCCCCTTTCAAAAACAAGAAGAGCGTTCTCGCGCTATAAGCCCCCCCCCCCCCCCCCAGCCCCCGCCCCCGCCCCTCACGTGAAAACACTGCCAGAAAGATTGAAAGTTCAATGTTTGTATTTTCATTTTTCAATGCCAAAACTTACTGTCAGCATTATGGCTCCATATGTCTGTCCCTCCCAGTCTCTGTGTCTGATACACACTGGAGCTGCTCTGAAGTGCTTTTTGTGAGTTCTTTATGAATTTTTGGAGTGAAAATAATGTGAAAATGGGCTGAAAAACAAACATATACCATTTTTGCCCAGGGTGTACAGAGGGTGTACAGAGGGTGTCCAAAATTGACAGCGCCTGGCCATAGCAGTACAAATACATGTGTGAAACACTCATTTCTTGTAGTATTGCTCTGAAATTTTGACCTGAACTATGTAAGACCCCAGGCTGTTGCCTTTTTGTGTTTTCAAGCTGTCACAGTGCTGCCACACTTATTTTCAGGTGTTTTATTAGGGAAAAAATTTAGGCGAGAATATAATTCATCCTAATTCAGTGTGTTCCAACATAAAATACTCTGTGTCAGTAGCACCTAGAGTAATTCTGACTGCACTGAGTGAAAATTCAGATTGTCAGCTTTCAAAGGAGACCCCAACCATGCATGTACTCCAAACAGTTCAAGAACAGCATTCAATTTACTTTCCGTACATCTTCAGTAGAAATTATAAAAAAGTCTGCTTCAAAAATGAAATAATATAGAACAGTAAAGGTGTTCTTGGAGTTTCAAACAAGGTATATAAGTATAAGGTTTGATGCAAACATGCATTAGTATATGAGACATCCTATAATAGAAATGTAGCTGGTTGGAGCTCAGTATAAACTCCAACCTCTTTGTTTTCAGACAGTATTTTAGGTTCTGTTTTTTTTGTTTGTTCAGTTTTACATTTTTATTTTGTACATTTTATTTTCTCTTTTTCTTTTTATCCTTATGAAACTGTGGCATGTTTAAAAGTCAGAGTGCAGTCCTCCTCCAAGGCTGCTCATTCCCTCATATTGTCAGAAATGCAGCATTATTTTATTAGTTATTGATGATCAGAAATCACATCAACATAGAATGTCTCCATTTACTATAGATATACTCACAAACCACATGACCTTGCTCTGAGCACAGGCGTGTGTCATGCATGTGTACATTATGTACGGATACTGAATCACATGACCTAAATATGTAGCAGGTGGCAGGAATTGATGGGACTCAGAAACACCCCCACAATTTAATCAGTTGTTTCTTGTATCATTTCTGATGGATAAGTCCTGATTAGTCCTCAGCTGTGAATTTGTAGTAGGGTCACAATCATGTGATCGTCAGCAGACAGCTGATGTAGTGTTCACTTGTTGTCATGGATGCAGTGATGCCGTGCTGCTATTATACAGAAATCTTTAACAAATCCATGGATCTAGTATAAGCCACATCACTGTCAAAATCTAGTCACTTGGTCCTTTTTTTTTCATGTCTGACCTTCCCTGAAAACTTCATCCAAATCCGTCAGTCCGTTTTTGAGTAATGTTGTTAACAGACTGGCAGACAGACGTACGCTGATTGTCAATCAAATATATAACTAAATTAGCCTAGCCACGCTAGACCCATGTTCTGACGGCACAAGGGTCTAGGGCCGCTCGACAGGGAGGGAGGCGGGCTAAAAGGTTGTTTATCAAATCCCTCTGCAGCAATTGGGTAGGTATACAACCAATCAGTGCAACAAATAGGCTGACGTAGTTCCTAGAGCGACGGCGGATTGTGGCTAAGTCCCATTAGCTTCCCAACCAGCGGAGCCAACTGGTATATTAAGGATTTGCCATATCCCGTCGGCATAAGTCCAAATACGTCTTTCTTCTCAATGAAACACTTCAGTGCCGTCCTTTGTTTATCTTTCAAGTTGAATTTTAGCTTCAAATCTTTAAGGGCTGTGGCCAAAGCGACAGATAACTGTTTATTGTGCGCTGGTTGTTTCTGTCAGAATCGTCACGCCTCTGTCGTCACTTAGTTACGCCCGCCTTCTGACTCTACACTTCATGGTGATTGGTCCGGCCAGTTTTAGGAGAATCCAGCCTTGAGCCTTATGGAGGGTAACTAGACCCACCCTGGCAGAGAATTAAATTCGTTGCCGTGGGTTGTCTAGCACAGCTAGGCTATAACTAAATATCAATTGGTACTGAAAGTCAGCACCTAAAATTATGCAGCATCAAATCGGCCTTCACAGCTTTTTTGGACTTGGTTTGTAAACGTAACGTCAATAATGCCAGAGGAGACATACTATTAAATAACAGCATCATTTTACAACCTTCACACGTCTCATCTTTCCGTCTGCTGTCCCACACACCTCTCCATCCAAGATCTGAGCCAAACTCAGAGCCTTTTCCATCCTTATTTTTGGCCTTTTCATGCAAATGTCGCTGCATATAAACAGTGAGAGCTGCTGGTTGCTGTCCATGTTTGTGTGGGTTCAGCGACATGCAACAGTTGTTGTACTCATGGGGCCTGCAGAACTTCAGTAGCTGGACGAAGAGGCTGGTTCCCATTGGCAGGAAAAAGCCAGTTAGAGGACACTGGAAAAAGGAGAGGAGTGAGACGCTGCCAACATTATGAACAACTTCTGTGCATATTGAAAAAATACTTTCTGCAGAGACAACAAACTGAGATCTAGAATGAAGGAAGGTCTTGGTAATGCCCCTTTTCTGGGTTTGTCTGGAGTTTTCAGAGCTTTGCCTCTAACTATCTGTTGTATTCACTCAGTCACAAGGTTTGATTGCTAAAAAGTACAAAAATAATAGCAGTTGAAAGCTGATAAGGCGTAGTAAAGATGATGTAAATGAACAGTTTGGAATTTAAAAATATATTTTTTAGACTGTGTACAGATTGATAATTCAAGAGCATATTTTTCTCCACTTTCTTCCAGTGAGCAACAAGAACCTGTTTTTGTTGGATTTTTCCAAATAGTATCCTTTGTCTTTACCACGGAAAATGAAATACAGTTCCCTCTGAGAGTAGATGAACAACTGAGTGAAAATCTTTATTGATTACTTTTTGTCACTAACTTAAGGTGTGTTGATCTCAAATAAGTAAATAAAAAATAATAATTATTGTTATTATTATTATTATAATTAGAAGAAGAAGAAGAAGACATAGTAAAATAAAAGCAGCAAATATTACTTTTTATGTAATGATCCCCTTTTTTTTACTGTTCCACTGAAATATCTGTGTAAAATCTGTTGATTTCTTCAAGTTTCAGGAGTGCAAAAAAATAAACCAATTGCTGACTGATGAATAGAGTTTGTCTTTCAGGTGTTTCCTTCTTCATGTATTGTTCACACATCCAGACATCATTTCAGTCTGTCTTTTCATCTGCTGAAATCTGGACTAGAGCCAGGAGGTGAAGACCAGACAGCCGACTATGAAAGGAGAAACAGCTCATTCATCAGAAGAGAGGTCCTTGAGAAACAGCACAGGGAATGTACAGTACATGTAGATAAATAGAAAGGAAGAAGAAGTTATGATGAAAACCATCCACCTCATCAGTGGAACATAGAGACTGCAGTCACTACACTTTTTTATCAGTGAAACAAACTGGAGAGTCTTGGATTGCTAAAATCAGACACCAAAGGAGGATTAAATTTAGGGGAACAGTAACAATCATCAACTGAAGGCAGGTGCTGTAAAGGTCTGGAAAAAGACTTGACTACAGCTGGTGGCCTCCTGAGCAAGAAGGAAGCAGGTTTTTTTACCAATTAGGAAGGTTTCTTTACGTTTAAAGGGAGTTTTTTTTTTTTTTTCACCACTGTCGCCTCAGGGCTGCTCTGGGGGTTCAGGCATATGGGTTCTGTAAAGCATCTGGACACAATTTGAACTGTAATTGGTGCTATATAAATAAAATTGAATCGAACTGAATTGGATTGCAAGTCTCTCCTATTCACTGGAAACCAATGCAGGTGATGATCATGAAGCTGGTTGTAAATATTGCCAATAACATGCAAAGCTGTCATCAAGGCAAACTGAAGAATCTGAAAGATGAAACAGAATAATAATATGATTTTTTTTAAAAAGTCTTCTCCTTTTCTTCTGTGTTATTTCGTTGCTGAGATGTCTGGGGTGTTGTTCTACAAGCAGAAAGTAGTGCAAATAAAAGAAAAATCATTAAGAAATGTATCTTTAATCACCTATCAAGGTCTTTTGATTTTGATTTTGTTTTGCATTAAGGTAATGCGTTTTATATGCGTTGTTTTAAATAATGAATGTTTTTTATTGACCAAGGACTACAGATAGAAATTAGCTTGAAGCTAAATCTGGTGCAACCATCTTTTTAATGTAACTGCACGCTGTCCTTTTACAAATAAACTTGAAACTAACTAACTAACTATCAGAGTATTTGTCTGTGTATAAGCCTTCAATATTTTATTTCCATCTCAGTCTGGCCTTCAGACCTGACGTCTCTATCATCATGACTGCTCTAAAATTCAATAATAATGACTTCTTTCTTCTTTGATGAAGGATAACTTTCAGCTGCAGTTTTCTTACAGATGCTTTCGAGGTCTTTAATTGTTTGATCACCACCTCCTCCTTGATAACTCTGTTGTACTGGTTCAACTAAAATGCTCTCCTTTGATTTAGTACAGAGAGAACATACACTTTACAGTCTGTGGACATTTTCTTTTTCATATTTTTATTGTCAGCCTACCTTGAATAAACTTTAATCATATTGTTTGTCTTTATGCTGATGACACAAATATAAATAAATGAAAAATATAAATACAATGTAATCCTCTGACTCTGATATGTTACAAATCAAGAATATTTTACAGTTTAATTTTAACTTGGTGCTGAGCTGATTTCATGACAACAAAGTGGAATAAGAAAGAGCCCTGCACCATGCACCCATGTACACCACACTGTCCCTCAAACCTCACTGCTTCAAATATTATTTCAGATAATGGTCCAGAGACAGCTGATTTGTTCAGATGCCTCAGTTTGTTTATGCTGAAGCATGTTCAGTGAATGGTCATAGGGGTGAATGAGCTGCCTGCATGTAGTATACAGTTCTGAGGAAAAAAAAGTGTTTGCCTGATGTTTTCTTCTTCTTCTTTTTTTATTTTTGCATATTTCTTAGATGTGAGATAAATTAATTGCCCCCTAAACCTAATAACTGGTTGGTCTCTTGGCAGCCAAAACAGCAGTTAAATATTTGTTCCAGTTTGTGATCAGTCTTTTACATCAACATGGAGGGATTCTAACTCCACTCTTCTCTGCAGAATAGTTTACGTTCAGCCACATTAGATGGCTTTCAATGATGAACTGCCCTTATGTTGCTACAGCATCTCTATTGGACTGAAGTCCAGACTTTGACTTGACCACTCCAGAACTTTCATTTAGTTCTTTCTAAGTCACCCAGAGGTGGACTTTCTTGTTTGCTCTGAGTCTTTGTCTTGCTGCATAAATCATTTATGCTTCAGCTTTAAATCATGAACTGATGGTGGATGTTCCCCAGGAGGATTTTCTGATAGAGAGCAGAATTCATGGATCCATCATTGATGACAAGTCCTCCGGGTCCTCCAACCATCACACTACCACCACCATGTTCACTGCTGGTATCATGTTCTTCTTGTTGATTAGCTTTACACCAGATGGAATGGACTTGTCTTCAAAAAAGTTCTACCTTTGACTCATCAGTCCTGAGGATGTTATCTCAAAAGTCTTGGGCTCCTCTCTCTATATATAGCCTTTATGTTCTTATTGGTCAGCAGTCCAAACTCTCCCATGGATCCATTTTCTCCCAGAGTCTTCCTTATTGTGGAATCATGTAACTGAGGCCAGTGAGATCTGCAGATCTCTAGATGTTCATCTTGGTTCTCTTGTGACCTCCTGGATGAGATGTGAATGAGATGTGCGTGCTCTCAGAGAAATGTTGGTCGTTGGTCCACTCCTGAAAGAAGCGGTCAGTTAAGCTGTCATTTACTGACTATTAGAGCCGTGTGGCACCGAAACTATGATGTAAGTTTTTGTACTTGTACTACACTGACCATGTGCAGCTGGTGGAGAGAGCAGAGCTGTAATATTGTATGGTGATAAATAAATAAACACAAAGAAAGTGATAAAATAATGACTTGTGACATTGAAGGCCTCTGACATTTTAAGCCTCCTTTATTAATGCTGCTCCTGCTGTGAGACATCATGCAGCAGGGACTTTTTTATTTTTTTTAAAGGGCTCTTACATAACTACAAGTCAGCTTTTCTGGGCCTGCAGAACCGACCAAACTACTTCAACTTCTGAGTGAGTCGGGTGTTGGCCAGAGAAAACAACTGAGGTAATAAAATGAAAAACAGGCAACGCGAGCTCGCCTCAAATCCCCCTCTGTGATAAAATAATGAGGTCGGCAGCAGCTGATCTGAAGCGCTGGGCTTCATGAAGGAGGGGAAAAAACAATGCCCACTAAAGCCTCCACCCCACACCCACCACTCACCCACCCCCAATGCTCCGAGCCAGAACAGATCAAATGTCTGGCACTGAGATTACAAGCACTGCAACCATATCTATTAATGAGGTTGACTAAATAATTGAAGCGAAATCACATTAAAGATAAAAAGAAATAAAATATGAAGGCGACATCTGGACACTGTTTTATGGGGACGTCCTCTTGTCTTCCAGTCCTTTTGTCCTCCAAACAATGCTGAATACATCTGAATGCAGCAGCTTGAGTTTGGACCGACCCAGACTCTCATTCCTCTCCTCTCCCCCCATCTCTGACCCTCACATGTTTCTATTTTAACCTCTGTTTTTCTACACTTCTCCCTACTTTCCGCCTCTTTCATCATTGGGTTTTAATTGGGGTGCTTCCTCCTTTTTGACTTCTCTCTGCTGTGCTCCAATTCCCAGATTGAGTTCATATTGATGGGGATGGTAGCTTTAAAAACAAGAAGAACACTTCCATGCGTCTGGAGCCGCTAGAATGAAGTAAAACAGTGTGAATTAAACATAAAAAAGCCAATGATGTAGCTATGTATAGTCTTATGATTCCCTTTCAGCCATTTAAGCTAATCTATTTATTACACAGCAGAGCTCAGTTCTTCCTAATGTTCAGCTGATGAGCACTCTCACACCTAATCAAGCACACAGCCTGTCGAAAGGTCTTTTGTTGTTGATTTCTGTTTTCCTGCTCAATTTAAGTGATTACTGCCATATTTTGCAGGACAATGCTATAATTTCCCATCCGTGCTTAATCTACTGCTTTGGAAATTCAGCTGATTGGGTTTTGATTGTCTGTGTGAACAAGCGGCACTTCCATTTTTCAGAGGCGAAAATTGATGCTGTCATTTCAGCGACATTGTTATCATACAAATAGGCCTGATGGAGTATTTATGCCCCGCTTTTTATCAGCAAATGTGAGTGTTTTACACATTTGGTGCTTAAAATAGCTTGCATTATTTCATGTAAATTAATTGGAAAGAGACATTTCTCCCTAACCTGACTGATTTAATGCATCATGACTGGTAATATGGTAAAATGTATTCTCACAGTATAACTATAATGTAGTTTATTTTCTGTCTTAAAGGCTGCTACCCAAAATCTACTTGGATAGCTCAAAAGATTAAGTGGACAACCCATCTACAGGGGCTTCCCTGATGCAGCAGCATGGGTTCAGTTCCAGCTTGTGGTGTTTTGCTGCATGTCTTTTCCCTCCTTTCCTGTCTGCCTCTGCTACACCTATCAAAAAAGGCAAAAAATAAGTAAATAAAAAAAAAATCTTTTAAAAAATTTGCTTTTGCAGTTTTTGAAAAGAAGTTTTTGTACAAGCAAAATTTCAACATTTT
Source organism: Acanthochromis polyacanthus (assembly GCF_021347895.1). NCBI lineage: Eukaryota > Metazoa > Chordata > Actinopteri > Pomacentridae > Acanthochromis > Acanthochromis polyacanthus. The sequence goes on along the minus strand of NC_067122.1, from coordinate 34,910,111 downwards.
CTTTTGAAATTAGCTCTGATGATTTTAAGAAAATATTTTTCTTCAAGATCTACAAAACAGACAGAGTCCAGGTGTGTACTATTTGAGGAGATGAATGACCTCAGTAGAGATAACTGATCTGTTCCCTGAGCAATGTCAGCAACTTCCTTCAAGGTAAACAGTTTTCACTTCTTCTAAAGTCCTTCCATATAAAAATTCCATGAATAATTTGTTTTCAGTCAAAAAAACAAGTAATGAACTATTATTTTTTTACTGTGCATTTAGGTGTGTATGGGACCGTGTTGGTATTTCCGTGAATCTCCATGAAATGTTGTATACGACTATAACATGCTTAACTATGATGGTGAACCTTGATGAAAATGCTAATTACCAAATGTTAGCTTGTTCACATTAACTCCCTTGTGTCAATATTTTCAGCTATATGAAAATATTGAAGTCAACAATAAACTACAAACTTTGATGCAAATACTTACAAAGTTTTGCTAGATGGTAGGTGAAGTTTGATAGGAATGGTAATTGGCAATGGTGAGAATGCTCACATGCTGAATTTAGAATTAAATTTTGAAGGAAATGCTATCAGGAAGTGATAATAAATGTTCTCTTGACCATCAACTAAGCTACAATAGTCAGCATTGCTACACATTGCATACACATGTTACTAATGGTAATTAGCAAATGCTAGCATGTTTACCTGGTAAACTATGAAGGGGATTTTTTTTTCCTCTGTAAGGAAAGTGAATATTTGTGAAGCAGCAGACATTAGGACACACTCCTAGCATTTTATGGCGAGCAGCTCGATGACCTCTCGCTGCAGCAGACACACAGATGAAATGTAGATTGATCTTCTCATCTGACTGTGGTGTTAGACAACAAACAAACATATTGTACAAAATGTCACCGCTCCTTCCATGCATTATTAAATTTTGAATACAGATATGAGGAATGCTTGATAATAGTTGCATGTGGTAAAATCTCTGCTGTGGAAAGTCGCTATGTACTGCATAGAATTAAGATTACAAAAGATTAATTGCTGTTGTGTCACTGCACAGTGTGATAGCATCCTTTTCCGCCTTTAATAAGTCCGCGGCAAGTGTCTAACATGAGCTGTAAGAATTATCGTCACACACACACAGTGGGCAGAACATTGCACGAGCTGTACTTAACACTTATTTCTCACAAACACAACACACACAGACGCAGTGGGAAGTAGCCCATCTGTGGACCACCAGACAGCGCTTGTAACACTTGAGCTCGCTCTTGTAAACACACACCCACACTCAGCGCGAACCGTCACATCCTCTGCATTGTGTCACACACACTCACACAGCCAACCCACCACATAATGCACATACTAATTACAAAATCATAAGGTCATCAGCAGACCTCCCACTCTAACAGATAGCATGGGAATTGAATGGCCGGAAGTTATTACAGTTTACAGTGCACCAGTAAAGGGAGGGCTCAAAGGAAGTATCTGGTTACATAATTACTGATATTATGCATTTATAACGACCAAGGAAAGTGGTGATCCTTTCTGTCATTTGATTTAGAAAATACACAAGCTACAGCAGCAGAATAGATGTCCTTTAGACTGTATGTCTGACCATGTTTCGAGCAGGTGTCCATGCATGCGCACCGTCACCTAATCCTCAGTAGAATGTTCTGCTGTTTTCACTGAAGCATCCCAAGTGCTCGGATATTCAGGGAATATGAGCTACAGCAAACAGCAACAACATGATTTGCAGCTAGATTTTCATCCCCCAAAACTATTTACTTTCAATTTGTTGGGAGGCTGGGGGTTTGTTTACATCTCTGAAAACACACTTTGTACTTTGGAGGGAGCTTTAATGTTGGTATAAAAAATATGTTCTGGCATCTTTAACATAGTTCATTACATTGCCTAAGCCTGCTACTGTAATGCATGCAAAATGCTGTTTATGGGAAACTGTATGAGGAACGGCCTCCTGGAGCGTGTTAGCTGTGAAGCTAGTACATCTAAACAGCTGCTAAAGCACATCCAGCTGAACTCATGTTTTACCTTCTACAGCCATGTTGGCCGTTTGAAGAAACCCAAATTTGTGGTGTAAAATTACTGTTAAATGGCAATAATGATGTCAGTTTAAAAAGCCTGGGGTGGCAAGATGATTGCTGAATTAAGCTGAGCAATCTGAACTGGTTTTACCAAACTGAGATTTAGATGGAGGTTACAGTTCCATCAGTTATAGCCGAAGACCTACAGTCAAAAAAGACCTGTTTGTTTTAATCTTGTTTTTGTCTTCTCGATGGGGCCTAACTGAACTATGCTGGGAATTTACACCACAACACTCAGAGGTCAGCAGCTGATAAACAATTTTAATTGACTTCATTCTTTAAGATCTAAACACAGAGCAGAGAAAACAGGGTTTAATTCAAGCTGATAAAACAGAGGTTAGTGGAGGGTTGTCAAACATTAAATCATTCGTCCAGAGTGTTTAATCTCCATTTAAAGGCGGACAAACTTCAGTAAGATGTTGAGACGTGACAGCGCTCTGACAGGCCGACATTTTGTCGGAGCTGCCTTCGTTCCACAGTCAGCTGTGAAGACTTATCAGTTCGTGGATGAGTCATGATGAAGCTGCCAGTTACGTTAATTGAAGAAGAAACAGATGTCCTGAAAGAATGAGGACGGAGAAGAATCAGGAATTTCTCAGTGTTGGACCCAGACAATTATTACCCTTCTATTACATGTGTTTGAAGTTCCCAGCAGAGGTAACAATTAGCCCTGTGAAGAGACCTGGAGATACCAACAGACACACTGAAGGTCCTCCACAGTCGTTAGCTCTCCATTAATCCTTGGAAATTTAATTTATGTTTTTCCAGGGAAAATGTGCTATAGTTTTAGAAAAAAAACATGAGTATGAAGAGAATAAAGCAGCGTTTCGTTCCAGGTTCACACTTAGGACTGCATGTGTGTTTTCTCTCATTTTAATGTGTAAGTGATGTAACAAGGGCTGGGGATGTTGCATTTGTGCAACCACCTCCACACCAGTGGTCTTCTTCACTTTATTTTTTGGCCGATTTAGTGGAGTGGAGGCGGTTAACATGATGGCGAATGGCAACAGGATATAAATGATTTGTCTGCAGTAGAAGGAGCAGAGGCGGCACTGAAACATCAAAGTGTATTCAAGAAATCTGTTTCCAACAAGTTTCATCTTCTGCTTTTCCATTTGGCAATGTCATTTTATTACATTTCTTTCCTTCTTAATAGTCAATGTTTCTACTAGGTTTTCTTTTAAGTGTAAACAAGTCAGGTGGACGACAATTTAACAAGTGATTTGGATTCTGCATCAAAATAAAGAGAAAAACAATGAGCCTGGTCTCAGGGAAGACTGTAGTTCTGTTTCCATCTCTTCCACCGGTATGTAGAAAGGTTTCCGTCCAAATTTGGCAAAAATGTAAACAAACTTTGGCAAAAACTGAGCATAAGTGAAAGTAAATTAATGCCACATGGACCACCATTGATGTCTATCCATCCATCCATTCATTCTCTATACACCGCTTCATCCTCACTAGGGTCATGGGGGGTGCTGGAGTCTATCCCAGCTGACTCGGGTGAAGGCAGGGGACACCCTGGACAGGTCACCAGTCTGTCACAGGGCTACATATACAGACAAACAATCACACTCACATTCACACCTACGGGCAATTTAGTGTAACCAACTAACCTCAGCATATTGTTGGACTGTGGGAGGAAGCCGGAGTACCCGGAGAAAACCCACGCATGCACAGGGAGAACATGCAAACTCCATGCAGAAAGATCCCAGAAAAGCCTGGATGTGAACCAGGGATCTTCTTGCTGCAAGGCGAAAGTACCACACCACTGTGCAGCCCCCATTGATGCCTATTCATCCATTCTCTATACACCGCTTAATCCTCATTAGGGTCGTGTAGGGTTGGAGTCTATCCCAGCTGACTGAGGGTGAAGTCAGGGGACACCTGGACAATTAACAGTCTATTACAGGGCTACATATACAGACAAACAATCAAACTCACATTCACACCTATGGATAATTTAGAATCACCAATTAACCTCAGCATGTTTCTGGACTACGGGAGGAAGCTGGAGAACCAGGAGAAAATCCACACATGTACATGGAGACTCCATACAGAAAGATCCCAGTAAGGCCGGGACATGAACTGCGGATCTTCTAGCTGCAATGCAATGGTGATAACCACCAAGCCACTGTACAGCCAAATGACCATTGATGTGACTATGCAGGTGAACAGCAGGATGAAATGAACAGCAGGTGGCGCTAATTCTCCAGTCAGTGACATTAAAAAGTATACCAACAACCAATGTTTTACTGCACACATCGCAGTTAAACCTAGCATGATGAAGTTTTTGCATTTTCTGTCAATGAATAGAAGCTCGTGAACAAACGACAGAAACTGACTATATGGCAGCAGTTGGCCTTCAGTAAAATATAACCTACAGTCACATTATGAGATGATGTGGATGCTATGTTAACCTTACTTTCAGTTGCTGTCAGACAGTCAAATAACATACAACACATTTTTACAAAAGAAAGTGTCAGTGTAAAAGATGTACGAAAAACATTTTGAACATTTGGAAAGTTATTTGACTTATTAAAACCTTGTAGTAAATGAAATATAGCTACTCATTTTTATGAGCAGAGTCTGACGGTATTTTCAGTCCTCATTCAATCTTTGGACAATGAAATTATTTCAGTGTACCACGTCTGAACAAAATCTCCTTTTCTACACAAATATGAGTTTTCTGGAACAATGTACAATGTGAAGCAACCTTTATAACAACATCTAGTTTAAGACAGACATTTGGTGCTATGATAGGCTGGGCCCAGTGTTGCAGATTATCATTACTTGTACATCGACTAAAACAAATAGCCAAGGCTGTTCCCATATGGCAATGTCAGAAATGCAGCATTTTCTTTTTCTAGAAATGCAGCATGTGTTTATTGGTTATTGATGATCAGAAATCACAGCAACATAGAATGTGTCCATTTAATATAGAGGTACCCACAAACAAAATGACCTTGCGCTGAGCACATGTGTGTTATGCGTGTGTACGTTATGTACAGACACCGAATCACGTGAGCGAAATATGCAGCGGGCGGCGGGAATTGATGGGACTCAGAAACACCCCCACAACTGGGAAAAAAAGAAGAAGGAAACAGTCTGAGCAGGGTGTGGTGGTCCAGTGGTAAGGTGTTGCTCTCATAAACCACACATCATGGGTTCAATCCCCATCTGTGCTTGTAAACCTTGAACTTTCTTGGTAAATGTTCACAATGCTTTCAATATAAAACCCTTCCTAAAAATCTTGTGAGTGGATTCAGTGTTGGGTTTAACAAAGCTACATGAGCTGGTGTTATTACAGTTTTGGTCCTTTCTGAAGCCACCAACAACAACAGGTGTTCCTTGAATAGCCATGCTTTTACTTTGAAGTGTAAGATGAACACCTCCTCCCTCCATTTATAGAGCCACAACAAATATGAAATGGAATATGTTAATTCTCCTACTGTAAGCCATAATTTGGGCAGAAAATAGAGCAGCAAACAGCTTGATGCAACAGCAGTTTAGACAGTGTAATTAGATTACAGTTCAGTGGAATTACAGTAACCCAGAAACAGTTCCAGACAAGAAGCTGCAAACGCACTGCTGAAGTGTTAATTAGGAGTCCGTTGAGAAGATTGTTAATTAAAATTTGATTAAATATCCAATAAGAGACACAAATTTAGACCACATTAAGAATGCATGGGGGTTGCCATGGTGATGCGTTAACATCCACCGGAGGGAAATAACCACATGCAAATAAGCTTCATATGGGGAGTTTTTCTTCTTCTTCTTCTTGAGATAATCATTTTAAGTCCAACTGCAGGAAAAAGAATCCTTATAAGCCACGAACATAGTTACAGTATTGAAATCATTCTCAACAAACAAACCGTTAAAATCCCATAAACCATGGTTATAAATATAGAAAAATAAAGCTGAGTAAAGCTGAGAAGCCTCCATCAGATCACAGAGCTTAACTAATCTGTAACTCTGATACTGGAGATTAATTATGGGATGAATCTCTGGAGAGGTAAAAAGTGGTTTCCATGTAGTTTTTGGGCAACACATGATGTGAAGTGGGGAACAATATTTTTATCACTGATACTCTTCGTCAGTAGATGTGCAGAATTTTGTTTTCCTCATTAATGCCCATTCAGGATAACTTCTGTCTTGTTACAACACAATACAAACAGTATTTGATGAGCTACAAATATAACAGAAAGCAAATTTAGAAGCCTGATAGGAGACTGTAATTCAGTAATTAAAGCTTTCACATCCAGGCCAAAAACAGAACCTAAAATGGAGTTCATTTATTTTTTAACTCTTGAGAACAGTCATGAGATTTTATTGAAGATTTGCCTAAAAAAGGTTGCAAAAGCAGAGGTATCTAAATTAAATGTGTCAAATGTCATGTTTCATTGCAACAATGTGTTATTCTTCTCCTTTTTTTTGGTTTTCAAAACCAATTAATAATCTTTAAAAAACACACACAAGAGAATTCCAGTTCAGGAGGGTTGCAACCAAAAAACAAGAGTTTATCGTGTCTCATTAGGAATAGCATTGATGATTTATCCAATAGAGTCTGTAGACAGAGCAGGTAAAAGCAGAATAGAGGTCATTCTTTCCACACTCTAGATCCATTTCGATTTTTAAGGCTGCAGAGTGGCACATTCACTGAAGAGATGAAATGTTTCAATGACATCAGTGTCACTGATTTATTTTATCAGACTGTTTTTTACTCTGTAACTTAAGGGTGAACAAAGGCAAAAAATGTCAGTTTAAAATATTACATTGACCTCAGGGACAAAGTCTGGACTTTATTCTTAGTTTTGTCCCTAAAGCTATGAGGCCCCATTGTTGATTTAACCTCAAAAATCTCAGGTGGTATTTCTGAAAGCAGCCTGTTAAAGGGTTAAAGAACAATCTTAGCTTTCTTGCTCTCCCATTAGTTCATGTAATAATACCTTCAGATTAGACATCCTATTAAGAAAAATAAATTATGATAAAATTGTTATGTTTTGGTGAGACATGTATCTCACCATTAAATGCTGCCAGAAGAACTGAAATGTTCACATACAGGACACATGTAGAGCTGGAAAATTAAAAAAAAAAAAAAAAAAAAAAAAGAAAAGAAAAAACTGCCCATCAATTTTGCCTTGGCCCCCCTAAATGTCTAAGTGGGACATGTAATTCTAACTACGATTAAATCTGATGCAGATTCTGAATGATTTTCTGAAGCAAATACTTGGTCGTAACAACAAGCATCATTGGAAAGGTCAAGTTGTTCAGTTTCAAACAACATCTTCTGTAATAAATACTTGAGGAGTAATTCAGCCAAGTAGAAGATAGGGAGGCTCTTGAGTTGTAACAGTCAAAAGGTGCTGAAAGTTAAAGCCAGGGCTTTGGTTGTGTCATGAACTCTGCTGTGTGAGCTCCTGAGCAAACCATGCCAGACCTGCTTTACACACAACTTACAACACACTCATCTACAGTTTATGTTTTGTACTAATTAATAACTGTCAGCATGCTAACATTTTTTTTCAAAGAATTAACATCCTTTATTTTCTTTTAAGCAGAAACAACATACAAATGTGAACTTAAGACACATACATTGCAATTGCAATAATCGTACAGTCATACACACGTGGACAAAATTGTTGGTACCCCTCAGTTAAAGAAGGAAAAACCCACAATTCTCACTGAAATCACTTGAAACTCACAAAAGTAACAATAAATTAAAATTTATTGAAAATTAAATAATCAAAATCAGCCATTACTTTTGAATTGTTGATTAACATAATTATTTAAAAAAACAAACTAATGAAATAGGGCTGGACAAAAATGATGGTACCCATAACTTAATATTTTGTTGCACAACCTTTTGAGGCAATCACTGCAATTAAACGATTTCTGTATTTGTCAATGAGTGTTCTGCAGCTGTCAACAGGTATTTTGGCCCACTCCTCATGAGCAAACAGCTCCAGTTGTCTCAGGTTTGATGGGTGTCTTCTCCAAATGGCATGTTTCAGCTCCTTCCACATATGTTCAATGGGATTCAGATCTGGGCTCATAGAAGGCCACTTTAGAATAGTCCAACGCTTTTCTCTCAGCCATTCTTGGGTGTTTTTGGCTGTGTGTTTTGGATCGTTGTCCTGTTGGAAGACCCATGACCTGCGACTGAGACCAAGCTTTCTGACACTAGGCAGCACATTTCTCTCCAGAATGCCTTGATAGTCTTCAGATTTCATCTTACCTTGCACACTTTCAAGACACCCTGTGCCAGATGCAGCAAAGCAGCCCCAAAACATTACTGAGCCTCCTCCATGTTTCACCGTAGGGACAGTGTTCTTTTCTTCGTATGCTTGGTTTTTGAGTCTATGAACATAGAGTTGATGTGCCTTACCAAAAAGCTCCAGTTTGGTCTCATCTGTCCAAAGGACATTCTCCCAGAAGCTTTGTGGCTTGTCAACATGCATTTTTGCAAATTCCAGTCTGGCTTTTTTATGAGTTTTTTTCAGCAGTGGTGTCCTCCTTGGTCGTCTCCCATGAAGTCCACTTTGGCTCAAACAACAACGAATGGTGCGATCTGACACTGATGTACCTTGGCCTTGGAGTTCACCTTTAATTTCTTTGGAGGTTGCTCTGGGCTCTTTGGATACAATTCCAACGATCCGTCTCTTCAATTTGTCATCAATTTTCCTCTTGCGGCCACGTCCAGGGAGGTTGGCTACTGTCCCGTGGGTCTTGAACTTCTGAATAATATGAGCCACTGTTGTCACAGGAACTTCAAGCTGTTTAGAGATGGTCTTATAGCCTTTACCTTTAAGATGTTTGTCTATCATTTTTTTTCGGATGTCCTGGGACAATTCTCTCCTTCGCTTTCTGTTGTCCATGTTCAGTGTGGTACACACCTTTTCACCAAACAGCAGGGTGACTACTTGTCTCCCTTTAAATAGGCAGACTGACTGATTATGAGTTTGGAAACACCTGTGATGTCAATTAAATGACACACCTGAGTTAATCATGTCACTCTGGTCAAATAGTTTTCAATCTTTTATAGAGGTACCATCATTTTTGTCCAGGCCTGTTTCATTAGTTTGTTTTTTTAAATAATTATGTTAATCAACAATTCAAAAGTAATGGCTGTTTTTGATTATTTAATTTTCAATAAATTTTAATTTATTGTTACTTTTGTGAGTTTCAAGTGATTTCAGTGAGAATTGTGGGTTTTTCCTTCTTTAACTGAGGGGTACCAACAATTTTGTCCACGTTGAAAAACATAAGAATAAATAAATAAAAATATAGAGTCTGTCAAGAAGGGGTAATAAAGTTGTATTTTTCGAAAATTCTTAATGTTTTTATCAATTTTTTATTCATTTGTTTTAATTTTGCAATAGTTTTTAAGTAACTTTGGAAATCTGTAGTTTCAAATACATAAAAGGAGGGTAATTTCTTAATCCAAATCATTTTATGAATAAAACATTTTGCTAGCATACAGATCAGGTTAATGATATACATTTCATCACCAGAGAAATTAGGGTTGTTATAGTAAAATAAAATATATGTTCTTTTGAGTACAGTTTCTTTTTTAAATATTCTTGCGAGATATCTTTCTAAATGGAGCCAAAAGGAAGTGGTGTGAAAACAGTCAACAAATATATGCTCAACAGCAGGGGTCGGCAAGTAGATGTGGCTTGGGGCCAAAATGTTTATAAACAATCGAACAGCGGGCCAACCTGCGGGGGGTGCGCTTCGATTCCGCGAGCGGGGGGGCGATACCGCGAGCTGCGGAGCTTCTACAGCTGATCGCCGCTGCTTGGGACACAGGTCTCAATTCTGATCACAGATGTATTAAAAATGACTCCCGAGACACACATGTATTGCACACACTGTTGCTCAGTGAAATCTGGCTGGTACAACCTTGTTCGACCAGTAGCGCGAACGCGGAAATGCCTGGCAGCAGCCAACCACGTGAGTTTCGTGTTGCGGTGACGGACTGGCTTGGCTTCGTGCCAAATCAAATTTTCAAAATCATCTGGTGGGCCAGATATTATTCCTGACGGGCCAGTTTTGGCCCGCGGACCGCCAGTTGCCGACCACTGCTCAACAGTTTCTCCTTCACAATTACAAAAAGTGCACCGGTTGCTTATGTTTGATATAAAACGACATACATTTGCTTTAACAGGATAGTATCTGTGAGTAATCTTATAAAGAAACTCTTTTATTTTATTTGTGAGTATATATCTGTGAGGCATTAAAAAGATTGTGTTCCACTGTTTTCTGTTCAGACATACTGATCGATACAAGCTGGAGCTGTGATATGCTCTAGACCACTTCTAATAAAATTATTTGAGCATTTTTTATTGAACAAATCCTTGCCATTTATGGAAATAGGGCTCTCCAAAACAGAGAGTGTGGTGCTCTGAATGTTACAAGCGAGGATTTTTATATTGTAAGGAACTGATCTAATCACAGTGTGAAACTCTTGCCTGAAAACCTCAAAATGATGTGTCTAAAAATGCCTCATAGTTATAAAACTCACCACTATCATTTAAGAGTTGCTTTACAGTGTTTACATTGTTCATAAACCAATTGTTCAAGTACAAAGTCTTATTACTGTGTGTAATATAAGAGTTGTTCCATAAGATGGTGAGGAGAGTAATTGTGTTTGTAGAGAAGCTGCCAGCACAATAAAACTTGATGATGAAAGTTTGCAAGTTTGATTGGTAGTTTTCCTATGTCAGCACGCTAACATGGTTAGGTAAGATATTAAACGTCTACTTTTACCAAACATTAGCATGTTCACGATAGCATAGTCCTTTCCATTTAGTATGTGGACTAGATCAAAGTAGTAGATGTTGACCAGAGGAGGGCCAGAAAAAATCCCTTTTCAGACATGCTCTACTTTCATCTGTATGTCATCTCACATCTTACAAGGTCACACTTCGTAACACTTTAGTGTAACATTGGACATGATACACACTGACCTGAGTGTTGTCACATTAATGGATTGACACTGACATTAAATGAGGATCAGGCTCGGGTATCTACTTTAATCACGTTCTTTATATAATTAAGGTAAGGCATCCATGTGCAAAATAATTAGGCTACTAATTTAATTATTAAATAAAAATATCCTGACAGCTGTGATGGAACTCCAACCTGAGGACAGTCATTATGTGTTGTAAGTCATAATTTACCTGCAGCTGACAAACTGTCTGACCTGCTGTCTGATCCTGACCATCATCTAAATTTATAAGTTAGCTATTATATGAGTCCAGATTCAGTCTTTTATCTACTAATAACTTGGTGAATGTTGATGGCCAATCTCAGACATACAGTAAATAAAACAATCATGTTAAGAATACTGAAATTCCCATGCCCAAAAACATTAAAAAAAACCCCTCAAAATTCAGTCAAAACATTTTACATCACTTAGTTTTTAGCCCCAAACAATAAATAAGTAAACTTTGAACAAATTGTGAGATGGTGGAGCAACATTTTTCCTGAATTCTGTGTGAATTAATTCCGTTTCACCCACAGGGATGAAGAAGTACAACCTGTTTGTTTGCTGATTGCAGTCAGACAACCCGGTCTCACGGGGATTCGTGAAACTGTCACGTAAGTTTTAGTTTCGGTTTCGTGCGCACCAACACGATTTCGTCATGTTTTTCGTGCCGCTCACCACAAAATGTTTTTCGCTGTGGTAATCACATCTGAAAGTGGTTTATACCGGCGGATTCATGACGATCTAAGCTGTCCATCGGCGTATACTGCTTGTGTGATCGCGTTTGCGGCTGCCGGCCGCCGGACATTCTTGAAATTCCTATGCAAATTGGTAAGTGTACCACCGGCTTATGGTTAGGTTATGGTTATGGTTATGGTTAGGGTTATGTTTAGGAACGATGTCATGCAAAATATAGCGTTGGATTCGCCACGGTTTTACATTAAAAATATAATATACACATTCTTTTGAAATACGTTCTGAGTGGCACGAAAAGTCCGCCGTTTAAAATACATTGGTGCGCATTTCGTGGTGAGCGGCACGAAAAACATGACGAAATCGTGTTGGTGCGCACGAAACCGAAACTAAAACTTACGTGACAGTTTCACGAATCCTCGTGAGATCGGGCTGCAGAAGAAGCAAACCCAAGAGTCAAACACTGATACCATGATATAATATATTAAATAAAAATATCTGGAGGCATTGTGGTCATTGGAGTCCAGCAGCCGCTTGTACAAACATGCCTGTGCATAGTTTTGTTTTTTTTACATTTCTGAATAAAACAACTGGAAATGAAGGCTTGATTGTGAGGCTGCTGGATTCATGCAGTGACAACAAGTGCTTGTTAGACGTTTCAAAAACAAATTATCACAGCGACAGAGTTGTGTAGTGAGTAATTGTCAAGAGCTGTGACATCAAATTCATAGCGACTGTTAGACCTGTATCCATGGAAACTCAATCACAAGCGGCAGTTTGTCTGAACTCCCCTTTTCTTCCTCAGTTCAAACAGCGTGGTCAGCCTCCGTTAACGGGCTCTGACTGCACTGTTTCTGAACACTGCTAAAAATATTCACATTATTTGACCTTCTCAGTTGCCGCAAAACGTTGCCAGAACTACTGCTCTGAAATGACATTACCTATCGTCATCATCCACCAGACTGTGTGAAGTTATTCTCGTCATGTCAGAAAGTATATTAGGGAATTATTTTGGTAGCAATTTAAACATAAATTTAATAAATAACTTCATTAGTGAGCCCGGTAAGTGGGAAAGAGAGAGATAACTCACTGCTACTCGTCTGTGGGGGGTTCTACACCCAGCTTTTTAACCTCATGAATGTGCTTGTTGAGAATAACAGAGTTTATGCAGGTTTTCCAAAATTACTACAAATCACACAAATGGGCTAATTCACCTTACAGTCAATCACAGCACATTAGTTTGTTTCAAAGGGATCCTATGATTTTAACCCCTCTCTGTACTACCAAAAGATTTTGTTTTAAGATGGTGTACTAGTCCATACTTTCATAAAACAACAGGAACAACAACATTTATAACACCGATTGTCTTTTTTCCTGATGAAACTCTGAACTCTGAACAGTTTGGGGATATTTTCTATCACATTTTTCTTCACTGTGGGCTCATTTTTCACAGCAATATGAAGTCCTGCACCTCTATGGAAGCAGAACAACTGGGTTTAAAAATGTCTTCTGTGCAGCATGACAAAGTTACAATGCCATAAATCACAAAAAGTAGAAAAACTGAAGTTGAATGCCTTTTATGATTTATTTTTCAAACCTTAAAGAAAACTGGAATCAGCATTTTTTGCCCGCAGTCGTTACCAATATTTCAAAAATATGGCAACTCTTTATAAGATAGATATCAAACTTTTTGCATTTTTGCCCTACATCCAAGCTTTGTTCTCTCTGCTCTGTTCATCATCTGTACAAAGATGTTTCACCATGCTGAATGGATCTCCAACAACCTGCTCCCCTGTTCTTTGTTATAGATCCATGCTGCATATTTTATTAATCAAATATGTTGTATTTCCCTCTAAATCACCTTAATCTGTTTCCAAACTTTCCTTTCTGCTCCATGGAAGCAGTGAAAAGTCTGAACTGTTGTGATGTGACTGTGTTGTTTTTTAGCAGCATCCAACGCAAACACATTATTTATGGTGAGTTAATTATTATGAATTATTATTATTATATGCCACAGGTAGGTATCACAATCATTAACTGAGATTTAGAATGTTTGGTTTGTTTTTGTTTTTTTTTTGCTGAAAATAGAGGATCTCACCATTCTTTCTGTTTTACAGTTTCTGATGATAAATGCTGTTGGAACATTCCTTTATGAATGGCCGGTGGATGTTCAGGGCATCAAACCACCACATACAAGCTTCAAGCTGCTGCACATTGGTTTCCATTCTCCTCATGCTTTTAACGTGTTTCTTCTGACATTTGAACTATGTCTGGTTGTCTCTTGCTACTGAATGTCCTCACTGGAATAAATAAAGCTGTCTGAATTGAGCTGAACATCACGGCAGGATTTAATGGCAAACCAACAGCTTCCTGCAAAGAAGGAAAAACACAATTCAGGTGCAACATGTCATGAAAATTATTAGCAATAGTGGTGCAACAGGGAGTCAGTGACTGTAGTTGAACCTGCTGATGTGAGCTTCTCAAAGGTAATGACAAGACATGAAGCAGCAGCAATGAACAACCGCTGGAGGTAAACAGGACACTGTAGGGCACACAGTTTCCACTGATTGCTTTGAAATTACTATCAGTCAGTCACATCTGAAGACACATACACTCCCGGTCAAAAGCTTTAGAATGCTCCAATTTTTCAGTTCAAGTAATTCAAGTCCAGTGAATACCTTGAAATGGTCCAAAAGTAAGGGGTGAACTACCAGAGGTTAAACAAAGGTGAGATTACCCAGGACTGAAAAATAATGTACATTTCACTATTAAATAAAAAGGCCTTTTTCAGGGAACAAGAATGGGTTAACAGCTTAGAACTGTTCTGCAGCAATGGAAGCTGATCATGCCATGAAAGTTGGTGCCACCAAATCCTACAAGCATCCTAACGTTTCTAGATTACTTGCAACACACCGTGGCACCATACCTTCCAGAGCATTATTAGAACAGCATTGTACCGCAGAATGTGTTGATATAAAAATGGAGAGGAAAAGGCAATTAACAATAGACGAGAGACAGACCATTGCAAAACTTAAAATGTAATTCTTTCCTACAGAGAAACTGCGAAGAAAGTCAAGGTGTCAGTGAGTACAGTTTTCTTCAACATCAAAAGGCTCATAAACTGGACGAAACTCTGACAGGAAGAGGTCAGGAAGACCCAAAGCCAAACAGAACCAGAAGACAAGATTGTGAGAGTTGACAGCTTGGTGATAGGAGCTCACAGGACAACAGCTTCAAGCACAGGCTAATAATGATCGCAGTAAGAATTCTCAGTTTCAACTGTGAAGAGAAGACTTGGAGTTGCAGTTTTGACGAGTTGCAGCAGAAAGCCATTGCTAAGACGTCAGAATAAGAAAATGAGGCTTACTGGGCCATGACACGCCAACAAAGAACTACTGAAGACATGAAGAAGGTATTATGGACTTATGGATCTAAATCTGAAATCTTTGGTTCGTCAGCAGGATTTTTGTAAGGTGGTCCTTTGATGAGTCCAAAGTTAGAATACATTTTGGTTTCTACATTGATTTGTTTTACCAACATTTGTTTTGTTTTTGTTTTTTGTCCTATGTGTTTATTTCAGTGTACAATGAGACGTTAACATGCAGAATTTACAATAAAAACTGGAAAAATTGTGATATTCTTAAACTTCTTGACTGGTAGTATATATGATATATTCTCACAGTGAGTTTGACTTACATGTTCCGGGGAAATCATTGTATTCTTATGGCCATGAATAAACAATCTATTTTCCCTTTTACAGAAAAATAAGCTCCTTAAAGAAAGCAAAAAAGATGCATGGTTGACTTTCCTAATGAACAAAATGAGCACTGGAAAGTGAAAGTAGTGAAATTACCCTGGAGATAGCCACATGAATTAAAACACAGGTATGATCTTAAAGAGTGAGGACTGACGTCACCATCCCTAAAAGTCGTGCTGTTAGGATCTAAAAATGCAAATAACGTGCATTCAGCTCTGCTATATCAGAAGAAGAGATGTGGACTCATTTAAAATCAGGCTCCATTCAGAGATTTGGGAGGCATTCGCTCTGGAGAGGGAACATTTGAATGTCTAAATGCGTCCTGACGGTTCCTGATGATTCACAACGCTTCAGCAGAACCAGACAAAAGTTAGCCAAGTAATGAGTACCTGGTAAAGGCCCCCAGTTTGAATGTGCTTTAAACAGATCATGGAGGGGAATGGTTCACAAATCTAGATTGTGAAAACTTTCAAAGAGCGGCAGAAGATGTGTGGTTTCACCAGAGATTCTTACATCTGTTTAATTCCTCTACAGATGGAAGCGTTGCGTTAAGAAGGGCACAAGGCTTTGGAGTCACTGCACCCCAAAGCCCACTAATTCCATAACACATGCTCAAACAGACTACTTATAACACACAGGCCCGACATACATGCATCAGCACAGCCGGTCTGTGTGGACTTCTATACTAGTACCTGCTCTCAGTCTGCTGCGATTACACCCCAGATACAGCTGATCTGCATATGTGAATAATTTAGCATAATAACACCATCTCTGGAATCTTTCATCATGCCTCAGGTGGCATCTGTGTCTGTCTGTCTCATATGTGCTCTAATAATAACATGAAGCAGCTCTTGAAAGCGTCTGCAGACACAGACAGCTGGGGCCTCAGACTTGGGATGGAAGGAACCACACTGAGTGTTAAAGTGAAACCCAGTGGCAACCGTAGACCATATGTATGCATGGCAGTGTCACGGTTTGATGTAATTTCCTTATTAGAACCTGCCTTTGATTTAAGTAACGCTTCAGGGCAGAGAGTCAAACATCAGGTGGATTCATAAATTGGCCCTCTGAGCATCTGTTAGGTCTGGCTCAACCTTCTGATTTTTCACAGCAGCGCCTCAAACTGCCTTGAATGCTCTCTTATTTGGAGCATTCAGAGCACAACCTGCACTGTCACTGCTCATTAGATGTAATAGGTTTCTGTGCATGAAATGTGTGCCTGAATTATAAAGAAATAGAATGAATTGTCTGACCAAGTGAGGAATATTAGTTCACCTAACAAGAATGGGATTTTGTGTTTGAGCAGTACTTCAGTTTTCTCTGCAAAAGTCCCGACACGTCAAACAAAACTGGAAATCTAATCATCTAACTTTCTAGATATCTATGGACACTTGAATATTTAGCATTTAAGAACTTAGAACTTATATATATATTATGACTTCAGACTGAAACACTTCGATGAAGGGGAATGGTAAAAGTCTTGATTGACCTTCAAAGCAGCCTCCTCAGATGGTATTTGTTAGAATTCTCTTCATCTTCAGCCTCTTTTCAGTATACAAGATCTTTATGCAGGAGTTGAATTTGTTAATTGAAATGGATAAGATCTTCCCGAGATCTCCCAGTTTCTGTCACTGGTAATGCACAATGTGTTTGGACGCATTGGCTGGACACTCCTCCTGCGGCAAGACAATTAGTTTGGAGGAACTGGTTTGCACATGGCCAGACAATATGAGTCTGTACTCATCTGAATTAGTCCTGATTCTTCCTTCATCTGTTCCACAATCTATAAACAAGTCAGCCAGTGGCCACTTCCTGTCTTTCTTCACCGTCTTCCTCTTTTAACAGTTTAGCTAAGAAACTTTTGAAGTTGAAAGTCAAACATCACAAAGGCTCCAAGTTTGCACACAAATCCTGCATTTGTTTCACACAGTAAAATAATTCACAATAACTCATATCAAGACCATGGATTACAGAACAAAATCATTTCCTCCAATAAAAAAAAAAAAAAACATGACTTCTGTCCATTAATTACAACAAAGGAGGTTTTATAACTAAAGCAGTCCACTCAGGTTTTTTGTTTTGTTTTTGAAAGTTTCTTCAATGCAGTTCCAACAGTAGTGTCAAATAATCTACTTCAGGTTTTCCCAGTAATCCAGTTTTTTATTTATTTTTTAAATGAAGTTCCTTAAATAGCATTCAGTCACTTGGAGGCAAAAGAAAAATCCACACACAAACGCAGATGTTTGGTTAATGAGCAAACGAATATTTGAAGAGCGGAAAGGTAAATGAGCCAAACAAAGAGTTTGCTGGCCTCTGCTGACTCATGGTTTTACCTGGAATTGTGCTGGAGTCTCTGTAGGAAGTGGAAGTCATGGAAGTCCAATACTCCATCAGACAACAGGTGGATTGTGGGTAACTTCACTGATTTACCTGGTGAGGCTGACATATAGTCCAGTCGTAGTAACGGTTTCTGCATCCAGGATCAGGGAAACTGAGCAGAAGCACCAGTGGGGCGTGGAGGTGAGTGAACAGAACAATCGATTTTTTTCTTTTGGCAATCACCACAGTCTGTCCAGAACCGTTTTGGCTTATATTTTTTCCAGCTCTTACAGTGTAGCTGCTAGAGGTCTGCTGTCGACGTCTTTCATGAACTTGTGCGCTCTTTAGACTGGCATGGACTGCTGGTTATTCTGGTTTCTCCTTCACAACTCTGAACATTGTTCTATCCTGACCTGCCCTGTGTTTATTTTCACATCCACCAGTGGTTTCTTCTCTCCTCAGAACTTTCCACTCTGCTGTAACTGATATATCCATTTCCTGGGCTGCTGTGTTCGGAGGTGAGTCTTTTTCTTCTCTCTGTTTCATAGACGAGCTGTTGTTGTGCCATTCCATCACTGGTCTTCATGTTACCTCAACACATCAAAAGAGAGATAAATGAAGCACCCACTGGCCTTTAATGTGTAAATAATCCATGAAAAAGGAAACTCCTGGTTCACCATCAGTTAGTCCTCACCTGACCTGACCACCTGAAAGTGCCAACCCCTGAGTCATTCCATGAAACCGGTGCCTTTTCAACTTTGAAAATGTAAAATTTAAACTATATTTAATTTTTATTTTTTAAGTAGCCAGGAATCACAGAAGGTCTAAAATGACAGGAAACTATATTGTGCCATCTCAGGCTGTGTTATTTAATATTTGTTAATTATGTCAAATCCTGTTACTGTGGAAAGGTAACAGGGTTGACAGTAACAGGGTTGACCATTTTAAACTAATTTGCTTGCAGCTAGCTAAAATAAATGCTAGTTAAAGTGCAAGCTATCTACTTTGAAAGATAATTACTTGTAGATATTGATTATATTTTGAAAAATAGAAAATTGATTATGTTTATATGTTAAAAACTGGTAACAGGATTGACGTTGTATGCTTGTCCCCCCTGGTTAAACCTTGAAAAAACTTCAAAATACCAAATCAGAGATGAGAGAAACTTACTTGTCAATGAGCTGTTAGCATCCTGGTTCCGAGATGATGCAACCTCCTTTAAATCCTGTCAAATCTGGAATGTACCATTATTTTTATAGGGTTTTTTAGTTAGGGTAACAGGGTTGACACGAAATCAGGGGACGCCGATAAATTGGTAATTTATAATGGTTAATATATATTATTATTACCAAAAACACTGTTTTACAATAAGATCATACTTTAAACTACATGTAAATGTAAAAATTTTAACATTTTGCCTACATTTTACAAATGAAAAGTCCTGTACACATACAACAATAACAGTGAGGGACAGGCCTAAAACCTCACCCTCTTCAGCATGAAATTAATTTAAATTAATTAAAATAACATTTCACTGAATTTAATTTGATGTTATATTAAGGAGAGAAGACAGGGTAATGTTATATTTTTAAATGAAATATTAATTTATTGTTATCATAATTGTATGACTGATTATTTCTTGGGGACGCAAAAGGCACCGATTCCATGGAATGACCCCCCTGCATTTATGTCATCTTCAAATTCAAATACCTTAAGTTAATGGAAAAGCATCTAGTTTATTTTAGCTGTAGGTATCTTTTTAGGGGCATCTGAATGTTCAGTCAAAAAGGTCACCTTGTCTTTGTTTTATATTGTTTGTAAGTTTTGCTTGCATTTTTGGATATAAGAAGCAATGCTACTTCATGCCTACCCACTGCAGAATGAATTGAACCATTTCTGCATCCACTGTCTGCTTTTAATGTCTGCATCAGTCATGCAGAAACCTTGAAATGGTCTTTAAGGTGCAAATCGAAAGTTAAACTAACCTCCATACATTTACGTCAATATTGTTAAATGTCAGCATAGATTGACAACGAACAGACGAGAAACAGACACTTCCTTTAGCGTAACCACATGAATTAATAAGTTATTTATTGTGTGTGCAGGACAGTTGTGTTGGTGGTAAAAAGGACAAACAGAAGCAGTAAAAGTACATGTCTTTTAAGGTCTGCTTGGTGTCTTTTCGTCATGATTTCAACCATTTGTCATGGACATTTTCAGTTTCATACTTACATACTGAGCACCTGCTACTCAAAAGCTTGAACTAAGCGGCCTTTGAAGGGAAAAGAAAACCCTCCAGCATGATTGGAATCACAGCCACAGCAGTGAGCATTGCGTTGCATGTCACTGTTCAGGCTTTGTTGTACAATTTTACATCATTTTAATTTCCACAGCAGAAGAAATGCGGTGATTTCAATCACTGGAGACTGGGGATGTTGCCTTAGTACAGAAAGTGGTCGCAGTGAGTATTTCTGGTGTCATTGACTAACCAAAGAAATGAAGCAATTATCATCTAAAGAACTTGTACTTTTTATTGTCACATACTGATGACAGCACACCAGTCACAGCAGTTCTTTAAACATTCAATATTTCAGAAAATAAATGTCTAGCTGGTGGTACTGGACAAAAAAAGGCAGTTTTAATTCTCTGGTGGTTTTCAAATGCCATCCTGATGTAAATAAATGTGTGGATTGCAGCAACACAAGCAGTCTGTTATCCATTAACACGTCACTCAGATCCACTTTAATGTACTCATCCATTCGTCTTGCTCTGTAAATGATTTGATTGATTCTGTAAGTGGGATCGTAATGTGGCAGCTGTTTAAAGCTGGGGACTACAAACCTCCCCAGCCTTCATGGTGGCAGCACAGTCTTGTAATTAGCCAAATCTTAAATAGCCATCAGAGGGTGTTTCATCACCTGAATAGTTTCCACAAGATGGGTAACAGACACCATCGACTCATTAGAATGCTCTTTACCTACACATCCTGAAACACTTAACCCAACATTCACATGTCACAGATGTGTCAATGTTGTGCCCTTAAACAGGGGTGTAGCGAGGGAAATTGTTAGACAACACACACAGCACGCTGTTCATCCGCTCGCTCGTCTGTATTGAGTGATTTCATTCAAATACACAGAAAACACTTCTGTCCTAAACAAATGCAGACCAAAACTACACATTAATATTCCATAATAGATATTACTTAAAACATGAATTATCTAAACATTATTAACAACGGAGTAGACAGTAATACTTTAACTCAGGACAACGAGGACGCTAGCATCTAGCTTACATTTCGATTGATTCGCGTTCAACTCCTCAAGGTAATGCAAACCACAAAACACAAACTCCTACCACAATTCAGATACAGAACATATGTCAGAAACATTTCAGTTTTTAGTTTTGCACCGTCACACGAAAGCAGTTACCTTAAACAGGGGTGTAGCGAGGGAAATTGTTAGACAACACACACAGCACGCTGTTCATCCGCTCGCTCGTCTGTATTGAGTGAGGGAAAAACTCTGCGCTCTCACCCTGCTGGAGCCCCAAGGCATTACTAGTGGATCGGTGCACATTTCAACTCTAACAGCACTTGTATCCCAGGCGGCCATTATTTAAGGCATTACTAGTGGATCGGTGCTAAATCAACCCATACATAACTCAGTCTCTGTCGCTATTTACAACTACTACATCTCTGTGCACGTGAATCATCCGACAAATTGGCATAGAGATTCACTGATTCACTGACATGAAACAAACACGTCAATAGCTGTGACTTATCTCAGCCGGCTGGAGCTGCAGGGGAGTCACTGCTTACATGTCCTTTATGCTTGGAGAAACACTCAAAAACTGATATTTATGATGTATTGGAACCTAAAAAAAGATTGAAGGTGAACGTGTTGATCCAGTAGCACAAATAGGATAATTGCATCTCATCATTTACATGATCTAACTCTTGAGCTCATCCTTATTGTGTTGCCATAAATGTTGAGGGATAATAAGGAGATTGGGGTTGTGAATCTGTATCTGTCAGTTTCCACACTGATCATACGAATGAATTTACGTTTTAATCTGAAATACTTCGTCACATAAAATGAAATACATTTATTTCCATCAAGCTTTCATTACTGATTGAGCAACTATGAAAAACTGCTACACAAAAAATAAAAAAATAAAATCAATTGCTAGAAATTGCTAAATACGTAAAACAAAGTTGTGAAGTTTCAAAATGCTTCTCCAATTATAACAAAAGATTTTTTACATTTTTTTTTTAATATGGGCATAACTTACAAAGTCCAAAACCCTGTTTCTATTAAAAGCCTTTGGAGACACTTCTGCAGACACTTAAACATGAAACTGAAGCACATTTGATGCGATCACTCACCGCTGAACCATTTGAACGGCATTAAAAGCTGTCAGACATACTGAGGTTAGCACCAGTGTTCATGTACTGTTAGACAAACTGAAATGAGTTTAAGTGATCATTTATGGATCCTGTGAAAATCAATTTCAACTATGTTTGCAGTAAACCTAAATAGAAGACAACAGGATAGACAACAAACAGCACCCAGCTCATTAATATGTAAAAATAATAAAACATAGACACTACTGTTCAAAAGTTTGGGGTCACTCAGACAATTTCCTTTTCCATGAAAACTCACACTTTCATTCATGTGCTAGCATAACTGCACAAGGGTTTTCTTATCATCAATGAGCCTTTCAGCTAGCCTAGCCGCGCTAGACAACCCACGGCAATGAATTTAATTCTCTGCCAGGGTGGGTCTAGTTACCCTCCATAAGACTTGAGGCTGGATTCTCCTAAAACTGGCCGGACCAATCACCATGAAGTGTAGCGTCAGAAGGCGGGAGTAACTAAGTGACGACAGAGGTGCGACGATTCTGACAGAAACAACCGGCGCACAATAAACAGTTATCTTTCGACTCGGCTTTGGCCACAGCCCTTAAAGATTTGAAGCTAAAATTCAACTTGAAAGGTAAACTAAGGACGGCACTGAAGTGTTTCATTGAGAAGAAAGACGTATTTGGACTTATGCCGATGGGATATGGAAAATCCTTAATATACCAGTTGGCTCCGCTGGTTGGGAAGCTAATGGACTTAGCCATAATTCATCGGTGCTCTAGGAACTACGTCAGCCTATTCGTTGCACTGATTGGTTGTATACCTATCCAATTGCTGCAGAGTGATTTGAAAGACAACCTTTTAGCCCGCCTCCCTCCCTGTTGAGCGTTCCTAGACCCTTGTGCCTTCAGAACATGGGTCCAGCGCGGCTAGGCTACCTTTCAGCACCATTAGCTAACACAATGTAGCATTAGAACACAGGAGTGATGGTTGCTGGAAATGTTCCTCTGTACCCCTATGGAGATATTCCATTAAAATCAGCCGTTTCCAGCTGAAATAGTCATTTACTACATTAAAAATGTCTAGACTGAATTGATCATTCATTTAATGTTTAACTGCTTTTCTTTCTAAACACAAGGATGTTTCTATGGGACCCCAAACTTTTGAACAGTAGTGTATAATTTTAAGTTCAGTAATTCTGTGCAGAAAACGTATTTAAGAGCTCTTTTGATTAAACTGTGTGCTTGTCTTACAGAGTTTATCCATTTTCAGTACAGTTTCTATGAGTCCTGTGAGACTTCTATAATTCTATATAATAAGCCTTCTGAAGGAAGCAGTTGTTGTTGAATTTCTGTGTTGGATTGATGTGAACATACAGACAGAAGGTGGGCTCGCCTATGACTGGTCACTCAGTATATTTTCGGGCGACAGCAGCAAGCTGGAGAAGAGACAGACCTGCTACAATCAAAGTGAATACTGAATCAGGCTCCTCTATTCCCTCTCTTAGTCCTTTGCAAGGGGAAATGGATGTACTGATGCAGTCGTGTCATGGGGTGATGAATTCTTTATTGGCTCAACTTGTCTTTAATTTCAAAGAAGAAAGGTTAAAGCAAAAGGATTTATGAGGTTCCACAAAGTCCCAATATAATGCATCATGATTAAAGGCAATGATATTTAAAAAGACATTAAAAAGGACCTGGATATTTAAGTGATGTTTTGTGGAGATTGCAAACATATTTGGTAAGAGGGCACAGTAATATCTGCTTCCTTTAGAAAAACAGTCTGTTCATTTAGTAATTCAAGTAATTCATTCCATTAAGAGCTTTAAACTTTAAACAACAGGGTGGTGAGGAAACTTACAAGATGAGTCAGAGGGGATTTTATTTAAATACTTATTCTGATTGCGTGTGTTATTGTGGCAGCTCATTACATCTGCATAAGAATTAATAACTGAAGTCCCAATGGTCACTAGGACATAAAAACTGTACAGGTAGAACCACTGGTCATATTTGATGAACACTCTGAAAATTTCAGTAACTTTGGCCCAAAAGACGACTTACAAAGTATTTCCCCATAGGTTATACTTCTACCACATATGTACAGTGTCCTGACACAAAGAAGACAAAAGTAAAAAAAAAAAGAAAAGATCCTGCATCCACAAAGTTACATGTGACTTATTTTCCAAACAGACTATAAGAGGAGATTTTCCATCACCTTTATGATTCATCATTACCAGAGATGTAACTGGAGTATTCTCTGATAGTTTCTGAAGGTGATTTGATTTTTGCATGCTTTCTATTGACGGGGACCAAATACAGAGAGAAGTTCTGAATTCTCCAAATATCATGTGTTGTGATTGCCAACCAGCTTTGGCATATGCATGGTTCTACAATCTACATGTGTTTTACTGTGACTGATGTGAAGGACACATAACAGACTTATATGTACCTATGGTAGTGATGGAGAACAGCGTCCACTCATACGTTTAAGCGTCTGTTTGCAAAGAATTTGCAAAGAAAAAAATGTAATTGTTCAGGTAAATATTTTTGGGAGACTGGGAACTTCATTTGTCACCCATCTCCAGTCTGAAAATGCCCAGTTGTCCGTCCTAATCAGTGTGTTGTCCCAAAGACATGCATAATGTCCAAAACCTCAGGAGGGTTAAATGAGATGATGTATTCAGTTTGGCTTCACACTGCAGAGGTTAGTAAAAATACAGAAAAACATCCTGAATGAGGCTGCACAGTGGGGTGGTGGTTAGCACTTTCCCCTTGCAGCGAGAAGATCCCGGTTTGAATCCTGGGGTGGGCCTGGGATCTTTCTGCATGGAGTTTGCATGTTCTCTCTGTGCATGCGTGGGTTTTCTCCGGGTACTCCGGCTTCCTCCCACAGTCCAAAAATATGCTGAGGTTAGTTGGTTACTCTAAATTGTCCGTAGGTGTGAATGTGAGTGTGATTGTTTGTCTGTATATGTAGCCCTGTGACAGACCGGCGACCTGTCCAGGGTGTCCCCTGCCTTCGCCCGAGTCAGCTGGGATAGGCTCCAGCACCCCCTGCGACCCTAGTGAGGATAAAGCGGTGTATAGAGGATGGATGGATGGACATCCTGAATGAGTAGGTGTGTCCAAACTTTTGACAGGTGCTATGGGCAGTCCATTCAGCAGCACAAGTGCAGATATAAATCCCACACACTTACTGAAAAGTGTGCTTGCACACATTTTTTAAATGCACATTTCCTCACAAAGTGAAATCATACCTTCTCATTAGGGGATGGCATTTTCCTGAGAGCAGCCAGACTTAAACAGCACCTCTGGTATTGTAATTGGCGAGCAGCAGCTGAGTTGTGACTGACTTCATTTGGATGACAGCTGACGGTAAATCATTTGCTAAACTGGAAATGCTGATTTGCCGACTTCTTATTAAGCATGGAGCTAAGTGTTGGGCCTCAATAATGGTGGCAGGTCAGTCTAACGAGAGCAGAGGCCATACTCATATAAAACATACACCTACACCTTTCCTTGTCGCTACAAAAACACCCATAATTTCATCTCTACAACAATGGGCTCTGACTTCATGGTTTACAGTATATGTTCCAGGGAGGTGGCATGTTTAGCAGGAATGAAGCTCCGTGTCAGCTTCATGTGTCAGCTCACCTCTCCTCTGTAATCTGGGGTGGTGGCATGTCTGTCATTACAAGGAGCACAGTCCCTGACGTAGAAACACCATCTGTTACATGAAGGAGAATTATGCTAATCACTTACCACCACACGACAGGAGTCTGAATGAGGGGAGGGAGGTGAAGATGAGATCGAGAGAGAAAGAAAGGAGAGTGTTCAATGGAGGTGACAGGAGGAGAGAGTAGATGAAGACATCAAGAAACTGGGGGAGGCACAATGTGAGCAGATGATGAGAATGAAAATAGCAAATTACACGCTGAAATACAACACCGTTATGGGCGTTTTCAGCTGCACTGTTAACTTGAGGACATCATTTAAAACTCCTTAAGTCCTGACTGTTTTTTCTTTTTTTCATCTCTGCCTTTAGTGCCTAAATTCAATCAGTAGCTTGATCAGTCCAATAGCTCTACAACTATAAAATGAACAACCTTGGGCTGAGAGGAAATTTAGAAATACGTTTAAGAGCCCAATCACTGGGCTACTGCAGGATTTCTACATTTTAGGCTGAAAAAAATAATTTAACGACAAATAGGAAGACAAAGGTGTTACCGAACCTTCAGCGCAGCAACCAGTGGATAATCACTGTAGTACTATTCAGTCTCTCCCTTATAGTAACTTGGAAAATAAAATATGCCCTGACACCCTTTCTAAAAGTGACCAAACAGCTTCTATGTAAACTTTCTGCAGACCTTAGCAAACATTTTATTTTATTTTCGCATTAGACCCCTTTGTGGGGCAATGGAGAAAACAACAACGATTCAAGGCATTTAGAAAACCTAGATATCAGATATAAATGTCAGCCTTACAATAGTTTAAATTCATAAATGACATTTATTAAGCATAGAGAAGTTAATCAATGTTCTGTAATCAGATTTTAATGCAGTTTTCAAGCTACAGCTCACTCATCAATCTTACATATTCAGGAATGAAACTGAGCCTTTGAGCATCTAAATGATTACACTCAAAGAATTAAATTCATTCCATAGCTGTGTGTTAAATCCAACACCATAAAATCTGTCAGGGTTTCTATTCTTTACCCATGTGGATATCTAATGTGAAGAGGAGAGCTTTTTCAGTTTTATTTAATTTACCTTGATCTATATTATGGTAATTCACAGCATTATGTCTGAATTCTTGCTTGTGTTGTACGTCGCTTTGGACAAAAGCGTCTGTTAAATGAAATTGTTGAATTGTAGAATTGTAGCATCTGTCATCTCAAGGCACTCTATCCATCAAGGTGAAGACGTTACAAAACTTTTTCAGAGATAACCAACAAAACCAAAGTTTGCTTTGGATTCCCTTTGAGCAACACCTAGCAATGGATGGACAAAAAACTTTTCTTTACCAGAATGAAAAAACAGGTTGAGGCAGAGCAGACATCTGCCTCTATCAGTTGGGGTGAGGGTAGAGTGAAGAGAGAACATGGTAGCAGAAGCAAAACAGAATGAATAATAAATACAGCATTTTAAATATTCAGTAAACTTCACATTAATTATGTTTATGTCTGCATGTCTGTCCTATATACTCAATATTTACTGCTCAATAACTGTTGGGGTCGATGTAACCCTAGGCCATATTTGTCTCAACAAAAAATACACAAATAAATAAAACCCAGAATCACTGATAATTTGCTTTAGCTTTACCAGCCAGTGTGGTGTTGATTTTATCATACAAGGCATCATATATTAGCCTCTTGTTTTTAGCAGTGGAGTTCCTCTGGGTTTAATCTTGGGCCCACTTCTCTTATGTGCATCCATTGGATCATATCATTGGTTGTTACAGTATATTATGTAATTATTAACCTTTAAATACTCATATTTTTCTACAATACTCTGACCCCAACCCATTGTCATTCACAGGGTATCAAACACTACTGTTTTGTCAAAGCCACATGCCTACACTCACCAGTGGCCTAATGTCTCACTTGGCTTTTCTCAGACATTGTATTAATAGTTTTTCAGATGGCACATTAGATGAGATGGGATGTTACTGTGTGACATACACTGAAACATCCAACAACTCAGACTTTTTACTTCACTATTGCCTGTATTTAGGGAAATGGTACAAATATTGAAAATAGCTCGGCCAAACCTGCACAAACGGATGTGACTAATATCTGCAGTGTTCAGCTTGTACACAAAACATAATGAAGCTAAAGTGGAACATCAAACAGAGGTAATATTGTGGATTAGTTCAAAATAAAGAATACAGAAACACCTGTGAGTCAAAGCATGGGGCTCACGTGGCACAAGCTAGCACAGGTTAGCACATATTAGCAGTACAGCTAACAGGAGCAAGTATGTGTTTTACTGTAAGGAACTGGGGAGAGAATATATGGTCCTTATTATGCGCACAGTGCTCTCTAGTTTAATCTTTAGTGTTCCCATTATTTTGTTCTGTTTGTTTTCCCTGAAAGCTTCTTCCAGCTGTAGTGGAGGGATCCATGTTAGCAGAAGCATGCAGGTTTACTTCACACTCCGGGAAGTCACAAACAGATATGCTTTCAACTGCAAATACAAATGTTTCTTTCCACAAAGCTGATTGCATAATGTCACTGTTAGAGGTGAACTGCTGTGTGTTTAATCTGTGTGGTTATTGTCATCTTTTTAGCAACAATATTTAACACCTCTCCCACTCTCAGCTTTGCAAATAGCATATTTACATCAATTTTGACTGCTATTATACACTTTTAGCCACAATTTGGTTCATCTGAGCTCCCTGCAGGGAAATTCTTTTGTCCATTGCTCATTTCATTTACAACAGCTTGGATAATCACAGATAGGAAGCTGGTTCTATGGTTTGAAAGGCACCAATAAGACAAGAACAAATGTAGGAGGTGGGGAGGACCAATGAGATAAAGCTGAATTTAATTGAATACACAGTCTAAAAAGACCACTTTTTTAAACAATTTACTTGTGTCATAAAACCACAAACTGCAAAAAATACTAATGTGATCAAATCTGCACAGTACAACTTCACTTCCAGTTTACTTCTGAGCTCAGTTAGACGAGTGGAAGCGTCTGTCTCAGCTTTGCAGCGAAATACCATTACTAGATAGACTTTGAAAGGTGCCCACTCTATTTAACCTAATGGGGCTTCAAGTGAGCCTCGGCCAAGGCTCAAACAAAAACCAAATCTCTTCTACATATTGTTTACAGCAGACCTGAACCAAGCTATTTATGACTGATGCTGGTTTTGTCACATTTTACTTAAAAGTGAGACCTTTAGGTAGATGCCAGAGACATGTGGGGAGCATTTTAATGGCATCTTATTGCTCCTTTGCAACTGTAGAAAACATTTTCAACCAAGGCCTGTCTTTCTCCTAGTTTCAACATATTTACCTTCCAATACTGAGCGCTCTGAATACCAAAAATAGTGCAAAACTCCCTGCTCCTTTTGGAAAGCATCCACATCCTTTTGATTGAAAATAATGACAGAGAGAAGGTGGTGCTGAATAGACGGGCTAGTTCCCTGTGGATAGCCAGGCTTTGAATGTGAGAGGAGGAAGAAGACGAAGAGAGAAGGCTTGAGGAGAGTGGAGAACGCAGGAGACCAAGGAGCAACAGAGAAGAAGGGAATCACATTTGTGAGAGGGGAAAAACAAATGGTGGGGGTTAAATTAGAGGGTTTGCTGCATGTTGGGGAGCCAGACGAGACGGACAGAGCTTCTGGAGGATAAAATGGCTCTTCAGCAGCTTGGGGTGACTGAGATGAGGAGCAGGGGTCTCATTTGTACTACATGAAAGTCATGCAAAAAGAGAGGGAAAATACTTAACAATGGAGAAGAAAGTAGTTCAAGGCCACATGGCACTATGTAGCATGAAAAAGTCATGCAAGACAGCCAGAAGGACAGTGAAGACTTTCATCTATCCTTCCCTTTATTTCCCAAGAAACCTTGTCTCACTCAGTAGAACTTTCCCTAGAAAGATTTTCCATGCAAACTTGAAAGTCAGCAGGAGGGGCAGGTTTTTCTTGATTCATAGGCTACTGTTAACTTATCCTGTGTTTGCCATGTATTTCAATATACAAAGTGAAGAGTGGACTAACCCTTTCAGCGCCAAAGTCGCAATATTGCGACAAGTAACATTGCTGAACGTAACAAGCCATAGCTTCAAATATACTGCCTCATGTAGTTCCTACTTTACACCAGGAGATGGCAGACATCTGGAACTTCAATCTGAGCATCATTTGTGGGCGTGTTTTCATTCAAAGTTCAGGAGCTTATTGAGTTTGAAAACGGAGGAGACGAGACTCATAATCGGAGCGTATCAGAGCGCAAGACGGCGCATTTTAGAGCGAGAAAACTCACCATACCGAGAGGTCTGATCAACGCTGACAAAGTATTTTGTCAAGTAATGGCTTACTCAGATTCTGAAGAGGAATATTCACCCTCTTATGAAGATGTTCAGTAGTTCATAGAGACAGAAAGTGCCACGACCCGCCCAGTCTGACTCAACCACACAAACACCAACCAGCCAACATGCAATGGTTAGCCCAAGAAAACAATTAGCTGTTAGGCCGGCTGCTGCCAGGTCCAGGTAGTGCTCTTCCCCTTTTCCTCCACCAGGTCTCCCTGCAGGACCTTCAGCAGCATGAGGCAGCAACAGGTATATCTGATCTACCATAATCAGCAATTCCTGGGACAGGTGGACTTCAACCAATCAACCTTCACTCTTCCCCCAATATAAGCTGACGCTACCTACCTCTCAGCACTGGATTGTGACTTTGCTTGTAACCATTCACACAGTCAGTTACACCAGTCATTCTACTCCAGAGTTTTGCCAACATTCTAACCTTCTTTGTCCTCTCAACCACAGAACTGGATCCACCTGTCCCAGTTGTGGAAGTCATCATGCCAAAATTGCCATTGGTTCCATGCCTGTTCAAGCAAGGAGGAAGACAAGTATACTCACCTGTGCCACCCATCATCTCCTGGCATCTCTTCACCACCCACCTGTTGCTGCCTCTGCCATGCTCCACCCTGGCACAGAATCCGCTGCTGTAACCCAGTTCCGAGCATCAAGTGTAGTCGTACAATCTAGCCTCCTGTTATGGATATGAGCAGGATTAGGTTAAGTTTTTGAAGTCATAATCACTTGTTTTTGTCATCGTCATAGAACCATAGTTTCCTGCTTTAGTAATAAGCTGGATAAGTCTCTAGTTTCGTAGCTTAAGTTTCGTAGTCTCTAATTCCTCTTGTGCAGGTTTAAAATCTTCCTGCCAAGGTATTACCTTCCGTGAGTTGATCCTTGAGCTGCACAGTGGTGTAGTGGTTAGCACTTTTGCCTTGCAGCAAGAAGATCTTCGGTTCAAATCCCAGGGTGGGCCTGGGATCTTTCTGCATGGAGTTTGCATGTTCTTCCTGTGCATGCGTGGGTTTTCTTCGGGCACTCCGGCTTCCTCCCACAGTCCAAAAATATGCTGAGGTTAATTGGTTACTCTAAATTGCCCGTATGTGTGAATGTGAGTGTGATTGTTTGTCTGTATATGTAGCCCTGTGACAGACTGGCGACCTGTCCAGGGTGTCCCCTGCCTTCACCCGAGTCAGCTGGGATAGACTCCAGCGACCCTAGTGAGGATAAAGCAGTATATAGAAAATGAATGGATGGATGGAGTTGATCCTTAGTTGTTTTTCCCTCCGATCTCTAGGAGTTGTTGCAAGTAGTTTCAGTCTAAACTCTAGTCTCAATTTCCTGTGTAGTCCACTATGCCATTTTTGTAGTTTTTTGTATTCTATAAATAAACCTAGTTGCATTCAATGTCCGCTTGATAAATTCCTGCACCTGAGCCGCTCACTACTGCGTAACATTAGCTTAGTGTTGCTTAACTTTCTCCACTGGCAAAATACCCAAACTCAGTATTTTTTTTTTTTTTGTGAGATTGTAAACTGATAGTCTGTAATTTCTGTCATTGTAGTTAATGGCTGGATGGAGCGTTAACACAATATCTCAATTATACAAAGCCACAATCGCTACAGGAGGCCTCTGAAGGAACCATGAGTGTGCAGAACAATGATTGTATGATTGCAATTATGAAATGGGACTAATATAAGCTTGATTGTGTAACACTGGCCAATGAAATCATTTCAGAGACATAGAAAAAAGCAGAATAAAGCTCAGGTCCTTGTTCTAAACTCTGTACTCATTCATCTGCTGCAGTTTGTTTTGAAATGCATCCAGTACCTCAAAAGAGAAAGCTATGCATGTGTTTTGTTTCTGCACTATTTTTGAACGAGTCTTACCAAATATGTTAACTACAGTGACATGTTCTGTTATTTCCGGATGCATTTCCACACGTTTCTTTGTAGACGGAGTCATAGAAAGAGCCAGATGGACAATTTGTTTGAATTTTTTTGTCAAAAGTCCAAATCCGTTCTTGGTAAAAGTGACTAACATTTATACTAAATTTGCAATTCCAAGAATTTTACTTTGAAAGACCACAGATTTAAGTCGTGAGTATGATTCCACATCAAAGGGAGTGTTCTTGCATTATTATTGAACATCGTCTCCTTTAACTCCACTGCATTTGGTTCACTGATGTTTAAGCTTTACTTTCCCATCACAGCAGAACATCAAATCTTGAACCTCCATAAAAGATTCCACAAAAAGGGAGTGGTGCCCCTCGTTTCTGGGTGAGTCCAATAACTTTTATAAGTACCCTGGTACACCTCTGTAAATACTTCTGTCCTCTCCTTCTCAGTCATTGCTTCGTTATCAGTTATGCTCCTCGATAGCTGTACGATGAGAGCTTTCTCAACAAGAGTTGTCTTTTCCAACAGTAGCAACAAAAGCTCTTTAAAAAACTCCAACAGGTGGGTTTGTCAGAATGAACGATCAAAATTCATTCAATTTGTTCCATATGTAATCATTTTCTCTGTGTTTGACATGGATTTACAGATTCACATTTGTTCCTTTAGCAGACAGTTTTGGTGGACATGGTGTTCAAATAAGATACAATCCAAACAGCAGTGGATTAGGATCTGAGGATTAGTGCCACGCCACTCTGACACAAGCAGCACAAGGTTTGCATGTGCTTAAACTACCATCTCCCTGCATGTACAGTCAAACCTCTACAGATGCTCCAGAATGCAGCAGCACGTCTGGTCTTCAACCAGCCCAAAAGAGCTCATGTCACTCCCCTGTTTATCTCCCTTCAATGGCTTCCAGTTGCAGCCAGAATCAAATTCAAAACTCTCCTCCTGGCTTACAAAACATTGACAAGAACGGCCCCAGCCTACCTGGATTCCCTGATCCAGGTCTACTCCCCTTCACGCCCACTTCGCTCTGCATGTGAGAGACGCCTGGTGCTTCCAGCCCAGCATGACTCGAAATCTCTAACCAGACTCTTCTCCTCTGTTGTTCTCAAATGGTGGAACAAACTACCAAACTCTGTGCGTTCTGCTGAGTCCCTTTCTATTTTTGAGAGACAATTGAAGGCTCAATTGTTCAGAAAACACCGAGGCACTTAATCTGACTCCATCTTAGGGGTAGAATAAGTCAGGTGGTCCAAAACCCAGCACTTATTTAGCTTTCACTTATTATTATTATTATTTCACTTTTGCACTTACTACAGGTTTTTCCTTATGTCTGAATTCTTGCTTGTGTTGTACGGCACTTTGGACAAAAGCGTCTGCTAAATGAAATTGTAGAATGTAGCATCTACCGAATAAAATACATTTTCTCATTTATGAGCTAGATGTGCTTTAAAGGGTGATGAGAGATAGAAAGAGTATATTACATGGCCAAGAACTTTCAGTTCAGACTCCAAGTGATTTCTGAAGACAGAAAATGATTTTGCTGACTGAACTGAGATTGCTAACTCATTCTACCATTGATGGAGCACTCGAGGGAAGAGATTGAAATTTTCAGGGCACGTTGTACAGAGCAAGGCTCAATCATTACAGTGTTTCAGGTATTCTGTGAAGTTTATTGCACACAGAGACTTTTGTTCCCTGACTTTTGGCAACCCAGGTGAATTGACACCAGGTCTGAGGATAAGCACTGTCTTAAGGACAAACTGAACGTAAACTTATAGCTTGAAAGCCAGTGAAACTACAGATGTAAAGGAAATTAAAGCACATCTGGTCACAGCCAAGAAAAGTTTCAAGAAGGATCGGAGAAATTATTTGAACTGGAGTTTACTTATAAGAGCTCAGTAGCTGGAATCAATATAAGTTAGGCTCTGAATGTCACGGAATGGGGGGCGGTAGGCAGATCAGCTTCAGTAGACTTTATTTCTAACAATAATAATAACACCTAACTAAGTCAAGCACTCACAATCGGGAAACAGAGGTGCTGCCAGCATGCAGCAGAGAACGGCGGCTGCAGCCAGGGACGACTCCAGATCCTCATCCGAGAGGCAGAGCTGGCTGACCGGGGCACTCCAGGGGGAAGTGGGGGGAGAGGCTACTCCGGAGGTCAGCAGAGTGCTGCCACATTGCTTCATCATCGCGCAACTGAGGCAGTAGGTCTTTATAGGAGCTGTGGTGATTGGACGAGCTGCAGGTGTGAGTCCGGCTCAGCTGTTCTGCATCCAGGCTGATCTCCAGCAGTGCGGATGACGGGCCGTGACACTGAACTTATATTTACATACATTTATTTAACTAACAGCACAATAACAACTACTAACTATGACATGAAGATGGTGCAATATTGGGATAAATATTACTGTGTAATATGACATTCTCAGATGAAGGGATTAATACACCACACCTGAAAGCAGCCGCTAATTTGATGGTTTGCTATTGTAGAAACTTATAGGAATTTACGTTTGGGGTCGAGTCTCGGAGTCGGTCTTAATGAACTAGAGTAGAACTTAGGAAGGAATCTCAGGAATAAGGACTGTTAGGAAGGCAGACTGTGGAAGACTCTTAAAAAGGAGGATTCAAAGTCGTGCTTTCAGGTTTAGTCTTTCAAAGAGGACTTTTGCGTGTCATTAACTCAGGAGAGTTCTGGCACGACCTCCATCAGAAAGGGCTGATGTCCAGATGTCCCTCATAGAGTCACTGTCACTTCATTTTTTAATAGTTTTCTGATTTCTAAACAATCCAGTATAGTGACACGTCAGTGATATATGTGTGCTTCTGTTAGACAGGGGTGGCTGTGATCAGGTGGTAGAGTGGGTTGTCCGATGATTGAAGGGTCAGCGGTTCGATTCCCGCTCTGTCATGTCCTGTTGTGTGTGAGTATTGGTGATGGTCGGAGGGGCCATTGGCGCGGCTTGGCAGCCACGCTTCTGTCGGTCTGCTACAAATGTAGTTTACCACCACCAGAGTGAGAATGTGTGAGCGAATGAATAATGGATTCATTATATGCACTTTGAGTATGTGTTACGGGTCTCAGGTGTGAGTCCACAGCAACAAATATGTGTGCAACCTGTATCAGGTGAATAAAGCAGGAACAATTAAGTCCCACTGAACCGCGTTTCTCTCCAGATTGCTTCTGAGTTTTAACACCTCAAAATCATCAACAAAGCTCATAAACACATTTCTGTTCTTCACATTTGTCTGAGTTCTCAAGTCCACTCCATTTTCTCACATTTTCCATAAAGTGCAATTTCATTCTAATATGTTACCAGTTCTGACACAAACACTCAGTGACCTTTCTTCTCCCACTAAACACTTGAAGTCATTAAAGTGCATTAATTTTCACAGTATACAACTGGTCACAACACTGTTGCTTATTTTCAGCATCATTCGAATAAGTGCATACTGTCACTTCAAATTTGAGAAACTAGACACTCTACCACTGTAATAATTACAGCCTACTGAAATGTATTTACTTGAAAATGCTTATGTTAACATATTTCACAAAATGTTTTAACAGAACAACCCTTTTCACATTATGAACAATCAGTGTTCACTATAAACAGCATTAAATCAGTTGTACAAAATACATTTAAATCATGGTAATCTCATTAACAATGTAAATACTAAACGTTCATAGTGTACGGGAGCTTCCAGAACACTTTACTACTGTTTTTCTACATGTCAGACCATTTTCGTGGCACTCGCCATGACATCATCAGGAGAAAACTCCGCCGAGACCAACTAACTTTCTTTGTCTTTATATGTAACTGTTTCGATGACATTTCAACACTGAAGGCTTTACAGACAGCCATCCTAATAAAATGTGGCCTTAAAGGGAACTTTGTTTTTTTTCAACCTGGGGTCTGTTTTCATATGTCTTCATACATGTGAGTGATGGAGAAATGAATTTTCGACATAGCTCCAGTATTTAGCTAGGCAGACAGCTTAGCAGCTCAGCTAATTGAGACCCAATTATCAACATACACGTACATACTAAACAAAATAATGAACTTAGCAATTATCCTAAACTCTTATCACATAACTGTGGTCACACTATTTTATGAACGCCACATATGCCTGAATAGAAAAGTGCTATATAAATTTAATCCATTATTATTAAACAGATGATCAAAACAAGACTAAACATACATATATGGGATCAGACATGTTACATTTCTAGATGACACATAAACAAGTAAAATATGAAATTTAAGGAAAGCAAGGTATAAATTAGTCACAGTGAAGTTACTGAAATCAGTGTTCATCAGTTCCTTTAAATAAGTTCACAAAATAAATAGTTAAAACTATTTATGCTACAATATGCTCATGAACACACTGGGCTGCCATTTGTAGAGGGTTAGTTAGTGTTTCGGATACAATGAATAGGCCTCCTCATGCTACTACGTTTAAAATGGATGTTGATGGATGTTGGATTGTTGTTCTTCATGCAGACCAGAGGGATATGATGTTGCAAAAGTATATGGCATCATCTTAGCTAACACGACTCTGGAAGATGTTGTGGTGTTTGTTGATAGGTGGTGGAGGAAGCATTCAGATTCATACATTAACAACATTTCACTGAAAGTGACAGCTACCCCTGTGGTTGCCAGTTTGGCTTGTTTGAAATCACAGTATAGTCGCCACCACTACGTTACTGCACAACTGGCTGCTAAATACTCCAGCATGTATGAGTTGAATTTAATGTTAACAGACAAATGGGGTGAGCGGAGAGGAGTAAAGTGGAGTAACATGGCTTTGATTAGTTGCCAAACAGATGCACAATATACAGTGAGAACTGACACTGGGCTTTGTTAGACAGGAAGTAAACAGTAGATTCTTGGTTGTGGTTTAATTAAAAAGTTCCAAGTCTGTTTCTATTGCATGTTCAAAGAGTGCATCACATTCACTTGTGTGTAATATGTGCAAGCAGTAACGGCTATGAGTCTGGAGACTGAATGATGCTGTGATATCAGCAGCAGGACGTATGGTACATATGTGGTTCTTGGACCTCAAACTAAGAACTGAGGGAGAATCAGTCAACAGTCTGGAATGATTCAGCCTTCATGTTGATGATCATTGCTGATGATGTGAGGTGGGTCTGCAGCAAGTTTGAAAGTGGAAGATCTAAGAGGGTGTATCAGGTCAGGAGCACCAGCAGCATTCGCCTGGAAAATCCAGGCTGACTTTTATGTATTAATATAAATACAAATAAAGGCAGTCTGGCATTGTGATGACAGGAGACGATTTCAAAAAGGAGGGGCTAACGAATGCAGCTTGAACGAGAAAGAACCAATCAGCGTAACACGGATGTGACGCACAAACAAATCGACCTTGAAGTCCATGTAGTCCAAACAACAATGGAATGCAGCCGAGAAAGCGTCGCGGTGAACGATTACTGCCGTTTTTGTCACAAAAATCTGCGAATACATGGGGTACTCTCAAGTACAACACTTATTTTTGAAAAGGCTACGCAACAAAAGACTCCTTCTGAACGATTAGCGGTGTTAGGAATAACTTTAAATCGGAGCCAAACCAAGTCGTGCGTATGTGTAAAAGTTGCTTAAATTTACTCACACGTTTGGAACGGGATTTTCCTTTGTACAAACAATGGCAAGAAGCCGAAAGCAACGAGCCATCCACTGCCTCCTCATCGTAGGAAACGTCAAGTGAAAAGAGGCAACGACTAACGCCATCCAAAACGGCAAGAGACCACAAAAAGATTCGCTTTGGCCCCCCTCCTCCTCCTCCTCCGGCATCATCTTCGAGGCACTGAAGATGACGCAGCATTAACTCCTGCCTCCCGTGCTATGATTGGTCGTATCAAACTGTCCCGGGAGGGAAACGCGATTCAATTTGCCCAATGCCAAACTGATTCTCCTGTATCTCCTAACATGGAGATAGGAGATGACATGGAGATTCAGTTTGGATTTTCCAAGCTACAGCAGCATGGTTGTTGTTCTCGTCAACATTTATGTAGCTGTGCACTTAGAGTTAGTCACTCAGGGTCTGACAGTCACTGCAGAGGTCTAATGTAACGTGTCTAGATGTCTGATGGAAAATATTTTACACAAGAACCTGCTACATGCCTGACAGATGCTTCAGTATGGCCAGTAAAATCACAATAATTACATTTGAGTTTTTTAGCAACAGTATGAGAA
Source organism: Acanthochromis polyacanthus (assembly GCF_021347895.1). NCBI lineage: Eukaryota > Metazoa > Chordata > Actinopteri > Pomacentridae > Acanthochromis > Acanthochromis polyacanthus. The sequence goes on along the minus strand of NC_067122.1, from coordinate 34,871,757 downwards.
ATTTTGCTCCCCACCTGTCCTACTTGCTAGATTTGACTCCCTGGAATTCTGTCTCCTCCACAAAATCAAATTCAAGTTGAAGGGTCTCCATTTGGATACCATTTAGGACATTCAACATGCATCACAGATGGTACTTCATGTTTGCACAGCACGTCTTCCAGGAGTTGTAGCACTGTAACACTAAATTTTGCCTGAGATTTCTGCCAAATTTAAATGCAGTGTGTTTTTTTTTTACTTTTTAAAGAAACAGTGTCTACATTTTGTAATCGCATTGCATAATCCATCCATCCTCTACGCGCTGCTTTATCCTCACTAGGGTCATGGGGGGTGCTGGAGTCTATCCCAGCTGACTTGGCAAAGGCAGAGGACACCCTGGACAGGTCACCAGTCTGTCACAGGGCTACATATACAGACACACAATCACACTCACATTCACACCTACGGACAATTTAGAATAATCAATTAACCTCAGCATATTTTTGGGCTGTAGGAGGAAGCCGGAGTACCCGGAGAAAACCCACGCATGCACAGGGAGAACATGCAAACTCCATGCAGACAGATCCCAGGCCCAGGTCGGGATTTGAACCAGGGATCTTCTTGCTACAAGGCGAAAGTGCGAAACCACTACTCCACTGTACAGCCCACTGGATGTTTTCAGTTTCATACTAACATACTGAGCACCTGCTACTCAAAAGCTTGAACTAAATGGCCTTTGAATGGAGAAGAAAACCCGCCAGGATGATTGGAATCACAGGAATGAGCATTGCTGTTCCCAGATCCCAGGTCCACCCCGGGATTTGAACCGGGGATCATCTTGTTGCAAAGCAAAAGTGCTAACCACTACGCCGCTGTGAAGCCCGCGTTGCATAATGTACATGTTAAATGAGAGAGACCAACACCAGCTAAATCAACACCTACACCAACACCAACACCAATACCTAGACAGCTTTGACATGGACCACAATTATGTTTGTTGATATGGTCAGATGATTGGATTGGAGCAGATATGAAACAGTAATGATTATGGGGTGCTTAAACACGCAAAGAAAAACAGTGGTCATATTAATCTAAAGCAGATCAGGAAGCTTGACTTTCATGTGACCCAGAGTTTTGCATTTTCTTTTCTGTCCTGTTGCTTTTTCTGTTTTATAGACTCACCTGAAGACTATACAGGATGGTCTGCGGGAGTTCCACTTGTTGCTCTGACTGCTGATCAGTACAAAGATGTAAAGCAAACGTCACATCCTCAAATATTTGCAAATAGCATCATTTTACGTCAGCAACACATCTGACCCACAAGAATCAGTGAAAAAAGCACAACGAGAAATGGTGACCAAGAAAGCGAGGCTCCCAGAGTTGGGAATGGGAGGAGGCTGCACAGAGAAGCAGACAGAGACAGAAAGAGAGCAGAAGGACGGAAACTGACTGTGTTTCAAGGTTGGTTTCATTCGCCGGCTGTGTTCACAACCAGATGGAGCGATACAGCACTCAGACTCCGCTGTGTGCGAGAGCGAAGGTGTGTGTGTGCTATATCTCTCCTGGCTGCATGTGTGTTAGCTTGCTTATGAGCCAAAGTGTGGAGTGTGTGTGTGTGTGTGTGTGTGTGTGTATGTGTGCAGCCCAAGTGCAGACAGTAGCTAAGTGTTTGATTGTGAGTCCAGGTGGAGCCATAACTCCAGAAACCAGCCTCTCAACAGAACAATGATCATATATACACTACGGGTGCCTGACTGTGTGTGTGTGTGTGTGTGTGTGTGTGTGTGTGTGTGTGTGTGTGTGTGTGTGTGTGTGTGTGTGTGTGTGTGTGTGTGTGTGTGTGTGTGTGCGTGCGTGCGTGCAGCCACAGTAATATGACACTATTTCCGCCTCAGTATCTGATTTACACTCTGTGCTTTATTGTGTGCGTGCCTGTGGCTGCATCACACATCATCATTTATCCAGAGTCATCTTTGTGCCTCTGCTATTGGTATTTAAAGCGGTTTCAGTTTGTGTGTGCGTGTACGGATTATATAGCATCTGCCTACCTCCAAAGGCCACACTGCTGGAGCATTTCTCTTTGAAATGGAGACAAGCGATTTGCTCTCTTGTGAACTGTACAAAACAACTCCCTTTTTCCCCCAGTGCTGGGAAAATGTCATATCCTTGAGAAGTCGGCTTTGTAATAAATCTGACATCTTGTAAGGTGAGAGTTAAAAACAGGAGGTCTGTGAAGTGAATTGGAGTCAAGTGGAACCACCTACTGTACGATGTGTCCTCATAGTTATGACATTTTGGCTTTGAAATGTCTCATCCCAATCAGGAGTAAAGAGGAGTTGAGACGGTGCGTGGAAAGGCATTGTCCATTCATAACTGTGACCATCTGTGTCCTGATCGTGGCCGAGGGTCCCCATGAAATCATTACAGTGTTAATTTTTCCGCGCGGTGTTGGTCCAGCTCTGTGTCCTTCAAGTACACGATTCAGTTCAAGAAAAGATTAACTGGATGCTCTTTCTCAGGAAAAACCCACTGATACCCCACAGGACAGGAGGAGAACTGGCTGTTAATCCAGCACTGTATCTCAGTTTCATCAGAGATATTTGCACATTTTCCTGGATAAAGAAGAAGAAGAAGGCATCAATAGGAGCAGTTGCTGATTAAAGGAACACTTCAAGAATGTAAAAAAAAAGTGTGTGTAATTTTTCTTATCAAGAGTAAGACCACAAAAATCTTATGGCTTTATTTACTACAGTGCTGGAATTTGGTTGTTTAGTTCAAATGAAGACTGGAAATGAGTGGAAATCAGCAGTCTATCAACACACTAAAAGCTCCCATGTGTTTTACATCATTTCTTCAAATTCTACATAGATAAACACAAAAACAATTTATTATCTCAGAGGCAGTTCTTCCGATACATCCACCTATTTTCTGCCAGTTATCTGCTGTGAAGATGTCAGGACAACAGGCTGAAGTTATTGTGATGAAGTGTTTTGTTTCAGTTTTTACTGGTAGTTATGGATAATGTTTGATGACCTGTTTTTTAGCGAAAGACCAGAAGAAAGTACAGAGATGGACGCATGTTTCACAAGAATCGTACAGTTTGTCTTCCTTCCTCTTGGCACACTGGCTGAAAGACCTGCAGCAGGACAGAATTGGTGGATTTAACCCCATTATTCTGTTTATCAGCAGACACAGGCACTAATTTTAGTATTAACACAATTATGACAGACACAGAGACTTTCATTTAGACACATAAATAAAAATAGTTAAAGATAAAGGAACGCTAATGTAAATCCCAACAGGATTAAGGGGGCATGCCACTTTGGTTCAGGTGCTAAGGGTTGTCAACAAATCGCAAGGTTGGTGGTTTGATCCCACCTTGGGCCCATTGCATCGGTGTGTGATGGGAAGCATTGACAACTGCATCAAGTATCAATAAAGTATAAAAGTGTTGTATAAGTGAAGACCCTACCACACTGAACTTAAGGTTCCAAGTAGTTGGACAGGAAGGGGACTCTGCACTGCCTTCCAAGTTCATCCTAATTTCAAGTTCCTCAGCCCTAGCAGTGGCCTGCTTTAAACATCGAATCACATGTTGCAAGGACAATCGTGGCTTTCATCAGGCTTTTGATGCTTTTTATGCTCCGTAAAAACTTGTCACCACTGAAGTCCATTGCAAAAATCAAGAATCTGAGCTGACTACACCTGTTGGTCTCTGTGAAAGAACAGCATGCAGCCTTCATCAGGGGAGGTCTGTGGGTCTGGAGGTAAAGACAGGACCTGGTGTTTATGAACTAGAGCAGACCTACATTGAAAGCAGTAAGAAACCATCCATCCATGCATCCATCCATGCATCCATCCATCCATCCATCCATCCATCCATCCATCCATCCATCCATGTCTGGGGCCGGGTCACGGAGGCAGCAGGCGAAGCAGACGCCCCTCCCCCCAGCAATGCTTTCCAGCTCTTCCTCGCAGATCCCGAGGTGTTCCCAGGCCAACCGAGATATATAATCCCTCCAGTGAGTTCTGAGTCTACCCCGGGGTCTCCTCCCAGGCGGACATGCTCAGAAAACCTCCAAACCCTCTGCCCCCTTCCGGGCCGATCCGTGGTCGTCCTCGTGGTTTGGTGGCTCGGATCTCTGGGATTGCTGCCGGCTCGCCTGGGTCTTGTGGGCTCTCGGGCCCGCTTCTGGCCTTTACGGAGGTCAGAGGTCATAGTTGCATGATCACAGTCACAATTGCACCGTACTCTGCATGTGGACATAGCAACCATGTTGTCTTGTGGGATGTTAAGTTTGTCCTGGTGCCAGAATATCAAAAGACATGTTTCCTCAGTTTGTGTGTTTCACATAGATGATCTGAATAATTACTAACTGTGTTTCCTAACAAAACCCGTAGGATGCGTTCTGGTGTGTCTTTGTTAAGGTGTACTAGCTTGTTGTCTGTTGTGTCGGTTTCAATTGAAAGATAATTGTATTCTTGCACCCTTCCTTTTCTCTTCACTATCCCCCCTTGTTGTTGTTTTTTTTCTCCCTCTCTCTTCTTGTTTCTTTCTTTCTGCCTTTCCCCTGTCAGGTCCGGCAAACTTATGTATATTTAACTAATCAACGAGTATTCAAACTAAATAAATTACTGTACAGTATCAAGGGGAGTCTTATACTTATAAACTCCCCTTGGAAAAGCAAACCTGTATGGCACAATGCAGCAGCCAGATCCCCATTCTGCCTGCTCTGTTGCCGGACAGGCCAAAAAAAAAGAAAACCTCCAAAGGAAGTCTCCCTGGAGGCATCTGAATCAGGTGGCCAAACCACCACAACTGGCTCCTTTTGATGCGAAGGAGCAGCGGCTCTACTCTGAGCTCCCTCCAGATGTCTGAGCTCCTCACCCTATCTCTAAGGCTGAGTCCAGCCACCCAACAAAGGAAGCTCATTTGGGCCGCTTGTATCCGCGATCTTGTTCTTTCGGTCAGTACCCAAAGCTCATGACCACAGGTGAGGGTTGGAACGTAGATGAACTGGTAAATTGAGAGCTTTGCTTCACGGCTCAGCTCCCTCTTCACCACGACGGTTCGGTACAACGCCCGCATTACTGCTGATGCCGTAAGAAACCAACAGAAAGTAGCAAGAGAAGCAGATTATTATCAAGGGACATGACTGGCTGATTGTCAGCTATGAAGGGCCCACACTTGTTCCTACAACCAAACTTTGAGTTTTTCGTTTTTTTTTTTTTTTTTATCATTCCAGCATGAACTGCAGTTGACTTTATAACATTGTATGGAATGCTTCTCTTTTTACTATTGATGAAATGTCTATCAGTGGCACACATTGCTAATGTTTATCACTTCAGTCTTAAATAAACACACCTGCTATCCCTCAGTGAAAAGACGATGTGAAAGTACAATCCTGAGTGACAACACTAATGTGGCTGAACACATGCAGTATGAAACTAACTTTAACGATGTGATATTTAGTTGTTGAAGATGCCTAAGCATAGACTGAAACTCCTAAATACAAATTTGAGGTGTTGTTGAGTTTCAGGTACAGTACCTCTTAAAGTGTCTCTCAGTGACTTTGTCTATCCTTAATAACTTTGAATTGGAATTGACTTTCCTTTAGCTCCTGCTGCCTTAAAAGCACATCTACCAGTCCTCCAGAGATATCATGGATCAGACTGGCAATAATGAGGTTTTGTGCCCCACTAAGACTGCTAGTGTCAGCTCGACATCAGCCAGAGGCAAATTCCCTCTCATCCCTAATAGAATTGGAAACTTTCTATTGGTTTGTTGTTTTCATCACTTTCAGAGGTAAAAAAAAATACCTCAAATGTTAGATGATGTTTATGTGAGAGGTTGGTACTTCGGTCATTAACAAGATCAACTATATGCATTCACTAGATCATAGTTTATGGTGGTAGGAACTTTGCCATCCCTCCACTCCACTATATTGATGACCAACAGTACAATAATATGCAGCTCAAACTGAAGATTTCTGAAGATTTTAGACCACATATGGTGCACATTAATGGTCTGGTACTGCTGTGCTATAGTTACTAAAACCAACTGTTGTCTCTCATTGACATGCTACCTGCGGCCGACTGATGTGATCTATCTGTTGAGCATCATGCTGTCATTTCCTGCAGGCTTGAAAGGTGGTTGCAAAGCTTTGTTCTTTCACAGAGAACAGCAGATGTAGTCAGCTGACATCTGTGGCATTTACAACAGAGCCCAGCGGTGACAGGTTTCTACAGTAAATGAAAAGCACCAAAGAATCCACAGACATTCATCAAACCTCTCTGCTGTCCATTTACTGGTCACATTTCAGTAAAAAATATGACAAAACAGACATTATTGACATGTTTTTGATGGAGCATCCTGTCAACAATTCAGGTTGGCCTGTTTGTAGTCGGTTACTGGAAATTCACTGTAATTTCAGTTCTGTTTAAATATACAGGACTTACAAAATATTGAGCAACCCCAATGTAACAAGTCTTTGCCATGAAAAATATTTTGAAATGCCACATGGCAGACAAACAGCTAAAAACTTAACAGGATGCCCACTTCTGAGCTTTATCAACTTGTTCTCTTGCTGTTCATTGTGCTCTCCACTTAGAAAATGTCAGACCAATGCCATATAATGTACACATTTCATTCATGTTTTATATCTTAACATTATGTCAATATGGTAATAAAATTCCATTTCTATTCACTAGAAAAGTAATATTTCTAGGAATATTCTAGGCCCAATCTTTGGACCTAGTGAATCAAAAATATTTGGAAATGCAAAAACAATATACTTCATGATGCAAAGGTTGCATTATTTAATGAATTTCAAACTTGAATCACCTTTTGTTTGTGACATTTTCCCTGAATCCTGTGTTTGGCTCAGATCGGAGTAATCCAGATGTATCCCAATAGGACTAAAAAATTCCCAGAAGCACACACCAAAGGAGGGCTGCTCAGTGGAGTAGTGGTTAGCACTTACGCCTTGCAGCAAGAAGATCCCTGGTTCGAATCCTGGGGTGGGCCTGGGATCTTTCTGCATGGAGTTTGCATGTTCTCCCTGAGCATGTGTGGGCTTTCTCCGGGTACTCCGGCTTCCTCCCACAGTCCAAAAATATGCTGAGGTTAAATGATCACTCTACATTGCCCGTAGGTGTGAATGTGAGTGTGATTGTTTGTCTGTATATGTAGCCCTGTGACAGACTGGCGACCTGTCCAGGGTGTCCCCTGCCTTCGCCCGAGTCAGCTGGGATAGGCTCCAGCACCCCCCCACGACCCTAATGAGGATAAAGCGGTGTATAGAGGATGGATGGATGGACACACCAAAGACTAGACCCAGATCTCTCTCTCTCTCTCTCTATATATATATATATATATATATATATGTACAGGGTGTCCCAAAAAATGTAAACACACTTTAAATAATTGGACACTAGGTGGTTATTGTAATTTGTTCTATTTTCAACATGTAAAAGAATTTACAAACATCATTCTGTTGTTTTTTCACCGCCTGTTCTCAAACTGATGTTCTGGTCTAGACACTGCCGACAGCGCGAAGGGATGGAATAGCACACATCATAAAACAATTCCCTTGGTTTCTGCGTGCATTCACGTTCAGTGGTTGCTCTCAATTCAGTGACTGTTGCAGGTCTCATTGTGTAGACTTTGTCTTTCAGGTATCCCCATAAAAAGAAGTCTAGTGGTGTGAAGTCTGGGGTGAGCGTGGAGGGTATTCAACAAAACCCTGCTAAAAGGTGTATACATTTTTTGGGACACCCTGTATCTATCTATCTATCTATCTATCTATCTAGATCTAGATCTAGATCTAGATATATATTATGTTAACCATCAGTTTAGTCAAACTCAGTTAGGAAGTTGAATCCACACAGGCAGCACAACAACCTGAGTTGGTCTTGAGAGAAACAATGTGGCTGTTTTATACATGTATTATTTCTTCTCACATGTCTGAATAATCCAGACATGTGGCACAACATCTGCATCCCCACCCTAGAGGTTATATAACTCATCTTTTCTGGAATCCTGTTATTTTTCTTATCTGTAGCCCAGAAACAGAAGGACCAGGTCGAGCTGATCCAGGCCGGTCATCAATCCGTTGTGCCTGGGACGTCTGCGAGCAGCTTCAGGGGAGAGAGATCTTGTAATATGAAATTTTCTCATGTTGTTTATTAGACTTTATGAAGAAGAGTGGATAATGGGATCTTATGTGATTTCAAGATCTAGTTTTCTCTTTCAACAACACAGTTTCAAGATTTGATCCAATCTGATCAAATCGAGCCAGAATCCCATGAGTTTATGCCTGAATATCTCTGGGATATTAAACATTTCCCAGCCATTTTAGTAGCAGTAGGTGCACAACAACTTGTCATCTCTGCTTTGGAATTTTACTTGATATACCATGGACTGTGCTTCTTTCTGCTTCCAACTTAGACATGTGTCTCTGCAAGAAAGCCGCACAGAAATCCATAATCTAAACTGAGGACACACCCTTCAGTCAGACGAGAAGCTTAATGTAAGCTGTTCTCAGAGGAGATGGAACGATATTATATTGAATGGATGCGTCTGAAACTTGGAGAGTGTCTGCGCTTCAAGTCAACTAAAGCTTTAAAGCTCCACAGTAGTGTAAAGGGATATAACTCTGAACGCAATCAATCATCACGATAGAAGCAAGGAGGAAACCGCAATAGCCAGAATTATCCTTTAAAGAACAGATTTCTGACTCAGACTGAGAAAGAATTTGGATGAGATGAAAGAAAATATAAAGAAAGGACAAACAATGACAAGTAAAGAATGCATTACAGAAGAAACAAAACAGACTGCAGCACTTCTTTGAAATATTTATCAAAAAGAATCAAAGAAGATAAGGTAGAATACAAATACATTTTATAGAAACAGCGGCAGGTAGACGAACTAGAGAAAATGTAGAAAATGAAAACAGAGCATAAATTACTTCCTGAAAGCCTGAAGGAGAGGAAATGTCTGAGACAGCAAATCACCTCCATCAGCCTGCTTTAAATTTGTGTGTGCATGTGTGCGTGTCTATATATCTCTACTGCTAACATTTCATAGTGAGAAAAAGTATTTACCCCCTTACAGAAATCTGCTGTTTTTGCATATTTGTCACGCATAAATGTTTCACAACATCAAACTAATTTTAATATAAGACAAAGACAACCCAAGAAAACACAAAATGCAGTTTTCAAATGATTTATTTTTTGAAGGACAAATGTCCATTCCATCTTGCCCTGTCATGGGAGAGTTGCAAGGATCAAACCTCCAGAGCAGGATGGTGGTGGCAAATCATTTTAAGATTAAACGAAGGAGAAAATTAGACAAGTGGAATGCGTGAATCAAATTTAAGAGCTAACAGTGATAAGACTAGAAGACCTAATGTGTCAACTGAAATTACAAAGACACTAAATAATCCTCTGGAAAACAGCAACCCAATGGAACCCCATGAAGCCCGTATAGGGAGTTAAAACAGGAAGTTCACGCCCTCTCCGCCGAGCAAAGCAGAAATAATATCAACCTTGCAGAAATAAAAAGGAGGAGGTGGTCTAACTTTTAATACAATAACATCATGTACAGATGTACATGATGATTGGGTCTTAGGACGATGGGTTGCAGCTTCCAGAATGGAAGAGGAGCGTTTAGGAGAAGGTATATAAGAGGATGTAAAGGTTTGTGTAGCCAGGTAAAAGTCTCCAGATTATGCTCTTGTTCTGACAGCCTCTGTATTGAATAACCATTATTCGCATCAGACTCTGAAGACTGCTTGAAGACTCTTTCTTGAAAACTTTTTGAAGACTCCAAGTTTTGATACAGAATTGATTCTTGATTACATGTTTAACAAAGCTGCCTAATCATCACTGGCTCTTACCAGGCAGACTGAGTCACAACATGAACCCCAAGACTTTGGGATAACATCCTGAGGACTGATGAGTCAAAGGTGGAACTTTTTTAGAGACATGGGTCCATTCCATCTGGTGTAAAGCTAATACTGCATTTCACTAGAAGAACATGGTGCCAGCAGTGAACATGTTGGTGGTAGTATGGTGGCTGGAGGACCTGGTTACTTGTCATCATTGATGGAGCCATGAATTCTGCTCTTTGTTTTAACGTTAATGCATGAGCTTAGGTTTTATAAGACTTTAAGGCAGATATTCAGATGAAAAAGTATTTATTTTGAGTATTGCTCTTTGAAGCCTTTTGTTTATTTTCAAAGCTCAAAATTAGATCACATGTAAGAGTCATCTTTGCTGTAGTGTGTTGTGTATTTGTCATCATAGTGACTTACTGTGTTTGTATAGGTTGAACAAACCTCAGCTGGTGAGGACAGTATTCAAAACAAGAGGATGTCTGGGTGCAGTTTATGGAGGTAAAGAGATACAACAAGGCGTTCGAGGTAGATCTCCGCTCTTCCTTAGCCTACTTGAGTGTTTTTTTTGTTTTTTTTGTTTTTTTTTTGGTAAAGGAGAAGTTTTTTTTTTGCTCTTTCTCATTGTCACCAAGTGCTTGATTAAAGGGAATCCAAAGTAAACTTTGCATTGTTGGGTTTGTCTGGTTAAAGATTCTAAGGTCTTCCTTTAACTATGTGAAGTACTATGGGATGACCATGAAACCATCACAATTTTTCCAGTTTTTTATTGTACATTCTGCATGGTAATGTCTCATTGCTTTCTGAAATGAAAGCATAGAACAAATAAACAAATTAATTAAACAAAAACAATGTAGAAACCAAAATGCATTCTAAACTTTTGACTCATCAAAGTACCTCCTTTGGCAGATATAACAGCTGGACACACTTGTGGCATTCTTTCTTCAGTGGAAGCCAAATATTCTTTAGAATGTTCTTCCAGCTCTGTAGCAGAAGTTCCCATAAATGTGTGGCACTTGCAGGTTGCTTTGCTTTCACTTTTCTGTCCAGTTCATCCCAAACCAGTTCTATGGGGTTCAAGTCTGGAGACTGTGCTGGCCTCTCCATGTTTTCACGCTCACCATCTGGCTCTTTCTTCCTGAGGTAGTTCTGGCAAAGCTTGGACTTCTGTTCTGGGCCATTATCTTGCTGTAGGATGAACCTCTGACCAACTAGGAACATACCAGAGGGTACTGCATGGCGCTGCAGAATGCTGTGGTATTCGTTTAGGTTCAGGGTTCCTCTCACTCTGTCCAGTGAGAGGAACAGCCCCAGACCATCACGCTTCCTCCTCCATGTTTGAAGGTTGAAGTCCCACACTGAGGAACCATCCCTTGGCCTACTCGACGGCGTACAAAACTTCTGCTGATGAACCAAAGATTTCACATTTTGTTTGATCAGTCCATAATACCTTCTTCCAGTCTTCGGTAGTCTCTGCATTTCTTGTGGCTGTATCTTGCAGTTGTCAAATGAAGGGTTGCATGAGCTTCACCTGGGCCCTGTCAGCTCTGCCCTAAAAGATTCTGCTTCATTCCCCATTCTGTCTCTCTCTGGTGGTAGATTCCTTCTCCCACAGCAGCCTTGGTGACAGCATGTGGTTCCTCTGTTTTGTTTGCAACATAAGCTTACAGTCACACACCCGTACACTCTCTACACTACTGTCATGCTGATTTCCACACGTTGTATTGTTTGTCTGACATGTCTTTTGGGTTGTTTGGGTTTTTTGAGTAGATAAATTACATCTTGCTAGCCGCCAACCCGTACTGTCTCATTTACTTGTTGCAGTCTTTGAGTTGTGACAGCTAACTTCTACATTACTCAGCTCTCTCCCACCTCTTTCTCTCTCCACATGGTGCCACAAATATTGTGTTGAAATATGCAAGAAAATACGAAATGTGAGTGATAACAGCTGAATCCCGTGCATTAGTTTCTGTCACAGCAAATTTAAATCTGTAGCAGTAAATTGTCACAACAACCAAACAATGTAAGACAGCAATGATATAGTAACAACACGAGGTACAAAGCAAACTAATGAACAAAACTAACATAGAATAACTGAGAACAGAGAAAATAAATGACAGGAAGGTAGCAGAAAAGGCCAGTTGGCAGCTAATATTGTAATGTTCATGTTTGACTGTTAATAAGCCACAGTTTGAAGTGACCAGTAACAGAATGATTATGTAGGAGTAAAGAGTTTTGTCTAACTGAGCCTTTTTTTGTACTTTAAATGATGTCTCAAGTGGGCGGACGGGCAGTACTGTGAACTACTTTAAAAATAATACAAAGATTAAGATATTTAAAGAGGCTTTCCCATCTCAGAAATCTATATATTTAAAATTTGACTGTTACTTTGTCAAAGATTGATTTGTGTAAAATTTCAAATGACTTCCTTGCAGATTTGTTGATTTTTTTCTCAGTTTGTCAGATAACCTATGACATGTGAAATAGTGTTAATATGCACTTTTAAAGGTCAATCGTTTTTCTAATAAATTAAAATTATACTTAAATTAATCCTAACTTTATGGCATATTTTTTACACGACTTCTACAGACTATATGAATTATCAGAGACACTCAGATACTAAGTCACAGCTCATACCTGGCGCATGACATTTCTTTTTGTTAAAACTGACCTAGCTTGGTTTCTCTGGCTTTGTGACAACCAATTTATGTTTTTTTTAGGTGTGTTAAAATTCCTTTAGAAAAACAGCTGTGGTTTAATGATGCCAGTTACCCCAGCTTCTAAAATAAACTGTATGTCTATGCAAAGCTCATATTTTGAACCACACCACTGACTTTATGTCAGTAACATATCATGTGGCAAGTTGGTGTAACAGTTGTTTACATACAGATTATTTCAGTTCTTGAAGGCATGAACTTCAAGTTCAGTACCTCTTTGAGTGAAATTATGGCACGATAAGAGGAAATTATAAAAGAACTCAGGAAAAAAATCTCTCATTCATCCTTGGGAGTAATTTACAAATGCTTATGGATATCATGATCATCTGTAGCGACAGTAGAGCGCAGGCAAAGCACCATGGGACCATGCAGCTGTCAGACCACTCAGGAAGGACACATGTTCTGTGTCCTAGAAATGAATGTACTTTGGTGCAAAAAGGGCAAATCACTCCCAGAACAATGATAAATGGCCTTGTGAAGATGCATGAGGGAACGGTATCTATCCACAGTGAGCTGTGGCCCACATCAACATAACCTTAAAGGCCACTTAGCAAACAACAAATGCACAGTTTGCTATTGCTCATCTCACAGTTTTGAGAAATGTCCTCGTCTCATGAAACAAATATGGAATTGTGAGTGGGCTAGCAAGACGGCCCACAAATCTAACTTGTTACCTCTAGAAACTGGCCGACATTCCAGCAGCTTCTTATAAAAGGCTAACAGGCACATTTGGACTAAATTAAAGAACTTAAAGGCCATCAAATCAAATATTAACAAAGTGTGTGTCAGAAAACTTGTGGAACTTTGTGAGGGAACTAGAAGAGCACTGGCCATCAGAGAAGGAAGAAACCTGAAAAATGAACCAATGTTTTTTTTCTGAAAAGGATTAGGAGTGGACTAAATTAGCTCTAGCTTTCTACAAAGCTGTGGATTTATGTATTAGACTGTGCTTTTATGCATCACTCGTGGTTCCACGTATGATGCAGGTTTATCTCTAGGCAACAACCTGAATCACACAGAAAATGACGCAAAGCTGATGCTGAATGGAGGTGAGCAGGGAGACCATTAGCTGAGCTGCGGCTCTGCAATGAAGCTGTGAAGCCTGGATGAGCTGTTCAGTTCAGTTCAGTTCAGTTTATTCACACCGTTTACTGTACCTGTGACAATTCAGCTTCCTGTCATCACAATCAAACATGTTTAAAAGAATCTTTTTGGAACAACTGGCATCACAAAAACTTGATTGTCTGCCTCACTACAAACATCATAAAAGAAATGAAAGCTGAAATGAAAAATTGCTATAATCTGCTGTTATTCTGACATTCAGCATTGTTTAGCTCAAGTCATGATCAAACTGACCTCATTTTAATGTAATTTGGTGTTTGAACGTTCATATAGAACATCAGCTAAAACTACAGTATCATCTGATTTAAAATTCAAGTTGAGGAGGAAAATGTAAAACTTATAATCTTTACAAGAGGTCCTCAGTTTACAACGTTTGCATCTTTGTCTTTACATCAGAACTGATTACGGGCCAGTCCTCAGTCTAATGTACGGAGTTTTGTTGTTACGTCGGAACTGGTTCAGTGGAACTAGTTGGTGAGCAGAGCAGACGAATACGTCATCACACGACACTTAAAGGCAGCTTTGTTTACATTTTCTGTCTCATTGGATTACGCTACATTCGCTCACTTCATTGTGACTCCCAAGCATTTTGTGTTTCAGTGTGAGCTAATGATTGTTTTCCTTACTGTAGTACAAATATGTAAACAGATTGATATCATGAAGTACATAACGGCTTTGTTAACATTTTCACCGGAGTTCTGAGTTGTGGTGAGAATTGTCTTATGTCACACCATAGGAGCAGAACTCTGAGGTAGGTCGATGGCCCCTTGCACTTTTGACAAACCTCACCTGCTAAAGGACAGACCAAAGGCTCTCAGTAGCCATACCTGATGATTGATGAGTTGCTCAGCTAGCATGACTGCTCATGAGACAACCTGCTGGAACGTTTCATGCCAACTGATCACTATTTGTTATGAAAGCAGTAACTACAGTGTTTTCTAATAGAGGTTATGTTGTCACTAATCTTCTAATCGTGATTTAATATTTCAGTTACCACTATTCACATCACAATTTATCAGCACTAAACACAGTTGACCTTTCTCCCATCACAGTGCCCCCTAGTTGACGTAGTTATCATAACAGAAGCAAAAGGCAGAAGTGACTTACAACTGTGGCCATGTGTAAAATTGTAATGATCACAACTATCTTCACACTTAGTGTCTGTCATGTGACCCTTATTTCACAGGTCATAGCAAGAATCTTCCATTAAATGACACATCTTTGTTTCTCTGTCTTAATGTGTGCATCGTCCTCTATGAGCACTTGTTAATGTGTGAATGTGTGAATGCTTTAGAATATTGTCTGTATCTGTGTGTGTGTTTACACTCTTCCCCAGTCAAGCCAGCAGCCAACAATCTGGGTTAAAGATCCCCGGCTCTGCGGATCGATCCGTCCCTCAGCATCCATTGGCCTGCCTTTAATACTTAATGAGAAAAGCTGTTTGATGAATGGAAGCCACCCTGCTCCCTATGCGATCTATTAACACTGCTTTACATTCATCTATAGGGCCGTGGGACACACACACCTTCAATCTCTCTCTGCATGATATCTGGGGGATTATGTAAGCTCAGGCAGTGGAGGCCTCTTTCTGTGGTCCACTTTCTGTTTTTGTAGGACTGCACCAATGGAAGGAAAACTGTATAGCATGTCCAACTATTAGATTCTTGCCATGAAGACCATATGTATAAGACATACACAACATGTCAGCTAACAGAATATAGGCCAATATGCCTACAAGCAGTTTTGTGCATGGCAAATGGCAGATGTATGTGCTTGTGATGAAAGCCTGAAAACAAAGGTTTTATGAAATGAAAAAAGTTAAATCTGACTTCACGCCAGTTTAACTCCTGACATGTTCAGGGGTTGTGGGCCCTCTTGGGTCGAGTCCTTTTTAACACAGCTTCCAACCTCTGACTGTTTATAGACTGAACATGCTGCGCTTAGAACCAAACAATGAGAGTCTGCAATATTTCTTTTCATCTTCTTCATCTTTTTGGGAGGCATGCCAGTACCACAGAGGAGGAAATAAAACTAGAGAACCTAGTTGAAAAATGTGAACTGTAATAGTTCTTTTTTAATCTGCATGAAAGGAACTTTGTGAGGGAACTCGGAAGAACATTGCCCATTAAGGAATCAAAAAACCTGAAGAATGACCCAGTGTTTTGCTTAAAAAGATTAGGTGTGGACTAAATTAGCTCTAGCTTTCTACAAAGCTATGGATTTATCTATTAGACTGGGCTTTTATGCATCACTAGTGGTTCTAGGTATGATGCAGGTTTATCTCTAGGCAACAACCTGAATCACAGAGAAAATGATGGATGTAGAGCTGATGCTAAATGGAGGTGAGCAGGGAGACCATTAAGTGAGCTGTGGCTCTGCAATGAAGCTGTGAAGCCTGGATGAACTGTTTACTGTACCTGTGATTATTCAACTTCCTGCCATCACAATCAAACATGTTTAAAATAATTTTTATTGGAACAACTGGCATCACAAAAACGTAGGGCTAAAATGGTAAAAACATAACATCAAGTAATGAATCAGAAATTAAATCACCTGTTGTCCTGACTGTTGTCATCAAGTTTTTTCAAGTTGTCTTGATCTAGTTCCAAGTGAAATGTGATATATTAGTGTGTCCAGTTCCTCCTTTTTATACCATTTTAACCCTCACAAGAGATTTCAGGTGGAGAATTGGGCAAAATAAAAGAAGGAAAACATGAAAAAGGAGGAAGCAAAATAAGTAACTTTAAAATAAAACTGGAGGTTAGTCAAAAACAGAAGGAAACACACAGGAGATGATATTACAACACAAAAAACAACCAAACTAGAACAGAAACCCCAAACCACAGCACTGTCACTGACTGTCAGTGTTAGGTGTAACTGCAGCAAAGCCCACAGGAAATACTCTCTGATCTTCGCTTCATAATTAAGTCCTCTGCTTAGAGATTCTTGCTAGAGTACTGGATCTTTGAACAACTATTAAGCCATCAGTTGAGTTTAACTTGATCCTGTTTTTGTATAAAAGTTGAGAAAAGGAGAAAAAAAACTCTCTCAAAGTGACAAGAAACCAAACAGTGACACAGATGTAGTCAGCTGGGGAGGTAAATGACATCAGATCTCAGCTCAGTAGAGTCTATGTTGTGTATGAATACACCAGGAAGTGAGTATTTTAAAGACAGAAAAGCAAGAACTTTTCACACTTAACAAGGCAAAACTGTTCTGAGTTTACAAATTACATTCATCAAATCTGTATGTGCCATCTGACTCATCCAGTAGTGTCACATTTTTATTTAATCTACATTTGTTCTAGTAAAAATATAATGGTAGCTACAAGTTGAGTCTATTTTCTTGCCAAATTACTGAAAAATGCATAGTTATATTATAAATATTATGCAAAAAGTAAGATCTGACATCTCCCCAAAATTGTATGTTATTCAATAGGTTCCAACAGTATCCATGCACCAACATGCACTGTTTCTGTTGCTGATATACTACAATTTCAATCATTTCTGATCACCATACAGCACATGCTTTGTGGCTAAATATAGTCATTCCAGGATTATTTGAGGTTAGAAACACTTGTTTCATCGAGATAACATTCTTCCAAGGAGAAGACAGTCCTCATCATGAAGCCTTTTGTCTTCTAAAAGTCAAACATGAAATATGTACGTTTGTGTATCAGCCACGGACTCTCTCTTGTCAGGTTCTTGAATCATTTTCTCTGGCAGTTAGCATTTTTCAAACTGCCTTTCTGAACTCATCTGTGACAGCCGTAATTCTTGGCTGTTTCCCTCTGATTTATTTCTGCAGTAAAGACGTCAAGAGACTTTCTAGCAAAACGTGGTGCACGAGACTTCAGCAACTTGTTACACTGGAGTAATTAAACTTTTAGCGCTGAATGACTCCAGGTGCACTACAGTTGGATTGACACTGGCTAGCTTAGCGACATTAGGGCTCTACTGGTGGTCTTTCCATTGAAGGAATTGTCATGTCTTTGCATATAAGATGACTCCTACTATTCCAAACCTAATTCTCTTAAATGTACTCCAATAGTTACTGAATAAGCAAATGATATCGAACTATTATGCTGCCGTCAGTGCCCTCTAGAGATGTGCTTCCAGAGATTAGGCTTGTTCCAGCAGATCTTAAAGATCTTAAATTGAGTTCTGGATTATTTTGGATTCCGTGACAACACCCTCAGCTCCTTGGCATGTTCCTCTACCCATCCCTGAGCAGTTTTTGTCAAAACATCACTGCTGTTGGTCATTACCACTGTCATGGAGGAGTATGTGCTTGATTGACAACAATGTTTAGGTAGGGGGTGAAGCAAATTCCACATAAATGACAAGACTCAAAGTTTCCAGCAGAACATCACATCTAACAAGATAATCAATATAATTCACTTTACCTGTCAATGGTTTTCATGTTGTGACACAGTGTATATAAAAAATGTTTGAAAAAAAAGTCAACACTGACTCAGTTTTTCAGTCAGACTTTAGGCTGCCTTAAAACTTCAACCTTAAAACTTCATTTCATTCAGACTGCAAAATACCTTTTCTAATCAACATAGTCCACCCACCAAATTTGCTTCTATGCTTATCAAATCTTATTCCAGACAATAATAGTTGAAATCATCGCTTATGTGTCTCCTTCAATCAGTGGTAGAGGTATAACAGATGTTTTCCTCCATTTTAGCACTCACCACATTCATTAGTAAATTATGTAGTTTTGACAGCAGCATACATTTTTGATTTTTCCATCAATCTGTCTTTCATATCTGACTTCTATGAGGATTCATCCAGACCCAGACCGAAGCCATCTTCCCTTTATCATTGGCCTGCTCTCCGTATTTCAGCAGACAACAGAATGAATTCCCTCAATAGAGGCCACTCTTCAGCAGATGTCCAAGCTGTCATGGTTCATTTTATCATAATTGGTCGTTCCACCTCAGGGGAAGAGGAAGACGGAAACGAAGGGAAGGCATGGGAGGAGACAGACAGGCAGGGGAGCTGGGGAGGGTGAGATGGGGGAGGACAAGGAGAGGAAGGGAAGAATGGATGACTGGAGAAACAAGAGCAAAGACGGTTCTGAGGGGCGTTGGACTGTGTGGCGGAGGATGAAAAAAGAAATGAGGAAAGAAAAGGACACATAGAGAGAAAGGAGCTTTCAGCCAACATTTTAACAGGGCTGGCCTGGCATTTAGATGGTCAGGTCTCTGAGCAGATGGTTTAAAGACCTACTGTGGGTCTAACATTAGCGAGCAGAATATGGCACACTGAGGCTGGACACACTGCAGAGTCTCTTCTGCCACTACTCCGAGCCGTGAGAAATGAGATAGTGGGTTAAATGGATTGGTACGGCAGTGAGAATCACTTCTACAGGAGTAATGGTCAGTATCAAAACGTCTCTTCTGCAGTGATTACCTTTAATCTCCAGCTTTCTGAGTGTTAGAGAGCACTTTTGAGCTGGTGTGTAAAGGATTAACTGATACACATCACAACATCACTACACGGTACACTTACAGTCATCCAAACACCCAAAACAGTTCGTAAACTTAAATCTTCCAAGAAAATGTGCTCATGTGTTTGACATAGTTTGCTTTTTCTTAACTGATAAGGCCATTTTTAGAAATCCTTTTCAAAAAACTGACGTATATTTAACCCTTTACGCTTCAGTGCGTCGTAGGTGTACCGCCGGCGGTACACTTACTAATTTGCATAGGAATTTCAAGAATGTCCGAAACTGCAAACCCGATTATACAAACACTATACGCCGATGGAAAGCTTAGATTCTCATGAATCCGCCGGTATAAACCACTTTCAGATGTGATTACCACAGCGGGTGAGAAAAACACATTTGTCCGACAAAAACAAATATTCATCCATCCGTTCTCTATACACGGCTTCAACGCACACAGCGCGACTCACATTTCCGGGTTCATTATTACACACAGAAAAAAAGATTCCACAAAAAACGGCCATAATCCAACCTTTTACATCCAGACAACACAAGCCAGTAAACTATTTTGTCCAAAACATGTCTTGAAGTCGGTATAAAATCCACGAATCGGTCCTTTTCAAGGAAATGCACCTCGCGATGTGCGTCCAATATTCCCTGTATTTTTCGTAATTTTTTTTATTTAAAAATAGAATATTAGCGATTTTTTTTGTACTGAAAACGGCTGGAATTGACTGAAGCTTAAAGGGTTAAACTGGATAGATGCCCATTTTCCAGCATGATGGCTGGTTAAATTAGACCCTCCAGAAAAACGCGGGCAAAAATCCTTGATTATGCGAATAAATATGAATAAATATGTTTTTAAGCCATTTTATGCGGGGAAATTGCGGAAAGTTGCAAAGTATGCGAATAGTTGTGAAATATGCAAAAATGTGCGATTCACCTGCCGTCTGGCCGCGGAGGGATGTGTCCTCTAATCAGACACTGGGACTGCTGTGGGGTTACTGGACTGACAGCCTGTGCTCTGGAAGGGGGAGAAGCTCACAGCAGCACCTGCTGCTCGTTGAGGACAGTAACTGCAGAATGATCCCAGTTTTCCTGTCGGTCTCCAAAACGGCAGAAAAAGTCTCTAGATTTGTGGCTAGTCACTTTTGACAAAAAAAAGTCGCTAGGACGCTTTGGAAAGTTGCTAGATTTAGTGAGAAAGTCGCTAAGTTGGCAACACTGGCGCCGCGCTCTGCATCAGCTCGTGCTTCTAGTGTGTGTGTGAATGCGTGAACTGATGACGTCAGGCCGGGCGTCACATAAAAACTCACACACAACTCCATTTATATCGGTTATAGTTTTCTCATTTTATGCGGAAATTGTGAAATCAAGCGGGACCCGCATATTTCTCTTTTTTTTCATGGAAATGTGAGATTCTTGCGGGAATTATGCGCTGTTTTGCGGGGATTATGCAGCTTTTTGGGAAATAATTGACCCCCGCATAATCAGCGGTATTCACGAAGAATTCACTTCCTTGTTTGTGGTTTGAAGATGCAGACACGCATATCTATGATTGCACGTCTGCATCTTCAAGCTATAAACAGGAAGTGAATTCGGTGACGTACGTGCATTAGGTTTGCACTGGGAGCTGCTATGATTGGTGGAACTCACAGGAGGCGGGCCAAAATTGCGGGAAAATTGCGGTTATTGGACAAAATTGCAAGGCCGCGCAAAATCCGTGGAGATTGGTTGATTTCACGTGAATTCGCGCGATTGCAACATCACGAATTCCTGGAGGAACTGAATAACAAAAAAGTGAATGATTCTGAATTAATACTAATGGAGCATCAGATAACATTAATAAAACTGATTTTAGTTAACTTCATATAAAAGGAAAATCAAATGTAGTTTTTAATCAATGGAATCCTGATAGTGATTGATGAGTCAGTATAAATATATAAACAAAAAATCAAAAACAGCAGCAGACTTAATCAGAAAAGACCATTTTTTTTAACTTTGTTTAATTAAACAATGTGATCATTGTTTAATTAAGGTCACACAAATTACACTACCAGTCAAAAGTTTGGACATACTTTCTTATTTAATATGTGTTCTTTATTTTCATGATTACTTTCATGACTATGTGGTCCTGTAAAACAGAAATGCATTACATGGTGTCCTCGTTAAGGTTTAATATTTTTTTTAAGAAATCAGTTTCTCAAAAGTTTTTGTGGATCCACTGATATGACTGACAATAAGACGGTTCATTTCAACTACATCACAAACAAATCAACACCTCTAAAACATTAAAGTCTTATAATGCTCCTACAAACTTGAATATATAAAATGTAAATATGCCGGGCTGTGTTATAATCTGATTATATTTGATTGTTTTTCACGGTAGTTCTCAAGCCCGTACTTCCGAGTCCGTATTTGCCAAGTATGCATGTACAGATTTGCTTACTTGGCACTGAGAAACGGCCTGAGTGTAAAAAAAAATCAAACTATCAGTAACACCAAAATCACTAGCAAGTTTAAGCTAATATTTTCTCAGAAAGCCAAGCTAAGCAAACATTAGCTGAAACTAGATAGCGTTTAAAGCTAACATTAGCTTCAAATGCTATCTTAAACTAGCTAGAGTTACTCCTCATTCAGCACACAAAACTGAAATTACCTGTTTGCAAGTCAACCAAACGCCTTATTATGGTGGAAAGATTCAGATGGAGTAATGGACCAGTTGTGTGCTCAGTATTTACAAATACACAGTGCTTCTCTTTGACAGAGATTGACCCTGAAAATATGAGCTGCCTGGATGCTACAGGAAGATCTCTTTTACTCCAATGCAGTACACCTTAACCTGAACAGCCTCAACCATCAAGACATGGCTTTTACACTGCAAAACCTGCAGAAAAAATTAATTGTTCCTTTATGTTTTTCATAATGGGATTACAGAGTGCCTTCGAATTGACATTTTTAAACTTTCTTAATGTAAATGTGACTTGCCTTGATCAGTGATGTCTGTTTTTATTTTAGTTGTTTAAATCAGATATGAGGGACGTGTCTATCTACAGGCATTTTTGTATTAATTTGGGGATACTGGTAGCTTGTTTGCATCATGAGTCGAATGGTTATTTCAAGCTTGTATTTGCTATAATGGCAGTTGAATAGCTCGACTGTTTTTAAAGGTCATAAAGTGAAATTCACTTACACTCCTTGCAACCAGATTTGTTTGTAGGATACCTAGAATCATTTCTAGATGCACATGTAGAAAAATCTGATCTTGAATTTGACTGGGCTTTTTTTGCAGGGGATGTACCTTGAAATTAATTTGTTCTTACTGGAACCAAAAGCATTACTTGGGGGGAAAAAATGATGTATTTTCAATTTACTTCTCAGTGGTACATGTTAAGCTTATATTGTAGTTTAAATCATGTTTTCATGTCAGTCTGGTAAACGGCTTATCTGTTCTCAGTATATCTTGTTATGAAAATATTATCAGATGAACTGCGTAATATTTTGGCCCATACAGGCACCCTGTATCGACTATTTTAGTGGAATGCAGTGATTTAATTCCTGACCTCACAACATGATCTTCTTCCTCTACTATAACATGCTTCTGCAACAAGCGCTGAAACAAGCTGCAGTGACGGCATTAAAAAAGCCAGCGATGAGAAAAAAAAAGCTACAATATTCCAGATGGAGATTTATAAGGGTCACACTCCTCTTTCTCAGTTACCTGACAGATGTTCTATGAATTATCCAGTAAAGAAAAAAATGCAAAAATATTACTCTTACCAGGACTCCAGACTGCAAACAAAATGGATGTGCCTACGCATCTGCATTTGTACACCAATAGGAACAATGCCCCTGTGAAGAGACTACCAATATTTTTAGGCAATTAAAAAATGCATTTAAAATTTTGTCTGAACTAGCTTCAAGTGCAGATGGGGAACTTGTTAGGAAGCATAGGTGTACCTGTTGGAGCCACACCTTCTGTACTGCTTTCAGATTGTCTTGCTGAAATGTTACCGTGGTACTTGTAATCTGAAAAAGGTGCAACAGTGGATGGATGCAAGCACATCCATCCATTCTCTATACGCCGCTTTGTCCTCACTAAGGTCACGGGGGGTGCTGGAGTCTATCCCAGCTGACTCGGGCGAAGGCAGGGGACACCCTGGACAGGTCACCAGTCTGTCACAGGGCTACTTATACAGACAAACAATCACACCTACAGACAATTTAGAGTTATCAATTAACCTCAGCATATTTTTGGACTGTGGGAGGAAGCCGGAGTGCCCAGAGAAAACCCACGCATGCACAGGGAGAACATGCAAATTCCATGCAGAAAGATCCCAGCCCACCCCAGGATTTGAACCGGGGATCTTCTTGCTGCAAGGCGAAAGTGCTAACCACTACTCCACTGATGCAAGCACATGCTGGCTGTAAAATTATCAGAAGGAAAGCAAATGGAGGGATTTTGAAACCACTAACGATTACAGAAATGTAGCCCTGTACACAATACACTTCATGCTTGCATATAGATGCTGTTCGTTGTAGACAGTTTCTGCACTTGTACAGTCTAAATGCTCATAATATTTGGTTTGCTTGCAACAATCTATGATGGCATGCGCTCAGACCTTTAAAGAGAATCTATACCATGAAGATGCTCAAATTATTGTTAGCATTAGCAGTTACAGCTACATTTAACTCACTCAAAATATACACACTGTGTGAGTGTGAACTTTGAAATTACAGCTGAAGCTGAATCAAAATGAATCTGCGTTAAACTGCAGTGATTTGTTAGGAATTCAGCTGAATCATTTTCGTACTAAAGTATGGACTGTGTATCTACAAATATGTTCAATTACTTACTGAGAGGGACAGAAAACATTACCTAATTTTGACAGACGCTCACTCCTGATCTTCTAGTCTGCTTAGTTTGATTTGACATGTGAAATTCACACATGACAGGCCTTCAGCAAAGAGCCAGAGCCAGTGAGGTTAGGAGAGTGCAGAAACAGGGCAGCATGATGACTGGCAGCAGAGAAATGGTCCAGTCCCACAGCAGATGGTTAGAAAGCCTCTCAGGACGTTGCATTATCAACGAGAACTGAAATGGCTTTCAATTTAAAATACAGCTTCTCAGTCCTGTCTACTCTGCTTCCGGATTTATCACAGCAGCAGCTAATTATCTGAATCACAGACTCATGTATTAAAAACTGAATGAGAAATGCAAATGCCGGTCAAACTACTGCATGCTGTGCGAGGTGGAAAGTGTCAAAGAAGTTTGTCTTTTTTTTGCATCATAATTCCAGAAGCCTTAATCAAGCAATACAGTCTAAAATGGAAATAAATGTGAAATGAATCAATGTGTTTGTAAGAGTTAAGCCTTACAGATGAGCTTCACTTTGATCAAAAGGATGTGTTTGCAAAGAGGAGACAGCTCTTCTTTGTTGTGCTTGTTTACTCCTTTGATTTGTGATTTCTGAAGGAAAGACTGCTGTACTGCAGTAACGTATCAGAATAAAATCAGGGAGGCATGCAAGCACTAGCAATGTGCAATACAGATGTATGATTAATACCAACGGAAAGAGAGCAGATTTCTACATATCACAGTCAGATAAAGTTTTGGATTTGAAGGCATACAAAATTTTGCATATAGTTTGGTTACAAGGCAGTGAAATCACTCTCATTGATCATCAAACCATAGCAGTGTTTAGAGCTTTGGTATTCTTGAAGAAGAACTTCTGTAAGCTCCTGACTCTGTTCTTCAAGAGTCAGGCTCTCTAGCATCATTTCCTCTTCTGAACCATGCAACATTTGCTTGAGATTCTCAACTTCTTCCTTTAAGATCTGATTGGTGAACAGACTCATTTTCCTGTTTGGCTGTAGGATAGTTGTTCTCCAGTTCCTTGTGCTCTTGCGGGATGTCATTTTTCTGATCATCTAGAAGACAAGATCTTTACAAAGATCCTGGTATTGCTGTGTCAAGCTGCTGTTTTCATCTACACACGTGGACAAAATTGTTGGTACCCCTCAGTTAAAGAAGGAAAAACCCACAATTCTCACTGAAATCACTTGAAACTCACAAAAGTAACAATAAATAAAAATTTATTGAAAATTAAATAATCAAAAACAGTCATCACTTTTGAATTGTTGATTAACATAATTATTTAAAAAAACAAACTAATGAAACAGGCCTGGACAAAAATGATGGTACCTCTATAAAAGATTGAAAACTATTTGACCAGAGTGACATGATTAACTCAGGTGTGTCATTTAATTGACATCACAGGTGTTTCCAAACTCATAATCAGTCAGTCTGTCTATTTAAAGGGAGACAAGTAGTCACTCTGCTGTTTGGTGAAAAGGTGTGTACCACACTGAACATGGACAACAGAAAGCGAAGGAGAGAATTGTCCCAGGACATCCGAAAAAAAATTATAGACAAACATCTTAAAGGTAAAGGCTATAAGACCATCTCTAAACAGCTTGAAGTTCCTGTGACAACAGTGGCTCATATTATTCAGAAGTTCAAGACCCACGGGACAGTAGCCAACCTCCCTGGACGTGGCCGCAAGAGGAAAATTGATGACAAATTGAAGAGACGGATCGTTGGAATTGTATCCAAAGAGCCCAGAGCGACCTCCAAAGAAATTAAAGGTGAACTCCAAGGCCAAGGTACATCAGTGTCAGATCGCACCATTCGTCGTTGTTTGAGCCAAAGTGGACTTCATGGGAGACGACCAAGGAGGACACCACTGCTGAAAAAAACTCATAAAAAAGCCAGACTGGAATTTGCAAAAATGCATGTTGACAAGCCACAAAGCTTCTGGGAGAATGTCCTTTGGACAGATGAGACCAAACTGGAGCTTTTTGGTAAGGCACATCAACTCTATGTTCATAGACTCAAAAACCAAGCATACGAAGAAAAGAACACTGTCCCTACGGTGAAACATGGAGGAGGCTCAGTAATGTTTTGGGGCTGCTTTGCTGCATCTGGCACAGGGTGTCTTGAAAGTGTGCAAGGTACGATGAAATCTGAAGACTATCAAGGCATTCTGGAGAGAAATGTGCTGCCTAGTGTCAGAAAGCTTGGTCTCAGTCGCAGGTCATGGGTCTTCCAACAGGACAACGATCCAAAACACACAGCCAAAAACACCCAAGAATGGCTGAGAGAAAAGCGTTGGACTATTCTAAAGTGGCCTTCTATGAGCCCAGATCTGAATCCCATTGAACATATGTGGAAGGAGCTGAAACATGCCATTTGGAGAAGACACCCATCAAACCTGAGACAACTGGAGCTGTTTGCTCATGAGGAGTGGGCCAAAATACCTGTTGACAGCTGCAGAACGCTCATTGACAAATACAGAAATCGTTTAATTGCAGTGATTGCCTCAAAAGGTTGTGCAACAAAATATTAAGTTATGGGTACCATCATTTTTGTCCAGCCCTATTTCATTAGTTTGTTTTTTTAAATAATTATGTTAATCAACAATTCAAAAGTGATGGCTGATTTTGATTATTTAATTTTCAATAAATTTTTATTTATTGTTACTTTTGTGAGTTTCAAGTGATTTCAGTGAGAATTGTGGGTTTTTCCTTCTTTAACTGAGGGGTACCAACAATTTTGTCCACGTGTGTAGAAACCTTTTTGTCAACTCAAACATGCTGTGTTTTATAGCGGTATGTTCCTCTTTTAAACTTGACTTCAGTCTGTAGAGCCTCATTTTCAGCACAGAACACCTCATTTCTCAGAGTGCCCTCTTGTTTTTGTTATTGTAGCACTGGGGAGTTCTGAAACTGCATTCTGAAACTTTCATACTCTACTGCTACAGCCAAACTATACTGCTGCTTCCATATGACTACTATTACATAACCATATCCAGTAAGAGTCAATAAACAAATTCAAAGTCCAGTTCAATTTATTCACAAAGCACATTGAAAAACAAGAAAAGCACTCAGAGAGCGCAGTACTCCACCAAGGCTGCTCAGTTGTATCATTTCTGAGGGCAGAAATCTTGAAAAAAATTGTGGCAGAAATCACAGCACCATAGAATGTGTCCATTTATTATAGATGTACCCACAAACAAAGTGACCTTGCGCTGAACACAGGCCTGTGTTATGCATGTGTACGTTATGTACAGATATTGAATCGCGTGACCTAAATATGTACCGGGTGGAGGGAATTCATGGGACTCAGAAACATCTAAATCCGTTATTCTGTTTTTGAGTAATGTCACACACAGACAGACAAACGTGCGCCGATCGTCACATAACTCTGCCGTTCCTTGGTGGAGTAGCCACCATGGAGCTATACAATATAAATAGTAGAACAACAGGATAAAATACATTGACTGAAGGATGAAAATGGATAAAAGATTACACACAATAACACAGGAGCATCACAAGGTTCATTGAAAAAGGACACATTTTAATCAATAGGACAGTTATTGTGATTTTTTTTCTAGTGCTTTGCCATGACTTTGAACAGTGAATTGTTTATTGGTCTTTCTTTTCATGAATGTTTCTTGTGAATGTTTGCTCTTGTCCAAGTTAAATTACAAGGTTAAGTATAAGTGTTGTCTATTTTTTTCTGCCTATTTTCAGTGGACCACATGAAATGCCCAGAATCTGAGATATTTGAAAGGTAAATGGATTTCTGTTGCTGCACTTTGAAACTGAACTAATGAGTAATCAGGAAAACAGTCATTACTTACTGAAATAAAGTGTAGGCGGGGACTCGGGTTCTCTAGGGTCTAAAATGTCAGATTATGATAGCCTAGCCACGCTACACCCATGTTTCTGAAGGCACAAGGGTCTAGGGAAGCTCGACAGGGAGGGAGGCGGGCTAAAAGGTTGTCTATCAAATCCCTCTGCAGCAATTGGGTAGGTATACAACCAATCAGTGGAACGAATAGGCTGACGTAGTTCCGAGAGCACCGGCGGATTGTGGCTAAGTCCCATTAGCTTCCCAACCAGCGGAGCCGCGGAGCCAACTGGTATATTAAGGATTTGCCATATCCCGTCGGCATAAGTCCAAATACGTCTTTCTTCTCAATGAAACACTTCAGTGCCGTCCTTTGTTTATCTTTCAAGTTGAATTTTAGCTTCAAATCTTTAAGGGCTGTGGCCAAAGCCGAGTCTAAAGATAACTGTTTATTGTGCGCCGGTTGTTTCTGTCAGAATCGTCACACCTCTGTCGTCACTTCGTTACGCCCGCCTTCTGACTCTACACTTCATGGTGATTGGTCCGGCCAGTTTTAGGAGAATCCAGCCTCGAGCCTTATGGAGGGTAACTAGACCCTCCCTGGCAGAGAATTAAATTCGTTGCCGTGGGTTGTCTAGCGCGGCTAGGCTAAGATTATGAAGCATTCCAGGTCATTTTTGGGCTAGCACTGACAGGTATGGTCATTTTGGGAAACTCAAACTTGAACCATGGTGACAGATGAAGCCCGGTGACAGTTCTACCACTATTTTGTTCATGAATATGCCAATAAAACCCTCTACAATATATAGTTACACAGGTACCTGAATAACTGAACATATTAATAATCTGGGGGTTAATAACTGTAATTTAATACATAAATGATCTTTTAAAGGCTGACTTTGTGCCTTCCAGCCTCTTTTGTTCTCCTGTTTAAGAACAAATGTATTTTTTAGTTTGGTTCATTATGGAATTTTCCTTGAACAGCACCTTTAGGAATCACCTGTAATTGAGTTTTCACACCTGACCAGCTCACTGCAAAACACTGATTTCCCAAACTTTGCCTCTCAGAAAACAGCACAGCTGTCTGGGCATGGTTAACAGCCCAGCTGTGGTGTTTGGGACACAGGAAACCAAGAGGAAAAGATGTGAGGAGGACCTGACTGATGAGTCCAGCTTTCTGTGGACATGTTGCTGCTGCTGCTGCAAGAAAATAGATGAACTGAATCTTCAGAGCAAATCCATAAGAGAGCCATCCCAGCATGTCCACTGACAACAGCAGTCATTTATTTGGCTTGTGTCTGTGTTGTAGGTTTAGTTCTCCTGCATGGTTTTCACAGTTGCTGTGCTGAAGTGTACATTTACTGATGTCAGGGTCCTCTCCCCACCCCCCATTCCTACCTGGCATCCCAAATACCCCTATCCTATCTGTCTCCCTCTTTCTCTCCCTCTTTCTCTTCTACTTTCTCTCTCCCTCCACCCTCTATCTCCCTCTTTTCTCCCTCCTGCTCTGCACCTAGTGGAGTGTAGCCTCACAGCTGCCTCCACTTAGTAATTTGCTTCCCTCTTCAGACTGGGCAGCTGTGGCTCGTCAGCTGATTACACACAACCTGCAATAAAAGACCGGCTCATCCTCCCACACTCTGCCAGATTGTTAAACGAGACTCTGCAGTCAGTTGCTCTCTAGCCACACTGATTCTCTCTGCATTTTCAGAGATAACCAATACTAACATGCCTTTCTGCTTTCTTCTCCATTAGAAGACCCAGCTGCCCGGAACCCCTTCTGATCTGTCTTTCTCCCCGAAATCCCTCCGAACCCCTCCTGGACCCCGTCGGCACCAAGCCTTCCTCCTTGGACCCCCTACTCGGCTCCCTTCCCGGATTCTCCTGCTTCAACCTACCTCTGGCCCCCCCACCGGCTCCTCTTCCCCTCCGGCGTCCCTCCTCGGCGTTCCCCCTGCGAGACCACGAGACGTCAGCCGCCGCCTGGCCCATCCACCACCACGGCCCCCCAGATCGGCAGCGTCTGGCATCTCCCACGCCGCCTCAGCCTGCCTCCCCACCGGCTCTTCACCCTCATCTGCCTCCGGCCGCCAGGGATCCATCCACCACCACCCGCTGCACTCTGGTTCCTCTCACCTCCCTCCACTATTCGCCTCCCTAAGCAATAAAAATCACTTCATTTCACCCAGCCTTGGTAGCGTGCTCTCTGCTTGGGTCCGACCTCCTAGAAATGTGACAACTGAGACCTCAGCAAATATTCTTCTTATTTGAGAAGATGCAATCAAATAAATGGCAGCCCATCATCAGTAAAGGGACATTTACAATAAAAGCAAATAAACTTAAATGTTGCTCGTATGAAGATTAGTTGCTGTTGGACTTGGTCGTCATTGTGAACTACACTGCCTCTCTGTAACAGATAACTTTTCTCTGTTACTCTGAGTCAGTGGAGGTGAACTCTAGAACAAAGCAGGCCATGGACATATACTGAGCACTAGAGAAGTAAACTGTGTTCTGTATCCCCTAAAAACATTTCCCCCATGGACCACCATTGATAAACTGAACTTGTAACACTGAGCACACCTCCAACTGCAAATGGGAAGAACATTACCAAATCCATGAAGGTTTACATTTGTCAGAATGTCCCACAATCTACATAGCAAAACAACCATAACATACATCTAATGGGAAGTCAAAGGGTTGAGCATGAATACATGGGTACAGATTTGTTTGGGCTTTTGTGTTTGCTGATTTTCACTGAAGGGAAACAGGGTGCCATCATTTAAATTTGACATCCAGTTTTTATGAGGCATTCTTGAAGCTAACATGGAGCTGTGAATATGCTAAAACCACATCCAACGGGGGTACTCACTCATGTTTCTGACCGCCTTATAATTGTGCGCAATGTCTTTTGACTAGCTCGGGAGAAAAAATTCTATAGGTCAGTAGTTGCCATATTGTGACTCAAATTCACCTGGCAGCTGTCTTGTGTTTGTCTAACATTTGGTTTAGTGTCCAGGACATGAAGACGACAGCTGAACAACAATGGGAAAATGTATGATACGTAAGAGCCATTTTTCTGACAGATGCTGGGATTTGAGTTCAGATGTATGTATTTTACAGCCAAATTTTAGTTCAATATTCACTGTGCAATGGATTTAAAATATGAACTGAAACATTATCAAATGATAAAACTTTAAAAGTGTGACAGTCATAAAAACGGCAACGTTGTAAAGCTCTTGACAGCAGATTAAACCCTGAGCTGGATGTGCTGCAGAATGTCCGAGTTGTGGCTGTAAAACAGTGAGTCTGAGCTTATGTTAGTAGAATCAAAGTGTGCATAGCTGCTCCACAGAGCATACACTACTGATTCAATCCTTTGTGATCTGCTAATTGCGTTGTTTCAAATTTTAGTGGAAAATCATGTCTTTTTTGTCAACCACACAGTAAATGTGCCATAGATTAATAGCAAAAAATGAATTAAAGAAGCTAAAGCATGTGGCATTGTCCTTGACATGACCAGTGGTGCCTGTGCACGCCCATGAGAGTGAATAAAAGGTGCAGTATGAGGTAATTTAGGTAATATATAGCTCACCTGATGGCTGCTTGACTGACTTATTGACAGCATAAATTGCTTTAGTGGTTCATTGAATAATCAAACTCTTAGTTGACCAGGAGGATGGTTGCTATCTTCACAGACATTTGAAGTGATCGTGTCAGTGTACAGAGTACTCAGGCACAGCTTTAGATCCAGAATATTCTGATTGTGGCCTTTCAACATGTGTTCACTCCTAAATTCTAACAGTTTTCTTTTGAGTCCCAGCTGCAGTGCAGTGACTGCTGTTTGTAATTTAAGAAGAATTATCTGCACGACCTGCTTTAGCTGTGCACATTTCTGTTTAAATGAGTCCTGTTTACTGAACTTAAAATACAATTTACTGCCTTTGTGTTAGGCTGTCCATCTCTTAGTCTTTCATGTGGTAATGTGGTGTTTGAATGTCTTTATCACACTGCTATGGAAGCTACAAACAACTGCTGTCATAACCACAAGAAAAATGTGGAACTGAGGACGTTGGCATCACATTATGTTATTTATGATCAACCTTAAACCAATTCATCAATGCACCTTAATCTAAAATTAATCTTGAGAAAATGCTGTGTGAATCCCTTCAATGACTTCAGTGAAGACCGGTCAGTTTACAAATCAAGAATCTTCAAGTGAAGGATCCAACAGGCTCTTGTGAGGATGAACTCCAGCATCACAGAACAAAGTGTCATCAGTTTTACTGTCACAGCATGAAGCTACTTCAAGATAATAAATGGACACAGATCTGAACAATATTTGTCCGTGAATTTTAATGTGCCATTACAGTGCCATCAATTCTTAACTGGAAAATGCGCCATTAAACACAGAGAGCCGGCCTAGAGGCTGTCAGAGTCACTTAACATTGTTTCCAGTTCATTTTCTCCAGAGCTGTGCATTAGCACAGCATCACAGATTAGAGGGTGACACAGCTGCTCATCACTTTCTTGCTTTACACAGCAGTGTGGTAAATTGAAAGTGACCTTTTTCAGCAACAGAGCCTAATAATGTGGCAAAGGGAAACTGAAGCAATATCATGACAAATATAGATGATTCAAACAGCAGTACAGATTGCAATTCTTTGAATAAAATGTGCATCTTTATGATGTATCTTGTGATCTTTATTTTTTTCAAAGTTTGGGTTCACTATGATTCTTCTTTGGTTCTATAAAAACAACAAATATGTCCTTCCTGCTCCTGACCAGCTGTGCTCAAACCCTCAGCCACACAGTTCATTGTTCAGTCGCTTTTGATCACATGTCCATAATCCATCTATGAGTGCCAGTTTTGAGGTTACTTCCTACTTTATTAGGCTTTAGTTCAGTGCAGCGTCAGTGTTTTGGTACAAATATGGCCACTTTCAGAGTTGTTACAGGCTGTGATTTTAGTCAGTGCATTTTTAACAGTGAAGTGAACCATTATAACCAAGAACACAACGGATTTCAAGCTTTTAGCAAATTGCTGACATGAGGGTAGGTCAGAGTTTTATAGACCAAACCTGAACATGAACTTGGTTTAAAAAAAAAAAAAAAAAAACTATTTCTACAAAGTTCACACAAGAATGCTTTTCGATTTTAATTTTGGAATTTAAAATTTTCTAAAAGTCTCAATGTGCCTTTAATAATATGAAAGCACCAGAACTCAGGTCTCACATGACCAAAAACAAATGTCCATCCATTACCTGCTTCACAGCATTGCTGCTGGATAGAGCTATCCCAGCTGGCACTGAGCAGGGTACAGACTACATCCTGGACAGGTTGCTACTTCATTACAGACCTAACACAGAAGACCAACAGCCATGCTTTCTCACTATCACATCTACTTATTATATCGACTTGCCTATTTATTTACTTACAGTTCAGAGTTATCTAATCATGAGAAAAGATTATAAAGACATCAGTCTTTGGAGGAACACTGGGTGCACCGAGTTCTTCACTATTAGGAACCGTTCCAGACAAGCTGTATATTCAGTAACTGCAATGGCTGAAGCTGAGACAAAGGCTTGCCTCTGTGGAATCAGTTGCAATCATCTAACATACAGACTCAAAACTACAAATTTTAGCTCATAACATGAACACCTACCAACAAATGTCTATCCGCCAGTTGTTGATTTAAACAAATGATAAATTGTAATCTTATTTTTGTGTCCCTAATATCCTAAAAGATAGTTCCTCAAAAGTCTCACATCTCACATAGCTTTCATTTGAGTTGTAAAGCTTCATATGAAAGAATCCACTGCTGCTTGGAGGTTTACAACTCTTTAAACCAGGAGAGAGAGACAAAAAAAAATCCCCCATATTTTAATTTCTGTGTTAATTCTGTTCATATTTCACACGAGAGTCATTAAATTGAGTATTTGTGTTTTTTTATGAAGAAACTATTTAGTCTTCTGTGTAACTGGTAAGCTGTTTGGAGAAGTTGCTGTTTACATGAGAGAGCTTTGTTGGATCAGAGGGCATCCTTTGTAACTCAGTTTTTGACAGTAATCAGATGCTGAGTTCATTAATTGTAACGACTTTTCTTATGATGCTACTCCTGCAGAAATACTAAATAATGGCTCTGAACTACAAACTGTTTCCTTTGATGCTCTTAATCTCCACATCCGTTTACACCTTACTTGGTGTGATCCAGAGCGTTTTATCTCACACTTTGCCCTTGGTTACTTTGTACGTCTTTTTCTATGGTAAACTAACCTCTATTTTACTTTATTTCACACTGACATAATAAATCCCTTTTATTAGAAGGACCCAGTAGCAGAATAACTGACTCATAACATCTTCAACAAATATTTCCCTAATACACAATAATAGCTTCACATTGAAACTATCATCTATAACTACAGAGAGAATAACAACATAAGTTCAACATCCGATTACAGTGAAAAATTACAGTGGTAAGAAAAAGTATGTGAACCTTTTGGAATTTCATGGTTTTCTGCATTAATTTGTCATAAAATGTGATCTGATTTTCATCTAAATCAAGGGTCCTGACAAATATAATGTGCATAGCAACACACAAAAACAAATCTGATCTTTCGTGTCTTTACTGAACACAATCGTTCAACACTCAAAATGGTGATGGAACTGCTTCAGCTCTGTCATATTCTTTGGACCTCTCATGTGTATGGCTCTCCTACAGTCATTTCATAGCCCCCCCGCTGGGTTGAGGTCTGGGCTCTGACTGGGCCACAAAAGGCAGATTTTAATTTTCTGTTCTGTTGTGGACTTGCTCCAGTATTTTGGACCATTGTCACCCAACTTCTGCAGAGTTTCAGCTGAATGTTTTCACATCATCCTGAAGATTTATTGACACTTGGGAATTCATCTTCCCCTCAATGACTGGAAGCTGGTCAGGTCCACATCATAATGATTCCTCCACCATGCTTTATGGTTGGGATGACATTTTCATGATGATATGCAGTGTCCATTTTATGGCAGATGTAGTGCTGTGTGTTCTTTCCAAATGGTTTAATCTTTGTTTCATCATTTCACAAAACATTTTACCAGTACCATTGTGGAGTGTCAGTGTGTTCTTAAATTCTTCAGGCATGCAGCAATGTTCTTTTTAGTCGGCAGTGGCTTCCTCTGTGGTTTCCTACCATAGACACTCTGCTTGTTCAGTGTTTTATGTACTGTAGACTCATGAACAGTTCCAACAACACCTTCAAATCATTGGCTGTCACTCAGGGTTGTTTCTTTACCTCTTTGATGAGTCTTCGTGGTGCTCTTGGGGTCGTTATGACTGGATGCCCACTTCACAGTAGAGTAGCGACAGTCCCAAAGTGTCAGTTTGTCAAACTGTAGACTGGTGAATTTCTAAAGTCTTGAAGGTTTATGTAAATCAACAATTCTTTATCATTGATCCTTTGAAAGCTCTTTTTGGTGAGGCATGGCTCACATAAGCATATGATTCCTGTGCGGAGCAAACTAAAAAAATTTGAGTAGTTTTTCTCCACCAGAGTAGCTCTACTCCACACCTTAAAAATCATTTTCTTAACAAGACTCCATATATGCTAACACTGGACTCAATTAGCTTTTCTGAAATCAGTAACTCAAGGGTTCCCATACTTTTTCCACTAGAACTATGATGTTTTTATGGTTCTCAAAAAGACATGATAGATCAAATCACATTTTATGACAAATTAATGCAGAAAGCCATGGAGTTCCAAAAGTTTCACATACTTTTTCTTGCCATTGTAGTTGACAGAGATGTCTGTGTATTAAGTTTAATAGTGGTGCAGTAATTTAGAACTGTAAACATCCATGATTTGCTACAAAAAAAATTCACACCATACGTTGAGAATTGAGAATTCAATGCAGCCGTTGTGTAATGGCCCTTTACCTGCTTGAATGCAGGACAACTCACTGCAAAAGAAAAGCGACAAAATGATCTGGATCAGAGCTTGAAAGGTTCACTGTAGATGAATACTTTGGTCAGATGATAATGATTACATAGTCCTTTATATATATATATATATATATATAGATAGATAGATAGATAGATAGATAGATCCATTCAAGCATACATGGCTGTCATCTCATAGCAGCAGTTTTTTAAGTCTGAAGTGTACAGAGTAAAGACTGTATGGATCAGCCCTTCATTTATCTGAACGTAGTTATTGCACCATCTCCTTTATTATGCACTTAAATACATTTGCTGACATTTACTTAAGGTGGCATTAAATATTTTTCTCTTCCCTACACTGGCTTTAACTTCACTTTGGTTAAACTTTACATTATGCATCTTTCATCTACTTTGTGCCTTTGCCGTCCACATCACATTTGCCTCAGGTACATTTTCTTCTTGGCTAGTTTTGCCTACATAGTCCCTGGTCCAGATGCCAAATGGCTGACTGATAACGTATTGAGATTAATTAGCATGGTGTGCTGCCAGCTCTTGCCATCCCCCATATGATCAACTCCACAGCAGTTTTTTTAGTGACAGCTGTGAACGAAAATGAACAAGAGAGTGAAAAGGCAGAATTTTGGTCTGAATGAACAGACAGTGGCCTCGTTTCTTCCTCTCAATAAGTCAACACAAGAGCACTCTATGTGGAGTTTAATCCCAGAAGACTGAATGATGGGGCAACAGGCCTGAGACCCGTCTGTGACCTTCCCCTAGGTGCAGGTTGAGATGAACTGGAATGAGGTCTTGAGCCTTTGATCGAGCAGATTGGCCACTCTCCTCCTGGTCTTCTGAAAGACTTTCTGGTTGTCTGGCTTTGAATTTTTCACTGTTTTTGTCCAATCTGCAATCTTTTTTGGTGCATTCTCTCCTTTTACCCTAAAGGAAAGTCCACTGAGAAGAAAGCTACTCAGACAGCTAAACAGGTTTTAAACCAGACTTGTTAGCCACAGTTCTATCAAGGAAAAATGCAAAGGCAAACAGTAAAATTAATCCCCCCACTGTCCACTGTAAATATTCTTCACCGCTGAGCTGAGGGATTGTCAGGAAAGGATCACTGAGGAAATGCAGAATGCAGTGTTTAAAACTGAGATAACCCAGCTCAGCCCAGCAGGAGTGGAGAGTGAGAATTTTTTTCCCCTGGGCTTGTTCATATTTCTTTAAAACAGTGTAATTAAAATGATTAATTCACAGAAAGAACCACACAGATGTCTTATTCCACAATCCAGCTCATAGGAAAAGCACAATTAAAGCATTTTAATTTTGGAAAGTTGCAGCTCATAGTCTGCTTCCTCTTTTGGAGGGAATTTTGAATGTGCAGATGTCAGATTGTGAGGAGAACCTGTGTGGAATATGCAGTGTAAATGGATGGCTCATACCCAATGTCTACATCCTGTAAGCCACACTATAGCTTGTTTATCACCTGTTTTTGTTTGGTCAGGACTTCTGCAAAGCTATGTCACTGTATTTTTAAATCTCAGCCATTGTCCTCCTGAATACCAAAATAGAGACCACTCTGTTTTGAACCAGAATGAGTCTTTAAAGTGTCTTGGCGTTTTAAGGTTCATGCACTTTTTGTTCCAGGGTGCAATGAGCAATAAGCACACTCACAGTTCTGTTCTTTTATATGCTGAGCATGTCTTCCTAATGCAGGAGGAAACTCACTGGAGCTTAAAGCTCCTCACAGAATGTGTGCAGAGACAGGACTCAAATTTTACTGTTTCTCATCAGAATTAGCTCAACAAGGATGCATTTTATTGCAGCAAGCTTTGTTCTTTGGTGTGTGAATTCTGGATGCAAAATTTAGCTCAGATTTTCAGCATCATTTGCCACTTTCTGTTTCCCCAAAAATGTTTCCTTTTATTACAGCTGAATGTATCTGCTGTTGTGTTGCAAAATGTTTAATTAATTGTGAACATCAAAGGTCTGGAGTCTCTCCCCCTCTCCTTTTCTTTCCTCTCTCTCACTGCTCTTTCCACCTCAGCGACCACATGCTTCTGTTTACGTTCATAAAAGATGAATGATTGTTCATGAAAGCTCCTGGAAAAAAGGCTGCTAATACATTTCATGTTTGACTCATATCATTTAACCCACATGAATGATTCATCGGTTTAACGGTAAGTGCTTCTTAGGGTATGTGAACTGAAAAATGATCCTAAGTCTGTAAACTCACTACACTATGAGCAGGAGATTAGCTTGTATGTGCTGCATGTAATTTCCCTGAATGTATGTGTGTATTCTATTCTATGTCAAATCTTACCTGGTGGCCATAAATGCAGCATCTCTGTGTTTTATCACAATCTGTAAGATCTGCATTTGTTTCTCTTCTGTCTCAGATTTCATATGCAACAGGTGTCAGAGTCAGTACTGATGGAGATCTGGACTGTCATTGGATACATGCTCTATGGTGATTGTGGTTTAGCTGCAGACTGGGATTTTTGTTGCATGGTGATCCTCTGTTTCTGCATTTTCTGACAATATGCCTCCCCAAAATACTCAAGAAATAGTGTTTTATCCTTTTTATGTTTAGCTTTTGTAAAGCAAGGAAAGTGGAGACTTTGTTAAACAGTATTCCTGCTCAGAGTGCATATCTAGTACCAAGTGGTAGCATTTATGCTATAATCTGATGGAGACAATGACTGTGAGGGCAGGCATCTAAAGAATGACCACAAGCAAATACACCACCACTCAAAGGTGGTGGTGTATATGCTTGAAACCGGTCAAAGTGGGGGACTTACTGAAATGTCTCTCTTAACTCAGTTGTGAAGTAACAGGGTTAAGGCTTTAATAAACTACAGTGTGTTTATTTTTAATAGACAGTCTTATAATTTACGGTCATGGATTCCAAAAATGTCAGGCTACCTGTTGACAGAATAGCCTGTGCAAATAGAATACAGTAATCAGTAACTAGTGACCAGGCTAACGGTATTTATCATGTACACTGACAAAAGGCATGCATAACCAGTGGTTTACCAAACATCACTTTCTGTTTCAGTCCACAGTTGAAAATGAGCCAGCTTTCATGTTGAGGTTCATCGTTGGTGATGGTCTGTGACTAAGAGAAGAAACGTCTGGTTTTACAGCTAAAGAGCCGACAGTTTACCAGACTGGACTATGTGTGTCAGGTCAGGAGTTCGTTGTTCTGTTTGCCATTCACAACATGGTGCACTGAGAACTTGTTCCCTAAGGTCAGCCTTACTACTTCTGTCATGTCCTAAGGTGTCAGAGGGAGAACATTTGGGGGAAACAACCTGAACTGTGGCGTGATGGCGTGTAGGTGGTCTAATATGCTGTGTGTCTGGTCAGAGTGTGGTGATCACACACAGCTTTTGGCCCACAACAAAACAAGCACTGCTCTCCAAACACACTAACAACTGGAACTGCTTCCCTTTGACTTCTTCGTCTTTCTCAGAATGAAATTCAGGTTCAAGGAATGCTGACCCCATGCCAGTTTAGGAAACTGAATCTCCACAGACATGTTTGTATAACTGGACTTTGAGGAAGTATTACAAGTGTTGCAGGAGCCCTGGGAGCAGTGTATAGCTGCACAAGGAGACCACCATCACATCAGCCACTCCTAGCACAGCACACCAGAAGCACTACTGGTGGACATAGACTGTATATAAAGATGGACGTAGCATCTGGCTCCAGAACTGAAGCCAAGTGTCAAAAACTTGCAATATCACGCCGTCCGCTAGCTTTTGCTCCATAGACCCCAATTCATTTTTGGAAAAAATAAAATTTGATAGACTGATTTTCTACAGCTCAGGATTTTTTTCCTGTTAGTTTTCATGGTCAAAATGAGAGATCAGGTGGCCGATCTTAAAATAAATCAATACTGAATTTTAAATAAATCGTTAAAGTTGGCGGAGCCAGGGGGCGTGGCTATACTTGACAGACAGCAACAGAAGCCTCTGCAGTAAAATGTGGGCGGGATAAGAGAGTCCTCAGCCAATCCTGCCCCTAGTTGCTCTCCGGTCCAGTCTGTTTGATGACGCTTTTTACGTCACTGGCTCCAAAAAATCCAAAACAGCGACCAGGAAGTAGCAAAATCTGGGCTTCATTTTCTCGGCGTTGAAACCAACGGGTGACGTCATGGTTAGTTTACGCCTGCTGGTGGATGACTTGCATCGTGGGTAATGTAGGCACAAGATTTTGATTAGGAACAAGAACATATGGCATGAAGAAAGATGGAATCTATGGTTGAATCAGTTTTGAAACTGAAACACAAAAATGCTTACGTGATGCTTGTTCTATCCTAGAATAAAATTTTTTAAAAGTAAACGCTTAGACAATATTTACAGTGGCATTATCAGGTTTTATTTGCTTACATAAACGCAAGAAATCAGGTCAATTTTCAGTTTTATGTAAAAACCCATTTTTTCTGCAATATATATGTCTGTGCAACTCATGAATAAATCAATCATACCACTTCAGTCTTGTGATTTACTAAGCAGAATGAAACTTTTAATATTCCCACAACTCATTGAGTTCTGAGTGAGTTTAAAGGAAAATGACAAATCAATATGTATCTTATCTTCCCTACCACTTTAATTACAACTCCTAATCACCTGATAATGTCAAATTAATGAACCTTGGCAAGCTGTTTGTGTACATACCAATGAATATGTTATTAAATGATTATGTTCTGTTTCACAAA
Organism: Acanthochromis polyacanthus; assembly: GCF_021347895.1. Lineage (NCBI taxonomy): Eukaryota > Metazoa > Chordata > Actinopteri > Pomacentridae > Acanthochromis > Acanthochromis polyacanthus. The sequence continues at coordinate 34,831,253 of NC_067122.1, read as the reverse complement.
CTCACCTGAGGATATAAAAATAGTGAAGAGCTGCAGCACTGCCCTGGTGTACAGACACGTCTACAGCATGCATGTTTGTGTGTAAAAACAGCTATAATTTTCTGGGTCTCTGTCAGAAGGTTAATGATGTATGCAGTCATTAATCAGGGAATAATCAGGTGCTGTTGCTACAAGACCTGACAGTTTTTTGTGGTCGCACGTGGATGCATGAACGTGAGTGGTGTGTCTGCACTCATTGTTACATCAGAACAAAACAGCTTTCACAGCAGGACCTCAGTGCATTTTGTATTCAGTCACGCTCAAAGGATCATTCCAGAACTGGAGCACATTTGGCCTTAAAAATGTTTGAAAAATTAAGTTTTCTGCTCCATATTAATCAATAATAGGTAATAAACTATCAAAGGCTTGACTGGCTCTGTTTACACATCAATGGTAGCATTTTTATTGCATGTTTTATGTGTTGTTTGCTAATCCTACTCTAACCACAGTAACAGGGTTGCTAATCCATGCTAACGTTAGCTTTTTCTCAGCAGTAGAAGCTAGATATTTAGCTAGCTGTTACTGCTGACCAAGAGGACAAACTGACTGATGGAAAACAGTCCAAAGAATTAGTCTGATCCTGATAATATGAGGTAGCGTGAGACATTTAAGGCTGACAATGTTATGAAAATATGGAAAAATAGAAGAGATGACACAGCTTTGCTCTACTCATTCTTTAGGAAAACTGTTTTTCAAAACAGCGTTTCATGTGATTCACTGTTTTCTTCTTCTACCAGCTAAAAAGGTTACGCTAACATGTTGTGGGACACACGCTCCATGCATAATAATTATTATCTAAAATATTATGTTGATTTAAAAGAAATGTTCCCACAATTACAAGAGACATCAATGAAAAAACAATACCAAAAAAGATTTAAATTTCATTTAAACTGTTTTATTTGAGATTCAGATTGGTCATCAGGATTTGGGACAAGAGAAAAATGGTATTTTAGGGGGAACTCCAGACTTATTTGGTATTTTAAAATGCTTTCAAACATTCTTTACTCCTAGATTTTTCAGATTTGGTCTCAGGACAAGAACATTTACACAACTACTGCATGTTTCAGGATTTTCTACATGGATGATTTGAAATGTGATGAGTGGGATGTCAAATGTCCTCCAGTTCTGAAATGAGCCCAAGAGTCTTGAGTTTCACGTAATTGTGCAGGAGATGGGGTTTGGTCAGAGATTCACATGGAGGTACTTCGGCGTCACTTGAATCACAATTGTCACAGACAGACTTTAGGAGTCTGGAACACAAACAAATAATACAAGAATGAAACTTTTGCAACACAAATGGCTGATGAGAACGTACATTACACCAGAAAAACTCAACTAATGGTACCCAGAGACTCCAGACACGTGTGAAATGTTTGACTGAGAAAGGCACGCTAATTCATTGTGTATGGGAATGTCCTAAATTGATAACTTTTTGGAAAACGGTTGTGCGCACTTTGAGTGAAATTACAAATGTAGAAGTACCTTGTATTGCAAAGCTTTGTATTTTGGGATGTATCCTGATAACTTTTCTGTTAGTACCAAACATAAGACACTAATCAATTTTGGCCTCCTGCAGGCCAGAAGGATGATTGCTTTATCTTGGAAAGAGACTGAACTATCCCCGGTACAGTCCTGGCTGAGAGAGATGGCATTATGTGTTTCAATGGAAAAGTTAACCTACATAATTAGGGGTAAAGCACAAGAATTCAAAGATGTGTGGACACCTCTAATGGACTTTCTCAAGAAATGATGAAACATTTTTGGAAGGATATTGAGTGTGACCATTGATTTAATTTTATTAGTATTTGTTTTTGTTTTGTTTTTCTTTTAGTTTGTCTTTTGTATTGTTTAAGTTCAGGTGTATGTCATTGTTTAAACTGTGTGCTTCTTTTGTCTGTTTTTGTTTTGTCTTATTCTTGTTTTAAAAATTAATAAAACATATTGTTGGGGGAAAAAAGGAGTTAATTATTGGTGATACTCTATGCTCTTCCTATTACTGTGTGTGTACAAGGCTTGATATGAGTCATTGTTCTGTGCACCATTTTTGTCCAAGTATTTTTGAATTCGGTGCAGAGTAAAATGTTCCTTCATCACCATAAACACATACATACTGCATTTCATTGTGTGTTCACTGTAATCTGTCAGAAAATGGTTTGCAACTAATTTTCCTCTTGTCTGAGTAGAGATTTTTCAGCTTATTATATTTAAGAACTCCGGTATCCAGCAAAGTCAGCGACCAATCCAATGGGAGCATCCTTGTCCACAGCCTCATCATTTCCTGTCTGGATTATTGTAACTCACTCTTCTTCGGCCTCCCTTCCAAATCCCTCCATAAACTTCAACTGGTCCAGAATTCAGTGGACTCCCTCCATCCAGCACATCACTCCTGTCCTCCAACAGCGGTTCAGTTCCTCCTCCAATACAAAATCCTCCTGTTAACATTCAAGGCCATTCACAACTTGGTCCCCACATATCTGTCCGACCTCCTCCATGTTCCTACACCCTTACGCTCCCTCAGATCCTCCTCCTCTATTCACCTGTCTGTCCCCTCCACCCATCTCACCACCATTCCGTTTCTGGAATTCACCACCATCCCAACTAAGAAACATGGACTCATTTTTCCATTTCAAATCACAACTAAAAACACATGTATTCAAAACTGCATATTCCAATCTGATGCCATTTGTTCTGTCTCTATTGTTTTTACTGTTTTTAATGTATATTGTGATATTGAAATGTTTGCTGCTATGGTGTCCTTGAGTGCCAAGAAAGGTGCCTTTAAATAAAATTTATTAATATTATTATAAACAAAGAAGTGATCTCACTCCAGGACGGCACATGTGTGGATGTTGCCGAGGACTTAGTAGTGTAACAACAACAAAAAATCTAAAAATGATTGTATCAGGTCACAGTCTTTGGTAAATTAAAGTAGATTAAGTGAAAATATTTTTTTTTCTTGTCAAAACAAATGTTCCATGGCTTAGTAAAGAAATCTTTTACTTAACATTTAGCATGTTGTTGGCAAATGAACCCTGTGGCATTGAGCTGATTTTCAGCCACAATCACTAACCAGCATTATCTGTGGATTTACGTATAAACGTGCTCCCTGTTGATACACAAGGGCTGTGTCCGAAATCGCATACTAACGTACTACATAGTACATTCTCAATGAGTATATACTGTATACTATGTACGATAAGTATGATTAGAATGCCGACCATTCACACTGTAGTATACTACTACGTTTCCCATAATGCATTTCAAATTTCCGACGACAAAAACCGGAAGTACGGCTATCAAATATCTCGGCTGAATGCCGGCTTCAGGTCGATTTTATGCTAACAAACAGTCGCATAATTAATGTGGCAATTTCAAGCCGGCACTCCTCATGCAGTTATTAGCCAGATTATGCGAATCGTTTCAATTGTAGCTGCAGGCTACTGGAGGTAGCTGCTACTTGTTCTGTATGCAAAGCAAGCTGCTGCAACTAGCTGCTAGCATTCAGTAGCACGTTGTGAGGCGTCTGACAAATTTAAAACGTTGGTCAGAAAACGCCTATTTCTCAAATCTGTGGGGTGATTAGGATGACTACTTAACCACATAAAATAAAATAAAAATCGCCCCGGTCCGGCCACATATCCCGCGGAGGCTTCCATTTCGGTGGATAGCTCGCAAAGCATTATGGGGCGGTTGAGTATGACTAGTGTGGTCACCGTGCATACTTAAAAATTTTCCAGAAATAGTATACATCCGGGTATTTCTCACGTACTCAATCTTTTCATACTATCTCATGTGAACACACTACATACTTATTTTGACGTCACACTTAGTATGAGTAGTACGTTAGTATGCCATTTCAGACACAGCCAAGATGATTTACAGAGCCAGCTGACCATTAACTTTACAAAGGCTCAAATGTGCAGGATGCAGGAACTGGAGTCTGTAAAAACATTTGCAGGAGTGTGTGCTGGTGTGTTTCAAGACATATATGGCTCATTATTATTGCATGTGTTTCCATGGAAAACGCTGTTGCTCATTCTATGTACAGCATGTTCTCCACTGTGTGCTGTACTGGGATTAGACTATTCCATCACTTTGAGGACCTGGGCTGGGAAGGTGTGGAAAAACTGAATATGGCTTCATCGGATTTGTAGTTTAGGAGATAATCAAAGCAAGTGGACCATAGATGTGCTTTTGTATGATGTATCCCACATACCTGCACAGATTTCCCTCCATGGCGGTGTCTGCGTCTGTCAGCTCACCACTGCCAAGGGTTGAGCTGGTGATGAGGGCTTTCTTTACGTGCAGGGTGAATAATTCCTACTTAACTGGGTACATGCTGCGTCCACCCGGTCATGAAAGTCACTTTGTGTTGCAGTAATTGGCAGGGTGATCCGCCGCAGAGTGATTAGGCAGTTAGATGTTGCTAAAGATGTGTTCAGAAAGAAATCACGAAGGTGTCAGTGGAGAAAGATGTCTCACTGATTGAATACACTCTGTTGCATTTTACTGTCCTTTTATCTAAAATTATTTCAGTGTGTTATTTGTACACCATCATAGATATTTCTAGTGAAGGTAAATAAATGATTATATTATTGTTTTTATTACTTTTCTCATTAGAAAGGTAATTTATTGTGGGCAGTCTAAGGCACACCTGTGCTCTAATCATGGTGTCTAATTAGCATCTTGATATGGCACACCTGTGAGGTGGATTATCTCAGCAAAGAAGTGCTGACTATCACAGATTTAGACAGATTTGTGAACAATATTTGAGAGAAATGGTGATATTGTGTATGTGGAAAAAGTTTTAGATCTTTGAGTTCATCTCATAAAAAAATGGGAGCAAAAACAAAAGTGTTGCATTTATGTTTTGTTGAGTGTAACTCTGCACTCATGCCTACTTTAGAATGTGAAGATCTATAAAAATGCTTTTTGCACTATATAAAAACACCATATTGACTTTTTGGCAAGGTAAAAGAAATGATTTTCAGTAGAGGGATTCTTTAAAAACATATAGAGTGAGCCTCCATCTCACCAGTTAAACTGTCTAATACCCCGGCTGAGAGATGCAGAAGAGATGGCTTGTTCAATGTAATTACTAACCTCTGATTTAGTTTGATGCAGCACATTTCTAGGCTCTCATCTATTCATTCACCATGACTCGACACAGGTGGTATAGACACGGTAGCTGCATCTGTCACCATTAGGGATACACTGACACATGCTATTAAATGCTAACGCTTCTTAATGCCAAACATGCATGCTCTCTCTCACACAGATACACACAATCACAGTGTTTCAAAGGCCATTAAGGAACCATCTGCAGCATAGTGTTTATCAAACTGTCACTTAAGTTGTGCACTTAAAGAGATCATCTACATACAGCCATGGCCATAAGTTTGGACACAAGTACCATGACGCTTGTGAATCTTAGAAAATACCACAAAATTGTCACTTACAATACAGTATACAACTCCTGAGAACTATATTAAGTTTCATATTTTAAAAAAAAACATCAAAAGAGTTTGGTGTCATTTTGTTATTCTTACCAAATTTGGTTGTGAAAGTACTGCATTTTTTTGTTATTTTCTTCTAATATTATGTTTTGTGAACAAAGTTGTTCCAATTGTTGGAATTTATTGATAATATTATATCCCTTGTTGATTTGTTGACTAATTAAACTGGTGCTGTCAAAAATATTAGTTATGTTCTGTAATAGACATCAAAACAGACATAGGAAGTCATGCTGTGTCCAAACTTATGGCCATGGCTGTAACATGGGGCTGCACGGTGGTCAGTGGTTAGCACCGCTGCATCACAGCTGGAACATCTCTGGTTCATGACTCTGCCAGAGTGACAATTGGTAGCAGTTATTGCCTAAAATGATAACAAATGCCACTAAAAAGGATAACACATTCTATGGAAAAGTGGGGTCCAGTAGAGATGTCCTACTGTACATGTACCCCAGTCAGCAAAAAAGGATTAGATAATTTGCCTAATCCTGTGTATGTTCCTTTTGTGCTGCCAAAACAACTCTGATCCATCAAGACATGGACTTCACAGACATCTGAAGTGGTTGTATCAGGTACCAAGACCTAAGCAGACACTAAGTCCTAGAAGTAGTGCAGTGTGGCCTTAATGGATTTTGTTCCTACACGTCCCAAATTTAAACACTCATATTTTTTCCCCCATATTTTTATTGGTTTTCAGCTTTTATAATGAAATGTGAACAAGACAAGACAAATGATAATATACATAAAGAACACAGATCAAAATACTAATACTCTTACACACACCCATTCACATCTGATAGCCCTGCACCAAATGACACCTATATGAACATATAAGTACACATACACAACCAAGTAACATGTGCTTAACAGTAATTATAGAAAATAAAACAGTAATAGTTTGAATGGCATGTTCTTATTTTTCAGATACTATAATGTTCATGTACGGTTCCCATAATTGTACAAATTCCTCCAGTTTTCCTTTGGTAATGTAATGTACTATTTGCACGAGATTAATACTACGTGGGGACCTCTGGTAATTTGTGAATTACTCCAGGACGTCTGTGTTTCTAGCGGTGCATTCGTACGGGATAAGCGAAGTCTGTATTTTACTCGAATTTACTGACATTACAGTCCATAAATGATGTCAAATCTGTGCAGGTCACAACATCCGCTGTTGTCATGTCCATCATAGACATATGATGTCCATGTGCAAAGTGGCCAGGCGCTACTTGCAAAAAAAAAATAAAAAATACAGACACCACTTGCACGAATAAACATTAAAAACATTAAAAGCCTATGTTGTAACAACGCTATTGTTATAGGGTCACGTTAGGTTTGGAAAGCTTGTGACTCGTGCTAGAATGACCACTTTTAAAGTGGCATGTAGTCGTCATGGCAACAGTAAATATGTCAAAGCAGCAACAAGACTTCTGAACAGTGGGCAGTGTTGTCAGGATAACGGGCCGCCAGGGAGTTTGTATTCAGCCTGTTAAAAGATATGCTTAACACATGCTGCTACGCATGTCATCCATCTAAATATCCTCCCAAATTTCCCTCTTCTTGTTGATTTAATTTCACCATTTCTGTGAATGGTCCATAGGGCTGTTGTGTGTGGGCCTACTCTTGCATTTGCACCTAAAATGCTGTCAGTAATTTCCACCGAAGCCTCCATAATTCAACCAAGAAAGATGAAGAAAAATACATGCAAAAAAAAAAAAAAAACAGATTCGCATAGGACTAGTATTATCCCAGGATGTTGATGTTTTGCAAAATATAGTAGTTAATTTGCGGGGGAATTATTACTTTACCAATTACCGACATGGCGCATTCGCACAGGATTTAGATCACCGACCTCTTCCGCAATTATTCCAAATTACCAGAGGTCCCCAGGTAATACTAATTCCGTGCGAATAGGGCTTTAGTCAGTCTTTCCAGTGTGATGCATCCTGATAGTTCTTTTATCCATTGTTTTTTTTGAAGGAGCTTCCATGCTCTTCCAGTTCAAGGTGATAGTGTACAGTCATATTGATAATTATGGGATTTTTGCCAGGGCTGCACAGTGGCTTGGTGGTCAGCACCTTTACATTGCAGCTAGAAGATCCCCGGTTCACGTCCCTGCCTTCCTGGGATCTTTCTGCATGGAGTTTCCATGTTCTCCCTGTGCATGTGTGGCTTTTCTCCAGGTTCTCCAGCTTCCTTCCACAGTCCAGAAACATGCTGAGGTTAACTGGAGATTCTAAATTGTCCGTAGATGTGAATGTGAGTGTCATTGTTTGTCTCTATGTGTAGCCCTGTTTTAGAATGTTACCTGTCCAGGTGTTCCCTGTCTTCACCCTCAGTCAGTTGGGATAGACTCCAGGACCCCACGAACCCTACTGAAGATTAAGCGGTGCATAGATGATGAATGGATGGATGGATGGATGGATGGATGGACGGATGGACGGATGGATGGATGGATGGATGGATGGGATTATTGCCAAGTGAACTTCTTTAACTCTTTGTCATGCTCCTCAGGCCATTTCTGAGCAAATTTTGCAGTGTAACAGAAAAGCATGATCCTGAAAATTGCTTCCTGCAATTAAAAATTTGCATCAGTGTACAACTAGGTCAAGCATAGTACAAGCAAATCATTTGCTGGTGCAACCAACCAAGAAAGCTGGTAACACCAGTGTGACCAGTAAGAGTTAGTCTGGAGCCCTGCATACTGCGTCCTGCTGCTGTCTCTTCCCTAGGTAAACAACACTCTGCATCTTCCATTGCTCCAACATCCAGGTGTGGTGGTCATGTGCTCATTGTAGATGCTTATACCTGTGGACATGGATTAGCACTAACTGATCTGCAGCTACACAGTCTTAATACAAAGCGAAGTGTCCAGTTAAAAAAGTGCTGCTATGCACTTGTTTGGTAGAGAAAAGCAATCAGTATAGCTCTAACACATGTATGTGCTAAGGAGGACTAGATACTTCATTACAAGAAAGTGTGTTGTTCATTTGATGAAAGCTGCTCAGCTGAAAACATTTTCACAAACACGAATGGTATAAGGTCAAAGCCTTACCAAATTTTATTAGAGTGGGTTGAAATCTGAAAATTTAGTCATCGTGCAAGGTTTGTTAAGGCCAGAAAAATGTATTCCCCTTGTATTGTAACTTGTTTTCCGGTGTTTGTGGATGGTGAAATATGTTTTGGCCCAGAGTGCAGAACTAATGCTATTTGTGTTTGGCTCAGCCTTGCTGCCGAGGACTCGGTCTAACTCTGTGTGTGCTTCTCGATCAGAAAAAAAAGTTGAAACATAATAAGATTTGGAATATGAAAATGTCTTCTCTCATTTGGGAGCATCAAATTAAATTATGTCTTATTTAGGAAAGATTATTACTGACACCAACTGAATAGAAATGAAAAACTTTTTTATTAGGATACTCTATTAGTCAAAGGCCACATTTAGAGTGTGTCAGTACACAGGCTTGTATCAGCGCCTGCCTGCTCTTATTAAACACACTAAAGGTCTTTTGTCTGGGTAATGCTACGCCACATATTTCCAAGGTGCATTTTGTCATTCCCTCTGTCGCTCTGCCATGGGTTATATTTAAACAGGTTAATTGGTTGAGATTGATTTTTCCATCCTCTAGGGTATGCACACACATCTGCACAGACATCACTGCTCTGGATAGAATTGCAGAGAGTGGCGCTGACATTTGTTTGATTGGTGTGTGGCGGCATGAAGACTCCTGCTGCTCTTTAAAGCACACACTTGGAGGAGGTTGTTATATTGACAACTGTTTAATCAAATAGTAATCAATATCTGCAGTAGATTTTTTAAAAATACTTTCAGTCTCATAATATTCAGCTTTGTTTTTATATAGTGACATATACACACGTGGACAAAATTGTTGGTACCCCTCAGTTAAAGAAGGAAAAACCCACAATTCTCACTGAAATCACTTGAAACTCACAAAAGTAACAATAAATAAAAATTTATTGAAAATTAAATAATCAAA